>NC_088363.1:4964530-4972030 GCF_034508935.2 Berghia stephanieae | reverse complement strand
TCCGGAGGGCAATGTTGTGAACTCATTGGCCAAGCGCATTCTATCTATAGTTAACCAAAGAGTATATAGGGTAACGTAGTTACCAAGAGCTCTCACTTCTCTTAACCGCAATGCTATTGTCGCGTGCCAGGCGAGACAGCGAGGTGGGTGTGCTCCGCGTGTATCATGCGCGCTAGGCTTACTGATACAATGAAGAAAATACGAGTAGAAGACGAAAGATGCATGGCTTCACCAAAAGCGGGAAGTGAGAGCTCTTGGTAACATAATAATCGTTACCTACACGCTCTTTGAGTTAACGAAGGTTATGCTTAATATCAGCTTGTTGCAATGGTAGTTATATTATGTTATACGATTCTTACACTCGTACTTTTTGGAATTCCGGACGTGTTCCCAACCGCTACACGAGCTTGCGAGCGCGCGTTGGGAACAAAGTTCGAATCCCAAAATGCAAGAGTGTAAGAAATCATTTATTCTAAAAACAAAAAATCCTCAGTCGATTCCGATTTCGTCATCTCTGAGGAAAAGACGTTTTGAAAAAAAAATATTTAAATGATAGATCATTCTTTTCTTTTTTTTTAAAATCTAATTTTAGTGAAATTTAACGTTTAATAATCTGACGTCACAAATTATTATTTTGTAAACTTATTATCATTACGAGTTATTCTTTAGGGAGAGGGGTGGGATATTATGTGTTAGCTACGTTATTAGACTACAAACCATGCATGAATGGATTTGTCACTGGTAAAATAGATAGAATGAGCTTGGTCAAGGAGTTCACAACATTGCCATCCGGAAGTATAACGGACCAACACACAAACTCTGTGTAACCATGAACTTTTATAGTCTGGTTAATACAGTTTAGTGAGAACAACTCACAAACGCGGATGGCAAAAACAATAACAAAGGCCCGTGACGTCATCTGCATACTATCTATAGAATGATACGGATACAAATTTGACCAGTTATCTGTCGCACTTTGAGAAGAAAAAAAATTATTTTAATATTTTGGCCTGAAAACTCGTCCTTCAAATATCGATCGATTTAAACAACCCCTCGTCTTGGCAAAAACTCTCAAACCTGGGCCTCGGGTCAAGATCTTTATTATTATTATTATTATTATTATCATCATCATCATCATCATTATCATCATCATTATTATTATTATTATTATTATTATTATTATTATTATTATTATTATTATTATTATTATTATTATATTATTATTATTATTATTATTTTATTATTATTATTATTATTATTATTATTATTATTATTATTATTATTATTATTATTATTATTATTATTATTATTATTATCACTATTGTTATTTTTATTATCATTATCATATTATTATTATTAATATTATTATTATTATTATTATTAATATTTATTATTATTATTATTATTATTATTTATTATTATTATTATTATTATATTATTATTATTATTATTATTATTATTATTATTATTATTATTATTATTATTATTATTATTATTATTATTATTATTATTATTATTATTATTATTATTATAATTACCATTATTATTATTATTGATATCATAGATGATAAAAAAGGAACAAAGAATTGATTTTATTTTCGTGGGATTCTAATAACAATAACAATAATAATAATAATATGACAGATATCTAAACAATCTCATGATACGATCAGTGTGATAACAACGTTATTATTATGACTTCTTTAGCTTGACTATTAACCTGTTAACGGCCGGCTTATGGAAAAACACGTATTTAAAAAATTGGCCAGAAATCTCGTCCTTTAAATATCGATCGATTTAAATAACCCTCATCTTGGCAAAAACTCTCAAACATGAGTCTTCTCGAGTCTTTAATATAATCCCAGTTTTTAGAGTTTTGCCAAGATGAGGATCATTTAAATCGATCGATATTTGAAGGACGAGTTTTCTGGCCAAATTTTTTAAAATAGTGTCTTTCCTGAGTACGGCAGTCAACTGATTGACTCACTCAATCCTAGAGATATTTGCTACTCTTCAAAATTGGAAAAAAATGTATTAAAAATGAGCAAATACATAAATAGTTTTATTCAACTATCATTAACATGTAAACACTAAAAACATTTACTTTGATACTATGCCTATAGATAGAATGCGCTTGGCCAAGGAGTTCACAACATTGCCATCCGGAAGTATAACGGACCAACACACAAACTCTGTGTAACCATGAACTTTTTAGTCTGGTTAATACAGTTTAGTGAGAACAACTCACAAACGCGGATGGCAAAAACAATAACAAAGGCCTGAGTGACGTCATCTACGAACTATCTATAATTTGTCTCAGAAAAATGTAATAAATTGACATGGGGTATAAAAAAGTAAGCCCCTGTAAACTACGGATATTGTCGGTGTTTGGGTTGAGTGAGTTAACCTTCAAGACGCCTAACTCTACAGTCTGTTTGCGCTGCCGTCGTGTTGCAGTATTTCGTAAACACATTCTGTCAATACAAAAAAAATTGCTTTGCCACAAAGTCAGAACAATGCTGAAAACGTTTGCAAAGCTCAGCAGAAATCATTCAATGTGTTCTATGCGTGTATTTATTTTACCTTTTTGCATAACATATTTTTTCAACGATGACTTTGATCGGTTGGGGAGAGGGGAGGGGGAGGAAGGGGGGGGGGGGGTTTCTGATAGCTCAGTTGGTAGAGCACTTGCTTCACTCGTAAAGGGATTCGAGGTCGATCCCAATGCGCTCGAGTTTTTTTTTCTCTGCCACTATCTACCCTCCCTCTGTTCACCCAGTAGTGATTAAGTAGATGTGTCTGTTAAATCTGGCGGAAAGTACTTTGCGATAGAGGAGCGTCCTGCCCAATGGATAGCAAGCAGTTGCTATTGTCCTTTTCATGCTATAGAAACTGGGATAAACTCCCGTTCTAGAGCTTAATGTCTATAAGGACTACAGTTGTTTTAAAAAAACATTTGAGCGTCTTTTCATGTTGTTTATCAAGGAAATAGAATAAAAACGTTTGAGGCCATGGGTATTCGAACCACGACCGTCTGTTACGGCACTTCCGCCTGGCCACGAGAGGGATGGTCTACACATGTGTCATATCAGTACCCGACTTTTAAACATAATCTCTAACATAATGTTTTTTAAAGAAATAACCAGAACAAAAAAGGCAGAATACGCACGCACGCACACACAAACAACACACACACACACACACACACACACAATACACAGTCTCTCTCTCTCTCACACACACAAAACCCAACACACTCTCTTCTCTCTCGCACACACACACACACACACACACCCACACACACAAATCAAACATTTATCCGATTGTAGATACGATTGGTAATCTAACAAGTAGGTTACAGAATTTAAAAGATAAGGAAGTTATTTTCCGTGACTACCACTATCTACTGTTACCATTCTATCAAGCTCTTAAAAAATCCTATTTTTTATCATTTATATCTATTCTTTTTATAATTTTTTTTTACAAAGGGTTGGGGCAGCGTGGCTGAGCGGTAAGGCCTTTTCTTCGTACTTGAAGGTACAGAGTTCGAATACCCGCTCTGCTGTGTGGCCTGAGAAAATCGCGTCGTCCTATTGTGTTTGTTTTTTAAGGGTTTTACGGCGCTTGCAACATATTTAGGTCATATCAGCGCCAGTAAAAAGGAAGAAAATGGGATAGTAAAAAGTTATAGAATTTCAATTAAAGCACCAATAAAAAGTAAGACAAAGGGGAACTAGGAACAATAGGGATCAGATGTATATTCCAAAGCATACCACCAATGTACTTAGTTTGAGACCTATAAGTCTGAATCCGGACACAAGCACAATATCCAACAAGAGGAATACACTCACATGCTTAACATCATACATTCAAAATAACAAATATAATAACACATAACAGAGAGATGATTTACACGAAAAAAAAACATCATCTCCCAAAACAATAACTATGCATTTGACTGTTTCCCTCCAGCTAGGACTCCGGTCAGGGCCAGGACAAAACCAAGTATTCTCATTCCAAGACAAAGACAGAAAGCATGTTGGAAAACATATATAAGGGGTATAGAAGACACAGTAAGTATCCCCCCCCCCCCGGCCAACTATTGGAGGTCAGGAACCCCACTCAGTTTGCGGGCTGTACTGCGGTTTACGCCTGGGTTATTTCAGTCTTCCCTTGGAATAGACCATAAAGACAAATTATGGGATGAATAAAGGGAATTTAGTTTTTAAATTGTTTCGTACAGCCAAAGTTAAATGTTTGCCAACGCCACAGAATTACTGGCAAATCTAAAAATGATAAAACTATTTTTTTGACAGATTTATATACAAGTAACTTTTGAAACCCTTTATAATGTAGTGGTAATAGGATTCAATAGTCTGATGTCACGTCGCCAGCAACCAGCAGCTTGGTTGTGCGGCTATGTGGTCTTGTGGTATGACACTCGCTTCGGATCGGAAGGTCCTGGGTTCCAGCCTCGCTCGGCGCATAGTTGAGTCCTTGGAAAAGGCTCTTTACTCATATTCTCTCACCCTACTCAGGTGTAATATGAGTACATGGCCGTTTAACAGCGTTGTCTCTGTCCCAAAAAAGATTGTAATAATCGCCTAACAGGCGCATGTCTCGTTTACATGTTAAGTGTTGCTATTGGCCAGGGACCCTTTGTAAAGTGCTTTGAGCACGTTTAGTGGATATTGCCTTATATAAAAGCTCAATTATTTATTTATTTATCTATTTTTTAATCGATCGATATTTTGAAGGACAAGTTTTCTGGCCAAACTTTTAAATACGCGTCTGACCAAAGTTTGGCCGTTAATTGATTAAATAGATTCATTAACTGGCATCGATGTTATCATAATATGTCATCTCCATAATATAATTAATACTCTTCAACAGTCGTAGCGTCACTTCCTTCCTAAGGGACGCATGGTAACTGAGAAAACACGGCTCTAAACTATCGGAACAATGGCGGACCCCCGTATGAAAATTTCCCCGGCGAGCATAAAATTAAAGCGTATCCAGAGGGAAAAAAAAACATAAATTTGTTTCATGCTTTGACTTATACACTTCTGATCACAAGGGATGTGAAAAGTTCTACCAGCATGAAAAATAAAAAGTTATGATTTTCTTTGGTTTAGAACCAAGATGGCCGCCGTTGCCGGGCGGCGTGACATCAGACTACTGAATCCAATTGTAATCGTTTATTATTTGTACCCATTGAATGTTGACATTGTTGCCATATCCAGACATGTCTAGTACTACGAAATTTTTTTTAACTCCAGCTACAGAGTATTCGCTTCTTTTGACTCAATAAATCTTTTTGAAAAGGAAAATTTAGTTCTTTAGATCCTTTATTCAGGACTTTGGTGCATTTGTTGATCATGGTGATGTCAAATTATTGATTTGTAAATCTATTTTTATAGTGAATTTTCACTTTTTTTTCCCTTGGAAACGACGATTTTTTAAAATAGCTCATACGTTAGAGGCACGCTCTCATCGGCCAGACGGAATTGTCGTACCAGTAAATGTGACTCATAAATAAGGGAACAACACAAAACAACGTTTCGGTCCTTGGCCTTCGTCGGGAGACAAACATCAAAACACAAATATTATGTAAGGTTACTAAATATCATCTGACAAAATGTCATATTTTGTAACCTTATATATTTGTGTTTTGTTGTTTGTCTCCTGACGAAGCCAAGGGCCGAAACGTTGTTTGTGTTGTGTTGTTCACTTATATATATATATATATATATATATATATATATATATATATATATATAATATATATATATATATATGAGTCACATTCACTCACTTTATCTTTTTCTTCAAGGGCTGGTACTTATTTCACAAGTTGACTCATATTGATATTTAGATTATCTGTTGGGTATAATGATGGTCCTTAACTTGACCTCTTTTTGTTTTTTTAAGGGTTTTACGGCGCTTGCAACATATTTTGGTATATCAGCGCTAGTAAAAAGGATGAAATTTGAAGAGTAAAAATATTCTAGATGTACAATTAAAAGGAATTGAGGAAAAGTAAGACAAAGGGGAATGGTACAAAAAGGAACAGAATGTAGATTCCAAGTGCACGCTATCAGTGTACTAAAAGTCTCACCCAGATACTGCCACAAGATCCCTCTAAGAGGAATACACTCAAATGTTTTTCAAACCATATGTTTAAAAAAACAGTACATAACACAGAGAGATCATTTAAATGGAAAAAAATATCATCTCCCAAAAATCTTACTATACATTCAACTGTTTCCCTCCCAACCAAGGACTCCGGCGAGGGTCAGGACAAAACCAAGTAATCTCATTCCAAGACAAAGACAGAAAGCAAGTTGGAAAACAGATACAGTGGGGGGGGGGGGGGGGGGGGGGGGGGGGGGGGGGGGAAAAGAAGACACAGTAAGTACACCCCAGCCCATATGGGAGGTCAGGATCCCCACCCAGGATCGGTAAATTGACATCGAAGTAGAGAATCACTCTATCTGGCTATCCTGTTGCCAGATTCATTTGCGCGCACCTACAGACTTTATTCCGGATCGATTTTTATCGTTTACGACTCAAAAGATTCATCTCGATCTTTGTAAATTTCTACAATACAGTAGTATCATGAGGTTTACACAGATTACTGTATGTTCGTAATCACCTTTATTTCTCATCGAACATTGGGGTATCTCGACTAGTAGTTGTACAAAGATTTAGGTACATTGGATCACACTCATGATATGTGGTGACGATGATAGACAAATTCCAATAGCGAGTTTGGTGATAAGATGATGATGATGATGATGATGATGGATGAGATGAGGAGGAGGAGGGGGGAGGAGGATGATGATGAAGTTGATGATGATGATGAAGAAGTTGATGATAATAATAAAGGTTATGATTATATTGGTGATAATAAATAATATTGATACTATTGATAATAAAGAAAACAACAATGACGATAATAATAATATTAAATAATAATAATAATAATAAATAATAATAATAATAATAATAATAATAATAATAATAATTAAAATAATAATGGTTATGATGATGATGATGATGCGATGATATAATAGTAATAATATAAAAGGGGTAATAATAATAATAATAATAATAATAATATAATAATAATAATAATAATAATAATAATAATATAATAATAATAAATAATAATAATAATGATGATGATGATGTGATGATGATGATGATGATGATGTGATGATGATGATGATGATATAAATATTAATAATAATGATAATAATAATAATAATAATAATAATAATAATATATAATAATAATAATAATAATAATAAAATATAAAAAATAATAATAATATAAAAATAATAATAATAATAATAATAATAAAAATAAAAAATAATAAAAATAATAAAAATAATAATAAATAATAATAATAAAATAATAATAATAATAATAATAATAAAAAACAATTTAAATAAAATAATAAATAAAAATAATGAAAAATAAATAATATTAATATAA
>NC_088363.1:4950777-4964430 GCF_034508935.2 Berghia stephanieae | reverse complement strand
CTATTCCAAAGGGAAGACTGGAATAACCCAGGCATCAGCCGCAGAGCAGCGCCGCAAAGTGAGCTAGGGCGAGGTGACTTGCTCAAGGCCAAAACAACGCAACGGGGGTGATTGAACTCGGGATCTTTCGGGTACTTACTTACTTACGAACCAGCGACCACCTGAGCTCTAGCCCTTCGGTCTTGTGCCATGACGTAGAGGTTAGACGTCTTTTGTAGTTGTTCCAGGTGACTATAAAGTGTGTTACTGATGCTTGGATTTGGTGGGAGGAAGCAAAGACCGTACCACTGAGCCACGCTGTTTTATTTTTAACACATCATCGTATTTCCTAACAGTAAAAAAATTCCCACCTTTTCTGGAAGTCTGGCATATGGAAGAGCACCTGCATGACAGATTTCATGTAGCCAAGTGGCTCCTATCAGCATTAAACTAGACGGAATAATTCCAACCTTTTCTGGAAGTCTGGCATATGGAAGAGCACCTGCATGACAGAGTTCATGTAGCCAAGTGGCTCCTATCAGCATTAAACTAGACGGAATAATCCCCACCTTTTCTGGAAGTCTGGCATATGGAAGAGCACCTGCATGACAGAGTTCATGTAGCCAAGTGGCTCCTATCAGCATTAAACTAGACGGAATAATCCCCACCTTTTCTGGAAGTCTGGCATATGGAAGAGCACCTGCATGACAGAGTTCATGTAGCAGCTGTTTCCCAGGTTCCGCATTCCCGTGAAGCCTGGTCCATTAACGGGAGTGAGAGCGCTGCCCGCCTCCTGTATGACGTCCCATTCCCCAATCTTCTGGTTAATGTCAATCTCCAACTCTGTCATCGTTTTGTCAGTCTGGAGACCAAATTCATTTTCAAATTAAATAAGTTTAATTCACACATTAACTTGAGCTTTTATATAGCCAGAGACGCCAACTTTAAATTTGGCTCACAGGAGTTTCAGGCACCACTCGTAGGAATTTCAATGCCGAAAGAGGAATTTCCGCACACAAGACAAAGGAATTGGAATGGTATTTGGCATTGTGTTTACATATTGTATAGTTCTAAATAGATAACTGATTAGAATTATATTATGATACATAAACACATTGCCAAATACAATCCCAAAGTTTCCTTATTTCAAATGAAGTAAAGCGCCAAAACCTAGTGGTAGTGATTGTAGTACCGGTGGTAGTGAGGATGATGTGGTGTTTGTTTTTTGTTTTTAAGGGTTTTACGGTGCTTGCAACACTTTAAGGTCATATCAGCGCCAGTAAAAAGGAAGAAAATGGGATAGTAAAAAGTTCTAGAATTACAATTAAAGCACAAAAGAAAAGGTAAGACAAAGGGGAATCGGTTCAAATTGGGAACAGATGTAGATTCCAAGAGTATTTAGTTTGAGATCACCTAAAAGTCTCATCCAGACACAAGCACAGGTCCCAACTAAGAGGAATACACTCAAATGTTTACCAATCATATAATATAATATGCAAACTAAACATAATACAATGCATAACAGAGAGATGATATACAAGGAAAAAAATATCATCTCCCAAAACGATAACTATACATTCGACTGTTTCCCTTCCAGCCAAGGAACTCCGGCAAGGATCAGAACAAAAACCAAGTAATCTCATTCCAAAACCATGACAGGAAACAATTGGAAAACGGGTATGGGGGGATAGAAGACACAGCATGTACCTCCCTGCCTACTTTGGGAGGTCAGGATCCCCACCCAGTTAAACATGCTCAAAACCCTTTACAATAGGTCCCAAGCCAACAGCAACCCTGAACATGAAGGACTAGGCATGCAAGCTGCAAGGCGATATGACAATGTTTTCCAACAAAAACAATGCTGTTAACGGCCAGGTACTCATTTTACACCTGAGTACAGTCAGACAATGTCAGTGAGTACTCTTTTCAAAGGACTAAACTATGCACTACTCAGAATGGGATTTGAACCTAGGACCTTCAGATCCGAAGGCAAGTTCATACCACAATACCACATAGTCCCGCAAGGGTCCTGACAGCTCATTTGGTAGAACATGTAAAGGAACCGAGATCAATCCCAAGTGAAGTCGAGATTTTTTTAATTCACACATTGGATATCAGGATATCTCAGATGGAAGAGCACGCAAAGGGGGAATCGAGATTGTTTGCTTTATAGGGTTTTACGGCACTTAATAATAATAATAATAATAACAACAACAACAACAACAACAACAACAACAACAACAACAACAACAACAACAACAACAACAACAACAACAACAACAACAACAATAATAATAATAATAATAATAATAAAGTGTTCTTTTATAGATAGTTCAAAGTTGACGTCACTGCTGCCTTTGTTATTGTTTTTTTCCATCCGCATTTGTGAGTAATTCTCACTAAACTGTATTAACCTGACTATAAACGTTCAATGTTACACATAGTTTCGTGTGTTGGTCCGTTATACTTCAGGATAGCAATGTTGTGAACTCTTTAGCCAAGCACATACTATCTATAGCGCTAAATGCCGAAGCCTCAAAGGACTACAATATACTTATCAAACGATAAACACACTTGTACCAAGCCAAACAGACACACACAACAGTCGCACACACTAAACTCAAGTTATACAAAATGAGATTGACATTCAACAAAATGGAATCAAAAAATAAAACGTCTAATTTACTCATCAATAAGAAAATGCCTAGGATAAAAATTTCTGGAAAAGATTAGTCTTTAGATTTTTCTTAAAACTTGCGAGACATTTAGGTTATATCAGCAACAGTAAAAACGAAGAAAATGGGAAAATCAGAAAATTCTAGATTTATAATCAAAGCACCCAAGAAAAGTAAGACAAAGGGGAATTGGTTCAAATAGGGAACAGATGTAGATTCCAAGAGTATACCGTCAGTGTACTTAGTTTGAGATCACCTTAAAGTCTCAACCAGACATCAGCACAGAATCCCGCTAAAAGACCAACACACTCAAATGTTTACCGAATACATAACTAACAATACATAACAATACATAACAGAGAGATGATTTACAAGTGAAAAAAATATCATCTCCCAAAACTACAACAAAACATTTGACTGTTTCCCCCCAGTCAAGGACTCCAGCCAGAACTGGGACAAAACAAAGTAATCCCATTCCAAGACAAAGACAGAAAGCAATTCGGAAAACAGATATAAGGGGACAGAAGACACAGCATGACCTCCAGCCCACCATGGGAGGTCAAAGGACCCCATCCAGGGATCGAGATCCGACCTTCTGATTACCAGGGTAATCAGAAGGTCTGAGGTTCGATCCCCAGTCGAGGTCGACTGATTTTTTGGGATGGTTTTTTTTCTTCTATTTTTCTTTCCTGCTTTGTCTGGCACCTTTCATACACACTTGTTCAGATCTTTATCTTATTGATATTGTCTCACTCTGTCCCATTATAGGAACGTGCCTCTGATTTGACGGATCTAACACTTCAATTTACCTTCTCTAGAGCTGCCACGTTGATGCCAAAATGTGCCAGATGCTTGGCTAGATGTGGATCTTCAACCATATCATCCTCGGCATAAGAAAATACATCTGGATGTCAAATGGAAACAGAAAGGGACAAAAATAGACAATGAGAACTACATTTTTAAAAAAATTAACTCTCTCTCTCGGCTTCATAAATAACAATGTGAAATTGAATGTAAGCTTCAAATTAATATACGAAAACATAAAATGGATGTTTCGGATTTCCCCTTTATCAACAAAACAGGATGAATGAAACACTACCGACGAATGAGATAATGTGAGATGATATAGTATCGTGGTATGACACTTGCTTTCGGATCGAAAGGTCCTGGGTTTCGAGCCTCGCTCGGCTCATAGTTGAGTCCTAGGAAAAGGGTCTTTTCTCACATTCTCTCACCATACTCAGGTGTAAAATGAGTAACTGGCTGTTAAAAGAGTTGCCTATGTCCGAAAACAATTATAATATCGCCTATCAGGCGTCATGTCCCGTTCTACATGTTAAGTGTTGCTGTTGGCCAGGGACCCCTTGTAAATCACTTTGAGCACGTTTAGCAACGCTATATAAAAGCTCAATTTTTTTTAACCTCCGCTGGTGGCTGTAATGGTCCCCAATTTGACAGTCAACGGATATCCCACTTCCTGAAAATGTTCCACAGCATGATTGTTGCCTCCTGAACCGTCGAGGCTCGAACCTAGGATCTTCCGATCTGAAAGCGAGTGCTATACCACGTGACCACATTAGCCGCATATGAAAACAAAAATCACAGCTTGAGGGACACTTACCTCCGCTTGTGGCTGTAATGGTCCCCAATTTGACAGCCAATGGATATCCCACTTCCTGGAAGTGTTCCACGGCGTGATTGTTGCCTCCTGAACCGTCGAAGAATCGACGCCCACACAAGATCGATCCATCCGTCAGGTTGAGCCACAGGTTGCTGGTGAGGTCACATTTCTCACACTTCCATCCGCTGGGCGGTATCTTCTTGCTGTTTTCCAGCTGAAGAAGATTCTCAGCATGTCTGTCAGAAACAAAAGAGGTTGTTTTTTGGGGGGTTTTTTAGACAATATACTGAGGGTTTATAACAAACTGAATTCCGTAAATATACGGAAAATTGGCAACCTTGTTATATAAAATTCCCTTTATTCATCCCCAAGGGGAAATTTGTCTTTAGGGTCTAATCCAAGGGAAGACTGGAATAACCCAGGAGTAAGCCGCAGTGCAGCGCTACAAACTGAACTAGGGAGAGGTGATTTGCTCAAGGTCACACAGTGCAGCGGGTATTTGAATTCAGTACCTTTCTGATACAAAGCAAAGAGCGTACCACGGAGTCACATCATAATGTCAAAGGTTATGATTTAAATTGACAAAGATGTTTGTTTGTGTTTTTAAGGGTTTTACGGCGCTTGCATCACATTTAGGTCATATCAGCGCCAGCAAAAAGGACGAAAATGGGATAGTAAAAAGTTCTAGAATTACAATTAAATCACCCAAGTAAAGGTAAGACAAAGGGGAATTGGTTCAAATAGGAAACAGATGTAGATTCCAAGAGTACACTATCAGAGTACTTAGTTTGAGATCACCTATCAGTCTCAACCAGACACAAGCACAGGTCCCTACTAAGAGGAAAACACTCAAACGATTACAAATTATATATAACATGTAAACAAAACATAATACAGTGCATAACAGAGAGATGATTTACAAAGAAAAAAAATATCATCTCCTAAAACTAACTATACATTTGACTGTTTCCCTCTAAGCCAGGGCCAGGACAAAACCAAGTAATCTCATTCCAAGACAAAGACAGAAAGCAATTGAAAAACAGATATAGATGGAAGACACAGCAAGTACCTCCCTGCCCACTACGGGAGGTCAGGAAAAATTGACAAAGACTTGCCCAATGCATTCAATATTTCCTTACTTGGAAATCATGAGTTTTTCTCCTTCCCACGTCCCTGCCATCGCTGCTGCTTCTTCCATTTTAGCTGCATCTTCTGCCGCCAAGATAGCTGTTATCGAGTTTAGGACCTGTGTTGGATTAAAATTGTTCCTTTTTTTATAGAAGCAAAAACATCTATGTAACCAAAAATATTTTTAAAACTTGAGCATTTACAGAGTGTAATATCCACGAAACATGCTCAAAGTACTTTACAAAGGTTCCAAAGCCAACAGCAAGACTTAACATGTAGGACAGACATGACGCCCGTTAGGCATAGACAACGCTGCAAATAGCCAGGTACTCATTTTACAATTGAATACGGTGAGAGCATGTGAGTAAAGAACCTTTTCCAAGGAGTCAACTATGCACTGTTCCAACCGGGACTCGAACCCAGGACCTTCTGATCCGAAGGCGAGTGTCATACCACAAGACCACATAGCCGCCGCACAATAACTATGTCGTTGAATGTCGCGTCTATTTTACTATATGTGTCTGTGTATAATCACCAAAAACAAATAAGAATAATCGATCTTTTAAAAATTACAAAAATCTTTAAAACAAATGAAAGATAAATTCAGTCCCAAATGTCTATTCCTTCAAGAATGATAATTCAAGAACACAATAACAAAAATATTTAAAAAAATAAAACAAATATATAATCATGATAATGAAGGAGGGTGGCATCAGCTCAGCTGGTAAAGCACTCAACTCACACGCGAAGAAACTGAGATCAATACTCTTCAACAGTCGTAACGTCACTTCCTTCCTAATGACGCATGGTAACTTAGTAACACTGGCTCTAAACTATCGGAACAATGACGGACGCCCGTATGAAATATTTCTCCAGCGAGCATAAAGGGTATCCAGAGGAGGAAAAAAAAACACATAAATTTGATCATGTTTTGACTTTTACACATTCTGATCACAAGGCATATGAAAAGTTCTAGCCAGCATGAAAAATAAAAAGTAATGATTTTCTTTGTTTAGAACCAAGATGGCCGCTGTTGCCGGGCGGCGTGACATCAGACTATTGAATCGTATTGCGGGTGAAGGTGTTCGTTTTCTAACCCCCAACGAGTAAAGTAAAAACGAGTAAAATACCTTGGACAGCAAGAAAAACAAACATCGAAGTCCTTGACCTAATGGGCCAAAAACAAAAAGAACTTCTTTTGACTGTGAAGCACAAAAAGCTGTCATATTTTGGACATATGCGAAGACATGATAGTCTCGAAAAAAGGATAATGGAGGGAAGAATTGAAGGAAAGAGAGGCAGAGGAAGACAAAGGAAATCCTGGACAGATGGCATCAAGGAAGCTACAGGACGGCGCATGGCAGACTGTAACGAGGCTGCAATGGACCGTGAAGGATGGAAAGCCATGACATCCGACCTCTGGAAAGAGATGGAACCCGGGTAAGGTAAGGTAAGGTAACGAGTAAAGACAAAACAAAGACTGTACTGCTGAGCCGCACTGCCCCGCCCCCACATCCCCATTTGCTTTCAGCCACATTTTTGTAATTAATTGTTTTAATATGACCGCTACCAATTTCCCAAAGGTATGAATAAAGTTTATTTCTTTATTTATTTACCAAATTCATGTAAAATTTGAGCAGGGAAAAAAACAACTATTCCAATGTTTCAAATACATATTTATGTTTTTCTTGAAATGCATGAAAAAAACCCATGAAATAAAAATAATTTTACCTTTTCAGTTTATTTCTTTATTTATTTATTAAATTCATGTAAAATTTGAGCAGGGAAAAAAAACTATTCCAATGTATCAAATACATATTTGTTTTTCTTGAAATGCATGAAAAAAACCCATGAAATAAAAATAATGTTTACCTTTTCAGGAAGATTCGGATTTGGAAGAGTGATTTCCTCCCCTTTTGGTAAAATCATAATGGACGTTTTCTCCTCAAACTCAAATCTTTTGTCATCAGTCTGAAATCCCCCTTCAACACCTGAAAATTAAAAGAAAGACTTTGTTTGCTTTTTATGTTTTTAAGGGTTTTACGGCACTTGCAACACATTTAGGTTATATCAGCGCCAGTAAAAAGGAAGAAACTGGGATAGTAAAAAGTTCTAGAATTACAATTAAAGCAACCAAGAGAAAGTCAGACAAAGGGGAACTGGGAACAAATAGGGATCAGATGTAGATTCCAAGAGCATACCACCAATGTACTTAGTTTGAGATCACCTATAAGTCTCATCCTCATACAAGCACAAGATCCAACAAAGAGGAATACACTCAAATGCTTGCATTATACATTCAAAATAATACATTTAATAATACATAACAGTAGAGAGATGATTTACAAGGGAAAAAAAATATCATCTCCCAAAACAATAACTATGTATTTGACTGTTTCCCTCCCAGCTAGGACTCTAGCCAGGGCCAGGACAAAACCAAGTAATCTCATTCCAAGACAAAAACAGAAAGCACGTTGGAAAACAGATAGAGGGGAATAGAAGACACAGTAAGTGCCTCCCTGCCCACTATGAGAGGCCAGGAACCCCACCCAGTAAAAGAAAGACTTACATCATCAGTTACAATATCATGAGATTGAGGACGAAAAAATTAAACGGGTAGATTAGAGAGGAACAAACAACAACAATAGAACAACAATAGAAAATCAATTACATTGTATAAGAAAACAAATAAAAAAATATTTTTTTAATTGAGCTTTTATATAGCGCGATATCCACTAAACGTGCTAATAGCGCTTGACAAGGGGTCCCTGACCAACAGGAACATTTAACATGTAGAACGAACCATGACGATTGTTAGGCAATATTACAATGTTTTCGGACAGAGACAATGCTGTTAACGGCCAGGTACTCATTTTACACCTGAGTATGGTGAGAGAATATGAGTAAAGAGCCTTTTCCAAGGCTCGAACCCAGGACCTTCTGATCCAAAAGTGAGTTTCATACCATAAGACCACATAGCCTTTAAACTAGATTGTTTCCAAATAGACAAGAGCTCTGTTGCAAAATTGCATATTTGTAGAGATCAGCGGTTTTGAGCAGCTAACTCATGCTGCCCATAAGAAAAAAAAGAAAATGAATAGGTTTAGTTTAGCGACTAATTTCAAAGCTATCGTTTAGTAATATCGGAGAGCATTCTCTCCAGATTGGACAAAAGGTGTCACACGAATTACTATTAGGTCAGCGGTTTTTGAGCATTATCTTTGTAAAATTTTCTTTCTGTTTTGTTCTTTTTTACAATTGATTTGAATCTATGTAAAAACAAAGCTTACCGATGGCCAATTTCGTTGGCTTCTCTTCTGTCTGTGTTTCTTCCTTTGGTATCTTGATATAAAAAAAACAAAAATTATAAATCTTTCAAGACTTTCTATATTGTGTATTTATCAAAGTGAAAAATTAGGGAGCAGGCACTGGTGTAAGATAAAGATCTGAAAAAGTGTGCATGACACAGTGTCAGACAAAGCAAGAAAGAAAAATTCAAGAAGAGTTTTGAGTTTCTCTTCCACCTCTTTGTCATTGTGTTGTTATAATATTGACAATGGGGAAACCTGAATAATAATAATAATAATAAAAATAATAATAATAATAATAATAATAATAATAATAATAATAATAATAATAATAATAATAATAATAATAATAATAAAAATAATAATAATAATAATAATAATAATAATAATAATAATAATAATAATAATAATAATAATAATAATAATAATGTGTTCTTTTACAGCGCTAAATGCCAAAGCCTCAAAGTGCTTTATACAATATACTTGTCAAACCATAAATACACTCGTACCGAGCCAAACAGACACACACAACAGTCGCATACACTAAACTATTCAAGTTTACAAAATGAAATTGACATTCAACAAAATGGAATCCAAAAAAAAAAAACATATAATTTACTATTTCCAAATCCAATGACAGAAAAGACAATAATTTTTACCTCTTTCCTAGATCGCTGAATGCGCAGGAAAACACCATGGCCAGTCTTCTCGTAATATTGCTGTAGGAATGTCTTACCAAGTCCTATAAAACTGTTCATGCAGATGTACAAACCATCTGGGCTTTCCTGTAAATTGACAATTGAATTATATCATTTTCAATAATTTATTATATTATTATGATAGCCTATCATCAATAAGCTAAAAAGGCTGCCATTTTAAATAAAAAATTTTTTAGTGAACTAAAGTTTTCAAGTATCAAAAAGTTGCAAAGAAAGTTGAAACATCCGTTTTTGAAATAAAGATAGCAAAAGATATTTTTATTTCAAGTGAAGGCATAAAAAAACCCCTCTGCGTGCTGTGAATCTACGGCACGGAAGTCCTTCCCTAGGTTTTATAATTTCTTAGGGTGAGTTAAAGGAATACTTGGGTTGTTTCCCTTAGCTCGATGATTTTATGAAAGGCCTCCCAATTTTAAAATTTAATCAATTGTTTGACCTGATATTGATAACACTGACATGCTGCCTCATCTGAGTCTGGGCCTCTCTGAGCCTGAGGAAAATTCGTGCATACTTTGAAAATAAGAAGATTAATTTCTTGCATGAATCATGGAGCAAGTAAAAAGTACAACCCTCTTTTGAAAAGCAGTTTAGTCTGTCTTTTGTTTACTTCAAACAGTGTCGGCTGTCGGCAGTGCAAAACCACTGTGCGGTAAAAATGTGACATGGCACAGATTCTCTCTAACTCTAATACGAAGAAACTTACTGGGTTATCGAATGAGAAGGTACATTCATCTTTGTAAACTTTTTCTCCACCCAATGGTACATTGATTTGAGGCAATCGTTTGCTAAGCTCGTCCATTTTTGTCAACAATGATTTAGCTAAAAAGCCGGTTGTCACTGCTGACTGCTGACAAAGAGTAAAAACAAAAATTGATAACAAATTTTGCTAGTTATTGCCCTTTGGTGCTAATAAAAAATAAAAAATCTTTTGGAGGTGCAAAAGTGGAACAAAATATTTTTATTTCTTCTGTTCCTTCTTCGAAGTTTTTATTGAAAAACCAAATAGATAAATGAATAAATAAACAATTAAATAAATAAATAAATAAATAAATGTCTGAGTAGATAAATGAATTAATGATAGATTAAAGAGATGAGTTAATTATTACAAATATAATTTAGATTTTTAAAAAAATAAATAAATAAAATAAATAAAGATAAATTAGTCTCCCAAAGGCATAGAACCCCTGGAACAATCGTTTAACACGGTTTCTGCGTTGTTCAACGTATTAAAGATTCTTTTAAAAACCGTGTCCAGTTGATTCTTTTGGTAGGCGTGTATTTATCGTGCTTTCAACACAGGGCCCTTTAAAATGTCGAGCGTCGATGATTGACTGGTACGTAAAACATGATTCAAGCGATGCTGAGCCTGATCAGTAAACGAATCAATGACAATAATTGCAAAATTTCTGACACCGGCGTCCTTTGTTTGGGATTCTACACGTATTGCCCCATTCGACTCAGATGTGAGAGATTACTATTTGACTCCAGCAGAGAAGGTTTCGGACACAAATGTGACCATTCGCCTCAAAACGGTATTAAGTCGGGTTGGTTAAGATGTTCAAAATTGAATTTATATCCATAAATATCACACTTATGTTGAGTTTGTATGTTTTATTGAGGAGAATGGATACCATATTTTAGGGTGCTAATGCCAACAAGTTATATTTTTGACCAGTTTAACAATTAAATTCGGCTTCTAAGCATATGGTTCGTTCCGACATAATACCGTTTTGAGACGATGGGTCACAAATGAAGATACGGCGATGTAGGTCTAATATCTAATATAAATATATATATATATGTATGTATTTCGTGTTTACTTGAGAAAGGCCAAACACCGACACGTCGTCTATTTTGTGCTGTTAATTCATGAGTCAGATTTACTCCCTTTATCTTAATCTCCATTTTATTGACTCATTTAGGCAACTCTATTTATTAGATCTAATAATAACTTTACAGTGGATTCCTGATAAGAACCAACACACGGTGGATCAGAAAGACTGGTTGACTTTAAGCAGGGTTGACTTTATCCATTATCAATGGAAAACACTTAATTAACTCACTCAATCCTAGAGATTTTTGCTACTTTTCAAATTGGAGAAAAAATGTAGTAAAAATGAGCATGTACATAGATTGTTTTATTCAACTACCATTAACATGTAAAAACGAAAAACAGTAGCTTTGATACTATGCCTATAATTTGTCTCAGAAAAATGTAATAAACAGGCATGGGAATACAAGCAACCCGGGTAAACTACGGATATTATAGTCGGTGTTCGGGTTGAGTGAGTTAAATAAAGAACAGAAAATGTAAGACCAATAAGTTGCTTTCACTTTAAGCAGAAGTTGATTTTAAGATAGTTGACATAATGCGGATTCCATTGTGAATTTTATGGTCTCATTTTGAGCTTTTTGTGCGGCTATGTGGTCTTGTGGTATGACACTCGCTTTCGGACCGAAGGTCCTGGGTTCGAGCCTCGCTCGGAGCATAGTTGAGTCCTTGGTAAATACTCTTTACTCACTTTCTCTCAACGCACGCAGGTGTAAAATGCATACCTGGCCGTTAACAGCATTGTCTTTGTCCACGTTTAGTGGATATTGCGCTGTATAAAAGCTCTTTTTTAAAATGGTCTCATTGATACCATAAAAATACAGACACTTAGACCAACGTGCACTTGTTTGCAGGTCTGATAACCCAATTCTTTATGAGTTCATTGTTGTAATGGAAATCTTTTAAAATGACGCAAAATATTGTCCATTACAATAATGTTAAACTAGGCCCATAAGTGGGTTCGGATGTCAGACCTGCATATATGTACACGTCACCTTAGACAATTTTGTGAACAAATGTCTCAAATCGGTGTTATTTCGGGATGATCTCGCTGCTTAAAAATCAATTTTAAGATTCAATTATAGAATTTAATAAAATATAATAAATACCTTCATTGAATAGTGTGAATTTTATTTAAACTTTATTATGATAATAATAATAATAATAATAATAATAATAATAATATAATAATAATAATAATAATAATAATAATAATAATAATAATAATAATAATAATAATAATAATAATAATAATAATAATAATAATAATAATAATAAGAGTGTATGCAGAGGAGAAAAACATTTTTATAAATCTGATCATGTTTTGACTTTTATACATTCTGATCACATATTATATGAATAAGTTCTAACCAGCATGAAGAATAAAAAGTACCGATTTTCTTTATTTAGAACCAAGCTACTGGTTTCTGGGCAGACGTGACATCAGACTATTGAATCCTATTGTATTTATTCCCCAATGTATCGAATTGAAATTAACTCTTCAACTGCAGGTTTTATTTTTAAAATAAATAAATCTAAACAAAAAAAAATCCCTTTATTCGTCCCAAAGGGAAAATTTGTCTCTAGGGTCTATTCCAAGGAAAAACTGGAATAACACAGGGAACAGCCGCAGTGTAGCCCCGCAAATTAAGCTTGGCCGAGATGACTTACTCAAGGCCACACAGTGCAGTGGCGGGTAATGGAACTCGGTACCTTTCGGGTAAGAAGCGAAGACCTTACCACCGTTGAGCCACGCTGCCCCTGAATCTATAAATTCACATTTTCTCCACCAAGTTCATCTCGATGTAATATTAATGATTGAGCTTTATATAGCGCAATATCCACTAAATGTGCTCAAAGCGCTTTACAAGGGGTCCCTGGTCAACAGCAACATTTAACATGTAGGACGGGACATGCCGCCTGTTAGGCGATATTACAATTTTTCGGACAGACGCAAAGCTGTTAATGACCAGTTACTCATTTTACTTCTGATTACGGTGAGAGAATGTGAGTAAACAGCCTTTTCCAAGGACTCAACTATGCGCCGAGCGCGAGGCTCGAACCCAGGACCTTCCGATCCGAAAGCGAGTGCCATACCACCAGACCACATAGCCGTGGAGCACTAATACCGTTTTGACACGATGGGTCCCATATTATCTGATTCCCCCCCCCCCCCCCCCCCCCACACACCCAACCATCCATCCAGCCCCCCCCCCACCTCCGACCAACCGACCACCACTTCCACCTTGCGCCTCAACGCTTGCAATGACAAAACGCCGGTTTCAATTTGATCGGAAAACTTGAATTATACTTATTTATAGCGATCGATTAAAAACGACTCAAAACTTGAGAAACAAAGCAAATACTTCTGGACCCTAAAACCTTGCAATGA
>NC_088363.1:4929085-4950677 GCF_034508935.2 Berghia stephanieae | reverse complement strand
TTTTTCGATCAAAGACAAAGCTGTTAACGACCAGGTACTCATTTTACACCTGAGTACGGTGAGAGAATGTGAGTAAAGAGCCTTTTCTAAGGACTCAACTATGCGCCGAGAGCGAGGCTCGAACCCAGGACCTTCCGACCCGGAAGCGAGTGTCATACCACTAGACCACATAGCCGCACCGTACTTTCTACAGATAGTCTGAAGTTGATGTCACTCAGGTCTTTGTTATTGCTTTTTGCCATCCGCGTTTATGAGTAAAGCTCACTGAACTGTATTAACCTGACTATAAAACGTTCAGGGATACACACAGTTTTGTGTGTTGGTCCGTTATACTTCCGGATGGCAATGTTATGAGCTTCTTAGCCAAGTGCATACTATCTATAGATAGAACGAAGTTGACGTCACTTGCGTCTTTGTTATTGCTTTTGCCATCCACGTTTATGAGGAATTCTCACTAAACTGTATTAATCAGACTATAAATGTTCAAGGTTACTCATAGTTTTGTGTGTTGGTCCGGATGGCAATGTAGTGAACTTAGACAAGCGTATTCTATCTATAGATAGTATGCGCTTGGCTAAGAAGCTCATAACATTGCCATCCGGAAGTATAACGGACCAACACACAAAACTGTGTGTATCCATGAACGTTTATAGTCGGGTTAATACAGTTTGGTGAGAATTACTCATAAACGTGGATGGCAAAAAGCAATAACAAAGACCTGAGTGATGTCAACTTCATTCTATCTATAGATAGAATGCGCTTGGCCAAGGAGTTCACAACATTGCCATCCGGAAGTATAACGGACCAACACACAAACTCGGTGTAACCATGAACTTTTATAGTCTGGTTAATACAGTTTAGTGAGAACAACTCACAAACGCGGATGGCAAAAACAATAACAAAGGCCTGAGTGACGTCATCTTCATTCTATCTACACAGTTGAAAGAGTGATACTGAGGGGCTTCGGATGTGGACAACACAGACGATGGACGTATCGGGTTCAAACCCTTCGTCAGCACAACAATAAAGAAATAAACGTTGAAAAAAAATACATTGAATGGACTGTAAATTTATATCCACACTCCAACCATCACAGAGTACAGACGATATAAATTTACAATCCTATCATTTTATTTGTTTTCAACGTTTATTTTGTTTATTGTTGTGCTGATGAAGGGTTTGTACCAGAATCGTCAATTGTCTGTACTTTTCCCATCCGAAGCCTCTCCATTATCACTCTTTCGTTAGTATTTTCACGTTCCCAGGCTTCAGGCAGTCTCCGCCGCTCTCTATTTTTCGCTTAAAACATATCTCGTTTGCTTAAAACATTTCTGTTTCGATTTTAGTAGATGGTATGAGAAGCAAGATAAGTTTGGTTTGTGTTGTGTGTGTGTGAGTGTGTGTATGTGAGTGTGTGTGTGTGTGTGTGTGTGTGTGCTTGTGTGTGTCAATGGTTATGTTTTCAGCCAAAGTAATTTGTAATTTAAGCGCTTAGAGTCTGGTGTCTCGGAGTTATAGCGCTATATAAGTTTTCGTTATTATTATTATTATCATTATTATTATTATTATTATTATTATTATTATTATTATTATTATTATTATTATCATTATTATTATTATTACTTCTCTATACTGTCAAACTGTTTAGTACTTCAGAGTCATTAGGCCTATGGAGCCGGAGTTTATCCCGGTTTCTATAGCATCATTTCCATCGTCGTCATCATCATCATCCTCATCATCATCATCATCATCATCATCATCATCATCATCATCATCATCATCATCATCATCTTCATCTTCATCATCATCATCATCATCGTCGTCATCATCATCATCATCATAATCATCATCATCATCATCATAATCATCATCATCATCATCATCATCATCATCATCATCATTATCATCACCATCAACGTGTTATCTCTATAAATGACAAGCATTGTATAATCTTTTACATTCTACATTGATCGTTTTTGGTTGAAGAATATTAAGGCACAAAACGTCCATTTTTCAAACAAATAAAAATCTGAATTGTTAACTTCACAATTAAATTATGTGTTTAATAAATTGAACAGTGTAGCTGTTGTGAAGGGATCTGATTGGTGGATTCAACCGATGGGCGTGGCTAATATGACGTCACAAGATGGCGTGAAGGAGTCCACCAATTTCGTCATCGCTTCATTGACCAAGGCGTTCACGTCCACTCTCTTGCTAATGCTGCTGAAAGAATCCAAGGAAGGGTGAGTACTCACGCCGCACTCAGGCAAAACCTGAAATCAAAATTATTATTACGTTACCTAACCGAAGTTCCGTCTCCTTACAGAGGTTGAATGTCGTGGAACGCCATTCTTCAGTCTCAATGGCCATAACCGAGCAGTCGATTATTATTATTTTTTTTTTTGCCAGTTGTTGCCTCCACATTTCCTATCCAGGACTTCCTTGGTTTACCCCATGCCTTTTAACCACCTACATTTCCTTCTAGTACTGATTAAATTTATTATTATGGTTTATGAAAAAAGGAACAATTACACTATAAACTAAACGTGGGAAATATATATATATATATATATATATATATATATATATATATATATATATATATATATATATTTTTTTTTTTTTTTAAATAGAAGCCATAAATCAGTAAGAATGAAACGAGCAATGGTCAACGTGCATATATTATCAGGTCTGATAGCCGGACGCAATGATGGACTTGGTTTAGCGTTGTTTTAATGGACATTTTTTTTTTTTGCGTTGGTTTGAGAGTATTTCCATTACAACAATGAGCCATAACAATTTGGGTTATCAGACTTGCAAATAAGTACACTTTAGCAGTGATCCACATGCCACAGGGAGCATATATAAAGCACAATATCCACAAAACGTGCTCAAAGCGCTTTACAAGTGGTCCCTAGCCAACAGCCAAGGACTCGACTATGTAACGCTAAGAGCGGGACTCGACTGGATCAAAGTCCAATATAAAAAAAAAAAATGAAAATATTTAACAAAATCCAAATTATATTACAAGCATTTGTGATTTATTATCTCACTAAGGAATTGCATCAGGATGAATCAGACCCCCAAAATGAATTTAGAAGAGGGTAGTGAAGTCGTGATGTTACAACTTCCTCTTTTCCGGTTCAAAATTAATGGAAGTGTGTAACCAGTCCTCCTGACAATATAAAAACAATGAGTTATGTTAAGGGAGCTTTAAGTGAGTTTTTATATACACAATATTCACTAAACATGCTCAAAGCGCTTTACAAGGGGTCCCTGACTAACAGCAACACTTAACATATAGAACAAGACATGACGCTTGTTATGCGATATTACATTTGTTTAAACAGAGACAACGCTGTTAACGGCCAGGTACTCATTTTACACATGAGTAAGTGAGAAAATTAAATAGTCTTTTCCAAGGACTCAAACTATGCGCTGAGCGAGTCTCAAACACACAGGACCTTCTGATCCGAAAGCGAGTGTCATACCACTCGACCACATAGCCGCATAGGTTAGTGAGACGGTGGGTGACATTATAGTCACCTCAACTTAATACGTTTTAATTCAATGGGTCACATGTTGGGGTATTTTTTCAGATACACTATTGACACGCCAGTGAAGGACATTCTGAAGCGAGAAGACCTTTTCCCTGACCTGGAAAGGTCGAGAGGAACTACGATCAAGGATATTTTGTCACATCGGATGGGGTTGGCCAGGGCCGATCTGGCTCTCTTCTCTGGCTACCCTGATGACTTTAGTCTGCAGAATCTGTCAAGGTATATCTGCCAAAGGTGATCACGGTGATGGTGATGGTGGTGGTGGTAGTTTGTTGTGGTTGTAGTGGTGATATTGGTGATGGTGGTTGTGGTGTTGGTGGTGGTGTTATGATTGTAGGGGTGATGGTAGTGTTGGTGATGATGATGGTGGTGGTGGTGGTGAAGGTGATACTTATGGTGATAATGATGATGATGATGATGATGATGATGATGATGATGATGATGATGATGATGATGATGGTGATGATGATAATGATGATGATGATGATGGTGGTGATGATGATGATGATGATGATGATGATGATGGTGGTGGTGGTGGTGGTGGTGGTGGTGGTGCAGTGGCGGTGTTGGTGGTGATGACGACGACGACGGCAATGTTGATAATGATGATGATGATGATGATGATGAGGAGGAGGAGGAGGAGGAGGAGGAGGAGAAGGAGGAGGAGGAGGAGGAGGAGGAGGAGGAGGAGGAGGAGGAGGAGGAGGAGGAGGAGGATAGTAAAGAGACAATTTTTTTCTCACCCACATAACAGAGCAATGTCATGCTTACCGATCCAAGCTCCCTTCCGAGACGGTTTCATCTACAGCAATTTCATGTACAGCCTGGCTGGCCACGTGATCGAGGTATTGGCCAATCAGAGTTACGAAGACGCTCTCCAAGCCAGGATCCTTAAACCCCTGGGCATGACGTCAACTCTGACACGGTACAACTTCAGCAATGACCAGGCCTCCTTAGCCCAGCCGTACATGTTTGATAATGGGAAAGTCGTACCCGTGCACCATAGTTTATTCCGGTATGTGTCATTGAATGGGTTGTTATTTTTTTAACCCTCTCCTTACCACGCATAGGAAAATCGTCACATTCGTTATGATACAACTAACATTTTTCTTATTCAAATTTCTCTTGTACACCATGACATTTAAAGAAAATGAACAGTGTATTGTAGAACATGTTTTGAAAAAAGAAATTATGTATCGCAAACAATTTACTGCTGTTGTGTTTGAGTGATAAAAAATCTATTTTATGTTAGTTGTGTGTGAAGTTTTGGGGGAAATCCTGAAAATGGCTGGTAAGGAGAGAGTTAAAAGTATAGTCCTCCAGAGCCATTGGAGCCGGGCGGAGTTTATCCCGGTTTCTATAGCGTAAAACAGACAATAGCAATTGCTCGCTATCATTTGACTAGGATGCTAGTCTATCGCAAAGTACTTTTCGCCAGACCTGCCAGATCCAGCTACCCAATTACAGGGGGATCAGAAAAAAAACTTTGATACGGTACAACTTCAGCAGTGACCAGGCTTATTCTAGAGCCCAGCCGTACATGTTTGATAATGGGAAAGTCGTACCAGTGCACCATAGTTTATTCTGGTATGTGTCAATAGGGTATGAGATTAGCGGAAGAGTAGCGTCCCTTGATTGGACGTCACCCATAGTCTGTGACGTCACCGGCGGAAAAGTTATTAGAGAGAGAACGTCATGTTGGTTGTGCGCATGCGTCTCTCGTCCTCGCTGGACGAGGACGAGAGACGCATGCGCACAACTAACATGACGTCCTCTCTCTAATAACTTTTCCGCCGGTGACGTCACAGACTATGGGTGACGTCCAATCAATGACGCTATTCTTCGGCTAATCTCATTCCCTATGGGTTTGTTATTTTTTAAAAGTATAGTCCTTCAGAGCCATTGGAGCCGGACGGAATTTATCCCAGTTTCTATAGCGTAAAACAGACAATTGCAATTGCTCGCTATCATTTGACTAGGATGCTAGTCTATCGCAAAGTACTTTTCGCCAGACCTGAAAGATCCAGCTACCCAATGACAGCGGGATGGACAGGGGGATCAGAAAAAAAAACGTTAACTTAGACACGTTACAACTTCAGCAGTGACCAGGTTTATTCTAGAGCCCAGCCATACATGTTTGATAATGGAAAAATCGTACCAGTGCATCATAGCTTATTCCGGTATCTGTCCATTTTTTTCTTAAATAAAAAAGTAGTCCTTCAGAGCCACTGCCCCCCCCACCCCCCACCCCCCCCCCCTCCCCCAATGAGCCGGAGTTTATCCCTGTTTCTATGGCGTGAAATGGATAATGACAATTTTACTTGTTACCCTTTGGATAGGACTCAAGTATATCATAAAATACATTCCACCAGACCTGACAGAGCCATTGGGCCCATCAGGTGTAAAATGAGTACCTGGCCGTTAACAGTGTTGTCTCTTTCGAAAAAAAAATATGGCCTTATATCGCCTAATGGGTGTCATATCTTGTCCTACATGTTATGTGATGCTGTTATCTGGGAATACTTTGTTAAGCACAACGCTTTGAGCATGTTTTGTGGATGTTGCGCCATATAAATGCTTCATTCGATTAACCAGTAGATTTTTGACCAATCAAACAGGGAATTTGTGACACACCTTCACAAACTCGGACATGCTCGGACAAACATAGTTGGTTGTTTATAAATAACAATGCTAATTAAATCGACATCTCTCTGATCAGTGTTGTTTTCATACCGCCAAATGGGTGACTAGTTATCACACGATTTTCTCGATCATATTATAAACGTTTGAATTTACACATAGTTTTCTGTGTTGGATCAATTGATCAAGCGGTAGAACAGTTGCCATTTTACTTAGACATCTACCATCGACAGTAAAACGTGTGTAGCCTGTTGTGTTTAATAATCACTTTCATTGTATGACGACTGTCCGATAGGCGTGGTTATCTGGTTATCTAAGTGGTTATTAATCAAGCCGTAGAACAGTTGCCATTTTACTTAGACACATACCATCGATAGTAAAACCAGTGTAGTTTGATTTGTTTACCAATCACTGCAATTGTTTACATTATGACGACTGTCCGAGAGGCGTGGTTATCTAAGTGTCTATTAATCAAGCGGTAGAACAGTTGCCATTTTATTTAGACATCTACCATCGATAATAAAAGCAGCGTAGTTTGCTGTGTTTACCAATCACTGTCATTGTTTACATTATGGCGTGGTTATCTAGGTGTCTATAGATAGTATGCGCTTGGCTAAGAAGCTCATAACATTGCCATCCGGAAGTATAAGGGACCAACACACAAAACTGTGTGTGTCCATGAACGTTTATAGTCAGGTTAATACAGTTCAGTGAGCATTACTCATAAACGCGGATGGAAAAAAACAATAACAAAGACCCGAGTGACGTCATCTTCGAACAATCTATTAAAACCAACGGTCTCGACTTCCTCTCAATCCAGATTGCCCGTATTTCTTCCAGCCCTCGGACTGGCGTCAAACCCACGTGACATGGTTCGATGGCTACAGACGCTTCTTCAGCAAGGAGTTTCTCCTTCCGGTGAACAAATCATTCCCCCAGACGTCATCGCTATGACGCAATATCCGGTCACTCCATGTATCATCAATCAGCTGAGACCCAGATTTCGTCAACCGGAACTGACGTTCGCGTATGGATTGGGATGGTTCCAATCTACGTACAGAGGTATGGCTGATGACGTAGTTGGGAAGAAATTACATTGGATTATATAATTTGAATAACAAACACATTGGATAACATAGAACTTCCGTGATACTACGACGTGAAGTAAAAGCTCATTAAATGTTAATAAACATTATGAACATCTATATAGCGCATATCCATGGTTTTTAACCATGCTCAATGCGCTTCTGGTGTTTCTTTTTTGGTTCAGCAGGCCATATGGAACCATATTTCCATTCCACACAGTACCAGTCGCCTGTTAGCCGTCCATTTTGTATCAATATTCTTACAATATCAGCCATTGCCTATAGCCAGATACTCATTTACACCTGAGTCCAGTGTCGTGGCGAACACAACTGTGTTATTATTATTATTATTATTATTATTATTATTATTATTATTATTATTATTATTATTATTATTATTATTATTATCATTATTATTATTATATTATTATTATTATTATTATTATTATTATTATTATTATTATTATTATTATTATTATTATTATTATTATTATTATTATATTATTATCAATGAGGTTGACTTGGATACTTCTGTTTATCTATATTTGAGGAGACCAGTTTAAATAATTTACAAAATTAGCATATGGGGGCGGGGGGTTATAAACAGATATGTACATCGGTTAATAGTAATTGTGTCAAGTATTTTCTGTAGACATATTCAAAATAATGTTTGATAAAGGATAAGTCAATTCCAGATATTACATTTGAATACACACAGAGTTCAAAGGTCAGTTGGCCTAAATAACCCTTCACATTATTCTTCTTCTTTGTTCCTCTGATGGACATCTATGGCTGCAGTCCGATGTCTGCTATGAAGTCTGTGGTCCGCTTTAGGTCCTCAGCCTCACCATAGAGCTTTGTGTTGAGTGTTGTAGGGGTGACCCAGTGGTTCGAACGTTGCACGTTGTATAATGGGCAATCCATAAGCACATGTAAAGTGGTTTCATGGTCGGTTCCACATGGGCAATAAGGGGTTGTTCCAATACCTAGCTTTGTAAACATATGTCCTCTTAGTCTATTGTGTCCTGTTCGGAGGCGGAATAGAGTGACTTGGCTACTTCGCTGAATGGCATGGATTGGATCCTGCTTGTTGTGTTCTAGGTGTGTGTCATTCCTTTCTTTGTCTATTTTTAGCTTTATTATTTTCTTTTGCTGATGGTAAGTGATTGACGACTTCGGTTGTTCCTTCTGGGCTCCTTCTTTGGCCAGTTGATCGGCAATTTCATTTCCATATATACCTACATGACTTGGAATCCACTGCAGCACAATTTTTCCTGTTTTATCAATAATATGTTATAAACAACAATGAATATAACAACTGCAAAAAAAGAACATTCCAAGATTATTCAGCACGGAGGATGTGTGAAAATATTTCGTCGTCGGTCTGGGTTTTTTTTTTAGTAATGTATTTTTTTTAATTGTTTTCTTGTTTTTTTTTTTTTTGGTTTTTTTTTTTTTTTTTTTTTTTTTTTTTTTTTTTTTGGGGGGGGGGGGGGGTTGTCGGCTGAAGAAGGGTTTTAAACACGAATGAAACGTTAGGTGTTTGGTAATTTGGGCATTTTGAAGCTGTTTCTATTAATTTTTGTTTATTACTTTTTACAGTCTACAGATTCTATCAGCTTTGACACATTCTATAATATATTTAGAGAACTAGTAGAGGACCCGCGATATTTGCCAAGAAATAAATTCTATTAGGAACAGGCGGTTGTCTATTATACTTTCTATTTTCCTGTATTCTATTTTTAGAATTGCCGATGCTTCTATCCTCGATGATAAAAATTTAACATTGACTTTACAGAACATTGTTGTTCCCCAACCCTGTTTTTTTTTAAAGAATAGATTAGAAAGATTATTATTACCGGATTGTATCAAGAGAGATTTACAATTACGTCATCATCATTTGTGGCGGATGATATTATTATTATTATCATTATTACTTGATAGTATCAAGAGAGATTTACAATTACGTCATCGATTTATGTTGTGGATATGCTAGAATTGAGTATAATAAATTAATTATACTCGCAATGAAACTCAACATAAAAAAAGGACTGAGTATCACGGCCTAGCAGATTTTCTTCGTACTGAGTTGAGTCATTGCACGATAGAATGAGTCTGAAATTTCTAAAAAAATGTTTGCAAGTTACTCGTATATCTGTCTGTAAAAATAGTTTTATAATTTTTAGATTTGCCAGTAATTCTGTACTCGATGATATAAACTTTACATTGGCTGTTCGGAACAAACCTATTTTTTAAATATAATAGATAAGATTGGGACGTTCGAGACAATTCTTTGCCTTGACCAAGGAACTGCTGGACAACAGACGCAACCTGCTCTCCATCTTTAATCGATCGTGCAGATCTACCAACTCGCTTTGGTCAATATTTTAAAGAAAAAACGGATAGCATCAGGAAAGAACTGTCGTCTGAATCGATCCATACAACATTTGACACATTTCATGTGATTCGTTAACACATTTTTCAATGATTACTGAAGCTGACTTATGTGATTGCATTATGTCGTCTCCAACTAAAAGTTGTGATTTAGACCCCATAAATACTGCCATTCTAAAAAAGTGCATTGATTTAATTTTAACACCATTTACATGTATTGTTAATAATTCGCTGCAGTCAGGTGCTGTACCAGACATTTACAAAGTTGCCCATGTCAACCCTTTTGAAAAAACCTGATCTCGATAAAGAGAACTTAAAAAACTATCGCCCTGTCTCTAATCTTCCTTTTCTCTCTAAGACTTAGAAAAGCTTGTTTTGAAACAATTACTGTCTCATCTTAAAAATAATTGTCTGAAGAAAAATTTCAGTCTGCTTATAGGCAACATCATTCGACGGAAACCGCACTTGTTAGGGTTGTTAATGATCTCCTCTCTGTTATAGACAATGGTTCATGTTCTTTGCTGAATTTGCTTGACCTATCGTCTGCTTTTGATACTATTGATCACAATCTTCTTCTCAAACGTCTTGAAATTACTTATGGCGTGTCTGGTGCAGCGCTTGATTGGTTTAGGTCATATTGTTCAATCGTAAACAGATTATTACGGTGATGAATATAGATCGGAGGAAATCTTTCTTGATTGTGGGGTTCCCCAGGTTCAGTACTTGGACCCGTTCTTTTTGTTTTGTACGTTGGCCCTCTGTCCTAAAATCATCAGAAGTTATGGTCTGTCTTACCATCAATACGCTGATGATACGCAATTGTACTGCGTTTCCAATACGAGAAATTTACAAGAAGTATCAGCCAATAGTAAAAATTGTATCCAAAGTGTTAAGAAATGGATGAATGAGAACAGACTGAAACTGAATGATGATAAGACGGAGGTGCTGTATGTGGGGAACAGGAAGTGGAAAAGTGAAACAGATTTGAAGTTGGGGGATGCCTCTATTCAAATTGTTGACAAAGTGAAAAACCTTGGCACATTCTTAGACTCTGAACTGTCGATGGAGCATCAGGTTAATAATTTGGTTAGATCTCTCTTTTTCCAACTAAAAAAGATTGCTTCCATTAGACGGTTCATATCTGAGGATGTGACCAAGCACCTGGTTGTGTCCTCGTACTATCGAAATTGGATTATTGTAATGCTCTGTTGTTTGGCGTTTCGCAATACAATCTGAAACGTCTTCAGATTGTCCAAAACAGCGCTGCCAGACTAGTATTCATGAAGCGTAGGTGCGACTCTGCCGGACCTCTACTTCATGACCTGCATTGGCTGCCTGTTGGGAAAAGAATTAAATTCAAAGCTTGTGTTTTAGTGTATCGTTGTCTTGAAGGTACTGCCCCTTCCTACCTTTCAGAACTAATTGAAAGATATTCAAAACCCCGCCCCTTACGTTCGGCCAGTGATTCCACAAAACTAGTTGTCCCTCGAATTCGGAAAAATGCTGGAATGAGATCCTTTTCTCATTTCGGACCCTCTATTTGGAACGCCTTACCGCAGAGCATTCGTGAAAAAGAATCTTTGTCTATTTTTTAAAACGTTCCCTTAAAACATATTTGTTTCGATTTTAGTAGATGGTATGAGAAGCAAGATAGGTTTGGTTTGTGTTGTGTGTTGTGTTGAATGTGTGTGTATGGCTAGCAGTTTTGTATGGTTGGTCTTGCGATGTGAGTCTGAATCGAAGTAATGTTTCAGCAAAGTATATTTCTGTAAATGTTTATAACTTAGATTCTGCAGTGATTCGAGTTATGATGCTATATTAATGCTTTCAGCAATATTATTTTATTATATAAAAATTGAAAAGAGATGTGTGGTACCTACATCCAATCTTGTTTTTTATGGTCTTTTTCTCTGCTATATTTATAATGTTTCCATGTTTTAGAAGTGTAAATCAACTTCCCTCTCCTTACCAACTATAGGAAAATCGTCACATTCGTTACAATACAATCAACATTTTTCTTATTCAAATATCTCTTGTATATCATAAAATTTAAAGAAAATGAACAGTGTGTTGTAGAGCATGTTTTGCTAAAGAAAATATGTATCGCAAGAACTTACTGCTATTGTGTTTGAGTGATAAAAATCTATTTTTGAGTTAGTTGGGTGCGAAGTTTTGGGGAATATCCTGAAAATAGCTGGTAAGGAGAGAGTTAATCAACTATTTTGGATTCGCTATTATGTCTCCCCCCCCCCCCCCCCCCCCCCCCCCCCCCCCCCCCCCTCTCCCCCCCCCCCGTCTCTCTATTCAGGTTTCCGACGTATTTGGCATGCGGGCTCTTTGTACGGTTTCACTAGCGTGACTTGGCTATTTCCAGACATTGGCACGGCTGTGTTCGCCACCACAAACGGTCCTGCCAGGCCACAGAATACCAAGAATGAAATCAAAACACTTCTCTCCTTTATAGTAGACCCCACTTTAGGATTCCCTTCCTGGATCGACCAATCAAATGCGTGCAATTATCCAAACCGACCTAAAAATAGCCTGAATGATGTCAAAAAACTTGGAGATGCCATTTTGTGCAATGATCTTACGAATAACAGCAGTTTTATTTGGAGTTAGAAAAATACACCGGTACTTATTACAACAAACTATTTGGTAAGGTCACAGTTCACTTAATCAATAGTGCACCGCTTAAAAATCGGACAATTTTACACAAAACTTGCCCCGAATACAAATTACCTCGAGATAAAATCCTTGAAATTACATTTGGTGAGAGATTCAGTGGAGTTCTACACGCAGGAGATAAGAAGAACCAGTTTAAAATGGAACCAACGGGTATTTTCGAATTTTCCGCGCATTCCGAGGGAACCAAAGAGACCACTATGCCTGTTGAGTTCTTCCTGTCTGATGAGGTCATAGAGGGCGTGGCTTACTCGGTCAAGGCCGTTTGGCAGGCTGTAGAGGTGATAGAGTACAGTCGTGACCCCGTCGAGGAAACGTGTCTGGGAGGAGTTCCCAGGCCCAGTGGTTCTGATAGAGTTCTTAGCACGTTTTTAATGGACACGATGCTTTACTGTTTGACGACACTACTTCTATCGAGGTAGAATGTCTTCCTTTGATGGACATTACCAAGTCTTATTTATCATCATCATCATTATCATCATCATCATCATCATCATCATCATCATCATCATCATCATCATCATCGTCATCATCATCATCATCGTCGTCGTCGTCGTCGTTGTTGTCATCGTCGTCGTCATCGTAATCATCATCATCAACACCACCATCATCATCATCATCATCATCATCATCATCATCATCATCATCATCATCATCATCAACCACCACACCACCACGATTTACGAGTGCCACAACCACAACGACCACCACCACCATCACCAATAATGCAAAATAAATACATGTTCTAAACTATATCATTACGATTCCAATTATTTATGTTTTGACTATATTTTTATTACACAAAATAAAAGACGTAGTGTTCAGAACTATCTCATTATCAAACTGAACAAAACACTGGAGACAGGAAGCCTCCGCATTACATAATATTATTACATAAAATGAGAGAAATGAACCAAATCACACATTAAAGGGAGACAAATTTCCAATATTTTTAAATAAGCGTGTTACTTCCCTTTGCCTATATGACGTTGTCTTTATGTACCCAACGACTGATTGTAATTAAGTGTGTTACTTCCCTTCGACCATTAATTGTGTAGTCTTGTCTTTCTGTCAACCAACGGATTGTAATGTAATAGATAGTTCGAAGATGACGTCACTCAGGTCTTTGTTATTGTTTTTTGCCATCCGCCTTTATGAGTAATGCTCACTGAACTGTATTAACCCGACTATAAACGTTCATGGATACACACCGTTTTGTGTGTTGGTCCGTTATACTTCCGGATGGCAATGTTATGAGCTTCTTAGCCAAGCGCATACTATCTATAGGGAAGAAACACGTGTTGTCAAAATACTGGTTCTTATCTCAGTGGAAGTGTAAAATCACTCTTCCGGGGGACTGAATACATGCGTTGTGTAAATGATCTTCTGGTTTCAGAGTGATGCTATCTTATTTTCTCGTCTAGATAAATGCCGGTGTAGCACGCCAGAATGACTCTATCGCCAAAAAGGACTCTAGAGTTAAATCGGCGTACGCGAGACAGACTCTAGAGTTAGCCTAGCGACCGCGAGACTAGCTCTAGAGTGTGCCTCGCGTACGCCAATTTAACTCTAGAGTCTTTTATTTTTAGAGCCATTCTCGCGTGCTACACAACAACTACCGTGTCAGCACTAGATTTTTAAATTATTATTTTTTTTTTGGAAATACTGTGAATTCATCTCTTACTTTGCGAAGCTGTTGTTTTGTACTTTTTTTTCAATTAAAAAAAAATATTTTGTCGTTAATAAGTTAAAAGTCAAATTTTAGGATGGTTTCAAAAAAAAGACTCTAGAGTTAAATCGGCGTACGCGAGACAGACTCTAGAGTTAGCCTCGCGGCCGCGAGACTGAATCTACAGTGTGCCTCCCGTACGCCAATTTAACTCTAGAGTCTTTTTTTTGGTAGAGTCATTCTCGCGTGGTACACCTGGTCGTCAATAAAGACCATCATTCATCCTTGCTCTTTTACGTCCTGTAAATCTTAGAATCTGTCTATAGATAGTATGCGCTTGGCTAAGAAGCTCATAACATTGCCATCCGGAAGTATAACGGACCAACACACAAAACTGTGTGTAACCTTGAAGGTTTATAGTCTGGTTAATTCAGTTTAGTGAGAAGTACTCATAAACGCGGATGGCAAAAAATAATAACAAAGACCTGAGTGACGTCATCTTCGAACTATCTATGCATCCTGCTATTTTTAAAAATGATGTTACTTTATGATTCAAATTGTAACCTATTCATTATTTGTCCTCTAAAAGATGACAAATACGTACACACTTCCAAGCACATACCTATCTATGATTTCGTTCCATCTACACATAAAAAACAATGTGTGAAATACTCTTCAACAGTCGTAACGTCACTTCCTTCCTAATGACGCATGGTAACTTAGTAGCACTGGCTCTAAACTATCGGAACAATGGCGGACGCCCTTATGAAATATTTCTCCGGCGTATCCAGAGGGAAAAAAAATATAAATGTGATAATATTTTGACTTTTACACATTCTAATCACAAGGCAAATGAAAAGTTCTAGCCAACATTAAGAATAAAAAGTAAAGATTTTCTTTGTTTAGAACCAAGATGGCCACCGTTGCCGGGCGGCGTGACATCAGACTACTGAGTCCAATTGACTGTAAGCTTCAATTTAATATACGAAAACAGATCAAATGGACGTTTCGGGTTTCCCCTTATCAACAAAACAGGGTGAATAAAACACTACAGACGAATGAGATAATGTGATAGTGGCGTTGTTATCCTGTTTTGTTGATAAAGGGGAAACCAGAAACGTCCATTTTATCTTCTTTTTTTTTTTTTTCGTCTATTAAATTGAAGCTTACATTCAATTTCACATTGTTATTTGTTTCTTCGAGCTTCAACCAGCAACATTATATACATTACAAACATAAACAACATTTACATGATTTCCATCTACAAATGACGTCAAAAGACACGTTCTAGTTTCCGGCTATACACGTTAACTCACTCAACCCTAACACCGACTATATCCGTAATTTCCCCAGGTCACTTTTACTCCATGCTTATTTTTTCATTACATTTTTATGAGACAAATTATACGAATATCAAAGCTATTGCTGTTAGTTTTTACATGTCAGTTGTAAGGGGCAGCGTGGCTCAGCGGTACGGTCTTTGCTTACTACCCGAAAGGTACCGAGTACAATCACCCGCCGCTGCGTTGTGTGGCCTTGAGCAAGTCACCTCGCCCGAGCTCACTTTGCGGCGCTGCTCTGCGGCTGACGCCTGGGTTATTCCAGTCTTCCCTTGGAATAGACCCTAAAGACAAATTTCCCCTTGGGGATGAATAAAGGGAATTTTATTTTTTATTATTTATTATTTTATTTTAGTTGAATAAAACTATCTATGTACATGCTCATTTTTAATATATTTTCTTTCCAATTTCGAAAAGTAGCAAAAATCTCTAGGATTGAGTGAGGTAACGAAGACTATCGGATAAACTCCGTCTCCATTTTGCCTCGTGGCTCCGGAGGATTGCTGATCACCTGACTGGCTGTAAAAAGAAATACCAGCAGTAACAACGAGCTGAATGACGTCAATTTCATTCCTTCATTTCTTCATTCTTTCATTCCTTCATTCCTTCATTCTTTCATTTCTTAATTCCTTCATTCCTGTATTCCTTTATTCATTCATTCTTTCATTCGTTCACTTCTTCATTCTTACATGCTTTTATTCCTTCATTCCTTTGTTCTTTCATTCCTTCATTCCTTTTCTTCTTCACTCTTTCATTATTTCATTCTTTTATTCTATCATTCCTTAATTCCTTCATTCTTTCATTCCTTCGTTCTTTCATTCCTTCATTCATTCAATCCTTCATTCCTTCGTTCCTTCCTTCCTTCATCCATTCCTTCATTCATTCATTCGTTCCTTCGTTCCTTCCTTCCTTCCTTCATTCCTTCAATCCTTCATTCCTTCGTTCCTTCCTTCCTTCCTCCATTCATTCATTCATTCATTCATTCATGCCTTCATTCCTTCGTTCCTTCCTTCCTTCATTCATTCCTTCAATCCTTCATTCCTTCGTTCCTTCCTTCCTTCCTCCATTCATTCATTCATTCATTCATTCATTCATTCATGCCTTCATTCCTTCGTTCCTTCCTTCCTTCATTCATTCCTTCAATCCTTCATTCCTTCGTTCCTTCCTTCCTTCCTCCATTCATTCATTCATTCATTCATTCATGCCTTCATTCCTTCGTTCCTTCCTTCCTTCATTCATTCAATCCTGCATTCCTTCGTTCCTTCCTTCCTTCCTTCCTTCCTTCCTTCATTCATTCCTTCATTGATTCATTCGACCCTCATTTCTTCATTCATGACGTAAAAGAAAATGTGTCCAAAATGTACATAAAAGCATTTTGCCAGACTACGCACGACAGACTGAGTGAGTACTGCTGGAAAGACGTGCGTGCAGTTGAGTTGAAGCGCTAATCAAAATAATAACATGAGGAATGGGGAATATGTTCATGAATGACTTGGAAGTGTTCTCGGTCTGGCACCGGATTCTGGTATGCGGATGGTGATTGGTTCGGGGTGGTGGAGAAGAAGAAGGGGGGGGGGGGGGGGGGATTGTGGTGATGGTGTTGGTCGTGGTTGTAGTGGTGGTGGTGGTGGTGGTGATGGTTGTGGTGCTGGTGGTTGTAATGATGATAAAGAAGACAGTGGTGGTGGTTATGATGATGATGATGAGATGATGATGATGATGAATGTGATGATGATGATGATGATGATGATGATGATGATGATGATGATGATGATGATGATGATGATGATGATGATGTTGGTAGTGATGCATGGTGAATGCTATGGTAGTTGTGATGGTATTTTTGGTGGTATTGATGGTGTTAATGGTGATGATGACTATGGTAGTTGTGGTAATGGTTGTGGTGGCGTTATTGTTGGTAATGATGGTGACAGTGGTGGTAGTGGTGGTGAATGCTATGGTAGTTGTGGCAGTGGTAGTGGTGGTGGTGTTATTGGTGGTAATGATGGTGGTAGTGGTGGTGAATGCTATGGTAGTTGTGGCAGTGGTAGTGGTGGTGGTGTTATTGGTGGTAATGATGGTGGTAGTGGTGGTGAATGCTATGGTAGTTGTGGCAGTGGTAGTGGTGGTGGTGTTATTGGTGGTAATGATGGTGGTAGTGGTGGTGAATGCTATGGTAGTTGTGGCAATGGTAATGATGGTGGTAGTGGTGGTGAATGCTATGGTAGTTGTGGCAATGGTAATGATGGTGGTAGTGATGATGGTATGGTGATGATGGCTAGCTGTGGTGGTGGTGATGATGGTGGTGGTGGTGGTGGTGTTGGTGGTAGCGGTAGTGGCGGCGGCGTAAATTATGGTGTTAGTGGTGATGATGGCTATGGTAGTTGTGGTAGTGGTAGTGGTGGTGATGGTGATGGTAAGTTCCACAGCATCAACATGAACAGCTGAAGATGCTCCACCAATTATGAGATTGGAATGTTAAGAATCCCAACTCGACTCAAATCTTGACTTAACAAATTTTTCCCAAAAAATATTTGGCCAGAATATTTATTATTCATTTATCGACTTGTCAAATTATCCAAAACCATTTTTTTTTCAGAATCTCACATACGAAACTTCAAAGAAGTTTTAAGAAGTCTCAGGTTTGGGACGTTTTGACATGCTAGGAATTTATTCATTGATAATTGGAGTAATTTTTTTTCTTTTTGTTTTCTGGCCAAAATGAGGACGAGTGTTCTGTCGGTAAACGGCCAAACTCCATCAATGCAACAAACCACACGCTGTAGGAATGGAGCGATGAGACAGGACAACGTTTTAAGAGGAAACAGTCTATCACTGTGTATGGCCAAAGACGCGGTAAATAAATCGACAGTAGGTAGTCTTCGTTAACTGCTCATTGCCTTGCCGAAGCCATCGTAAAGTTATAGCCTGACAACCTAGCCATCGTTATATTATAGATAGTATGCGCTTGCCTAAGAAGCTCATAACATTGCCATCCGGAAGTATAACGGACCAACACACAAAACTGTGTGTATCCATGAACGTTTATAGTCTGGCTAATACAGGTCAGTGAGCATTACTCATAAACGCGGATGGCAAAAAACGATAACAAAGACCTGAGTGACGTCATCTTCGAACTATCTATAGCCTGATACTGAAATCCAAATGGACTGGCAGTTTGACGTCATTAGTGAGTTGTCGTTAGCAGAACTCATGGAAACAAGTTATTTCATTGGTTGAACTATTGAATTCAACTCACGATTTGTTTTCTTTTGTAGCGAAAGACTGGCATTTTGACGTCATTTTGTGGTCAGTGTCAGGCCATAACTTGACGAAGGCCACGCTGACACTGACCAAAAAATGACGTCAAAATGCCAGTCTTTTGCCACAAAAGAAAACAAATCGTGAGTTGTATTCCATAGTTCAACCAATTGAATCACTTGTTTCCTTGAGTACTACTAACGACAACTCACTAGACGCTGCACAAACCTAGAACTTCGTTAACTTATGGCCTGACCCTGGCCATCGTAAAGTTATGGCCTGATACTGACCAAAAAAAATGATGTCAAAATGCCAGTCTTTTGCCACAAAAGAAAACAAATCGTGAGTTGTATTCAATAGTTCAACCAATGAAATAACATGTTTCCATGATCTCTACTAACGACAACTCACTAGGCGGTGCAAAAACCAAATAATGACGTCAAAATGCCAGTCCTTTTGGATTTCAGTGTCAGGCTATAACATAACGATGGCTGCGGCCTGACACTAGAACTGGTCTTTTGACGTCATTTGCGGGATAGTTCACCCGTAGCCTTTGTTAACTAAAAGCCTGATATTGACCAAAAATGACGTCAAAAGACAAGTCTTTGGCCACAAAAGAAAACAAATCATGAGTTGAACTCTATTAGGTCAACCAATGGAATTACTTGTTTCCTTGAGCACTACTAACAACTCACTAGACGCTGCACAAACATTAAAAAATGACGTCAAAAGATAAGTCCTAGTGGTCCTAGTGTCAGGCTATAAAGTTAACGATGGCTACGGTGACACTAGGACTTGAAGTTTGACGTCATTTATCATTTAGTTCACTCTTAGCCATCGTTAACTACTACTTATAGCCTAGCACTGGGACTTGACTTGTGACGTCATTTATGGGTTATTTCACCCGTAGCCTTTGTTAACATATAGCCTGACACTAGGACCTGTCTTGTGAAAAGACACGTCTTTGACCACAAAAGAAAACAAATCGTGAATTGTATTTAATTCTTCAACCAATGGGATCATGGCGTACTAAAAGAGTATTATAGTAGGGTTATGAATGGGATCATTTGTTTCCTTGACCTCTACTATCGACAACAACTCACTTGACGCTGCACCAATATTTAAATGACGTCAAAAGACTGGTCCCAGTGTCAGGCTATAAGTTAACGCAGGCTACGGTTAGTTCAAACTATAATCAAAGAGCGTGTAGGTAACGATTGTTATGTTACCAAGAGCTCTCACTTCCCGCTTTTGGTGAAGCCAAGCAGCTTCCGTCTTCTACTCGTATTTTCTTCATTGTATCAGTAAGCCTAGCGCGCATGATACACGCGGAGCACACCCACCTCGCTGTCTCGCCTGGCACGCGACAATAGCATTGCGGTTAAGAGAAGTGAGAGCTCTTGGTAACTACGTTACCCTACACACTCTTTGCTATAGATAGAATGCGCTTGGCCAAGGAGTTCACAACATTGCCATCCGGAAGTATAACGGACCAACACACAAACTTTGTGTAACCATGAACTTTTATAGTCTTGTTAATACAGTTTAGTGAGAACAACTCACAAACGCGGATGGCAAAAACAATAACAAAGGCCTGAGTGACGTCATCTGCATACTATCTATAATTCTTAGAGGTTCTTGTGTCAGTCTATAGATAGAATGCGCTTGGCTAAGGAGTTCACAACATTGCCATCCGGAAGTATAACGGACCAACACACAAACTCTGTGTAACCATGAACTTTTATAGTCTGGTTAATACAGTTTAGTGAGAACAACTCACAAACGCGGATGGCAAAAACAATAACAAAGGCCTGAGTGACGTCATCTGCATACTATCTATACTGTAGTTTCCGTATAGGTAAACAAAGAGTCAGATAGCTGCTTATCCTGTGTATACGACGTCAAAGTATGGAGTACTTTCAGCCTGAAATATCTAACAGCCTGATCTCCCCAGTCACTATTTGACGCCAGATTAATCTGTTTGTCTCAACCTCAAAATCATTCAGGTTGTGAGTATAGATAGAATGCGCTTGGCCAAGGAGTTCACAACATTGCCATCCGGAAGTATAACGGACCAACACACAAACTCTGTGTAACCATGAACTTTTATAGTCTGGTTAATACAGATTAGTGAGAACAACTCACAAACGCGGATGGCAAAAACAATAACAAAGGCCTGAGTGACGTCATCTGCATACTATCTATAAGCGTGGCCTTCGTAAAGTTATGGCCTGACACTGACTAAAAAAATGACGTCAAAATGCCAGTCTTTGTCCACAAAAGAAAACAAACCGTGAGTTGTATTCAATAGTTCAACCAATGGGACCACTTGTTTCCATGAGCTCTACTAACGACAACTCACTAGGTGGTGTAAAAACCAAATAATGGCGTCAAAATGCCAGTCCTTTTGGATTTCAGTGTCAGGCTATAACATAACGATTGCTACGGTGTATAGATAGTTCGAAGATGACGTCAATCAGGTCTTTGTTATTGTTTTTGCCATCCGTGTTTATGAGTAATGCTCACTGAACTGTATTAACCCGAGTATAAACATTCATGGATACATACAGTTTTGTGTGTTGGTCCGTTATACTTCCGGATGGCAATGTTGTGAGCTTCTTAGCCAAGCGCATACTATCTATAAGACAGTTCCACCCCACCATAACACAATAACGTTTGCGGCTATGTGGTCAAGTGGTATGACACTCCGCCTTCGGATCGGAAGGTCCTGGGTTCGCATCGTTTAGTCCTTGGAAAGGTTCATTACTCACATTCTCTCATCGTACTGTGGTGTAAAATGAGTATCTGGTCGTTAACAGCGACGTCTCTGACCGAAAAATATTGTAATATCGCCTAACATGCGTCATGTCCAATCCCAAATGTTAAGTGTCATGTTGGTGTTGGCCAAAGCCCCTTGTAAAGCACTTTGAGCACGTTTAGTGGATATTGCTCTATATAAAA
>NC_088363.1:4901585-4924085 GCF_034508935.2 Berghia stephanieae | reverse complement strand
CAACAGATAATTTCTGTACGGCAGCGTCCACTAGATTATGTGCTCAAAGCGCTCTACAAGGAGTTCCAAGACAACATAAACACTCACATGTTGGACGAGACATGGAGCTTGTAATGTAAGAAAAGTTCTAGCCAGCATGAAAAATAAAAAGTAATGATTTTCTTTGTTTCGAACCAAGATGGCCGCCGTTGCCAGGCGGTGTGACATCAGACTATTGAATCGTATTTCAGAAGTTCAGAAGCACTAATACTTATTGAAATGAAAGTTGAGGCCAGACTACACCATTGTAAGAATTTTGATATGTTATTTCAACCCATGTGAGGATAAATTGTTGATCTATGTGCGGCTAGTGGTATGACACTCGCTTTCGGATCGGAAGGTCCTGGGTTCAAGCCTCGCACTCGGCGCATAGTTGAGTCCTTGGAAAATGCTCTTTACTCACATTCTCTCACCGTACTCAGGTTTAAAATGAGTACCTGGCCGTTAACAGCGTTGTCTTTGCCCGAAAAATTGTAATATCGCATAATAAGCGTTATGTCCCGTCCTACATGTTAAATGTTGATGTTGACCAGGGACCCCTTATAAAGCGCTTTGAGCACGTTTAGTGGATATTGCGCTTTATAAAAGCTCAATTTCTTTCTTTCTTTCTATAAAGTTAACGATAGTGACTTCTATTTTTATTTGCTTAAAACTACGAATTTTAAAATGTTCAGCTTGGCATGTCTGGTAATGTAAACAAGGGCTCTATTATAATATTATAATATGGGGTCTCGATAGTTCAGTTGGTAGAGCACTCGCTTCACAAGCAAAGGGACCGAGATCGATCCCGGGGTGCAGTGGATGTTTGGCTTTTTTTCTGACCCCCCCCCCCCCCACACACACACACACACACACAATGTCCACCCAGCAGTTATTGGGCTGCTAGGTCTGGTAGATCTGGCGGAATGTACTTTGCGATAGACTAGCGTCCTATCCGTCATCATCATCATCATCATCATCATCATCATCATCATCATCATCATCATCATCATCATCATCGTCACAACCACCACCACCACCACAACCACAACCATTACCATCATCACAGAGTTTTATTGTCCCCAATACTCTTTAATAATAATAATAATAATAATAATTCTTTCTTCCATTTCAACTAAAAACTTTTTAAAAATTTATACAAGTTTTGTAGATACGGCGTTCCGTCGTCTAGGCACGCGTTTCATTGACGTCACGTTCAGGAAGGGCAATTGGAACAACATTATCTATCCTGGGCACGGTGCCAAGTCCTCTTCCGGGCACGGATGTAAAATACAAGATGCTCAGAGAATTGGTGCCATGCGTTTAGTTAAAAAACTCAAAACATCCGCCAGCCGGATAAAAATGTACCCAATACACATGAAACGTTTATAGAAGGAACGAAACAGACGTCACTCATCTCTTTATCATTGTATTTAGCCAGCCATTTTTATGAGTAGTTATCACTAAATTGTATGTATTAATCAGACTATAGATAGTATGCACTTGGCTTAGAAGATCACAACATTGCCATCCGGAAGTATAACGGACCAACACACAAAACTATGTGTAACCATGAACGTTTATGGTCTGGATGATACAGTTAAGTGAGAATTACTCATAAAAGCGAATGGCAAAAAACAAAAACAAAGACCTGAGTGACGTCAACTTCATTTTATCCATAGATAGTGTGCGCTTGGCGAAGGAGCTCACATCACATTGCTATTCGGAAGTATTAATAGAATGAAGTTCACATCACTCATGTCTTTGTTATTGTTTTTTGCCATCCGCGTTTATGAGTAATTCTCACTAAACGGCATTAACCAGACTATTAACGTTTATGGTTACACATTGTTTTGTGTGTTGGTCCGTTAAACTTCCGGATCGTTTTTTCAAAGACTCAACTATGCTTGGCTCAGAGCGGGACTCGAACCCTGGACTTTCCGATCCGAAGGGGAGGGGGGCAGCGTGGCTCAGTGGTAAGGTCTTTGCTTCCTAGCCGAAAGGGTATCGAGTTCGATCACCCGCCGCTGCGCTGTGTGAATGCTTGATCAAGTCACCTCGCCTTTAGCTCAATTTGCGGCGTTGCACAACGGCTGACGCCTGGGTTATACCAGTCTTCCCTTGGAATAGACTCTAGAGACAAATTTCCCCTATGGGATGAATAAAGGGAATTTTATTTTATTTTCTACACCTCAAGACTACAACATAGTCGCGCTTAAAGACGTCGGTTCACCATCTATGCTGTATAAATCTATGTTCCTGGGTAAGTCAAGCAACAGAAATGTGATGCGTGGTGCAAACTAGCAACGCACCCGTTCATCAAACCGACTGGCAAACACCATCTGCAGACCTTCCTACTTGAAATAAGATTCAATAGTCAGATGTCACGTCCGCCCAGCAACCAGCAGCTTGGTTCTACACAAAGAAAATCGGTACTTTTTATTCTTCATGCTGGCAAGAACTTTTTCACTTGTCATGTGATCAGAATGTATAAAAGTCAAAACATGATCAGATTTATAATGTTTTTCTCCCTGGATACACTTTTATGCTCGTCGGAGAAATATTTCATAAGGGCGTCCGCCATTGTTCTGATGGTTTAGAGCCAGTTACTATGTTACCATGCGTCATTACGAGGGAAGTGACGTCATGACCGTTAAACCAATTGTCAATTAGGATCGAAAAGAATTTGTAGATCTACGAAATATTCGTACTACTTGGCAGGACTGCATTTGTTGTTAGAGAAATAGGAGGATTAGAGGAGGGAAAAAAAACAGATAACTTTACCCCAGTCGGATTATCATATCCTGATTCGACTGATGATGATGAAGATGATGATGATGATGATGATGATGATGATGATGATGATGATGATGATGATGATGACGATGAAAATAAAGGTGATGATTACGATGATAAGAGTTGCGGTATAGTGTTAATGAAAATGATAAAATGCCAATGCTTTTTTCTTTTCGAGTTATCTTTATATATTCTATATATTTTAATGTTACCAGCTGCATCGATCAAGCATAAAATGACGCAAAATCAAAAAGACTCAAAAAGCTATAGAAAACCAAGATGAGTCGGAACGAATCTTACAGGTAGCTGCAGACGACTGTGGAATTGTGTGTGTCTCATGAAGTGAATGAATGCATCCGGTTTGCCAGATAGTTTTAATGCAAACTAGAAAAATTATATATTTAACAATATACAATGTAAGTTGGTATGATGAAAATATTCTTCTTCTTGTTCGTCTTCTTGTTCTTGTTCTTGTTCTTCTTGTTCTTGTTCTTCTTGTTCTTGTTCTTGTTCTTGTTCTTCTTTTTCTTCTTCTTCTTCTTCTTCTTCTTCTTCTTCTTCTTCTTCTTTCTTCTTCTTCTCTTCTTCTTCTTCTTCTTCTTCTTCTTCTCTTCTTCTTCTTCTTCTTCTTCTTCTTCTTCTTCTTCTTCTTCTTCTTCTTCTTCTTCTTCTTCTTCTTCTTCTTCTTCTTCTTCTTCTTCTTCTTTCTTCTTCTTCTTCTTCTTTCTTCTTTCTTCTTCTCTTCTTCTTCTTCTTCTTCTTCTTCTTCTTCTTCTTCTCTTCTTCTTCTTCTTCTTCTTCTTCTTCTTCTTCTTCTTCTCTCTTCTTCTTCTTTTCTTCTTCTTCTTCTTCTTCTTCTTCTTCTTATTATTTTTTATTTTATTATTTTTATTATTTTTTTTATTATTATTATTATTATTATTATTTATTATTATTATTATTATTATTTATTATTATTATTATTATTATTATTAATTATTATTATTATTATATATCATTATTATTATTATCATCATTTATTCATTATTCATATATATATTATTATTATTATATTATTATTATTATTATTATTATTATTATTATATTATTATTATTATATTATTATTATTATTATTATTATTATTATTATTATTATATTTTATATTTTTCATTTATATTATTATTATTATTATTATTATTATTATTATTATCGTTACCATCATCGTTATTATTACTATTATTACTATAATTTTATAATCAGCATCATCAGGAGAATAAAAACAATCACAAAGATGATATAACAAAAACTATTTTTGCCACCGAGACCTTCAAATGCCAAACAATTTCAGAATAAAACAAAAATGTTATAGTTTGGCATAGAAATCGTCAAAATGGCAAAATTGAAACGGTAGATATCTGCACACACACACACACACACACACACACACACACACATACACAAACACACTCACTCACGTATGCATACACATACACTTACATAATTTTATAAACACATACATATATGCACACACCCTTACACACGCACTCTCACACCAACACACACACACACTCACAGACATAGACACATACACAAACCATAAGTGATACTATCAAGGTGCTAATACCAAACATTTGGAATAAATACAGAATATTGGGGGAAATGAGTCATCCAGATGGAAACGACGGAACGAGTGCAAATTCTACATGGCCAAAAAATCACAAAACTCCTTTTTTTAGATTTTGGCAGTAAAAAAAAAAAAACACTTCTGGCATCGATCAGTTTATAGATAGAATGAAGTTGACGTCAATGAGGTTTTTGTCATTGTTTTTTGCTATCCATGTTTATGAGTAATTCTCACTAAACTGTATTAACCAGACTATAAACGTTTAAGGTTACACAAAGTTTTGTGTGTTGGTCCGTTATATTTCCGGATGGCAATGTTGTGAGTTTCTTAGCCAAGCGCACACAATCTATAGATAGAACGAAGATGACGTCACTAAGGTCTTTGTTATTGTTTTTTTTTTTTTTTTTTTTTTTGCCATCCACGTTTATGAGTAAGTCTCACTAAACATATGAACCAGACTATAAAAGTTCATGGTTACACATAGATGATGGTTTTGTGTGTTGGTCTGTTATACAACACACAAAACTCGGTGTAACCATGAACTTTTATAGTCTGGTTCATAGAAATTGAATGGCGAAAAAACAATAACAAATACCCATGTGACGTCAACTTCGTTCTATCTATAATATGACCTTGAACTCTTCGAACAAACAGCCTGAAACCCGAGAAGCTGAAGAAGTTTCAGGTTTAAGCATTTTAAAAAATCAGCTTTTATGTAGCGCAAATTCCACTAAATGTGCTCAAAGCGCTTTACAACAACAACACCTAACATATAGAACGACACATTATGACATTATTATGATAATAGACTTTTTTTCTGACATAATCAAATCTGTTAACGGCCAGGTGCTCATTTTACACCTGAGTACGATGAGAGAATGTGAGTAAAGAGCCTTTTCTAAGAACTCAAGTCAAGTATGAGCCGAGCGAGGCTCGAACCCAGGACTTTCCGATCCAAAAGCGAGTGTCATACCACAAGATGACATTATAGCCGCATGACTAGTTCGGGTTCTTGTTAATTTCTTAATTCACAGATTTTTGAGGTAAATTTCTTTTTCGGCCGAAAAAAGGCTAATTTTGTCAACAGGTTACTGTGGTATAATTGGATTCAGTAGTCTGATGTCACGCGCCCGGCAACGGCGGCCATCTTGGTTCTAAACAAAGAAAATCATCACTTTTTATTCTTCATGTTGGCTAGAACTTTTCATAAGCCTTGTGATCAGAATGTGTAAAAGTCAAAACATGATCAAATTGATGGGGTTTTTTTTTTCCTCTGGATACGCGTTTAAGCTCGCCGGAGAAATATTTCATACGTCCGCCATTGTTCCGATAGTTTAGAGCCAGTGTTACTAAGTTACCACACGTCATTAGGAAGGAAGTGGCGTTACGACTGTTGAAGACTATTAGATTCAATAGTCTGATGTCACGTCACGCTTGATCAATAGAACCAAAACATAAAACTATGTGTAAACATAAACGTATATTATAGATAGAATGCGCTTGGCCAAGGAGTTCACAACATTGCCATCCGGAAGTATAACGGACCAACACACAAACTCTGTGTAACCATGAACTTTTATAGTCTGGTTAATACAGTTTAGTGAGAACAACTCACAAACGCCTATGGCAAAAACAAAGGCCTGTGTGACGTCATCTGCATACTATCTATAATATGATTGAGGATATGGTGTGATAACTCGTCACCCATTTGGCAATATGAAAACAATAACAATGATCAGAGAGAGGTCGACCTCATTCACGTTACTGTTTATAAACAAACAACTATGTTTGTCCGCGCACATGTGAAGGTGTGTTACAAATTCCATGTTTTGATTGGTCAAAAATCTTCTGGTGAATTGCCTTTGATACTCTGGAAAATATAATCTCACCCCTCCCCCCACAAAAACAAACAAACAAAACAAACAAACAAACAAACAACAACGTACATAATATTTTAAAATTTGGACAGAAATCGCATCCGTCAAGTATCGACCGATAAAAATGACCCTCGTTGACATTCGCTTTCAGATCGGAAGGTCCTAGTTTCGAGCCTCGCTCGGCGCATAATTGAGTCCTTGGTAAAGTCTCTTTACTCACATTTGCTCACCGTACTCAGGTGTAAAATGAGTAACTGGCCGTTAACAGCACTGTCTGTCTCTGTCCGAAAAAAAAAATTGGAATATCGCCGAACAGGCGTCATGTCTCATCCTAACTACATGTTAAGTGTTGCTGTTGGCCAGGGACCCCTTGTAACGCGCTTTGAGCACGTTTAGTGGATGTTGCCCTTTATAAAAGCTCAATTGTTGTTGTTTTTTTTTTTTGTGTTGGTTTTTTTTTTATTTTATTTTTTTTTTTTTTTTTGGTTTATTTTGATTTTGTGTTTTAATGTTTGTATGTTTTATTTTGTTTGTTTTTTTTCTTGTTTTTTACTTTAATCTTTTTCTTCTTCATATTCATACGCTCTTTTATTTGTCCTCGTTCCCTCAGCATTCCATATGAACAAAAAAAAAAAAACATCTATCTGGCTACGTTTGTTAAAAATAAATCGAGAGAAAGCCAGGTAAAGAAACGAGCGAACTTTAACAGCCAACAAATGCGTACAATTATCTATCTTTGTACGGTTTCCTCTGAAAAAAAAAGTAAGAAAAAAAGAAATCGACTTTGGCCGTAAATGCTTTTAGGTACCTCAAATATCACGATGTGAATATTGAACCCAGAAGAGGTCAATATTTTATTTTTTAAAATCTTAAACCGGAAACAGTCTTAGATTTGAGTCTTATCGACAATTTTAACGAATTATGGGTAATTCGATCAATCGATCTTATATGAAGTGTAAACAATATAATTTTATGGCCAAAATCGAAAAAAAAATTAGCTATTTTTTGTCTTGTTTTGTTTTGTTTTGTTTTGTTTTTCAGAGCACAAACAGAAAGCAGTGTACCAGTGTAGCAGTCTGAGAGGTTCTTCCCATCAAGCCGACCTGGCCCCGATCCGAGCTCAATCAAATTGTGCAGGAAACGGCGTTTCCGTTTTGGGGAAGCCTGCCAAATTTTCACGCGAAAGCAAAACAATGTCGAACACGCGATCAAGGCTGCCAGATGGTCACGTGCGTGGCCATATTGGTCAAAATTGAACCATAAGTTGGAGAAAAGAAAAAAAAATTTTAATAATAAAGATAAGTATTGAATTGTAAACTTTAATTTATTAGACGAAGGCAGATACTGGGGACGTTTCGGGTTTTACCCTTTATCAACAAAACACGATGAATGAAAGAGTTAGGACGAAATGAGATATGTGTGACTGGCGTAGTTAAAGTGAATAATCAAAAACAAGCAGAATCATGATTCAATTTTTAAATTTTGTTTTTGGTTTGTTTGTGTTTTTAATTTAAAAGTTTCATTTTAAAAAAAAATAACAATGTTTTTTCTAGTATAATCGATTTTATTATTACCAAAACCGAAGAATTTTTCAAGGGACCAAAGTGTTTGTAGTAGTTGGCTACGTGAAATTCTTTTTGGCTACTTTTGAAGTCAAAGTTGGCCACCAGGAACTCTGGCAATCTGCCATGACGCTCCTGGCTGTACGTTCTCTATCTACCTTTAGTCTCTATCATAGGTGAATTACCACTTCATTGTGGTGTTATGCCGAAATGTTCCATCTTTTATATAGAGCAAAATTACCACTAAACGTGCTCAAAGCACTTTACAAAGGGTCCCTGATCAACAGCGACACAACGAGCCATGACATGACGCCTGTTAGGCGATATTATATTTTTAAAATTTCCGACATAGACAAAGCTGTTAACGGCCAGGTACTCATTTTACACCTGAGTACGGTGAGATAATATGAGCAAAGAGCCTTTTCCAAGGACTCACCTATGCGCCGAGCGAGGCTCGAACCCAGGACCTTCCAATCCGAAAGCGAGTGTCATACCACTAGACTAGATAGTAGCTTTGAATTATTATAGATAGGAATTGCATGTTACCTGAAATTTAAGAAACAAAACTTTTTTTTTTAGCGGTGGATGGCGAAAACTGCATAGCGTCCCTCTCACGGCCAGGCGGAGTTGCCGTATCAGTAAGGTCGTGGGTTCGAGCCCCCATCGCGCGAGAAAAAAAATATATGTGACCCCCGTCTCAAAACGGTATTATGTCTGGATGATTCAGACCCCAAAAAGTGAAATTAGAGATACATTGATGAGAAATTGGACCTTATAAGTTTTTGCAATGCAAGAAATAATCTTTATACTCCACCAGAACGTACAGAAATTAAACCCAAGTTGGATATTTGAGACAATGAATTCAGTGTCTCTTACAGAGTGGATCCCGACATAATACCGCTTCGATACGGTGGGTCACATATTCTCTATTGTCTTCTGGCACTTTTCTACTCACTTCAATTTCTGTTATTAATAAAACACATATTTTCCTCAATAGGAATATGGAACAATATAGTGATGTCAAAATACTGGTTCAAATCTCATTGGAAGTGTGACACTAGTCTCCGGAAAACTGAATACATACATTGTGTAAATGATCTTCTGGTTTGCAGAGTGATGACGTCTTATTTTCTAGCCTGAATGAATGCTGGTAGTGAATAAAGATAAATAAATATATAGATAAATAAATAAATAAATAAATATAAATAAAGAAATAAATAAACAAATAAATAAATAAATAAATAGATAGATAAATAAATAAATAAATAGATAAATAAATAAATAAATAAATTAATTAAATACTTTCCCTTTATTCATCCCCAAGGAGAATCTTTAGGGTCTATTCCAAGGGAAAACTGGAATGACCCAGGCGTCAGCCGCAGTACAGCGCCGCAAAGTGAGCTAGGGCGAGGTGACTTGCTCAAGGCTGGTAGTCGAACCCGGTATCTTTTGGGTACGAAGCAAAGACCGTACCGCTGAGCCACGCTGCCCCGTAAAATGACTCCATTCTCCCTCTTTTACGCCCCATAATCATAAGAATCTGCCTATAGATAGAATGAAGATGACGTCACTCCCCTCTTTGTTATTGTTTTTTGCCATCCACGTTTATGAGTATTTCTTACTTAGCCGTATTAACCTGCCTATAAACGATAAACGTTCATGGATACACACAGTTTTGTTTTGGTCCGTTATACTTCCGGATGGCAATGTTATGAGCTTCTTAGCCAAGCGCATACTATCTTTACATCCTGCTACGAAAGTTATAGACATGCATCCTTATGATTCAATCTGTATCCTATAGATAATATGCGCTTCGCTAAGAAGCTCACAACATGGCCATCCGGAAGTATAACGGACCAACACACAAAACTATGTGTAACCTTGAACGTTTAGAGTCTGGTTAGAACAGTTTAGTGAGAATTACTCATAAGCGCGGATGGCAAAAAGCAATTACAAAGACCTGAGTGACGTCAACTTCATTCTATCTATTCATTGTATCTATTCACTATCCTGAGGACTGGTGACACACTTCCAATGAGTTTTGAACCGGAAGACAGGAAGCTGTGACGTCACTCAAATGTTATTGATGCTTTGCGTGTAGGTAAAATGCACATGGTTGTCTCAAAACAATAATAAAGAGCTGAGTGACTTCAACTCCTTTCCTTCTCTAAGTTTTAAGCTTAAAATTCGTTGTTTTGGGGTTTTTTTTTTCATCAGGTTGTTCACCCAAACATTGTACCGTTATGAAGTGATGGAACAATAAATAGACCTAATATATATATATATATATATATATATATATATATATTATATATATATATATATATATATATATATATATATATATATTTGTTGCGTTGGAGGAGGGGGCGGAGAGAGAGAGAGGAAGGGGGGAGGGGGGGGGAGGGGGGGGGGAGGAGGAGCCGTTTCTGTTACCTGTACGGTTTTTTACACATTTTAAAATCGTTCTTTTTCTTTTAAAATAAAAAATAAAACCAAAAAAAAAAAAAAAAAAAAAAAATTTGCAGAAGAATTTTTGGATTTTAAAAATAATTGAAAATATGTGGAGTGCTTCTGAGAGATAGAATATCTTTTCTTAGACCTTGTAACCTTTTAACCTTGTGACGTGTCCTTGACACGATTTAAACCATTCACAGCGGGATCTAATTTTGTCCCAATAGCAAACAATTTATCCTTTTATGCATCTTGTTATACTTGCAGGTATTGAGTAAATGTATCATATAGATAGTATGCAGATGACGTCACTCAGGCCTTTGTTATTGTTTTTGCCATCCGCGTTTGTGAGTTGTTCTCACTAAACTGTATCAACCAGATTATAAAAGTTCATGGTTACACAGAGTTTGTGTGTTGGTCCGTTATACTTCCGGATGGCAATGTTGTGAACTCCTTGGCCAAGCGCATTCTATCTATAGATAATATGCGCTTGGCTAAGAAGCTCATCTTGGCTAAGAAGCTCATAACATTGCCATCCGTAAGTATAACGGACCAACACACAAAACTGTGTGTATCCATGAATGTTTATAGTCGGGTTTAAACAGTTCAGTGAGGATTATTCATAAACGCGGATGGCAAAAAAAAAAAAACAAGAAAAAAGACCTGAGTGACGTCATCTTCGAACTCTCGACTGATGTTATGCATTTAGGTAAAATACTCACAACATCCAAAAGCCGGATAAGACATTACAAACACACACCTTGAACGTCTGGTTGATAAGAATTAAGTGAGAACTTATCACTAACATGTTGTCTAAAAAGGAAAACAAAGAGATAATTGGATTCAATAGTCTGATGTCACGTTGCCCAGCAACGGCGAGCAGCCTGGTTCTAAACAAAGAAAATTGGCACCGCCTAGTGAGTTGTCGTTAGTAGAGCTCATGGAAACAAGTGGTCCCATTGGTTAAACTATTGAATACAACTCACGATTTGTTTTCTTTTGTGGCCAAAGACTGGTCTTTTGATGTCATTTTTTGGTCAGTGTCAGGCTATTGACAGAATGCGCTTGGCCAAGGAGTTCACAACATTGCCATCCGGAAGTATAACAGACCAACACACAAACTCTATGTAACCATGAACTTTTATAGTCTGGTTTATACAGTTTAGTGAGAACAACTCACAAACGCGGATGGCAAAACAATAACAAAGGCCTGAGTGACGTCATCTGCATACTATCTATAAGTTAACGATGGCGACGGTCTTTTTCACTTGTAGAAACCCGGAGCCAAATTAACGTAGTGTTTACATGTGTGATGCCCTATAGATAGTATGCAGATGACGTCACTCAGGCCTTTGTTATTGATTTTGCCATCCGCGTTTGTGAGTTGTTCTCAGTAAACTGTATTAACCAGACTATAAAAGTTCATGGTTACACAGAGTTTGTGTGTTGGTCCGTTATATTTCCGGATGGCAATGTTGTGAACTCCTTGGCCAAGCGCATTCTATCTATAAATAGTGTTCACTGTGAGTTGGGCACAACTAAGGGATGCCGCAGGGGCTCAGAGCGGGACTCGAACCCTGGACCTTGCGGGTCCGAAGGCGAGCGTCACATCAAAATACCACGACGTCGCCACACATTAAGATCAAGTCAGATAACATTTGAGGTCTTTTTCGTGACTAATAAAGTCCAAAAATAATTGATGCAATCAATTAATGAGAAGAATAGGACGGGGTGACTTTAAAGTCCGGGTTGTCATAAAATCATTAAAACCGCCATCGATTAATGTGGGTATATTACATGTAAACAGACGTGTACATATATGCAGGTCTGACATCCGAAGTCACTTATAGGCCTAGTAGTTTATTATTATTGTAATGGACAATATTTTGCCTTTTTTTTTTCTTTTTTTTTTTTTTTTTTTTTTTTGATTCCCATTGCAACAATGAGCCCATAAGGGTTTTGGCACGTCCTATGTAATCCATGAGGCGGGACTGATATCATCTCGAGATCTACAAGACGAAGACAAGATGTGTGTTAAAACTTAAAATTATTAAAGTTGGAACATTTTAAAAAAAAATGTAGTCCTTCAGAGCCATTAAGCCTACGGAGTCGGAGTTTATCCCAGTTTCTGTAGCGTAAAATGGACAATAGCAATGGCTTGCTATCCGTTGGATTGGACGCTAGACTGTCGCGAAGTTCTTTTCGCCAGATTGTACAGACCCAACTACCAATTCAATCACGGCTGGGTGAGCAGAGGGGTCAGAAAAAAAGCATTATAACCCCCTCCACCACAACCACCACGACCAACACCACCAACACCATCACCGCCTGCTGGCCCTTGAGGCGATGCAAGGGATCTCCACCTGGTCCTGTCAGCAGCTATTCTTGGGGCCATCTCTAGGGACAGACATCTCTTCTTTAGGTCCCTCTCTACAGTACATTCTCCAAGTGTCCTTGGGACGGCCTCATTTCCTCTTTCCTTTTTTTGACATCCTTACCTTACCGAAATTCCGTCTCCCTACATAGGTTGAATGTCATGGAACGCCATTCTTCTTGCTCAAGGGCCATTACCGAGCATTTGATTATCTTTTTGCCAGTTTTTGCTTCCACAATTCCTATCCAGGACTTGGTTTACCCCATGCCTTTCTGCCAGCTACTTTTCCCTCTAGCACTGATGTTTGGATGGTTTTGTGTCTCCGATTGAGAGACGTGACATTTTCACATCACACTTTTATTATTCCCTATTCATTTTCCCTGAAAAATGCAATGAAAGACCCTTATCCGTTCAAATCCTGGAGGCAAAATGGCGGCTTTTGGCATATACTCAGAAGAGATGTAAATATACCAGCTAATAAAGCCATGAATACTTTTTTTTCACCCCATCCGGACACAAGAAATATCAAGGTAGACCACCCACGTCAATTTATACTGTCCTCAATAGAGACTTAAAACGCCTTCAAAAGAACAAAGTAATAAAAATCAAAGGAAGACCTCACGAAACTAGCATCCACAGCAAAAGACCGTGAACGGTGGAAGGAAATGACACGGATGACTAGAGAGGCAGCCGAGGCGTCCCGATCGGATGATGAGGAAGCGAAAGGCCTTAAGTCAGTCAGTAACTCATTCATTGTCGCGGGTAGAGGGTTAAACTATATGCGTGGCGTGGGTGTAGGAGTCGTCTGGCTAGCTGGTGGGCTGGCTTGTCAGATTTATGTGTTGCGTGGGTGAAGGAAGATGAGATGAGACATCGATTGAATGGATCTGTCTCAATCAGAGTTGCCAGATTGGGCGACAAGTCGCGAAATTGTGCTAATTTTTCATACTGAATTGCGCCAAAAAATATAAATTTGCGACTTTCGACTTTTGGGGCTATTTTTTTAAATTATTATTGTCTGCAAATTTTGGGATATATCTAAGATATTATAACTAAAATAATAAGAACAATGTCAAAATAACAATAATAAATCATTAGATTTAGAAAAAACTTGACAGTAAAAATGCCAAAATGGCAGACTCTGTATCTGAGACGATGTGATGGGATCAAAGAATGAACAATAATATCCAGCTAGAAAGTCAAGTTATATTCATCCATGGAAGGGGAAATGTTGGATGGGAGGGGGGGGGGGGGGGGGGATAGAGGAATATCGAAGTTTGCGACTTTTTCTTAATTTTGTGACTTTAAGCTTATACCTTTGCGGCTTTTCAAAAAAATATCTGGCAACCCTGGTCTCATTTATTAGGCCCTTGCCCCCGTCTGACGCAACCTTAGCATCTGTTGCTATTGATGTATTTCGTTTAAGTGAAATACTCACCGAGTCTGCCCATCAGATCAATCGTAAGTTGTTCCTTCAGAGCCATTAGGCCCTGCCCTATGAGCCGGAGTTTATCCTTGTTTCTATAGCGTGAAACGGGCTATAGCAATTGCTTTCTATCCTTTGGATAGGACGATAGTCCATCGCAAAGTACTTTCCACCAGATCTACCACCCAGCTACCCATTCATTGCTGGGTAGACTGGGGGGATCAATCGAACCAGTACAATAAGTTGATGGTATGCGCTAATGTAAAATATTTACCAGTTCTGACCGCCAGCGAATATCATTCGTATCAACACATAAATCAATGTGTAACTTTTACAGTTTTGATGGAATGAGTTGAAGTAAAATGGTCACCAATTCATCATCTTCAGTCTTTCTATTGTTACATTTCTGTCAAACTCTGTAAAAAATCTTATTTGATATTTTGGCCAAGAACCTCGTCCTTCAAATTATGTCGATCGATTAAAATGAGCCACATTTGGGCAAATATCTCTAAAAACTGGGACTTCACAGGTCTCAGATTTAAAGTATTTACCAATATAAGGGACATTTTAATCAATCGATATTTGAAGGACGAGTTTTCTGGCCAAAATTTTTAGTTGCGTGTTCTGTTCGTTTTGTACAAACCGTAGTTTTGACAAAGCATTTCTTTTTAAAATGATTATTTGGCCAATAAACTTTTAGTTAAAATATCAACCGATTAAAATAACCATCAACTTGCCAAGACCTCTCAAACTTGACAATTCTTGGAAATGTCAAGTTTGAGCGTTGATGGACAGAGTTGTTGACCGTCATTACTTGAAAATTCTTGGAAATGTCAAGTTTCGGCGTTTATGGACAGATTTGTTGAAGGTCATTACTTGAGAACTCTTGGAAATGTCAAGTTTGAGCGTTTATGGACAGAGTTTGTTGACGGTCATTACTTGACAATTCTTGGAAATGTCAAGTTTGAGCGTTTATGGACAGAGTTTGTTGACAGTCATTACTTGACAATTCTTGGAAATGTCAAGTTTGAGCGTTTATGGACAGAGTTTGTTGACGGTCATTACTTGACAATTCTTGGAAATGTCAAGTTTGAGCGTTTATGGACAGAGTTTGTTGACAGTCATTACTTGACAATTCTTGGAAATGTCAAGTTTGAGCGTTTATGGACAGAGTTTGTTGAAGGTCATTCATTACTTGACAATTCTTGGAAATGTCAAGTTTGAGCGTTTATGGACAGAGTTTGTTGACAGTCATTACTTGACAATTTTTGGAAATGTCAAGTTTGAGCGTTTATGGACAGAGTTTATTGACGGTCATTACTTGACAATTCTTGGAAATGTCAAGTTTGAGCGTTTATGGACAGAGTTTATTGACGGTCATTACTTGACAATTCTTGGAAATGTCAAGTTTGAGCGTTTATGGACAGAGTTTATTGACGGTCATTACTTGACAATTCTTGGAAATGTTTATCGATGAATATGACTGAAAGTTGGCACACAGTTAGAAAAAAGGTCATTTTAGATTATGTCAAGCGACAAAACTCGTACGGTTACCAGAAGACCGTTAAAAATAGATTTTTACTCTTTGGAGTACAATATTTCTAAAACTACAAAGAGGAGAGATTTTGTCGCTCATAAGGTTATATATGCACATTTCTTCTATTTATATTTTAAATTTCATTGGATTGTGATCAGTACTTTTCCCGTATTCTCACAAAACATCAACCCAATTTGCATTTCAATGAGTGAAAATATAGAGACCACCATCGCGCGACACGAAAATGACGTGAGCGAGGCAAGGCTGCCAGGTGGCCAGACTTTAACCTGACCAAATTCGAGTTCAAAAGTAGCTAAATAGAAAATCATATGGCTTCCACTATTAAGAATTAAGACTGGCCCACTTAAAATGAACTAAATTTTAACAAACATAAAATTGAATAGACTAGGATAAATGTCACTGAGACAAAAATAGATGAATAAAATTTAATAAAAGAAGCAAAATTATATATTTGGCCACACACGTGGCCATCTGGCAACTTGTTCGCGGTGACTGACGACACAAATCCTCGCGCGCTTTTTTAAAATTAAGGCATTGTTTCATTGTTATGTCATAGGGATAGTAGATTAACACTCTCTCTCTTCCAATTGATCAATATTATGTATATTTTAAAACAAAATTATAGTTGACCCTAGCCATACAGCTCTAAAACTATACAAGTTAGAACTTTTCTGATGTCTTCATCATATTTTCTGATAATTTTGCCATAAAATTGCCAAGTTTTAATATCTTATTCCACGTATTAAGCGAGATACAGCCACAAACCAGAATAAAACGAAGAAAAAGCGTCCCATATTTTCCGTATTTTTTTCTCTTTGTGAGTCATCCAAATAAATGACACATTTGAAACTGCATAACCTTGTTATATATTAATGGATTTCCAAAATTCAAAAAGATTTTTACTCAGTGGAGATAGGGCTTTGATTTAAGAGGAGTATTTCCTACAAAAATAGAAAACAAAAACTGTCATAGTCATTGCTAATTTTGGTTAGAGCATATAAAAATAAATAAAGTCACTCACGTATTTTTTGCCAAGACAATCGTTTCTATGTCCTCCATTTCGACAGTCGACTGACTGATAATATATATATATATATATATATATATATATATATATATATATATATATATAATATATATATTATATATATATATATATATATATATATATATATATATATATATATACATACAACGTGTTACTTTGTGGTTGTTTTTTTTTTTTTTTTGTTTTTGTTTGTTTGTTTGTTTGTTTTTGCTTTTAACTACCCGATAAAGAGTTGAATTGAGGCTAAAACATATAAATGATAGAAACAACTAGTTTGTTTTTGTTTTGTTTTTTGTTTTTGTGGTGAAAATTTCAGGAAGATGCTATAAATGCTTACGATACAGTCGCTATTTTTATGAAAAGGGAGAAATTTGAGCCAAGCCATTTTTGGACGCGTTTTTCTTTTTTTCTTCCAATTTTTGTGCCAAAATTAGCTTGAGTCAAATTTGTCCCCTTTTACAAAAGCGCGACTGCATTGTAGATAACGGCTTATAGCGACTTCCTGAAATTTTTAATACAAAATACTTGAATTGTGATGGAAAACTATGCAAAACATTCTAGATGTTTCTATCATTTCAAGTGTTTAGGCTATTTCAATTGTTTATTGGGTAATAAAAAAAAAAAAAACGAAACTACCATGTTAATAATAATAATAATAATAATATAATAATAATAATAATAATAATAATAATAATAATAATAATAATAATAATAATAATAATAATAATAAAAAATATAATGATAATATAATAATAATAATAATAATAATAATAATAATAATAATAATAATAATAATAATAATAATAATAATAATAATAATAATATAATAATAATAATAATAATAATAATATAATAATAATAATAATAATAAATAATAATAATAATAATAATAATAATAATATAATAATAATAATATAAATAATAATAATAATAATAATAATAATAATAATAATAATAATAATAATAATAATAATAATAATAATAATAATAATAATAATAATAATAATAATAATAATAATAATAATAATAATATTTGTCCTTAAAAAAAGTGACAATTTGTCATTTGGTTACACATTTATACCAATACAATATTGACATAGACACACTCACACAGATGCACACTAGTAACATCGTAGTTATCGAAAAACAAAAAATTTAAAAAAACACCGGCATCAACAACAACAACATCATCTTCATCATCATCATCACCATCGTCATCATCACGATCGTCACAACAACCTTCCCAATATTTTCGTTACAATCCTTCACTTATTTTCATGTATTGTCATTTTGGACATTGCTTTTTACAGCCGCCCACCCACGGCCTTCTTGTAGCGCAGTGTTCGCTTTGACTTCCATTGATACGAATTGAAGTAAACGTTTTATGGCCAAAATGTTGATTTTTAAAAAATAAGTTTTAGCCAAATATGGAAGAACATTTGGTGTGCTCTGATAAAAAAAAAACCCAAAAAAAAACCCCAAAAAAACAAACAAACAACACGTTTTGATAATTTTGGCTAAAAATCTTGTCAGCCAAAAATCGATCGATTCAAATATTGACCCTCATCTTGCTTGGTCGAAAAATCTCAAACCTGGGACTTCGCGAAATCCCAGGTTTGAAAGATTTTGTCAAAGATGAAGGGTTAGTTCAGTCGGATGATAGAATTTTTGAACGACTTTCTTTTTCTGGCCAAAATCTAATTAAAAAATAAAAATTAATAAATAAAAAAGTGTTTTTTCGAAGTCCGGCAAAACGGGAGAGCTAATCAGCCAATGACACCCTGGAAACGGGGGATTTCCACCTCCTATGCCTATCATTTACCCGGTGGTAATTACATTGGAAAACAAGACATTACACTCTGGTTACATGGACATAAAAACCCTTTTATCACAACAATTACATCCGTTACGCATTATTATTATAATTGCAATGCAATTCGCCGCCTAGCCGGTTGGTTAATTGCCGTACTCTGAAAAAAATAAAAACAAAACTGGTATTTCTTAAATTTGGCCAGAAAATCGTCCTTTAAATATCAATCGATTTAAATGACCTTCACCTAGGCAAAATTTCTCAAACCTGGGGCTTTATTAAAGATCTTGCGAATTCCCAGGTTTGAGAGTTTTTGGCCAAGATGAGGGTCATTTAAATCGATCAATATTTAAAGGATGAGTTTTGTGGCCAAATTTTAAAATACCTATTTTTCCAAAGTACTATAGTTAACTGACATCCCATCCCGTGCTGCAGCTATCCGAAAAAAACACGTTTTAAAAATTTTAGCCAGAAAAAAAATATAGGTGCGGCCTCAAATATCTATCAATTTTTTTTTTAAATGACTCTCATCTTGTCATGAACTCTCAAACCTGGGACTTCTTTGATATGAAGTCTCACCCCAAAGTCTCAGGTTTGACAGATTTTGACAATATTGGGGAATCATTTTTAATGGGGATTGGTATAAATTGAAGGACGAGTTTTCTGACCAAAATTTTTAAACTGTGATATTTCAAAATACTTTAGCATAAATATTCTTTATTTTATTTCTTTTTTTTTTTTCCTAATATAATCTTCAACCCTTTTCAGGCTAGAATGCCAATGGGAGCGATCTATATTCATGTTTTCGTCCAACCTAGTCATCGATCACATGATTTGTTGCTGTACAACGATTGGACATTTCTCAATGTATCTAAACACGCTGCTTTGTTTATGAAAGTTGTAAACATTCCCATGAGTCATGCAGAGCAAAATGACCAATTGTCACGTTGGATTTTTCTCAAACTGTGAACACTTTTCACTTTATGGGTCATTTTGAGCACATTTTGCAATGTGACCAATGACCTCGAGCACATGGAAATGTAATATAGATCGTGCCCATTGAAATTTGAACACGATCAAAATGATCCTCTGTGTCATCTGATGTTTTTCTCTTAATGAGTAATAAATGTGTAAATAGAGAAGTGTAGCTACTAGAGCTATCTTTAGTACATGTTTAAGAGCCGAATCGGTCGGCCACATAGTTTGTGAGTATTTATCACAATATTTTGACACACTAATGAAGGAATTTTCATCGCGACACCTGCTTAGCCTTACACAAATGCTGCAAAAAACTCGCTAGCAATGAGCCCATAACAATACTCTTCAACAGTCGTAACGTCACTTCCTTCCTAATGACGCATGGTAACTTAGTAACAATGGCTCTATACTATCGGGAAAATGGCGAACGCCCGTATAAAATATTTCCCCGGCGAGCATAAAAGCGTATCTAGAGGGGGAAAAAAACATAAATTTGATCATGTTTTGACTTTTACACATTCTGATCACAAGGCATATGAAAAGTTCTAGTCAGCATGAAAAATAAACAATAATGATTTTCTTTGTTGAGAACCAAGATAGCCGGCGTGACATCAGACTACTGAATCCAATTTTTGTTATCACAGACCAGCAAATAAGAAGACGCCGGTTTGTATCCCTCCATCACCTCAACACTCTGTACTGTAGAAGTGTTAAATGAGTAAACTCACATCATAATATTTTCCAACACACGATTTTCTGATGCACACACACAATCAGGTCAGGGTAAAATGGAGCCCCGTCTGAAGAGGGTTAATTATTTGTCATTCTGTTTCCCTTTAACTCACTCAATCCTAGAGATTTTTGCTACTTTTCAAAATTGGGAAAAATGTATTAAAAATGAGCATGGACATAGATAAATTTATTCAACTACCATTATCATGTAAAAACCTTTTAAAATAGCCTTGATACTACGTCTATAATTTGTCTCAGAAAAATCTAATAAATAGGCATGGGGTAAAAGTAACCGGAGTAGCTACGGATATAGTCGGTGTTAGGGTTGAGTGAGTTTAAAAAATATATAATGATGATGATAATAATGATAATAATAATGAAATTAGGACTGAATTGCGGTGTGTCCGGGTTTCCCCCGTCAAAATCAACTCAATGGTGAATTTGTTAAACCGAGTTGGGTTATTTGAGTTTGACTCTCATTTTGTCGTACTCTGGAAAAACCCATATTTAAAAATTTGGCCAGAAAAACTCGTCCTTCAAATATCGATCGATTTAAATGGCTCTCATCTTGGCAAAACTCTCAAACCTGGGACTTCCGCGATCTCGGCGAAGTCTCAGGTTTGAGAGTCGTCTTTTTCCAAGATGAGGGTCATTTAAATCGATTGATATTTGAGGGACGAGTTTTCTGACCAAATTTTTAAATATGGGTTTTTCTAGAGTACCGCAGTATTGACATGATTTTATTTTTTAGTCCCGATACTACATAATATCTCGTTTTCGTTTTCACCACCTGTTCCTGTGGACCCGACGTGTACATATTTTCAGGTCTGATAACCTGAAATTGTCATGGGCCTATTGTTGTAATGGAAACACTCTCAAACCAACCTAAAAAAAATAATTGTCCATTACAACAATGTTAAACAGGCCCATAATTTCCGTTGGACTATCAGACCCGCAAATAAGTACATGTTGCTCTATTTAGACCTATTAAATTGTTTGTATTAATAAACTCTTTTACTTTCACGGTATCTAGTCGTGTCAAATGTCAAGCGTGTTTGGGGAATTCCCCGATGATTGAATGAACACAACACGTTATAAAAGATCAAATTGGAGGATAACACATTTGTACTGTAATTATGACGTGAAGCATATCTTTAACACGATTCTCTTGATAGGGGCCCCATTCATGTAACATACAGTAGCTTCCGACCAAGTGCACTGCACGTCTGAGGACGATAGTCTTCAAAAGACGTGAATTTATTTGCAGGTCTGATAACCCAATTCCTTATGGGCTCATTGTTGTTGTCATGGAAAATCTTTTAAAATTATGAGGCAAAATATTGTCCATTACAACAATGTCAAACTAGGTGCATAAGTGGGTTCGTATGTCAGACCTGGATATAGATAGAACGAATTTGACGCCACTCAGGCCTTTGTTAATGTTTTTTGTCAACCTTGTTTATGAATAATTCTCACTAAACTGTATAAACCAGACTAGAAACGTACAATGTTACACATAGTTTTGTGTGTTGGTCCGTTATACTTCCGGGTGGCAATGTTTTGAGCTTCTTAGCCAAGCACATACTATCTATAAACCAGACTATAAACGTTCAAAGTTGCACATAGTTTTGTGTGTTGTTCCGTTATACTTCCGGATGGTAATGTTGTGAGCTTCTTAGCCAAGCGCATACTATCTATAAACCAGACTATAAACGACTAGAAAGACCAATCTCCCTTGACATTTTACAACAACGATGGCAACTTTTCGGTCACATACTACGCAGGGACAAAAACATACCAGCTAACCAAGCCATGTCGGGATACTTCCAAAAACACGGGAACCTTTTCAGAGGAAGACCGATCACAACACTCCCTGTGATCCTAAACAAAAACCTCACAACACTTGGACAAAGCATTAGTCTCATAACGGCAGGGGACCTTGAAAATCTGAGAACCCTAGCAGAGGACCGGCAATATTGGAGACACCTCACACAGGAAATATTGGAAACAGCCAAGGCGACCCGATCTTTCGGTCGAGACGCGAAAGGCATCTAAGTCAAGTCAAGTCATAAACGTTCAAGGTAGCAAATAGTTTTGTGTGTTGGTCCATTATACTTCCGGATGGCAATGTTCCGAGCTTCTTAGACAAGCGCATACTATCTATATGTACACGTCGTCTCCAACCTTATTTTTTTAAAGAATTTTTTTTAAATGAATGCTCTACTGATTAAATAGTGCGACTCTTTAACTTCCAAGGTGTCAC
>NC_088363.1:4891585-4894085 GCF_034508935.2 Berghia stephanieae | reverse complement strand
TTTGTATCCTTCATTTTGATTTGTTTTGTTTTGTTTCTTTTGGGTTGTTTTTTTATTTTTTGTTTTTGTTTTTGTTTTCTTCTTTATTGTGTGTGTGTAAGTGTGTGTGTGTGTGTGTTTTGTTTTGTAGGGAGATTTTTTTCTTCTAACAGCAATAATTAAAAACAATGAAATAAAAATAATAATTACTCTTTTTAATGAAACACAACACCTTCCACACACCACGAAAAAAAAAAGATAATATTATTATTATAAGAAAAAAACAAAAACAAAATAAGAATAAAACAAAACTAGCAACAACAACAACAACAACAACAACACTAAAATATGAACAGGGTAATTAATAAATGTATCAAATTTTTAATAGGGCCGTCTCTCCCTTAACGTTTATAACTGTCACAGACAGCCAAACTCTGACAAAACGCCTTTATGTCATTTCGGCCAGAAAACTTGTATTTCAATTATCGATCGATTTAAATCGACATGTACAAGGTCCTGGGTTCGAGCCCCGCGCTCGGCGCATTGTTGAGTCCTTGGAAAAGGCTCTTTACTCACATTCTCTCACCGTACTCAGGTGTAAATAAAATGAGTACCTGGTCGTTAACAGCGTTGTCTTTGTCCTAAAAATTGTAATATCGCCTAACAGGCGGCATGTCCCGTCATACATGTTAAATGTTGCTGTTGACCAGGGACCCCTTGTAAAGCGCTTTGAGCACATTTAGTGGATATTGCGCTATATAAAGCTTATTTAAAAAAATTTTATTACATATATGCAGGTCTGACATGCGAATCCAAAATTATGGGCCTATTTTAACATTTTTGTAATGGGCAATTTTTTGCGTCATTAAATTTTTTTTTTTTTTAAAGATTTCCATTACAACAATGGGCCCACAATGAATTTGGTTATCAGACCTGAAAATATGTGCACGTCGATTAAATCGATTCTCAACTTGTCATAAATTAATGGTCAAACTTGATATTTAAAAGAACAGTCGGGTTCTAGTGTTTTTGGTATTTAAGAAGTACTTTTTTATCGATATGTTTTTCACAAGATTTATGATCAAGATAATCGTGGGGGTCCTTATAGATAGTATGCACTTGGCTAAGGAGCTCACAACATTGCCATCCGGAAGTATAACGGACCAACACACAAAACTATGTGAAACCATGAACTTTTATAGTCTGGATAATACAGTTAAGTGATAATTACTCATAAACGTGGATGGCAAAAAAAAAAAAAAAAAAACAAAACAAAAAAAAAAAAAAAAACAATTAACAAAGACCTGAGTGACGTCAACTTCATTCTATCTATTGCTCAGTTGGAAGAGCAAAAATTTTAAAAAGAGGTTTCAGGTTCATGGAGCCGGAGTTTATCCCGGTTTCTTTAGCGTAAACGGACTATAGCAATTGCTTGCTACCGTTGATAGAACTCTAGTCAGTCTATCTATAAGCACTTTCTGCCAGATGTAACAGACCCAGCTACCAAACATGGAGGAAATAAACTACTCTACGCTACCAATTGACCGCTGGGTGGACAATGGGGTCAGAAAAAGAAATCTCAACTCCACCCGGGAGCGAACTCGGTCCATTTGCGTGTGAAGCGAGCGCTCTACTCAAAATACAAATATGGAGTATAATAAATGTTCATATTTGTTTGCTGTCTTGCTCCCAATCACCATATCTCTCCTCCCCCCATCCCCCCCCCCCCCCCCCCCACCCTCCCCCATTCACCCGCGTCATTCTCCACTCTCGATACTAAATTTCATCATCTTAGTCCTAGCGTAGCCATCGTTATGTTATAGATAGAATGCACTTGGCCAAGGAGTTCACAACATTGCCATCCGGAAGTATAACAGACCAACACACAAACTCTGTGTAACCATGAACTTTTATAGTCTGGTTAATACAGTTTAGTGAGAACAACTCACAAACGCGGATGGCAAAAACAATAACAAAGGCCTGAGTGACGTCATCTGCATAATATCTATAGCCTGACACTGAAATCCAAAAGGACTGGCAGTTTGACTCATAGATATACATCTGTAGTACAAGGTGTATATCTATGGTTTGACGTCATTATTTGGTTTTTGCACCGCTTAGTGAGTTGTCGTTAGTAGCACTCATGGAAACAATTTATTCCATTGGTTGAACTATTGAATTCAACTCACGATTTGTTTTCTTTTGTGGCTAAAGACCGGCATTTTGACGTCATTTTTGGTCAGTATCAGGCCATACCTTACGAAGGCCACGGTCCTTGTCAGTCTTGTCTATCTATCCTATATAAACTCTGCCAAAAAAAAAAAAATACAATAAAAATTTGGTTAGAAAACTCTTACTTCAAATACTGAACGATTAAAACGACACAAAACTTGTCAAAAATCTTAAACTTGACGCGTTTTTGAAGTGTCAAAGTTGAAAACGTGTTCCTAACTAAAGGGTCACGTTGATTGATCCATATCATTTGAAGTTTATTTTCTTCTGGCCAATTTTTAAAAAAGAT
>NC_088363.1:4836585-4889085 GCF_034508935.2 Berghia stephanieae | reverse complement strand
TTTTTGGGCTGTCTATAGTTCAAGATGAAGGAATCTTATTCATCGATCCATCATCCATCCTTTCATTTATTCATCCACTCATGCATTCATTCATTCATTCATTTTTGGGCTGTCTATAGTTCAAGATGAAGGAATCTTATTCATCGATCCATCCATCATCCTTTCATTTATTCATCCACTCATGCATTCATTCATTCATTCATTCATTCATTTTTGGGCTGTCTATAGTTCAAGATGAAGGAATCTTATTCATCGATCCATCCATCCATCCTTTCATTTATTCATCCACTCATGCATTCATTCATTCATTCATTTTTGGGCTGTCTATAGTTCAAGATGAAGGAATCTTATTCATCGATCCATCCATCCATCCTTTCATTTATTCATCCACTCATGCATTCATTCATTCATTCATTCATTCATTCATTTTTGGGCTGTCTATAGTTCAAGATGAAGGAATCTTATTCATCGATCCATCCATCCATCCTTTCATTTATTCATCCACTCATGCATTCATTCATTCATTCATTTTTTGGGCTGTCTATAGTTCAAGATGAAGGAATCTTATTCATCGATCCACCCATCCATCCTTTCATTTATTCATCCACTCATGCATTCATTCATTCATTCATTCATTCATTTTTGGGCTGTCTATAGTTCAAGATGAAGGAATCTTATTCATCGATCCATCCATCATCCTTTCATTTATTCATCCACTCATGCATTCATTCATTCATTCATTCATTCATTTTTGGGCTGTCTATAGTTCAAGATGAGGAATCTTATTCATCGATCCATCCATCCATCCTTTCATTTATTCATCCACTCATGCATTCATTCATTCATTCATTCATTCATTCATTTTTGGGCTGTCTATAGTTCAAGATGAAGGAATCTTATTCATCGATCCATCCATCCATCCTTTCATTTATTCATCCACTCATGCATTCATTCATTCATTCATTCATTCATTCATTCATTTTTGGGCTGTCTATAGTTCAAGATAAAGGAATCTTATTCAACCATACATCCATTCATTTATTCATTCCCTCAGTCATTCATTCATTCATTTTTAGGCTGTCTATAGCTCACGATGAAGGAATCATTAATTCATCTATCCATCCATTCATTCATTCATTTATTCATTCCCTCAGTCATTCATTCTTCATTTGAGGCTGTCTATAGTTCAAGATGAAGGAATCTTATTCATTCATCCATTCATCCATTCATTCATTCATTTATTCATTCACTCATGCATTCATTCATTCATTTTGATGAAATCTTTAGATGATTCAACTCCATTTTGTGAAATCAATTGTTGATTACATCTGAGAATTTACACATTAAGCAATTTAAAAATAGAAATACTTTACGAGCTCTAGGAATTCTCTTCTTGAGATGGATAATAATGACACACACACACACACACACACACACACACACACACACACACTAGACTTTATTAAAGCTTATTTTTGTGAACAGTAAAAATAAAAGGTACGGTGGATACAAGATAGTTTTCTTGTTTGCGTACATATCGTTAAATTCTCTTTTCTAAGGGGGGCAAAGTGTTACTTTGATACTTCTTGATCTCAGAGCGACCTTCGATACCACTGATCAACATAATATTACTCTTCTCGCCTGATTAAAACGTGTACATTGATTGCATCGCCGAGACAGTATTGAATTGATTTCATTCTTATATGAATGGTAGGGGCAGTTTGTCAGCGGCATACATCATCAAACTGATACTGCTCCTTTTCCATTTGGTGTTCATCAAGGGTCAGTCTTAGGCCATATTATATTATTCTCAATTTACACTGCACATCTCAACTTGTCATTAGCGTTTTTTTCTGCTGGTTATCATTTATAATTTCCTGGTTGATTTTTTGTTGTTGTTTTCTTTCTTTTTTTTTAAATAAATTATTCAACTGCCATTGAAATACTATTGATGCTGTATGTTTATCTAAAATACTCACAACATCCGCTAGCTGGATATAACTTAACATACAAAATTATGTACAACCTTAAACATTTATAGTATGATTGATATAATTTTGTGATAATTAATCATTAAAGTGGCTGTCTGAACAGAATATTAAAGAGCCGAGTGACGTCATTTTCGTTCCATCTATTACTCCCCTCCCCTCCCTCACAAAGCAATATTGGGCAGTCTGCTCGATTTATCTAACCCAATTGCAAGTCCACTGCCAAAACTGGATAGTGCTCTAGATGTGGAAAGTCTTTAAAGTTACAGTGTCTGGGTAAATAATAATTAATAATAATAAATAAATTGAGCTTTATATAGCGCAATATCCACTAAAGTTGCTCAAAGCGCTTTACAAGGGGTCCCTGGTCAACAGCAACATTTAACATGTAGGACGGGACATGACACCTGTTAGGCGATATTACAATTTTTCGGACAAAGACAACGCTATTAAAGGCCAGGTACTCGTGTTACACCTGAGTACGGTGAGAGAATGTGAGTAAAGAGCCTTTTCCAAGGACTCAACTATGCGCCGAGAGCGAGGCTCAAACCCAGCACCTTCCGATCCGAAAGCGAGTGTCATACCACTAGACCACATAGCCGCGAGTGAGACTTTAAGGTGATCTTAAACTAACTACATGGATGGTCCTGGTATGCTCTTGGAATCTACATCCGTTCCCTATTTGGACCAATTCCCCATTTAATTGTCTTAGTTTTTCTTTGGTGCTTTGATTGTAAATCTAGAATATTTTGACTATTACATTTTTCCTTCTTTTTTTCTGGCGCTGAAATGACTCAAATGTGTCGAAAGCGCCGTAAACCCCTTAAAAACAAAACAAAACAAACAAAAAAAGAAACAAAGTTACTACAATTTTTACGATGCGACAGAAAAGTAAAGTGAAAAAAGCTGAAGAAAAAAAATCGCTTCTATACCAGTATACACCACAGACTAATTTAAATAATAGCCGGATTACATCCAATCCTTAAATTATTCGCCCGTCAATTGGAGGCGGTGTCTGCTTTCACTTCTCGTATTTCAAGCTGACGACAACAATTGCAATAAATTACGGTTACTTCCGGTGAATCAAATTGACTTTTCCGAGGCTATCATAATACAATTATTTTCTTTCAATTTTCCCTGGATACGTGGTGGTGGGCGTGTCAACCAATTTAAGTCTATTTAATAATAATTTTAAACAGACGGAATTTTATATATTACAGTTTAACTCAGTCAACCCTAACACCAACTATATCCGTAGTTTACCAGGGTTACTTTTAACCCATGCCTATTTATTACATTTTTCTGAGACAAATTATAGGTGTAGTATCAAAGCTAATGTTTTTAGTTTTTACATGTTAATGATAGTTGAATAAAACTATCTATGTACATGCTCATTTTTAATACATTTTTTCCAATTTTGAAAAGTAGCAAAAATCTCTAGGATTGAGTGAGTTAAAATTGCCCAAAGCAATTTTATTTGTCCGGAGACGGGTGGAAGTGGGGGTGGGGATTGGGTTAGAGAGCAGTTCATTGTGTACTTCCGGGGTCATAGTAGTTTGACGGAGTGTACCACTCCAGAGACAAAGCAAAGGATCTGGGACTTCTACTATATTTTCATATTGAGCTGACTGCTAGAAACTTCAAAAATTCGTAGTTTCCAAGGGAAAAAGGAAAAACAAAGTGACTTAAGTAAATTGAGCTTTTTAATTGAGCTTTTATATAGCGCAATATCCACTAAATGTGCTCAAAGCGCTTTACAAGGGGTCCCTGGTCAACAGCAACATTTAACATGTAGGACGGGACATGATGCCTGTCAGGCGTTATTACAGTTTTTCGGACAAAGACAACGCTGTTAACGGCCAGGTACTCTGTCACAAAGTGCGCACGTAAACCGTATGCTTATGTAGCGCAGTTTGCAACCTTGTTTATGTGTGCTATATTCAAACTACGACATCGATCAATAACCAAACACAATACGTTGATAAAGGTTTTGAAGCTAAATGAAGATATATTTTATTACAATATAACAAAGATATTATGAGATATGAAGATGAAATGATAGATGTAATAAGTATGAAATCAAATAGATGGATGACAATTTGATGGAGGTGATGTGATGATGAATATGATATGAAAGCGATATGACAATATATAATTAAATCAATTAATTATCAATACTTTACCAAACCGCTACCACATCAGACAATCTCACAGATAGGTTGCAACCATCACAGTCATACAGGCAACTAATAATTAACTAACTAACTAAACACAATCCAGACGTGTAGAAGAAAGCCAAAAGAGTGTCCTTGATATTCAACAAAAACTGTAAGGTTGTTCTAATATTGTTAATTTGTCTCTTCTTGAAATTGTTCTGATTTCACAGTATTCATAAACAGATCAATTGTTTCTCAATGTTCTGATATTAAAATAAGCAAATGGTTCTTCACAGGTAACTTATAAAACAGGCAAATGTTCAGTTTCTATTAGTGTCAAGCTATGAGCGTATAGCCTAAAGTTGGCTTGTTAAAGCCCAGCCTCCAACGGCTCATTCACTTTAAAGAAAGAAAATGATTTTGTTATAATATGATAATCATACGAATATAACTCTATCTATATTCGAACTCACTCAATATGTTTACTTTAAATGAGTAAATATTATTTTACTTTAACAAATCAATTTATTAATGTTGATTAATATTGCTTTACTTTGTAGATATGAAATAATAATGCTTTATAGCAAGAAAAGCTTATTTTCTCTACAACAAGAATATATTACACAATTAATTTCATTATCTGATTAATTAATTGAGAATCAAAATTTAAAGTGATATTATGATATTGATATCAAAACACAATCATAATTGTAATCACAACATATTATTCAAAATCTCACCAGAGCCGAACAGATTATTGAAATCACAAATTAAGTCTACACAAGACTTTAATCAAACTCTATACAAGAGTTATAACACAACTTGATTCAGCTCAAACTTTGAGCACCACAAAGTCTACACAAGACTTAAATCACACTCTACACAAGAGTTAACACAAAACGTGTTTCAGCTCGAACTTTGAGCACTACAAAGTCTACACAAGACTTTAATCCAACTCTACACAAGAGTTAAACAAATGAGCCTAAAAGACTCCGCTGTGGTTATCGCTTAGAGACTATGAGCCTAAAAGACTCCGCTGTCTGGTCTCTTTTGAGACAATGAGCCTAAAAGACTCCGCTGAGTGGTCTGAAGAAACTGCTCAAAACTCTGGCATTTATAGGCAAAAATCAAGCAAACGAAGCAAAATTCTACCCACACAAACGGATGTTAGTCATATCCGTAAACATCTGAAATTCCTTAAAACTCCCCCAGATTCCATAATCATGGACAACAACAACCCATCCTGATACCGGACATCCTCATATCAAGGATAAATAAATTCGTCAGCCCCATAGTTACGAGATATCAATCAAGCCATACCATAACAAAGTCACTCCCGTAGAATACAGGGATCCTACTTTGCTTATAAGTTTACGGAGAAAACAAGATTGATGCCTTTCTCACAATAACACCCACACTACGTAGTTTAATTCAAACTTCCGGGCCATAGGTGCATGATCTGATACGACCTGTATCAACAAAAGAAGGGTTGTTCCGGAGGGATTACAATAACAACAACAACTAATACTACGACGACGTACATCCTGTCGTAAACTGACGCCTACACGGAAGCATTTCGTTACATACTCGTTTTACACCTGAGTACGTGATAGAATGTGAGTAAAGAGCCTTTTCCAAGGACTCAACTATGCGCCGAGCTAGGCTCGAACCCAGGACCTTCCGATCCTAAAGCGAGTGTCATACCAAAAGACCACATAGCCGCACAAGCAAATACCTTTACAATTAAATACTTTTTCCTTATCACGATTCCTTGGAGCTGACAAGCAGTACGTGCTAAATCCACTTTTCGGAATTCAGCAAATCAATTTTCAATTGTCATTTATTTAATGAATTAAAGAGGAATAAAGCTTTCTTGCCTTTTATGCCGTGTTTTAAAAGTTCAGATAAAGATATGTAAAAGTCGAGGATGGCTGATTTTTGGGGTATTTTTTTTTCTTTATATTTTTCTTTTCAGCACTGTTTCATTCACACTTTTTCCGATCTTTATCTTACACCAGTGCCGGCTCCTTAATTTGTCATTTTGATATTTTTAAAAGTTCATCTTATCCCTGGTGATCCCAGGACGATAGATAGATATTACACAGATAGATAGATAGATAGATAGATAGATATATAGATAGATAGATAGATAGATAGATAGATAGATAGATAGATAGATAGATAGATAGATAGATAGATAGATAGATAGATAGATAGGTAGGTCGATAGATAGATAGATAGATAGATAGATAGATAGATAGATAGATAGATAGATAGATAGATAGATAGATAGATAGATAGATAGATAGATAGGTAGGTAGGTAGGTAGGTGGGTAACTAGATAGGAATACATACATTGTGTAACTGATCGTCTGGTTTCAGAGTAATGGCATCTCATTTTCTCGCATAAATAAATGCTTCTGGTCAATAAAGACCATCCAGCCTCTCTCTTATACGTCCTGCAATCATAAGGCTCTGCCTGTACATCCTGTTACTTGATTCAATATATTATTATGACCTGTTCATTGTTTCTGGATGATCCGCAGAACTGATTATACACTTCCAATGAGTTTTGAACCGGAAGATAGGAAGGGGAGTAAAGAGTCTCTTCCAAGGACTCTACTTTGTACTGCTCAGTATGGGACTCGAACAACGTGCACAACCGGACACAGTTATGGGCTGGTTTTAGCATGTTTGTAATGGACAATATTTTGCTGTGGTTGGAGAGTATTTCGATTACAACAACGAGCCCATAGCTATTTGGGTTAGCAGACCTGCAAATAAGTACACGACGTCGGATTCGAACTCGGAATTTTCCCAGTCCGAGGGTGAATGCCATACTACTAGATCACAAAGCCACACAACGATAAATAAAAAGATAGGAAAAACAATAGAAAAACAACACAACACAACAATATTTATTTTTAATGTGTAAAAACACTTTCTTGATAAGAGAAGAAGAATATCAAGGAAAGGAGGGGGGGGGGGGGGTTCGGTGACCTTGACCCGACTACAACTGAAAGGGCACTATGACACAGAAATGTTTTGATTTCCTTGTTTTCCTCAATGGCGTTTTTGTGTAGCTGGAATGTTACGGGAAGAGGTGAAATGTCTACGTGTGTGTGTGTGTGTGTGTGTGTGTATATATAAGTGTATGTGTGTGTGTAAGTGTGTGTGTGTGTGTGCGTGTGTGTGTGTCATTGTTTTTTCTACTTTCGTTTTAACAGGACCTATTATATTAATTTTTTTTTCTCACAGACATATGCAATATTTTAAGAGCAATTTTTCAATGAGTCTTATTTGTTTATTTGTGCTGGATTTTTTTTAAAGTGCAAGTCTCATCCAGCCATTTGGATGATTAGTTCTCAATAAATTATAGAAGGAATGAAGATGACGTTATTCAGCTCTTTGTTATTGTTTTTAGCCAGGTATTTTTATGATTAGTTCCCACTAAATTCTATCGATAGTTGGAAGATGACGTCACTCGGGTCTTTGTTATTGTTTTTTGCAATCCGCGTTCATGAGTAATGCTCATTGAACTGTATTAACCCGACTATAAACGTTCATGGATACACACAGTTTTGTGTGTTGGTCCGTTATACTTCCGGATGGCAATGTTATGAGCTTCTCAGCCAAGCGCATACTATCAGATAATATGCGCTTGGCTAAGAAGCTCATAACATTGCCACCGGAAGTATAACGGACCAACACACAAAACTGTGTGTAACCTAGAGCGTTTATAGTCTGGATCATACAGTTTAGTGATAATTACTCATAAACGCGGATGACAAAAAAAACAATAACAAAGGCCTGCGTGACGTCATCTTCGAACTATCTATAGTGAGAATTACTCATAAACGCGGATGGCGTGTACGGTCGACGCCATCTTGCTGTTGCTGTTGTTGCTGTTTTTGTTGTTTTTTTTAGGGGAGGGGTTGTTTTGTTTTGTTTGTTCTTTTGATTTTTGGTGTGTGTGTCTTGTTGTTTTTGGTTGCGGTCGTTTTTGTTTTTACTATTGTCGATTTGATGATGTTGTTGTTATTATTGATGATGGTGATGATGGTGAAGATAATGATGATGATGATGATGATGATGATGATGATGATGATGCTGATGATGATAATAATAATAATAATAAAATAATATAATAATAATAATAAAAAAATAATAATAATAATAATAATAATAATAATAATAATAATAATAATAATAATAATAATAATAAAATAATAATAATAATAATATAATAATAATAATAAATAATAATAATAATAATAATAATAATAATAATAAATAATAATATAATAATAATAATAATAATAATAATATAACAATAATATAATAATAATAATAATAATAATAATAATAATAATAAATAATAATAATAATAATAATAATAATAATAATAATAATAATAATAATAATAATAATAATAATAATAATAAAATAATACTAACAATAATAATAATAATAATAATAATAATAATAATAATACTAATAATAATAATAATAATAATAATAATAATAATAATAATAATAACAACAACAACAACAACAACAACGACAGTGGCAATCTCGACGGCGTCAAAAGTTCATAACAGGAAATGACACTCGAACGTGAATCTCCCTCACCCAAACAGACCCAGGAAGTCGACGATAAACAAAGCTGTAACTCCATGACCTCAGACCCCTTTGGAAGCTCGACTGTTATAAACAAAAGCCTCGTTCATTAGATTATGCCTGTTACCTTGTATGTAAGAATCAGTCGCGCAAATTGTAGCCTTCGTTAACTTATAGAAGGAACGGAAGTTATGTAATTCAACTCATTGGTATTGGGGTTTTTTACCACCAATTGGGTGATAAGTTCTCACTAACTTTAGAAAGATAGTTCGAAGATGACGTCATTCAGGTCTTTGTTATTGTTTTTTGGCCATCCATGTTTGTGAATAATACTCACTAAAATGAATTAACCAGACTATAAACGTTCAAGGTTGCACACAGTTTTGTGTGTTGGTCCGTTATACTTCCGGATGGCAATGTTGTGAGTTTCTTTGCCAAGCGCATACTATCTATAGAAGGAACAAAGTTACGTAACTCACTCAACTCATTTTTATTGTTTTTATACCACCATTTGGGTGATTAGTTCTCACTAAATTTATATATCAATCAGACTTTGAACAGTGAAGGTTGCACATAGTTGTTTTGTGTTGTGAGTATTTTACCTAAAAGCATAGCATAAAATTTTAAAAATTGTAACATTGCCTAACAGGCGTCATGATTACTCGTCTTACATGTTGAGTGTTGCACTTGGTTTGGTGCACTTTGTAAAGGGCGTTGAGCACGTTTTAGTGGATATTTCGCTATATTATAATACAACTGCTATTTTACTCGTAATGTCTCCCAGCCCTTCTCTCTTTTCTCTCTCTCTCTCTCTCTCTCTCTCTCTCTCTCTCTCTCTCTCTCTCTCTTTCTTTCTTTCTTTCTTTCTATCTATCTATCTATCTATCTCTCTTTTTCTCTCTCTCTCTCTCTCTCTCTCTCTCTCTCTCTCTCTCTCCCTCTCTCTCTCTCCCTCTCTTTCTTTCTCTCTATCTATCTATCTATCTCTCTTTCTCTCTCTCTCTCTCTCTCTCGTTCTCTCTCTCTCTCTCTCTCTCTCTCTCTCTCTCTCTCTCTCTCTCTCTTCACTTCTCTTCTCTTCTCTTCTCTTCTCTCTTTTTTTAAATTTTAATCTCCATCAGTACCAACCAAAAAACAACAAAAAGTAAGAAAAAAAATCAAGGATAAAAAAAAATCAGGATGAAATAAAAATAAGGAATAAAGAAACAAAACAAAACAAGAACGGAAAGAAAGGATGAAAAGAAAGGAAAATGAAACAAAACAAAACAAGAATGGAAGAAGGATGAAATAAAGATTAGGAATAAGAAACAAAACAAAAAAGATTTGGAAAGAAAGGATGAAATAAGATAGGAATAACAACAAAACAATAACAAAACCTGGATGAGAAGGATGAAATAAGATAGGATAAGGAAACTAAAACAAAACAAGAATGGAAACGAAGGCTGAAATAAAGGATAAGGGATTATTGAAAGATTCGAAACAAACGACGAAAGATGGATGAAATAAAATAAGGATAAAGAAACAAAAACAAAACAAGAATGGAAAGGATGAAATAAAGATAAGGAATAAAGAAACAAAACAAAACAAGAACGGAAAGAAAGGATGAAATAAAGATAAGGAATAAAGAAACAAAACAAAACAAGAATGGAAAGAAAGGATGAAATAAAGATAAGGAATAAAGAAACAAAACAAAACAAGAACGGAAAGAAAGGATGAAATAAAGATAAGGAATAAAGAAACAAAACAAAACAAGAATGGAAAGAAAGGATGAAATAAAGATAAGGAATAAAGAAACAAAACAAAACAAGAACGGAAAGAAAGGATGAAATAAAGATAAGGAATAAAGAAACAAAACAAAACAAGAATGGAAAGAAAGGATGAAATAAAGATAAGGAATAAAGAAACAAAACAAAACAAGAACGGAAAGAAAGGATGAAATAAAAATAAGGAATAAAGAAACAAAACAAAACAAGAACGGAAAGAAAGGATGAAAAGAAAGGAAAATGAAACAAAAGGAGGCAGGATTCTCTTCAACTCCAATCACTGTTGAAATACGCATTGTCTGTCATTTCTGGCATATTCTGAAAAAAAAACCCCAAAAAACACGTTTTAGAAAATTTGGCCAGAAAACTCGTCCTTCAAATATCGACCGATTAGAATAACCACCACCTTGGCAAAAACTCTCAAACCTGGGACTTTGATGAAGACTTCGAGAATTCCCAGGTTTGAGAGTTTTTGCCCAGGTGAGGGACATTCTAATGCATCGATATTGGAAGGATGAAACTTCTGGCCAAAATGTTTAAAAGGTGTTTAGTTGGGTTTTTTCGGAGTTCGGCAGATCTGTCCACCAAGATGGGTTTGTATAAAATGGGGCAGGACAGGACGCCCAGAAAATACACTTTTAAACAGTTTGGCAAGAAAACTATTAGTTGTGCGGCTATGTGCTCTTGTGGTTTGACACTTGCTTTCGGATCGGAAGGTCCTGGATTCGACCCTCGTTCGGCGCATAGTTGAGTCCTTGGAATAGACTCTTTACTCACATTCTCTCATTTTAACTGATCGATATAATGTGAAGGATATTTTTTTTTTAATTGAGCTTTTATATAGCGCAATATCCACTAAACGTGCTCAAAGAACTTTACAGGGGGTCACTGGCTAACAGCAAGACTTAATATTATGTAGGACGGGACATGACGCCCGTTAGACTATATAATATGATATTGCAATTTTTTTACAACGGTGTTAACGGCCAGCCAGATACTCATTTTACACCTGAGTACGGTGAGAGAATGTGAGTAAAGAGTCTTTGCCAAGGACTCAACTATGCGCCGGGCGAGGCTCGAACCCAGGACCTTCCGATCCGAAAGTGAGTGTCATACCAGAAAACCACATAGCGTAATAAGTTCAAATAAATTTGGCATACAAATAGAAATGTTCCAAGATTGCAGAAATTAGAAGTCGGGAGAGGGACCGTGGCCATCGTAAAGTTATAGCCTAAAGCCCCCCATAGACGCCGACATCCGCTGGTAGCGGGACGGATGACCTATCGCTTTGACCCCATCCCTGCGTTTATCGCAGATGATTTTTGCCCACATACGGGGAGATATTTTTTTTAGGCGATCGGCGATCGGGGGCGTGGCAGTATAAAAAAGTGGACAATTTTTTTTCGGATTTTCGCTGTTTTCACGTCGGATTCGTGATCAGCGTCAAATTTACAATAGGTTTGATACTAAGAACTGTGTGTTTACTCCAAAAATTGGTGAAATTAGAAATAAATTTTAATTAATAGTGAGGCTATGTGGCCGACAGAACCGATCCCAGTTACTGTCTGTTATTCTATCTTTCGTCTTGCCACAATAGTGATTACTTCTCACTAAATTATATCAATTAGACTGTTGAAGGAACGAAATTGACATCATTCCACTCTTTGTTATTGTATTAAGGCAGTCATTTTGGTAATTAGTTCTCACTAAATTATATCAATCAGACTTTTAACGTTCAAGGTTACTCGTAGTTTTGTATGACGGTACGTTATTTCCGACTGGTGGATGTTGCGAGCATTTTACCTAAACTCATAGCATCAATAACCGTCCAAGATATTCGCATCATATGTAGCAATAGCTATAATAATCTAACATGTCGAGAGAGAGAGAGAGAGAGAGAGAGAGAGAGAGAGAGAGAGAAAGAGAGAGGGAGAGAGAGAAAGAGAAAGAGAGAAAAATTTACTTGCGCTATATATACCGCTATATTCAATAAAGGTGCTCAAATCACTTTATAAGGGTCTTTGGCCAACATAAAAAACATGTTAGACGAGACATGACTGTTAAGCGATATTGCAATTGTTTCCCGACAGAGACGACGCTGTAAACAGCGAGGTACTCATTTTAACAGTGAACAAGGTGAGAGAATGCGAGTAAAGAGCCTTTTCCAAGGACTCAATTATGCGCCACTCAGAGCGGGACTCGAATCCAGTACCGTCCGATCCAAAGGCGAGTGTCATTTCACAAGATCACATGCATAGCCGCACAAAAAAGTGATGAGAGAATAGATTCATATGTATTGAAGGAGGAGAGAGCGGATGGAGTGAGTAAAGTTCTTGAATATTTATAGAAGGAACCAAATTAACGTCACTCATCTCATTGTTATTGTTTTTTGACACCCATTTTTATGATTAGTTCTCATTAAAATATATCAGACTATAACGTTCAAGGTTCCATGTAGATCTTTGGGCTGGAGTGATATTTATGGCTGGCGGACTTTGTGAGTATTTTAATTTAACACAGAGCATCAATAGAAGGAATGAATTTGACGTTAGTCAACCCGTTGTTATTGCTTTTAGACAGCATTTTATAATTAACTTATCACTAAGTTATATCAATCAGACAATGAACGTTCGCGTTTGCAGTTTTGTGTGTTAATATGTTATACCCCGATGGAGATGTCGTGAGTATTTTTCCAATACGCATAACATCAATACATTTGCAATCCGATTTAAGTTTAAAAGCAACGTAGACCACGGAAATTTTTCCATTTTGTGGACAATAAAGATTTTTTATTTATCGTCATTATTATTATTATTATTATTATTATTATTATTATTATTATTATTATTATTATTATTATTATTATTATTATTACTATTATTATTATTATTATCATTATTATTTATTATTATTATTATTATTATTATTATTATTATTATTATTATTTATAAAACAAATCGACAGTGTTCCCGTGGCAGGTTAAACGGGTACTCCTCGGGACTACTCGCATTCGCACCCCCCCCCCCCCCCCCCCCCACCACCACCACCACCACCACCACACACACGCACACAGCTCTTTTCTTTTTTTTTTTTTTTTTTTTTTTTTTTTTGGGGGGGGGGGGGGGGGGCGTTGTTTGTAGATTATAATTCAAGGTTACAATGCCCACCCCATTCCAAGGCTTTTTGGCATCTGCCAATCCCAAATGTCTGTGTCAAGGTCGACCGTCATGTCGCGTCAACGGGTGAGGAGGAAAAAAAAAAAAAAAGAACTGGCATATTATTATATCATTACATTGAAAATTATGAAAACTATTTTTTATTTTGTATGAAATCCTTTATAAGTTTTACGATGAACAAGAACGAAACTTTTGCCATCTACCTCTTCCTGGCGCAACATTTATAAAAATATTATTTAAAAAAAAAGAATAACACAGCATTTATTTGGCGCAATATCCACGTGCTCAAAGCGCTTTACAAGGGGTCCCAAGGCAACAGCAATATTAGACTTGAAAGACGAGACATGACGCCTGTCAGGCGATGTGACATTTTTTCCCAACAAAGACAACGAACGGCCATGTTCTCATTTTACACCTGAGTACGGTGAGAGAATGTGAGTAAAGAGCCTTTTCCAAGGACTCAACTCTGCGCCACTCAGAGCGGGTCTCGAAACCTGAACCTTCCGATCCGAAAGCGAGAGTCATACCACTTGATCCATCACAAAACAGGGAGGGGCACTTTTCTGTCGGCCACATGGCCTCAATATTAATTAAAATTTATTTCTAATTTCATCAATTTTTGGAGTAAAAACATAGTTCTTGGTATCAAACCTATTGTAAATTCGACGCTGATCACGAATCTGACGTCAAAACAGCGAAAATCCGAAAAAAAATTGTCCAATTTTTTATACTGCCACGCCCCCGATCGCCGATCGCCTCGAAAAATATTAAGCAAAGCGGGCTGTGCGGGCGATCGACCGTACTTAGGTTTATCGGCCAGGTATTTGGCCACACACTTTGCGTTTTCACCCCGGTTTGCCTGATCGTGGTTCGGACGCCTATCAAAACCGTGCGTGTATGGAGCCTTTAACACTGACCAAAAAATGACGTCAAAAGACAAGTCTTTGTCCACAAAAGAAAACAAATCGTGAGTTGTATTCAATAGGTCAACCAATAGAATCACTTGTTTCATTGGGCTCTACTAACGACAACTCACTAGGCGTAAATAAAGACGTCAAACCATACGTCCTAGTGGGTTCTAGCGTAGCCATCGTTATGTTATAGCCTGACACTGAAACCCAAAAAGACTGGCATTTTGACGTCATTATTTGGATTTTGCACTGTCACAGTAAAGGTTGTTCACAATTATCTTATTAAATTTTATTTTATTAAGAACTGAATTCACCTCACTCCAGTTATATTTCGGTAGGCTTAGATAAACTTTACCTTCTAATATTAGATCGTCTTTCCTTTTATAGCCTTCCCTCGAATTAATTTCTAATCAGTGAATACTTTTCGTTCTACATTCTGTCACGTAGCCACTTATTATAAAAGCTGATAGGTCTAACATTTGACACTCACTTTCTCTCCACAATCTATGCCGGACGGCCAGTCGCTCTATTCCTATATATATATACTGGAAGATTTTTATCTTTTGGGACTTTGTAGATATTATATCTACACCATTAAGACGCCGGAGCTTTTAACTTTGATTGTATAATCTTCAAGGATCAAACCCAAGCCCGCTGTCAAAGGACTACACAATAACTTCTTACCAATTGCCTGGAAGTGGAATTTTACGAGTCCGATCCTGTTATCAGAGGAATAGATCATCCAAGCCCATCAACTGCCTGGAAACTAGTGCCGCGCTGAAGACCGGTCTAGACCGCGGTCCGACGGTCTTTTAGCTGTGAACCGAAGACCGGTCCCAGAGGGAAAGACCGGCGCCGGTCCTCACTTCTTATCACCTTTCAACTAGTGCGGGGCGGTCCTTGCAAGGACCACGGTCCTACGGTCTCGCGCCATAGCCTACTACTTCCCCAGCGATTCGTTGCTTCGGTTGCCTATCTTTCACCAATCACCACCCATCCCACTTAATTAATCGCACCCACCCCCCTTTGCCATACACTAAACGACACAGACGACCATACAGGCAGACGACCACCAACCTCCACTCCGCAAACCGCCCTTTCGTGTGTGAGATGGGGGGAACAGGAGGCGCACGCCTTGGACGATTCCATTATACGGGGTAAATTTCAAAATTTACTACACCATAATGATCGCAATGACAATGATCTATGGTGAAGGCATGACCCCTCTTTTCTAATGGGTTATTGTTTGAAATGTATGTGACTACAAAAGATGTGTGTGTTTGTGTGTGTGTGTGTGTGTGTGTGTCGAACCTAGCAAGTAGCAAATCCGATTTTTTGTTTTCTTTTGTCCATCTCTTGTCACCACTCCTTTCTATCGCAGTGTTGTCATTTAAAATAATACAATAATATTAAAATTTCGTTTGGTGTTTTTACTAATCAAATAATATGAGTTTCATTAGTTTCTTCCTTCCAAAAAAAACCCAGTTATAACGTCTAAATTTTAAAAAAGTCCAATAGAATATTTGGGGACCCCGATAGCTCAGTTGATAGAGCACTCTCTTTATACGCAAAGGGCCAGAGATCGATCCGGGTGCAGTCGATTTTTTTCTGAATCCCTGTCTACTCAGCAATGAATGGGTAGCTGAGTTTGTTAGATCTGGTGAAAAGTCACCATCGACCCCTCTTATCACCTCATCCACCCCCTCTTATTATAACTTCACGTCTCTCTCTTACTCTTCAATGCTCGCTGCCCTCTAATTGTGTGTGGGGGGGGGGAGGGGGGGGGTAGGAGTTGCGTGTGTGTATCAACGCCACGAACAACTCGATCAACGCCTTGGGCGATGCCATTATCTCCGTTAATGGGGATAAATTTCAAATTTTATTAAATTATCGAAGTAGCAATGAAGTACGGTGAGCAAATAAAGAAGGCATCACCCCTCGTCTCTAATTAGGTTACAATTTGAAATGAGTGTGACTACTCCGTGTGTTTTACTCCTGTAGGCCACGGTTTTCATCGTGTAGCGGTCTTTAACGGTTCAGGAATGAACGATCCCACTCTCTCAAAGGTCAAACCGGTTCGAATTTCCAACAGTCTCTCAGGAATGTTCAATGTCGAAAAGGACCGGTCTTAGGACCGGTCCTTGCGGTCTTCATTTCCCAAGGACCGTAGGACCGTGGTCCTTAAGCTTGCCAAGGACCGCCCCGCACTACTGGAAACGTAAACTTACGAACCTGACATATTATCATAAGTTACGTAAAATATTCATATCTCTATTTGTAACTGCCACGATCACTGTTTATCTCTTTTAATTAAATTTCATCATTATTTTTATTTCATTGTAAACAAATCGTTAATTGTTTTTCATTTATAGTAACTAGTAAATTCTGGGGCCTCATTCTACATATATCTTTATGCATAGTCGAGTAGCTCTTAACTCACTTGAGACCATGACATTTTGGAGGGGACACATATAAAGAATTGAATTTATTTAGTTACTTATATCTATTTCATCTAACTTTAAAGTTTAAATTGTAAAGCTCTTAATTGCCCCACTTGATCATATTTTAATTGAACTCCCTATTTACAGGATTAATTTTTTTTTCTTTTTCATTTCTTCATTTAAATGGAATAGCAATTTATCCATTCATTCTTTCATTCAAATTGAATAGCATTTTATTGATTCATTCCTTCATTCATTTATTCATTTATAAATTATTCATTCATTCATTGTTCATTCATTTATTCATTCATTCATTCATTCATTCATCCATTCATTCGTTTATTCACTCATTTATCCAATCATTCATACATTTATTCCTCCCTTCATTCTTTCATTCATACATTATCCATTCATTCATTCATCTATTCACTCAGTTTTTCATTCATTCATTCATTCCTTGTCCACTTTGTTATTATATCACTCATTTCATTTTGTTGTTTGCCTCATTCATGAATTGTTTTCAATATGTTTACATTCCATAACGATTCATTCACCTATCATCCAATCACTCAGTGTTGTGAACACATTTTGTAACTATTGTAAATCTTACGATATTTTATTGTTTTGTATTTCAGACATCACTGTTAAACACTCTTCAATGCCTAATTACAATTGTTGAACAACCATTGAACAAGAGAGAGGTCCCAGCCACGAACTGAGTTGGTAAATATATCCTTCATTATTCTCTTTTACATGAGTTGGGCATCACATAGTAACTATAGACATCGTGATTTGTTTTGCATAGTGATTTGTTTTAAATGCATTTTTGAAAACCACTTATATATTATGTTCTGAAAAGTGAGTCTTTAAAAACTAAATAATAATAAAAGGAGTCTACTAGCCATCGTGTTATATTTAGTGATAGATAACTTGGGATTATTTTGGCATCCTATTATTGTTATCACACTCTAGTATATTAGCGTCATTGCGAATAATTGTACACAAACTAACGACGAGTCACACACATTGGTGATACATTTTTCGTAGTAACATAGTTTAGAGTACACGCGATTGACACATTGTTATTGACACAAGTCATAATAACTCCGCATTGTATTGACACATTGCTTTATAAGATATAACGATAAAAGGCATCAAATTCAACATACATAATAAGTTGAAATAAGAGAGAGAGATTTCTAAAAATAGAACAGTTCATTCCAGTAAGTGTAAATAAATAAAACAGTCAGTAACAGTATCCTGTCAATATAATATATATAAAACATCGTAACTAATTTATTGCAAAAATGGAAGCATATAAAAGATACTTAAGTCTCGCAAAGGACTTAGAAATACCCCAGGAAAGAATATTTTCATGGTGCGAAGAGAAAATAAAAGAAGAAAAAGAAGAAAGAATTCGTAGAGAAGAAAATGAAGAAAGAATTCGTAGAGAAGAAAATGAAGAAAGAATTCGTAGAGAAGAAAAAGAACATGAAGAAAGAATACGTAGAGAAGAACGAGAAGAAAGAGTCCAAGAAAGGGAACTAAAAAGACAAATAGCTTTAGCAGAAGAAGAAACCAAAAGGACCCAAATGATGCTGGAAATTGAAAAAACAAAAGCCGGTCATGAAAGAAAACATAATAATAGTGATGAATTTTTCGTGAAACTTCCACGCATGCCAACATACGATGAACGCTCAGACTGTCTAGAATCCTTGTTACACCGATTCGAAGTTCAGGCTAAAGGTTATCGTTGGCCAGAAAGCAAATGGGCCACAGCCTTGATTAACTGCTTATCCGGAGAACCGCTAAAAGTTTTCTATACCTTAACAACTGAAGATGCAGATGACTATGGTAAAATTAAAGACGCTCTACTAAAAAGATTTAGATTAACGGAAGATGGTTACCAGGAAAGGTTTCACACTGCAAAACCGGAAAGTGGAGAAGACTTTAATACATTCGTGAACCGAATTACTCAATTTCTAAATCGGTGGCTTGAGTTGGCAAACGTAAAACAAGACGACTTTGCAGGCCTTTACTATCTCACGCTGAAGAATCGAATCTATCAAGCTTGCAACCCAGATTTAGTCGCATTCTTTAAAGAGAGAAAGCCAGAAAACTTGGACAAATTAAAAATCTACGCAGAAAACTTTAACAGCGCACATCCATTGACACCCTTAGCAGAACATTGAAGGAACCATACTACGCTGCTGCTGCTCAGAGTCCAGGTACACCTAAAGTTCAGTACTCAAATAGAACGAGCCGATCAATCACTCGGAACACGCAAGTGAAACAAGATGATCATAGTAACAAACCATGGAACAAACAGTTCAATAGAGACCATAGCCGACCCTATCAAAACAAAACAAGAAATAGCACTGACAATAATACTGAGTATAAGAAAACCAACAAACCTATAATTAAATGTCAATATTGTGGAATGAAAGGCCACACAGCAGACAAATGTTACAAAATCGTGGGATATCCAAAAGAAACTGCAAATGCATCACTCCAAACAAGTGTAAATAATCAGACACGAGTAATGTCAGGAGAAAATATAAATGTGTATTGCGTGAAAGGTATGTCACTTTTAACACAAACTCACAAATCAGGATCGCTATTTTTTTGTGAAGGCAAAGCTAATGGAACTGATTGCAAAATATTGAGAGACACAGGATGCAGTACAGTAGGAATAAAAGCATCTTTGATCAATGACGAAGACAAAACGGGAAAAACGGTACAATGCATCACATGCAGTGGCACAGTCGAAACCTTTGAAACAGCTAACGTGTACATAGAAACCCCATACTATACAGGAATAGTGGAATGCTGTATACTTCCCAACCCCGTCGCTGATGTTATTGTTGGCAATATAAAAGGTCTTAAAGACAACCCAACAGATGTAAAAGAATGGTCATTAACCCAAGAAACAGCTTGTCTAGCAGAAACAAGAAAGATGACTAAGACAACAGAATAGTGCCAGAAGACAATAGAGAATAAAAATTTTTCGCGGCGGTGGTGGGGTTTGAACCTGCGACCTTATTGGTACGACAACTCCGCCTGGCAGGTGAGAGCGTGGCTCTACCGTGTGAGCTATCCACGAACACAAAAATATTCGTTTCAAACTCAAAGTCATTACTAGATCCCTCTCTCACCCACTTCTTGAGACCGCAGATTCGTTCGTACACCACCATCGCGAATAATTTTGACCAGCAGTTAAGCTTAATAGCCAATATTCTCAACACAAACATATAACACAGAAACGATTGAGACATTGAGTTTGAAACGAATATTTTTGTGTTCGTGGATAGCTCACACGGTAGAGCCACGCTCTCACCTGCCAGGCGGAGTTGTCGTACCAATAAGGTCGCAGGTTCAAACCCCACCACCGCCGCGAAAAATTTTTATTCTCTATTGTCTTCTGGCACTTTTCTATTCACTTCATATCTTGTTGTTACCAACATAAGTGCCTGCTCCACTCACTTTTCTGAACTAAGACAACAGAGAAGCCAATGACTATTTCCCTAGAACCACAACAATTTGACAGGAACAGGTTCATTGAAGAACAGAAAAAGGACCCGACTTTAACTTCATATTTCAATATCGCAAACAAAGGGACGAAATCAAAAGTTGAATACATCATTGAAAAAGATATTCTGTTCAGGTTACATAGGAAAAGAAACAAAATAGCTAAACAACTGGTCGCGCCGAGTATTTACAGAAACAAAATCCTTGGAATAGAGCACGATTCAATAACTTCTGGACATCTTGGGAGCTCTTCCACATTGAAGAGAATATCCGAGAATTTCACATGGCCTGGAATTACTAAAGACGTCCGAGAATATGTGAAATCGTGTGACACATGCCAAAGAAGAGTCGCAAAAGGCAGAATACCGAGATTGCCATTAGAGACAACCCAGTTATTGAAAAAGTTTTTCAAAAAGTTGCAATTGACATTATAGGCCCTTTAACAAAATCAGATAGAAACCATACACACATACTAACACTAGTCGATTACGCAACCAGGTGGCCAGAAGCGATAGCATTGAAATCAACTACATCGGATCACATAGCTGAAGCATTGATGACAATTTTTACTAGAATAGGCATACCAAATGAGATACTGTCGGACAATGGACCCCAATTTACATCACATATGATGCATGAAACCATGAAACTCATGGGAATCCAACACTCATTCACAACTCCCTACCACCCCCAAGCAAATGGTCTTTGTGAAAGATTTAATGGCACTCTAAAGAATATGTTAAGAAAAGTGTCAGCAGAAAAACCAGATGATTGGGACAGATACTTACCAGCAATCCTATTTGCATATAGAGAAATACCCCAAGAATCTACAGGCTACTCCCCATTTGAGTTGATGTATGGACGATCACCTCGCGGCCCGATCAATATAGTAGCCGACATTTGTAAAGGGAATGAGGAGGACAATAACGAAATTATGTTTGCTTACGAATATGTAAGAAACCTGAAAGACAGAATAGAGGACACATGTAAGCTAGCACAGGAATCCGTCACTAAAAAAGCAGAGAAATACAAGGAATACTCCGATCGAAAAAGCAAATCAAGAAAATTTGAGATTGGTGACAAAGTACTAATACTCTTACCCGATGACTCGAGTAAACTTTTAGCTACATGGAAAGGACCATTCAAAATAACAGCAGTAAAATCTAATGTTAATTACGAGATTAAAATTAACAACACAACAAAGACATTCCATGCAAATATGCTAAAAAAATATTTTGATAGAGACACAGTGTCGCAACCTATGTTTACTAATATCGAAGCTTCAAATGCAGGATTAATCATACCGTTGGTCATGGGACACAGACACCCGAGACAGAAAAACAAACAAAATCGCACAATTGCAACCACCTAAGACAAAAAAAGAAGTACGCAAAGTACTTGGGCTCCTAAATTTTTACAGGAAATACATTTACAACTTCGCGCACATCGCGACACCGCTAACAAATCTGACAAAGAATGGGTCACCGAACAAAATTGTTTGGACAGAAGCGTGTCAGAATAGCTTTAACCAATTAAAGGCATTACTCTGTTCAGAACCAATTCTTAAATTACCCGACATGTCAAAAGAATTTGTTGTAAGAACTGACGCGTCTGATAAGGGCATCGCAGGTGTACTATTACAGGAGCATGAGGGAACTCTAATGCCTTGCTTATATGCAAGCAGAAAATTATTGGACAGAGAATCACGATACTCTGTAATAGAGCGTGAAGGACTGGCCATCGTCTTTGCTTTAAAGACATTCAGCAGATATCTACTGCTAAAAGAGTTTGTGGTCGAAACGGACCATAAACCACTCACGTACATAAGAAATAACAAAATGAATAATAGTAGAGTACTAAGGTGGAGTCTATTTTTGCAAAATTACTCTTTCAGTATCTCTCACATACCAGGCTGTGAAAATATTCACGCCGACCTACTTTCTCGATTAGTGTAATGACGTGAGAAGGGTATAACTTAACCTCTCATGCATACTGTTAGTTACCTCGAAAATTATGCCAAATCAGAACGCACAATTTCGATAATTTTATTTGTAAACATGATGACCCAACTTAATGTAACATTGAGTATTGTTTGGATATATATACCATACCCATTCATGATTTGGGAAATCTTCACTTTATCTATTATTGTTATGAATTTTCACTCATTTATGATTAATAATTGAAATGTCAATATTCCATTTACATTTTCATTCATTTCATTCAGTAAATTACCTTCATATCATCGACTTAAATCATGCTTCATTGCCATCACTATTGTTTATCACAATGATTTGTAATCACATTGCCATCATGTTGTTCATCACAATGATTTGTAATCACAATCTTTAATTGTTATTGTCACCCATTCATATACCTACGTTAATATAAACATTTCCATGTCTAGTTAATAAATAATTTAATTGTAGCACAAATCATAACAATGGATTAATGCTAGAGTATCATGATAGTAAATTTACTTCCGTTTGTAAAATCTATCTTTCCCATAATGGTAAAAGAGTATATTTTAAACGTGGGTGGGGGGTGTCACAGTAAAGGTTGTTCACAATTATCTTATTAAATTTTATTTTATTAAGAACTGAATTCATCTCACTCCAGTTATATTTCGGTAGGCTTAGATAAACTTTACCTTCTAATATTAGATCGTCTTTCCTTTTATAGCCTTCCCTCGAATTAATTTCTAATTAGTGAATACTTTTCGTTCTACATTCTGTCACGTAGCCACTTATTATAAAAGCTGATAGGTCTAACATTTGACACTCACTTTCTCTCCACAATCTATGCCGGACGGCCAGTCGCTCTATTCCTATATATATATATACTGGAAGATTTTTATCTTTTGGGACTTTGTAGATATTATATCTGCACCATTAAGACGCCGGAGCTTTTAACTTTGATTGTATAATCTTCAAGGATCAAACCCAAGCCCGCTGTCAAAGGACTACACAATAACTTCTTACCAATTGCCTGGAAGTGGAATTTTACGAGTCCGATCCTGTTATCAGAGGAATAGATCATCCAAGCCCATCAACTGCCTGGAAACGTAAACTTACGAACCTGACATATTATCATAAGTTACGTAAAATATTCATATCTCTATTGTAACTGCCACGATCACTGTTTATCTCTTTTAATTAAATTTCATCATTATTTTTATTTCATTGTAAACAAATCGTTAATTGTTTTTCATTTATAGTAACTAGTAAATTCTGGGGCCTCATTCTACATATATCTTTATGCATAGTCGAGTAGCTCTTTACTCACTTGAGACCATGACATGCACCACCTAGTGAGTTGTTAGTAGTGCTCATGGAAACAAGTGGTCCCATTGGTTGAACTATTGAATACAACTCACGATTTGTTTTCTTTTGTGGCAAAAGACTGGCATTTTGACGTTATTTTTTGGTCAGTGTCAGGCCATAACTTTACGATGGCTACGGTTCTAGTGTCAGGCTTAAAGTTAACGATGGCTACGGTTCTAGTGTCAAGCTATCTGTTAGCGACGGCGATGGTTCTAGTGTCAAGCTATCTGTTAACGATGTCTACGGTTCTAGTGTCAGGCTATCTGTTAACGATGGCTACGGTTCTAGTGTCAGGCTATCTGTTAAGGATGGCTCGGTTCTAGTGTCAGGCTTTCTGTTAAGGATGGCTCGGTTCTAGTGTCAGGCTTTAAGTTAACGATGGCTACGGTTCTAGTGTCAGGCTATCTGTTAACGATGGCTACAGTTCTAGTGTCAGACTTTAAGTTAACGATGGCTACGGTTCTAGTGTCAGGCTATCTGTTAACGATGGCTACGGTTCTAGTGTCAGGCTATCTGTTAACGATGTCTACGGTTCTAGTGTCAGGCTATCTGTTAACGATGGCTATGGTTCTAGTGTCAGGCTTTCTGTTAAGGATGGCTCGGTTCTAGTGTCAGGCTTTAAGTTAACGATGACTACGGTTCTAGTGTCAGGCTATCTGTTAACGATGGCTACAGTTCTAGTGTCAGACTTTAAGTTAACGATGGCTACGGTTCTAGTGTCAGGCTATCTGTTGACGATGGCTACCATTCTAGTGTCAGGCTATCTGTTAACGATGGCTAAGGAGGGACTCAGGCTGGACACTACGTTTGAGACCACTTTTTTTAGGAGCGAGGCTCGAACCCAGGATCTTGCGACCCGAAAGCGAGTGGCATACCACAAGACAACATAGCCGCACAAGTACAATTTTTCTTGCCAAATTGTTAAAAGTGTATTTTGTCCCGCGTTCTGCACCTTGGACAGATCTACCGTACTCAGTAAAAAAAAAACAGAAAAAATATCCAACAAAAACCACCTTTTAAAAATTTTGGCCAGAAAACTCATCCTTCCAATAAATATAGATAGTATGCGCTTGGCTAAGAAGCTCATAACATTGCCATCCGGAAGTATAACGGACCAACACACAAAACTGTGTGTATCCATGAACGTTTATAGTCAGTTTAATACAGTTCAGTGAGCATTACTCACAAACGCGGACGGCAATAAACAATAACAAAGGCATGAGTGACGTCATCTTCGAACTATCTGCCTGACACTAGAACCGTCGCCATCAATAACATATAGCCTTACACAAGGACCCTCTGGGACTGGCAGTTTGATGTCATTTTTTAGGTTTGTGTAGCGTCTAGTGAATTGTCGTTAGTAGAGCTCAAGGAAACATTTTCTTTATTTGGTTGAACTATTGAATACAACTCACGATTTGTTTTCTTTTGTGGCAAAAGACTGTCATCATTCTTTTGTCAGTGTCAGGCCATAACGTTACGATGGCCACGGTTCCAGTGTCAGGCTATCTGTTAACGATGGCTAAGGAGGGACTCAGGATGGACACTACGTTTGAGACCACTTTTTTTTTAGGAGCGAGGCTCGAACCCAGGATCTTCCGACCCGAAAGCGAGTGCCATACCACAAGACCACATAGCCGCACAAGTAAATTAGATGTTTTCTTGCCAAATTGGATTCAGTAGTCTGATGTCATGCCGCCTGGAAACGGCGGCCATCTTGGTTCTAAACAAAGAAAATCATTTCTTTTTATTATTCGTGCTGGCTAGAACTTTTCATATGTCTTGTGATCAGAATGTGTAAAAGTCAAAACATGATCAAATCTATGTGGTTTTTTTTTCCTCTGGATACGCTTTTATGCTTGCCGGAGAAATATTTCATACGGGCGTCCGCCATTGTTCCGATAGTTTAGAGCCAGTGTTACTAAGTTACCATGCATCATTAGGAAGGAAGTGATGAAGATTATTGTTAAAAGTGTATAATTTTGTCCCGCGTTCTGCACCTTGGACAGATCTACCGTACGCAGAAAAAAAAAAGAAGAAGAAAAAAAAAAAAAAAAAAAAACACCTTTTAAAAAATTTGGCCAGAAAACTCATCTCTCCGGCTATGTGGTCTAGTGGTGTGACACTCGCTTTCGGATAGGAAGGTCCTGGGTTCGAGCCTCGCTCTGCGCATAGTTGAGTCCTTGGAGAGGGCTCTTTACTCACATTCTCTCACCGTACTCAGGTGTAAAATGAGTACCTGGCCGTTAACAGCGTTGTCTCTGTCCCAAAAATTTGTAATATCGCCTGACAGGTGTCATGTCTCGTCCTACATGTTATGTGTTGCTGTTGGCCAGGGACCCCTTGTAAAGCGCTTTGAGCACGTTTAGTGGATATTGCGCTATATAAAAGCTCAAGTTTTTTGTGGTTTTTTTTCCCAATAAATATATATTTCTTAAAAAGCCAACAAAAACCACCTTATAAAAATTTTGGCCGGAAAATTCATCCTTCCAATAAATAAATCGATGGATTAGAATGTCCCACAACTGGGCAAAAACTCCAGGGGGAAATAAACAAAACAAAACAAAACAAAACAAGAAAAAAAAAAAAGAAAGAAAAATAGAAAGAAAGGATGAAAAATGCATGGCCAAAATTTTAAATAATACGTGGTTTGCTTTTTTTTTTTGGGGGGGGGGGGGGGGGGTTGGATTTGTTGGGTTTTTTTTTTTTTTTTGTTTGTTTTGGTTTTTCTTTCTTTCTTTTCTGTACTTTTTTTTTTGGAAGGGGGGGGGGGGTTCTCTTTTTGTTTTGTGAGTAGCTTGAGAGTAGAAGAATAGCCGTACGCCAAATAATAATGTAGATCACTCAAGCCGTGTCAGGCATAGTAGCGGCGACAAACCTTTTTCATTCATCTCGCCATTTTCCCACGCTCTTCGCGTCAACTCGTGCCATCTGTCCACCCTTGCGAGGGTCATCGGGGCACGAGCGCGAGCGACATCAATGACCAAAAGTGGACGAGTCCATTGGACGGGGCACAAGTAGGGGTGTAAGGGTTGGCGAGTGGGGAGACAGGACGACACTCGACACACACGCTTGTTGCATCGCGCCACAGGTTGACAATAGATAGAATGCGCTTGGCTAAAAAGCTCACAACATTGCCATCGGGAAGTATAACGGATCAACACACAAAACGCTGTGTAACCATTAATTTTTTTTAGTCTGGAAAATACAGTTTATTTAGAACTGCTCATAAACGCGGATGGCAAAAAACAATAACAAAGTCTTGAGTGACGTCAACTTCGAACTATCTATAGATAGTATGCGCTTGGCTACGAAGCTCATAACATTGCCATCCGGAAGTATAACGAACCAACACACAAAACTGTGTGTATCCATGAACGTTTATAGTCGGGTTAATACAGTTCAGTGAGCATTGCTCATAAACGCGGATGGCAAAAAAAAATAACAAAGACCTGAGTGACGTCATCTTCGAACTATCTATACAACTCGATGTAAAATACTCTGTAATGCAGTTGATTTCCGAATTATAAAACAAAAAACAAAAAGAAACAAACATATTTATATATTTAAAACAAAAAAAAAAAAAAAAAAAAAGAAGAAGATATTTCGCTATAATTTAGCGTATCTATTGATGCAACGTGTTTAAGTAAAACTTCTCACCAGTTCTGCCGGCCGGATCAATCGTACCACCACATAAAATGGTGTGTTACTTCTCGTGTGTTACTTCTCGTGTGTTACTTCTCGTGTGTTACCTGTTATTATAAATTCACAATTTATAAACTCACAATTTGATTGAGGGAATTTAATGAGAACTAATCACCAAATAGGCGGTTTTTAAAAACATTAATAAAGAGAGCTGAATGATGTCCGTTTCATTTATTCTTCATTCTTTCATGCTCATCTGAGCTGTGCATTGCACGTCATATGGAATTAAATCACAATGTCATACATTACTAGTCGCCTGTTAGGTTCTCTTTTGAACTAGTAGATAGATTTATATTATGTCTATCCCTGCCTATAACTAAGTACCTATTGACACCCGAGTTTAGTGAGATAGTGTGTGTGTGTGGGGGGGGGGGCTGGGGTGTGTGAGTGTTTATGTGTAAAAGTGCCTTGCCTCAAAACACAACGCACATGTATTTAAAGTTTTACCATATTTGTCCCCCATTCGGTCAATAATCAGACTCAATGTTGCTTGACTTTGTCACAAGTGACCAACCAAAGATAGACACATCCCACGGTCAACAACGATGGCCGATAGAGAGACTGTGAAAGGACGTTTTGGTCCAGGCATTGCTTCCGTGAGTAAGGAATCTTGAACAAACTATCTCAATCGAATTTATTGGCATACATGGAGCCGGAGTTTATCCCGGTTTCTATAGCGTGAAACGGATAATAGCAATTGCTTGCTACCCTTTTCCGTTAGTTCTTTCTATCTTTCGACTTTCTCTCTTTATTTGTGTTGAAAGTGGGATGCTAAATCAAGAGTAAGAGTGAAGAACACAGAATAAGAATAAAAAGAGAGGGAGAGAGAGAGGAAAGGGAGGAGGAGAGAGAAGGAGGAGAAGGAGGAGGAGAGGAAGAAGAAGAGAGAAGAGGAAGAAGGAGGAAAGAAGAAAGAAGAAAGTGAGGAGGAGGAAAGAGGAGGAGGAAGAGAAAGGGAGGAGAGGAGAGAAGAGAGGAGGAGAAGGAGGAGAGAAGAAGAAGAAGAAGAGAAGGAGAGAGAAGAAGAAGAAGAAGAAGAAGAAGAAGAAGAAGAAGAAGAAGAAGAAGAAGAAGAAGAAGAAGAAGAAGAAGAAGAAGAAGAAGAAGAATCAGTATTACATGCGCCAGGTGTTAGGTGTAACGTATACGTGTACCCAACCACCTTGTCGATCTCCTCCACCCCTCCCCCTCCCCCCGCCCGTCAACATTTCCCCCTCCCCCTCCCCCTCCCCCTTCCCTCGCCATTGGAAGGAAATGGTGAAAATTATTTCATTATTTCGACTGAACAAAAATTTTTTTTTTTTAAGAAACCGAAAGAGAAAAGAAACGAATTCCATTCATCAGATGTCACTTGATTCCGGTCTTTTTAAAATTTCAATTTCCAACCTGCGGGTATTTCAAATAATTATCGCTCGATAGGCTACACTTTCACGGAAATTTGAGACCTTGAAATCAATTCAATAGAATTCTTTTTTAAAAAAAAGAAATACACATCCCGTTATCAAGTGACATGCCATGATAAGTTTGATTTCAATTGGACGTTTTTGTTGGTTTTTTTGTTTGTTTTTTTTTTTTTTTTTTGGGGGGGGGGGGGGTTGGTGGGTTTTTTTTTTCTTTGGGGGCATTTTTCTTTGTTTTTGTTTTGTTTTGTTTTTGTTTTCCCCGTTATTTGCTGTTCTTGGAGGGTTTGTTTTTTGGGGTTTTTTTTCGTTAGGTTTTTTTTTTCTTTTACTTTTTTTTTTTTTTTTTTGGGGGGGGGGGGGGGGGGGGGGTTGGACTTATTTTTTAATAAAAGTCTATGCACTAGCCTGTGCACTAGCCTGTGGCGAGATGTGGTCTTATGGTATGGCACTCGTTCTCGGATCAGAAGGTCCTGGGTTCGAACCTCGCTCGGCGCATAGTTTAGTCCTTGCAAAAGGCTCTTTACTCAAATTCTCTCACCGTACTCAGGTGTAAAATGAGAACCTGACCGTTTACAGCGTTGTCGGAAAAAAATGTTAAATCGCCTAACAAGCGTCATGTCCCATCCTACATGTTAAGCGTTGCTGTTGGTTAGGACCTTGTAAAGCGCTTTTTAAAATTTTCTTTTTTTGTTTGCTTGTTTGTTTGTTTGTTATTTTTTTTTGGGGGGGGGGGGGGGGGGGGGGTTGTATTTTTGTTCTGTTTTTTGTTTTTTGTTTTTTTTTTGGGGGGGCTTTTTTGTTTGTTTGTTTGTTTGTTTTTTTTTTTTACTGTACATCTGTACAATGACTCAGCTTTGTATAAGTATGATGGTAATTTTATGCCGCCTTTTCATCAAGGGTTTAGAGTTACAGTCATGGCGGTTATCGATTTTAGTACTGAAGGCCACGCCCCCAAGCTGTGTTTTGTGTGGCTATATTATCATGGTCTAGTGGTATGACACTCGCTTTTTTATCGGAAGGTCATTGGTTTGAGACCCAGCTCCACAGCATCTGGTAAGTAGACTATTAGGTCATGGTGCAGTGCAGCTGAGACCGTCATGGCATTCTTTAAGGATGTGCTCCATCGTCTGCTCTGGACATCCACATGTACACAAGCTAGTCTCAGCCAGACCCCACTTTTTCATGCTTCCAGCTGTTCTCCCAAGTTTTACCCTGTGCTCTGTCCAGTGTTACCCATTCATTCCTGGGGAGCTCAGTTCCGTAGGACAGTTCGTTCTTCTCTCGGATCTTCAATGGCTTTATTTACGTGATTGTCTCACTCCCTCCATGTGGAAAGTCTGTAGACATCTGTACGGTCAGGGTTGATGCTTTCTTCCGTCATGAAGCTCTTTCTAGACTTAGGTGCTGAAATTTGCATATATTATAGAATCAATGCAGTTGACGTCACTCGGCTTTTAGATATTTGTTTTAGACCGCTGGTCTAGTGATTAGTAACAGTTCTTACTTTAGTTCCCTTAGCAAACTATAAACGCCTCGATGTAAAATTGAGCTTAACTTGAGCTTTTGTATAGAGCAATATCCACTAAACGTGCTCAAATCTCTTTAAAGGGGCTCCCTGGCCAACAGCAACATTTAATATGTAGGACGGGACATGACGCCTGTCAGGCGATATTACTTTTTTTTCGGACAGAGACAACGTTGTTAATGGTCAGGTATTCATTTTACACATTTTACACCTGAGTACGGTGAGAGAATGTGAGTAAAGAGCCTTCTCCAAGGAATCAACTATGCGCCGAGCGAGGCTCGAACCCAGGACCTTCCGATCCAAAAACGAGTGTCATACCACAAGACCACATAGCCGCACATGTTACATGTCGGCAGATCAAACTCTGAAGTCTACATTCGAGCTTTCCGCACCATGTTTTGTTGAACTCTTGACAGATCAGACTTATGCCTCTTGGCTCCTGGCGAAGCATAGGGCCTCAACAGCACTCTTCCGTCTTCTTCTGTCCTTGGCACTGACCTTTGCCTCACTCCAGGTAATATTGGAGACGCAAAAATCTTGATGAAGGCTTCTCCTCCCAAGTCTGTTTTGAACTTGTGATGTCATCAGAGGCCCGTCCGTCCAAAATGAAATAAAACACGGTGCCCAAAGTAGTTCGTATGTCGACTTCCGAGTTTTGATCTGCCGACCATCGATATTAATGCTTTTTGTTTTGCCTTTGTGTGTGTGTGTGTGTTTGTGTGTGTGTGTGTTTGTGTGTGAGTGTTTGTGTGTGTGTGTGTTTGTGTGTGTGTGTGTTTGTGGGTGTGTGTGTTTGTTTGTGTGTGTTTGTGTGTGTGCGTGTGTGTGTGGATACAATTGATATGGCGAATAGAACATGTGAGTATTCTCCTAAAACAAGTAACATCAATATCTGCAGAAAAAACAAATCAAATTTAGGTTGAGTTAATATTTATTATTGAAAAGAAAGTTAGTTCTTCATAGTTACCGGCCCATAGAGCCGGTTTCTATGGCGTGAAACAAACAATAGCAATTGCTCGCTACCCATTGGATATGACGTTAGTATATCACAGAGTACTCTCGGCCAGATCAAACAATCACTGCTGGGTAGAAAACAAAAAAAAAAGGGGGGGGGGGGGGGGGGGCAGATTAAATCTTGACTGCATCAGGATTCAATATTAAAGCTCCTTTGCGTATGAAGCAAGTACTCTAGGAAATGAGCTATCGGGGCCCACGAGTGACTGTGTATAATAAATGTTGACAGAACTATCGGGGCCCACGAGTGACTGTGTATAATAAATGTTGATAGAGCTATCAGGGCCCACGAGTGACTGTGTATAATAAATGTTGACAGAACTATCGGGGCCCACGAGAGACTGTGTATAATAAATGTTGACAGAGCTATCGGGGCCCACGAGTGACTGTGTATAATAAATGTTGACAGAACTATCGGGGCCCACGAGAGACTGTGTATAATAAATGTTGACAGAGCTATCGGGGCCCCCGAGTAACTGTGTATAATAAATGTTGACAGACCTATCGGGGCCCACGAGTGACTGTGTATAATAAATGTTGACAGACCTATCGGGGCCCACGAGTGACTGTGTATAATAAATGTTGACAGACCTATCGGGGCCCCCGAGTGACTGTGTATAATAAATGTTGACAGACCTATCGGGGCCCACGAGTGACTGTGTATAATAAATGTTGACAGACCTATCGGGGCCCACGAGTGACTGTGTATAATAAATGTTGACAGAGCTATCGGGGCCCCGAGTAACTGTGTATAATAAATGTTGACAGACCTATCGGGGCCCACGAGTGACTGTGTATAATAAATGTTGACAGACCTATCGGGGCCCACGAGTGACTGTGTATAATAAATGTTGACAGACCTATCGGGGCCCCGAGTGACTGTGTATAATAAATGTTGACAGACCTATCGGGGCCCACGAGTGACTGTGTATAATAAATGTTGACAGACCTATCGGGGCCAACGAGTGACTGTGTATAATAAATGTTGACAGAGCTATCGGGGCCCCGAGTAACTGTGTATAATAAATGTTGACAGACCTATCGGGGCCCACGAGTGACTGTGTATAATAAATGTTGACAGACCTATCGGGGCCCACGAGTGACTGTGTATAATAAATGTTGACAGAGCTATCGGGGCCCCCGAGTGACTGTGTATAATAAATGTTGACAGACCTATCGGGGCCCACGAGTGACTGTGTATAATAAATGTTGACAGAACTATCAGGGCCCACGAGTGACTGTGCATAATAAATGTTGTCAGACCTATTTGGGCCCACGAGTGACTGTGTATAATAAATGTTGACAGAGCTATCAGGGACCACGAGTGACTGTGTATAATAAATGTTGACAAAGCTATCGGGGCCCACGAGTGACTGTGTATAAATGTTGACAAAGCTATCGGGGCCCACGAGTGACTGTGTATAAATGTTGACAAAGCTATCGGGGCCCACGAGTGACTGTGTATAAATGTTGACAAACCTATCGGGGCCCACGAGTGACTGTGTATAAATGTTGACAAAGCTATCGGGGCCCACGAGTGACTGTGTATAATAAATGTTGACAGACCTATCGGGGCCCACGAATGACTGTGTATAATAAATGTTGACAGAGCTATCGGGGCCCACGAGTGACTGTGTATAATAAATGTTGACAGAGCTATCGGGGCCCACGAGTGACTGTGTATAATAAATGTTGACAGAGCTATCGGGGCCCACGAGTGACTGTATAATAAATGTTAACAGAGCTATCGGGGCCCACGAGTGACTGTGTATAATAAATGTTGACAGAGCTATCGGGGCCCACGAGTGACTGTGTATAATAAATGTTGTCAGACCTATCGGGGCCCACGAGTGACTGTGTATAATAAATGTTGACAGCTATCAGGGCCCACGAGTGACTGTGCATAATAAATGTTGTCAGACCTATTTGGGCCCACGAGTGACTGTGTATAATAAATGTTGACAGAGCTATCAGGGCCCACGAGTGACTGTGTATAATAAATGTTGACAAAGCTATCAGGGCCCACGAGTGACTGTGTATAATAAATGTTGACAGAACTATCGGGGCCCACGAGTGACTGTGTATAATAAATGTTGACAGAGCTATCAGGGCCCACGAGTGAATGTGTATAATAAATGTTGACAAAGCTATCGGGGCCCACGAGTGACTGTGTATAAATGTTGACAAAGCTATCAGGGCCCACGAGTGACTGTGTATAATAAATGTTGACAAAGCTATCGGGGCCCACGAGTGACTGTGTATAAATGTTGACAAAGCTATCGGGGCCCACGAGTGACTGTGTATAAATGTTGACAAAGCTATCGGGGCCCACGAGTGACTGTGTATAAATATTGACAAAGCTATCGGGGCCCACGAGTGACTGTGTATAAATGTTGACAAAGCTATCGGGGCCCACGAGTGACTGTGTATAATAAATGTTGACAGACCTATCGGGGCCCACGGGTGACGGTGTAAAAATGTTGACAGACCTATCGGGCACGAGTGATGTGTAATAATGTTGACAGACCTATCGGGGCCCACGAGTGACTGTGTATAATAAATGTTGACAGAGCTATCGGGGCCCACGAGTGACTGTGTATAATAAATCTTGACAGCGCTCCACCACAGGACAACTTGTCGACAGATGGCAATAAAACGTATTCAACCAGTCAAATGCCGTACTCTGGAAAAACACGTATTTAAAAATTTGGCCAGAAAACTCGTCCCTCAAATATCGATCGATTTAAATGACCCTCATCTTAAACAAAAACTCTCAAACCTGGGACTTGAGAGGTATTTTGGGGTTTGTTTTTTTTTTTTTTTGTTTTTTTTTTGCCAAGATGAGGGTCACTTAAATCGATCGGTATTTTGTGAAGGATGAGATCTCTGGCCAAATTTTTGAAATGCATGTCTTTCCAGAGTAGATACGGTATTTGGCTGGTTAATTTGAAAAACATGAATGGATAGGACAAAGGTAGAAGAATAACATTATGTAAATGATTGGGGTATTGAATGGATGAATGGATGTCAGTATTGGTGGGGATGAATCATATGAATGGATCGGTGACTGTGATAATTATTACACCCTGAATGGATCATTAGATAAATTAAAGTATTATTAGGTAAATTTATGAATGAAAGGATGATTGATAATAGATGACTGAATGAATGAATTAATTAATTAACTAGTTGATGAATGGATAATGAATGAATGAATGAATGAATGAATGAATAAATGAAAAAAAAAGAATGAATGAATAGATAGATAGATAGATATATAATTAATGAATGAAAGATTGAAAGAATGAATGAAAGAATGAATAAATGAATTTTCTGTTATTTGTGAAGTTAACGTGGTGCGATGCATCCCGACATGTAGTAGTACCGTTTTGGAACGCCGGGTCGCAATGGATGACAATGGAAACAATTTTGTTTTAATTTTAAAAAATCGAAAATAAAAACATCTAAAAACAAAAACAAAACAAATCAAAAACTATGAATGAACTCAAGACTAGACAAGATTATCGATTAATGAATAAATTAGGGATAAATGAATAATGAGTCATGAATGAAAAATTTGACTTGCCGCCTCTAAATGGTATTACAGTGGAATCCTCATTAAGTCAACTCCATCATCAGGCCAGAAAAATTGGTTGATTTTAACCCTCTCCATACCAACTATAGGAAAATCGTCACATTCGTTACGATAAAACCAACATTTTTCATATTCAAATTTCTCTTTATATCATAAAATTTAAACAGTGTGTTGTAGAGCATGTTTTGCTAAAGAAATTATTTATCGCAATAACTTTACTGCTATTGTATTTGAGTGATAAAAAATATTTTTTTTGTGTTAGTCGGGTGTGAAGTTTTGGGGAAAATCATGAAAATGGCTGGTAAGGAGAGAGTTAAGCAAGATTGATTTTCTCCAGTATTAACGGAAGACATCAAAATTAAGATTTTTTTTAAAAACACACAAAAAATCCGCCCCTAAACGGAATTACAGTGTAATCCTGATAAGTCAACACCGCCAAACCAGAAAAAGATTCGGTCGGTTTTAAGCAAGATTGACTTTATCCAATATTAATGGAAAAACATCAAAGTTAAGATTAAATAGAAAAAAAAAGAACCAGAAAAAATTGGGAACCATCAAGAGGCGATGACTTAAAGCAAAAGTTGACTTTAATCATCATCATCATCAAGTGACAGGCCTGTTGCAGACATCGGCGATCATGTCCCTCCAACCATATCTGTCCTTATGACTTTAATAGTGTTGACTTAATGCATATTCCACTTTACATAGGGATGAATAGGGAACACAAAAGTGAATTTATTCGAATTTAAAGGATAAGAAATAAGATTTTTTAAAAGAATCTTTTAGTTTATTTATTTATACTTTTTTTTTTCAATGTAAGAAAGTTTTAGCTTTTATTCAACCATAATATTGAATTGAAATGAACCACAGGTTTCATATTTGTGGCTACAAATTCAATTTTCATATTAATTTTTTTTTAAAGGAACCTTAAGCATTAACCACATATAGAGGTCCTGAAAGCTCTGTTAGGTATAGCTCTCGCTTCACAAGTAAAGTGACTGAGATTGGTGATGCCCCCCCCCCCCCCACCTCCTGTCCACCCAGCAGTGATTGGGTAGCTGGGTCTGTTAGATCTGGTGGAAAGTACTTTGCGACAGACTAGCGTCCTCTCCAAAGGGTAGTAAGCAATTTCTAAAGAAACCGGGATAAACTTCGGCTCCATGGGCCTGGTGGCTCTGAAGGACTCCTTTAATTAACCACATAGCCGGAAAATACCATTTTCGGGCGGTGGACCAAATTATGTAAATTTAAAAACTCGATTAATTGATATGGAAATAAAAAGTTCATACAGTACAAGTCGAATTATAGCCCGCTGGCTGCTGCGGGGGGGGGGGGGGGGGGGGGGGGGGGGGAACAATGAAGCATTATTTTAAACCATAAAGCGCTTTGAACACATTTAGTGAATATTGCGCTATCTATACAAATTCTCAAAGTTTTGAATTATAATTTTGTCGGCGTAAACGTTAAAATTTGATATGATCTTTATTTTCGCCACTGGCGTTCATTTTTTTTTTTTTTTGGTTTAAATTGTTCGGGCTTTGCTGTGTTTTTTTGTTGTTTTTTGGGGGGGTTTTTTGTTTTTTTGTTTTTTTTTTGTTTTTGTTTTGTTTTGTTTTTTGTTTTTTTTTTTGTTTTGTCATTAATGGAATTATATATATCATTATATGGTCTCGGCCACAAAAATGTGAGTGAAAATTTGCATTCTATATATATATATATTATATATATATATATATATATATATATATATATATATATATATATATATATATATATATATATATATATATATATACTTTTCAGAAAAATATATTTTGAAAAAAACTGGTTCGAACATCATTAAGAGCGATAAAAATTTGTCAAAAGGGCATGTCATTTTGCTGATGTTTCAATTCGTGTTGTTTGCAACTCACGTGATAAATGGATGGCAAGGGTCGTTAAACGTCATATTATGAAAAGGGCCGAACTCTGGAGGGGGGGGGGGGGAACCACAACACATTTTAAATAATTTGGCCAGGAAATTCGTCCTTCAAATATCTATCGATTAAAATGACAATTGTCTTGTCCAAAAACTCTCAAACCTGGGACTTCGCGGAATCCCAGGTTTTTTAGTTATTGCCAATATTAGGATCATTTTAAACGATAGATATTTGAAGGACGAGTTTTCTGGCCAGAATTTTAAATACATATTTTAACAGAGTTTGGCTGTAAAATGTACTGTTTTTCGTGTTGCACCAGATGGCACCGCCCGTCATGCTGATGATAACTTATTCTTGTCAAAAAGAAATTAATAGGCCTACAACTACAGACCATGCATAATAATAATCATATTATGTAGAATATTATATATATTATGTAGAATATTATATAAGACAATGGAAATGAACAATGAGATGGTTAACGAGCTTTTATTTGCGTGCCAAACAGACGATGATAAATTATTCCTTCCTAAATGATAACACCCCTTTCCGCTAAACTCAAACCGTTACAGAAACGCAGACGGACAAACCAAATCCTTTTTTTTTTTTTCTTTAGCTTGGGCGACCGAAGAGTTTCTGGAATGACAGAATTTATGAAGGACAACAGACAAAGCCGAAAGGACTCTGCTGACCCGATGACGTCTTCGCCAACAAGCAAAAGAAGCTGATATACAGAGAAGTGGTAAGACCTGGAATGAGATAAAAAAAAGTTAGCTCGGGATAGAGAAGGATGGAAACTGTTTGTCTGTGGCCTATACCCTGACCCAGGGTGAAAAAGGCAATGATGATGATGATGATGATGATGATGATGATGATGATGATGATGATGATGATCATGATCATGATGATGATGATGATGATGAAATGATGACAGTTATAGTTGTGGTGCTAAAGTTTTGTCTGTGCCATGCATAACTTGCTTCCTCCATCGCCTACAATGGTCTGAAAAAGTATGTCCTCTTTAAGTGAAGACTGCTGTACTGCCGTACTCTGGGGAAAAAACCCATATTCTAATATTAAAATTTGGCCAGAAAACTCGTCCTTCAAATATCGATCGATTTAAATGACCCTCATCTTGGCAAAAGCCCTCTAACCTGTGACTTCGCGAAGCCCCAGGTTTGAGAGTTGGTTTTTTTTTCGCAAGATGAGGGTCATTTAAATCAATCGATATTTGAAGGACGAGTTTCGCGGCCAAATTTTAAAATTTGTTGTTTTTTTCCAGAATACGACAGTATAGTTGTTAAATTCCTCTTTTGTAATTGTCTGAAAAAGTGTCATCTTTAAGTGAGGACAGTTATGTGGTGCTAAAGCAATGAGATGTTTAGTTTCTCTCTTTTTTTCAAACCTGGGACTTCTCTTCATTGGTTTATATATTAACACCCCGTTCTATACACGTGTCTTCACTATCTACACTTTATAAATAATAAAAAATAAAGGGGAAATTTGTCTTTAGGGCCTATTCCAAGGGAAGACTGGAATAACCCAGCGTCAGCCGCAGTGCAGCGCCGCAAAGTGAGCTAGGGCTAGGTGACTTGCTCAAGGACACAACGCAGCGGCGGGTGATCGAACTCGTTACCTTTCGGCTACGAAGCAAAGACCGTACCACTGAGCTACGCTGCCCCCATACATACAAATCCAGAAAATGATAAATTGATTACGACAATGTAATCTATATCCTCAAAAGTACTTTTCGATAGACTAGCGTCCTATCCAAAGGGTAGCAAACAATTGCTACTTCCTTTTCAGGCTATAGAAACTGGGGATAAACTCCAGCTCCATTGGGCCTGATGGCTTCTGGGGGATTTAAAGTTTAAGATAAGATAAGTGGCATTATATTGTGATCTGGTGTGGAAATGAACATTGTGACTCCTGACAGCTGGTAAACTGTGCGAAATTAAGTGAAAGGTCAGGGGGAAGGGGAGAAAGGGGGTACTGACGGGAATAGAGAGAGATGGAGGGGAGGGGGGTGGGGGTAGAGGGAGGGAGAGGAGTGAAAGGAGGTACTGAAGGGAATAGAGAGAAGGGATAGAGAGAGGAGGAAGAGGGGGGAGAAGTAGGGGAAAGAGAGAGAGGGGGTAGAGGGAGGGAGAGGATTGAAAGGAAGTACTGGAGGTAATTAAGAGAGAAAGGGGGGAGAGGGGGGGGAGAGGGGGGGGGGGGGCAGGGGGAGAGAGGGGGTAGAGGGAAGGAGAGGAGTGAAATGAGGTACTGAAGGGAATAGAGAGAAGGGAGAGAGAGGGAGAGAGAGAGAGAGAGAGAGAGAGAGAGAGAGAGAGAGAGAGAGAAAGGGGGTGTAGAAAGAGAGGGTAAATGGGAAAGAGTGGTAGTAGTGGTGGTGAAGATGACGACGATGATGACGATGGTGATGATGATGATGATGATGATGATGATGATGATGATGATGATGATGATGATGATGATAATGATGATGATGGTGTAGGTGGTGGTGACGGTCGTGGTGGCGGTGGTGGTGGTGGAGGTGGTAGTGGTGGTAGTGGTGGTGGTGGCGGTCGTGGTGGTGGTGGAGGTGGTAGTGGTGGTAGTGGTGGTGGTGGCTGTCGTGGTGGTGGTGGAGGTGGTAGCGGTGGTAGTGGTGGTAGTGGTGGTAGTGGTGGTGGCGGTCGTAGTGGTGGTGGCGGTGGTGGAGGTGCTAGTGGTGATAGTGGTGGTGGTGGAGGAGGAGGAGGTGGTGGTGGTGGTGGTGGTGGAGGAGGTTGAGGAGGTGGTAGTGGTGCTAGTGGTTGTGTTGTTTTTGTATTTGTTGTTTTGTTTGTTTTTCTGGTGTTGTTGTTTCTGTTGTCGTTTCTGTTGTTACACTATTATCAAAGGGCGAAAACAGAAGTTCGGTTAACACGTACAATATAAAAGAACTCCGTGTATATGTATGTTTGTGTGTGTCTGTGTGTGTGTATTACACACACACACATACACACAGAGAGAGAGAGAGAGATAGAGAGAGAGAGAGATAGAGATAGATAGATAGAGAGAGAGAGAGAGAGAGAGAGAGAGAGAGAGAGAGAGAGAGAGAGAGATATATGAATGAAGACAATATTCTGAAGGTAATAATAATTATGATCTGAGGGTAATGATATTTTTTTGTGACCTGAAGGTAATTTTATGCATTATGATCTGAAGGTAATGTTGTGAGGTAGATTAAACAGTAGTTAAAGATAGCGTTTCAATTTCTTTTCTTTTGTTTTGTTTTGTTTTGTTTTTTAATGTTGTTTTTTTTTTTCGTTTTCTTTCTTTCTTTTTAAAATATAAATCTCCTTCAGAAAATGAGAAGCGGAATTCGTTTAAACAAAATGAAGCGGGTTTTGGGCGGGGGGGGGGGGGGGGGGGGGGGTGATGGTGAGGGGGGGGGGGGGGGGGGGGGGGAGAAGAAATAAAATGAGAATGAATTCTGGCATTGATGTCGGGGAATGATGGTGAATTATGGCTGGAGGAAATGTGAGGAATTTAACCTGTTTACCGCCGTGTAATGGAGCAACACGTATTTTTTTTCCTGAACTTTTATATAGGGAATGAGATTAGCGGAAGAGTAGCGTCCCTTGATTTAACGTCACCGGCGGAAAAGTTATTAGAGAGAGAACGTCATGTTGGTTGTGCGCATGCGCCTCTGGTCCTCGCTTTCGATGAAAGCGGCATAAGACACTTCACCGAAAGCGAGGACGAGAGAGACGCATGCGCAAAACCATTTTGACGTTCTCTATGTAAGGTGACGTCCACTCAAGGGACGCTACTCTTCCGCTAATCTCATTCCCTATAGCGCAATATCCACTAAACGTGCTCAAAGCGCTTAACAATGGGTCCCTAGTCCCTGGCCACAAGCAACATGTAACATGTAGGACGTGACATGACGTTTGTTAGGCGATATTAGACATTTTTTTTGGACAGAGACAACGCTGTTAACGGCCAGGAACTCATTTTACACCCTGAGTACGATGAGAGAATGTGAGATAAGAGCCTTTTCCAAGGACTCAACTATGCGCCAAGCGAGGCCTGAACCCAGGACCTTCCGATCCGAAAGCGAGTGTCATACCACAAGACCACAAGCCGCTTTAAAAAATTGGCCAGAAAACTTGTCTTTGAAATATCGATTGATTTTAAATGACGCTCATCTTAGCAAAAAACTTTCAAACCTGGGACTTCGCGAAGTCTTTAATAAAGTGGGAAAAAACCCGAGATCAAACCCGGGTGCAGTGGATTTTTTTTTCTACCTCCCGTCACCCAGCAGTGATTGGGTAGCTGGGTCTGTCAGATCTGGCGGAAAGTACTTTGCGATAGACTTGCTGATTTTGCCAGCCCGAAACCGCGGAGCATCTAGTTGAACGGTGCGTTGTGACGAAACTTCCGGACGGGTTTGCGGGTAAACATCATTATCAACATGTATTGTCGGACACTAGAACCGTGGCCTTCGTAAAGTTATGGCCTGACACTGACCAAAAAATGCCGTCAAAATGCAGTCTTTGGCCACAAAAGAAAATAAATCGTGAGTTGTATTCAATAGTTCAACCAATGGGACCACTTGTTTCCATGAGCTCTACTAACAACTCACTAGGCGGTTCAAAACCAAATAATGACGTCAAACTGCCAGTCCTTTTGGATTTCAGTATCAGGCTATAACATAACGATGGCTACGCTAGAACCCTCTAGGACTTACAGTTTGACGTCATTTTTAAGGTCTGTGCAGCGTCTTGTGAGTTGTCGTTAGTAGAGCTCAATGAAACAACTAATTCCATTGGTAGGTTGACATATTGAAGACAACTCACGATTTGTTTTATTTTGTGGCCAAAGACTTGTCTTTTGACGTCATTTTTTTTGGTCAGTGTCAGGCTATAGATAGTATGCAGATGACGTCACTCAGGCCTTTGTTATTGTTTTTGCCATCCGCGTTTGTGAGTTGTTCTCACTAAACTGTATTAACCAGTCTATAAAAGTTCATGGTTACACAGAGTTTGTGTGTTGGTCCGTTATACTTCCGGATGGCAATGTTGTGAACTCCTTGGCCAAGCGCATTCTATCTATAGATAGCAATGGCTACTGTTAGATAGAACGAAGATGACGTCACTCTGGTTTTTGTTATTGCTTTTTGCCATCCGCGTTTATGAGTAATGCTCACTAAACTGTATTAACCAGACTATAAACGCTCTGCGTTACACATATTTTTGCGTGTTGGTCCGTTATACTTCCGGATAGCAATGTTATGAGCTTCTGAGCCAAGCGCATTCTATCTATTGATAGTTCGTAGATGACGTCACTCAGGCCTTTGTTATTGTTTTTGCCATCCACGTTTCTGAGTTGTTCTCACTAAACTGTATTAACCAGACTATAAAAGTTCATGGTTACACAGAGTTTGTGTGTTCGTCCGTTATACTTCCGAACGGAAATGTTGTAAACTTCTTAGCCATTAGCATACTATCAATAAGTTAGCAATAGCTACTGTTTGCCACGGTGCACGAGTGTGGTAAAGAATTTGCAGATTGGGTCGATCGTCATAATATAGTAGTGTGTGAGCACCATTAGAATCTGATGCCAAGATGAAAGTTGATTAAATTGGTTGGTATCTATTTGAAGGAAGAGTGTGCTGGTAACTTTTTAAAATATAGATAGAACGAAGATGAAGTAACTCTGGTCTTTGTTATTGCTTTTTGCCATCCGCGTTTATGAGTAATGCTCACTAAACTGTATTAACCAGACTAGAAATGTTCTACGTTACACATATTTTTGTGTGTTGGTCCGTTATACTTCCGGATGGCAATGTTGTGAGCTTCTTAACCAAGCGGACACTATCTATAGATAGTATGCGCTTGGCGAAGAAGCTCATAACCTTGCCATCCGGAAGTATAACGGACCAACACACAAAATCGGAATAACCATGAACTTTTATAGTCTGGTTAATACAGTTTAGTGAGAATCACTCACAAACGCGGATGGCAAAATACAATAACAAAGGCCTGAGTGACGTCATCTGCATACTATCTATACGAGTTTTCCCGGGGACGGCAGTTGACGGGTTAAAGTAAAAAACACGGTAACTGTATCATGTGAGTTGTGAAGGAACGCTTTTGTACGTACGAGTTGTGGTGGAAGGATACGTTGTCTGTTGTTGTTGTTGTTGTTGTTGTTGCTGTTGTTGTTGTTGTTGTTGTTGTTGTTGTTGTTGTTGTTGTTTAGGAGGAGGAGGAGGAAGGAGGAGGAGGAGGAGGAGGAGGAGGAGGAGGAGGAGCATGTGGATGGTGGTGATGATGATGGTGATGATGATGATGATGATGATGATGATGATGATGATGGTGGTGGTGATGATGATGATGATGATGGTGGTGGTGGTGGTGATGGTGGTGGTGATGATGATGATGATGATGATGATGATGATGATGATGGTGGTGGTGGTGGTGGGGGTAGTGGTGGTGGTGGTGGTGGTGGTGTTATTATTATTATTATTATTATTATTATTATTATTATTATTATTATTATTATTATTATTATTTTATAATTATCATTATTATTATTTTATTATTATTATTATTGTTGTTGTTGTTGTTGTTGTTATTCTTTCTTTTGTTGTTGTTGTTGTTGTTGTTGTCGGTGGTGGTGGTGGTGGTGGTGGTGGTGGTTGTGAGGGTGATGCTGACGATAATTATGATGATGACGACGACGACGATGATGGTGAAGATGATATTGTTGCTGTTGTTATTTCTGTTCTTGTTGTGGTTGATGTTGTGTTGTATTGTTGCTGCTCGATCGCAGTGCTGTGCTAATATTATTTCAATTCTTGCTTAAAAGTGCAAATGCCATAATAATAATATGTTTACATTTTAAACTTTTACTCTGGGAGATTTCAATACAACGAGCACCACTTTAACCATAAATTTATATATAACAACCACCACCACCACCACCACCACCACCACCACCACCACCACCACCACCACCACCACTACCACCACCACCCTCACCTCTACCATATTCATCAACATCACTCCTTGCTATTCCACATTCCTGCACACACGCACGCGCACATGTACACATAAAAACACATAATTCATGCAAAACATTCACAGACACACACATACATACACACACATATATCATTATAAACACACATATACATTCAACACACAAACACACACAGACACACACACACACACACACACACATACCCTCAAAAACACTCAACCAAACCACCACCACCGCTACCACCCCATTCCCAACCCATTCAACACACAAACACACACAGACACACACACACACACACACACACACACACACACACACATACCCTCAAAAACACTCAACCAAACCACCACCACCGCTACCACCCCATTCCCAACCCATCTCCCATCCTCCATCCGCCTCCCTCCCGCCCCACTCCAATTTACACACCCCTCTGTTTTGGTTTAGAATGGACCCGTCCTCTTTACTCATGCCAAGCCACGAAAAACACGAATGCTTGCCACGGATTGGCCGCTTGCCATCTGGCGGCAGATGTGAGGTACCGCTTCTGCTTCAGGACCGTGGGAAAACTTTCTCAACGAACGTTCCTCAACGAAAAAAACAGTAAGAGAAGAATGTAAAATCTTCAATCTTCAATCTCTTCCACGGCTCTCTTATTATCATTATTATCGCTGTTGTTATTATTTTAGTTTTAAGTATAATGTTCGTCTGACTGACAACTTTCCCCCTTCCTTGCCCCATTCTTTGAGCCAAGATAAACACACAATTTCTCGATCTATTGTTTTTTCACTGACAGATCCTTTGACAGAAATCAACCAAATAAAAGAAAGGTTATTTTTTCAGATCTGCCATTTGAAAAAAAAAAAGTAGAGAAAAGAAAAGAAACGAAAAGAAGATTCTTCTTAACTATTTTTTTTCTCACCCCTATTTCTTCCCCTCCCCCCCCCCCCCCCCCCCCCCCCCACTTTTGGGTCTCTCTCTCATCTCTAACATCTCTCTCCTTCCTCTATCTATCTATCTATCTATCTATTTATCTATCTATCTATCTATCTATCTATCTATCTATCTATCTATCTATCTATCTATCTATCTATCTATCTATCTATCTGACTATATATCTATCTATCTATCTATCTATCTATCTATCTGACTATATATATATATATCTACCTACCCATCCATTCATCCACCCATCTATTTATAACTATCTGTCGTAAATCTGTTTCTGTGTTATTGTTTCTCCCTCCCTCCCTCTCTCCCTCCCTCCCTCCCTCTCTCTCTCTCTCTCTCTCTCTTCCTCTCTCTCTCTCTGTCTCTCTCTCTTCCTCTCTCTCTCTTCCTCTCTCTCTGTCTCTCTCTCTCTTCCTCTCTCTCTCTCTCTTCCTCTCTCTCTCTGTCTCTCTCTCTCTGTCTCTCTCTCTCTCTCTCTTCTCTCTTCTCATCCTCCTTCTCTCTCTCTTCTCTCTCTCTTCTGTCTCTTTTCTTGTTCCTCTCTCTCTCTCTCCTCTGCCTCCTCTCTGTCTCTCTCTCTCTCTCTCTCTCTCTCTCTCTCTCTCTCTCCTCTCTCTTTCTCCTCTTCCTCTCTCGTTCTCCTCCCCTCTCTCTTTCCCTCCTCTTCTCTCTCTCTCTCTCTTCTCTCCGTACTGCTTCTCGTCTTCCACATACTCTTCCTCCTCTCTGGCTCTCTTCTCGTACTCTATTCCTCTCCTGCTACTGTCTCTCGTCATTCTCTGCTCTCTCTCTCTTTTTAGATCTAATTCCCCCGATTCCTCTCTGGTCGTTTCCCCTTGCTTTTGAGGGAGTGAGAAAATAAGATACTGCAGTGGCCTATGTGAATTCGTTGCTACTAAGATGAGATAGAGAGGAGGAGAGAGGATGGTGAGAATGAGAAGAGATGAGAGATGAGATGATGATGATGAAAAGAGAGAGAAGAAGAGAAAAGAAGAAAGAGAAGAAGAAGAAGAAGAAGAAGAAGAAAAGAAGAAGAAGAAGAAAAGAAGAAGAAGAAGAAGAAGAAGAAGAAGAAGAAGAAGAAGAAAGAGAAAGAAGAAGAAGAAGAAGAAGAAAAGAAGAAGAAAGAGAAGAAGAAGAAGAAAAGAAGAAGAGAAGAAGAGAAGAAGAAGAAGAAAAGAAGAAGAAGAAGAAGAAGAAGAAGAAGAAGAAGAAGAAGAAGAAGAAGAAGAAGAAGAAGAAGAAGAAGAAGAAGAAGAAGAAGAAGAAGAAGAAGAAGTCAATGATCATGATGACGATGAAAACGATGATGTTACACTTTCCTCTAACTTTACCCCAGTCTGACCCATTCTGTCAAGACATATTTTGTTCTCATTTTTGGGGGGCCAAAAAATTACTTTATTTCTAAAACGTCACAGGTTTAAGGTCTCTGAACAAGTCGAGAGTCTTTGAAGTCAACGTTTTCTGGCCCCGATGGAAAGAAAAATGGTTTAAAACATGAGCTTTGATATAGCGCAATATCCACTAAAAGTGTTCAAAGCGCTTTACAAACGAAGGGTCCCTGACCAACAGCAACACGTAACATGAGAACGAGACATGACGCCTGTTAGGTGATATTGCAAATTTTTTACCCACAGAAACAACGCTTATATTAACGACCAGGTACTCATTGTACACCTGAGTATGATGGGAGAATTTGAGTAAAGACCCTTTTCCAAGGACTCAACTATTCGCCGATCGAGACTCGAATCCAGAACCTTCTGATCCGAAAGCGAGTGTCATACCACAAGAGCACATAGCGGCCGCACATGCAGAGCACGGAAACTGGCGTGATGACCAACGTGTTCATGTTTAAAGGTCTGACTATCCAACGAACTTATTATTGATGGTATGTGTTTGTTTAAAGGGCCGACCTACCCTGCCCCCTCCCCCTCCTCCTCTCTGCCCGATGAATGGTACGGACACAAAAAAACTATGTATAACCTTTAGTGTTTACAGTATGTTTTTTTTTCTTTTTTTTTTTAATGAGCATTTATATAGCGCAATATCCACTCAACGTGCTCAATGCGCTTTACAAGGGGTCCCTGGTCAACAGCAATATTTAACATGTAGGACGAGACATGACGCCTGTTAGGCGATATTACAATTTTCGGACAAAGACAACGCTTTTAACGGCCAGGTACTCATTTTACACCTGAGTACGGTGAGAGAATGTGAGTAAAGAGTCTTTTCCAAGGACTCAACTATGCGCCGAGCGCGAGGCTCGAACCCAGGACCTTCCGATCCGAAAGCGAGTGTCATACCACTAGACCACATAGCCGCATATTTTGGCAAAAAGAACCAACTCTTATTCAACTATCGATCGATTGAACTTAAACTTGACAAAAATTATCAAACCTGGGACTTCAAATGCAAGTTTGAGGGTTTATTATTGTGCGGCTATGTGGTCTTGCGGTGTGACACTTGCTTTGGGATCGGAAGGTCTTCGGTCCGATCGTCGCTCGGTGCAGAGTTGAGTCCTTGGAAAAGGCTCTTTACTCACACTATCTCACCGCAATCAGGTGTAAAATGAGTACCTGGCCTTTAACAGCGTTGTCTCTGTCTGAAAAAAAAAATAATATCGCCTAACAAGCGTCTATTTTCGTTCTATATGTAACGTGTTCTTGTTGGCCAGGAACCCCTTTTAAAGCGCCTTGAGCACGTTTAGTGGAAATTGCCCGATATAAAAGCTCAAGGTTTAAAATTATATTAAGGTTAAAGGTTAATGTCGTTTGAATCGATCGATATTTGAAGAATGTGTTGTTTTGTTTTGTTTTGTTTTGGTTTGGTTTTTTTTTTTTTTTTTTGTGGTGGGGGGGGGGGGGGGTTTGTTGGGTTTTTTTTCTACATTACAGTAGAAATAATCACTAATAATTTTTTTTTTTAATTTTAAATTAAAAGAAAAAGAAATATGAACATTTATATATCCAAGAATTACCCATGCTCATTGCGTTTTCATTTAAATATATATATATATATATATATATATATATATATATATATATTATATATATATTATATTTTTTTTTTTTACATAATATTTTAAAGAGGCACAAATGAGTCAGCTCAGTCGAGCACTTTTCGTACCATATTTTATACAGATCAATCATTATTATTATTATTATATAATTTATCATATCGTATATAAACGTTAGTTATCATATAGTTTTTTTTTTCGTTTTTTTGTTATATTTTTTATACGAACAGATAATAGAGGTAGGATTGACATCACTCAGCATCTTAGTTCATTGGGTTTATAACGATCCACCACAATATAGTTTCTACTTAAGTTATCAATCGGGTAAGAAGCTCATACACATTGCATTCTCGTGAGTATGAACGGTCAATCACACAGAACTGTGTGTATATGATTTTATAGACAGATCAATACAGGTTGACGCTGGCTACACTCATACATTGCGATGGAAAAACACAAACACAAAACATAGTAAGTCACTTGAACATCTATAGTCTGGTTCATACAGTTTAGTGAGAAGTACTCATAAACGTGGATGGCAAAAAAAACAATAATAAAGACCTGAGTGACGTCATTTTCGTTCTATCTATACTTTATAATAAAATGCCTATAGATAGAATGCGCTTGGCTAAGAAGCTCACAACATTGACATCCGGAAGTATATTAGACCAACACACAAAACTGTGTGTATCCATGAACGTTTATAGTCTGGTTAATACAGTTCAGTGAGAATTTCTCATTAACGCGGATGGCAAAAACAATAACAAAGACCTGAGTGACGTCATCATCGAACTATCTATATTATCATAATATGGAGATCCCGAGAGATCAGTTGATAGAGCACTCGCTTCACACGCAAAGGGACCAAGACCCCCCCCCCCCCCCCCCCCCCCCCCCCCCCCGTGTCCACCCAACAGTGAATGGGTAGCTCAGTCTGTCAGATCTGGCGGAAAGTTCTTTGCGATAGACCAGCGTCCTATCCAAAGGATAGCAAGCAATTGCTATTGTCCGTTTCACGCTATAGAAACCGGGATAAACTCCGGCTCCATAGGCTCAATGGCTCTGAAAGACAACGTGTTTTAACTCACTCAACCCTAACACCGACTATAGATAGAATGCGCTTGGCCAAGGAGTTCACAACATTGCCATCCGGAAGTATAACGGACCAACACACAAACTCTGTGTAACCATGAACTTTTATAGTCTGGTTAATACAGTTTAGTGAGAACAACTCACAAACGCGGATGGCAAAAACCATAACAAAGGCCTGAGTGACGTCATCTGCATACTATCTATATCCGTAGTTTACCCGGGGTTACTTTTACCCCATGCCTTTTTATTACATTTTTATGAGACAAATTATAAATAAAAGAATAAATAAATAAATTCCCTTTATTCATCCCCAAGGGGAAATTTGTCTTTAGGGTCTATTCCAAGGGAAGACTGGAATAACCCAGGCGTCAGCCGCAGTACAGCGCCGCAAAGTGAGCTAAGGCTAGGTGACTTGCTCAAGGCCACACAACGCGGCGGGTAGTCGAACTCTGTACCTTTCGGGTACGAAGCAAAGACCGTACTGCTGAGCCACGCTGTCCCATATAGGTGTAGTATCAAAGCTACTGTTTTTAGTTTTTGCATGTGAAAGGTTTTTGAATAAAACTATCTATCCACATACTCATTATTAGTATTTTTATTCCAGTTTTGAAAAGTAGCAACAATCTCTTGGATTGAGTGAGTTAATATTTGATTCTATACTTAATTACTAACTAACCCTTGATAGTCATATAAACAATGAAAATGAACATGAAAAAACACCAAAGAGAGGACAGGAAACGCCGCTTAGACTAGTATGAAGTATGAACTACATTAATCTCTACCAACCCCCCAACCCCCACCCTCAATCTTCATATCCCTCCCTAACTTACTTTTAACTAAACAAGGCTCAACCCCCCCCCCCCCCCCCCCCACCCCCCACCACCCCGACCCCATTTATCATAATAACCCCCCCCCCCCCCCCCCCCTTTTTTTTTCCATCACCTCCTTATTCATACAAACACAATAACTACTGCTAGTACTACTACGACTACTACTATTACTACTACTACAATTTATCCTCTCACCCCCCCCCCCCCCCCCTTTCCCCTGCCCACTATTATCATCACAACTTCTATAATCCTTGAATTCGGAAAACCGGTAAAATGGGAACAACTTTTGTAAGTCAAACTATGGGACCACTTTTAAGTTCACTGAGATCATACCACGAGTGCTATTGATTTTTAAACAAACTTAAACTTTTATATAGAGAAATATCCACTAAACGTGCTCAAAGGGCTTTACAAAGGGTTCCCTAGCCGACGGCAACAATTGACATATAGGTCGAGACCACAGAAGTCTACCATAAAAATTTTAAAGTATTTCTTCAGAGAGGCGAAGCGCGGAATTTTTTTTCATGACATGCGGCAAATAGCAATATGGCTTACAACCAAAAACTCAGAGGGCAGAGGTCAAATTAATAAATATTTATGTCATCTTTATTATGAATCTCTTGTATTTGAAAACTGCGGTTCCTTTGAAAGGTTATACTGTACAAAACTTACATGGATACTGGTGTTAAAGAAGTTTACATTCATTGAAACAGTCAAAGCGCCCCCCCCCCCCCTTTTTTTTTCAGCGAACATAATTCAAGAATGGCGAACACGTAGCGTAATCGATGGGTGACCAGTGGGATTTCGTGACATGTCTTGCCCGACCTTTATGAGATGTCTTGCTCAACATTTAGTCGGGTGTTATGTCTTTGTGAAAGGCATTTCTCCTCGTCCTGTCGGAGACGGGCGTAAAAATTCGAAGAACCCCATGTTTTTTAACATTTATGTCTTTGTCCGAAAAATGTATAAGCACCTAACGGGCTGCTTGTGTCGTCCAATGTATTATTTGGGCGTTTCCCACTAAGGAAGAGATATCTTATAAACGCCGCCTGTTTTCAATGCTGTGAAGTACTAGATAAATGATATCTATAATTAAACTATTTCAAACAACCCAAAAATTATTTGCTAAGCTACGCCACTGAATGCAACTTTGTTGTGGTTATTTCCCCACGGGAAAGAGAATCAACACAACATTACTATAACCATTTTAAAGTTTGAGTCATATTTTATTGCAAACGATGAAAAGATCAAAGGAATTCGTCATTGTGAGAAAACCGTTTGGTCAATCATTATCGGTATTCAAAATTCGTAATGTCACTTAAAATATAAACCCGCATGAAAAATATCACATTTCGTAACTTTGGAGGAATTTGCAATGTTCCGTGCACACGGGACCTGGAACGGACTATAGGATAACTTTTGATATACATTACTTTGCCTACTATAGATAGAACGAAGATGACGTCAATCAGGCCTTTGTTATTGTTTTTTTGCCATCCGCGTTTATGAGTAATTCTCACTAAACTGTATTAACCAGACTATAAACGATCATGGTTACACAAAGTTTTGTGTGTTGGTCCGTTATACTTCCGGATGGCAATGTTGTTAACTCCTAAGCCAAGCGCATACTATCTATAGATAGTATGTGCTTGTCTAAGAAGCTCACAACATTGCCATCCGGAAATATAACGGACCAACACACAAAACAATGTGTAACCATAAACGTTGATAGTCTTGTCAATGCAGTTTAGTGAGCATTTCTCATAAACGCGGATGGCAAAAAATACAAAACAATAACAAAGGCCCGAGTGACGTCAACTTCATTCTATCTACACGTCTTTCCCGAATGAGCGAATTCCTATTTCCCCGAGTGGAAGTGCACACCACGACGACCAATATGAAAAGCCTTTATACTCTTGACACGAGCCCTTCACTGTTTTCCCCGTTATCGGGGAAGGGTACACCGGAAACGCCACTCTACTTTGGCAGCGCTACATCGCCAAACTCTCTCAAAACACAGCTTTTTCATTTTTCTTCTTATTTTGGCATTAAAAAAATATTTTTAAACTCCAAAATGCCAAATTATATCGATCGATTTGAATGAACCCAACCTGTCAGATAGTCTGAAGACATGAAATATTTATGAAGTTCTGTTGAAATTTAAGGTTTGCGATTTCTAACAATTTAAGAGTAATTCAAATTGACAGATATTATTTGGAATAAAACTTTTTTTGGCCATAAATTTCAAAAATGTGATTTGTGAGAGTAAGGTAGTTAAACAGTCTCGTCATTTGACGGCGGTTTGGCCCCAGCAAGCAGATCCCAGACTAAACTTTACTTGGCACCGCTGGGTACTCGGTACTCGGTACTGGGTACTATTATTCTCATTAATAATAATAATAATAATAATAATAATAATAATAATAATAATAATAATAATAATAATAATAATAATAATAATTATTATTATATATTTATTATTATTATATTATTATTATTATTATTATAATAATAATAATAATAATAT
>NC_088363.1:4824085-4831585 GCF_034508935.2 Berghia stephanieae | reverse complement strand
TCAAAATGTCTCAAACTTGACAATCCAAATATCAATTGGTTATTCTCAATATCAATAATAAAAAAATTGGGATATCTCACAATTCTGTTTGTCCCTGATGTAAAAAAAAAAGTCCCCCCCCCCCCCCTTTTTTTTTCAATAAAAAAAAAGAAGAAACTAGATACAATATACACAAACATACAAGCGCAAAAGGAGTATTGAACTATTTTTCTTTTAAGATATTAATTTAACAACCATCCCCCCTCCCCACCCCCTCCCCACCCCCTCCAAAAAAAAAAGAAGAAAAATCAACAACCCCCCCCCCCCCCCCCCAAAAAAAAAAAAGCCCACAACGATATACAGAGGACAGATCCGACGTGTTGTGGAAGTTATTTCACGAGTTTAAAACATCTTTTTATGCTTAAAAATGCATTTGATCTCCTTGTTATTTATTTACAGGTACTATCCGCCGTAGGTACCAACAAATCCTATCAGAATATTATGGTAATATGGCGCCATCTTTTATTTTTCTTCTTTATTTTATTTTTTGTTTGATCATCTCGGCGAAGGGTTTTTTATCGTCATTTTACTGAAGGGAGGGAGAGCCAGCCAAAGGAATATTTACCATAGATGTGTAGAATGATATCATGACTAGATGCTCAACGGGCGTCTTTTTGCGTTGCGTGCAGAACAAATGAAACATATATCATAAATTACTCCTTTTTTTTTTTCTCTGTGAAGAAAGTTGTGTTGAGTGTCGGCAAGGTTGTGTGTATCAATGCAATGGGGTTATTTTAAGAATTGTTTGGGATTTGCTTTCTGTTTTGTTTTGGGTTTTTTTGTTTTTCTTGGGGTTTTTTGTTTTTGTTTTTGTTTGTCTGTTTGTTTGTTTGTTTTTGTTGGGTTTTTTTTGAGGGGGGGGGGGTAGTCTGTTAGTTTGTTTTTTTAATTTTTTAGTTTGTTTTTTTTTTTTATTTTATTATGAGTTTGTTTTGTTTTGTTTTGTTTTTTAGTTGCTGTTGATTTCATTTTTTTTTTTTTGTTTTTTTTTTTTTTTTTTTTGTTTTATGTTTTTTGTCTGTTTTTTTTTGTTGTTTGTTTTTGTTTGTTTTTTTGTTTTTTGTTTTTTTTTTGGGGTTTTTTTTTTTTTTTTTTTTTTGGGGGGGTGGGGGGGTGTTAAAATAAAAGCAGCACTTTTACTTGTCTGTCCACGATCCACGTACACATTATTTCAGGTCTGATAAACCACCGCAATTATGGGCTTACCTTATCATCATTTGTAATGGACAATAATTATAGTCTGCGACGGTTTGAGAGTAATTCCAAACACACAACAATCAGCCCATAACAATTTGAGTTACGAGACGTGTAAATAAGTTCACAACGTCCACGATGTATTATTACGCCAAAAATTAACGTTCAATAGGATTCAATAGTCTGGTGTCACGTCGCCAGCAACGAGCATCTTAGTTCTAAACATTTTTTTAAAAAAGAACCCCAAAAATCGGTACTTTTTATTCTTCATGCTGGCTAGGACATTTTCACATATCATGTCATCAGAATGTATAAAAGTCAAAACATGATCAGATTTATAATGTTTTTCTCCTCTGGATGCACTTTTATGCTCGTCGGAGAGGTATTTCATAAGGGCGACAGCCATTGTTCCGATAGTTTGGAACCTGTTACTAAGTTGCTATGCGTCATTACGAGGGAAGTGACGTCACGCACGACTTTTGAATCCTGTTTAATTATGAAAAGTCGTTTTCCTTGCGCGTCTTCTATTTTATACCATCTACGAGGAATACCGAGACATAATCGCGATGAACCAGAGTTGCCAGATTGGACGACAAGTCGCGATTTTGGGCTACTTTTCCATACTGCTTGCGCCAAAAAATATAAATATGCGACTTTCGACTTTTTGGGCTACTTCTTTTTATAGTCTGAAAATTTTTGGCTACAACTTAGATATTATAACTAAAATATTAAGAACAATGTTAAAATAACAATAATAAAATCACTAGATTAAAAAAAAAAATCACTTGATAATAAAAATGCCAAAATGGCAGACTCTATATCTGAGACGATGTGATGGGGCCAGAGAATGAACAAAAATATCCAGTATATCCAGCTATGAAATAAAGTTATATTCATCCATAGAGGGGGAAAGGTGGGGGGGGGGTAGAGGAATATTTAAGTTTGCGACCTTTTATTTCTTAATTTTGCTACTTTTAGCATAATATACCTTTGCGACTTTGCACCAAAAAAAAAAATATCTGGCAACATTCGTCAAACACTGAACAGTAAACCCGGATGAAACGGGAATAAACACTTTGAAGTGAACTGAATGAAAGGAATCGTAAAATAGCACGGCTGAAAAAAAGGAGGAGGAGGAGGGGGAGGGGGAGGAGCAGGAGAAGAAATAAGAAATGAAAGATAAAGTGAAGGAAATCATTACATCAAAGTTGACATAAATATTTTGCCTTTGAAGATTTTGGCGAGGGGGAGACGCTACGTCCTGTCGTAAGAGATTGCTGGGATAGGCGAATCTACTTCTCCTAACCCCCGCCTCAATCTTCTTCTCCCTTCTCCTTCCTCTTTATCTCATGCATAGCTTATCTCATCGTCTTCATTATTATTATCATCGCCATCATCATCATCATCATCATCATCATCATCATCATCATCATCATCATTTTCTTCTTCTTCTTCTTCTTCTTCTTCTTCTTCTTCTTCTTCTTCTTCTTCTTCTTCTTCTTCTTCTTCTTCTTCTTCTTCTTTTCCTCCTCCTCCTCATCCTTCTCCTCCTCCTCCTCCTTCTCCTCCTCCTCCTCCTTCTCCTCCTCCTCCTCCTTCTCCTCTTCCTCATCCTTCTCCTCCTCCTCCTCCTTCTCCTCCTCCTCCTGCTTCTCCTCCTCTTCCTCCTCCTTCTCTTTCTCTTTCTCCTCATCCTCCTCCTCTTCCCCATCCTCCCCTCCTCTTCCTCCTCCTTCCCCTCTATTCCTCCTCCTCCTCTTCCTGGTCCTCCATCTGCCCCTCCTCCTCATCACCATCATCATCATCATCATCATCATCATCATCATCATCATCATCATCATCATCATCATCATCATCATCATCATTATCATTATCATCATCATCATCATCATTATCATCACTTATCATCATCATCATCATCATCATCACATCATCATCATCATCATCATCATCATCATCACATCATCATCATCATCATCCATCATCATCTATCATCATCATCATCATCAACATCATCATCATCATCACCATCATCATCATCAGTCTCATCATCATCATCATCATCATCATCATCAACATCATCCATCACACATCATCAATCATCATCATCACCATCATCATCATCATCATCATCATCATCATTATCATTTTTTTTCCAAAATACAAAAAAAAAAAAAAAAAAACGAAAACAAACCCAGCATCGAACGATTTTTAATAATCCTCAATTTGCCAAAAACTCTCAAACCTGGGACCTCTCAGAGGATAATGCACTGGATAAAAAATAATCATGTTTTTTGTTGTGGGTTTTTTTTTTTTTTTTTTTTTGGGTTTTTTTTTTTTGTTTTTTTTTTTTTTGTTTTTTTAATAGAAGCTATCGTGTTTGTTATTTGTTGGTGTTTTTTTTTTCGCCATAAGAATACATACAATGATAAGCATGCATTAAAAAGAATAATTTAGTAAATACTTTTTCAAAAAACAAAAATAAACCAAAAAAAATTAAACATTGAGATTTATATAGTTCAATATCCACTAAATGTGTTCAAAGCGCTTTACAAGGGGTCCCTGGCCAACAGCATCATTTAACGTGTAGGACGGGACCAAAAAAAAAAAGACAAAAAAATATTTCTTCTTTATTTTTGTTTGTTTAATAGGATTGTTGGATATCAAAATTGTTCCGTAGGAGTCCATGTTAAATTGTTGCCTACGAACACAGAATTACTGGCAAGTCAAAAAGTGATTTTAAAAATTTCTTCAATTGAAATACGAGTAAGTTGCAGACCTTTTCAACATTAAAGGTATCTCTATCACCTGCTGATTCAAACGATGATTTAGAAAACCTTTTCTTGGCTGCTTTAATTGTAATTCTATAACTTTTTACTATCCCATTTTCTTCCTTTTTACTGGCGCTGATATGACCTTAATGTGTTGCAAGCGCCGTAAAACCCTTAAAAACAAAAAACAAAACAGAAAACCTGATGAGCAATAATGATTGGCCTATTTTATTTTTTTTTAATGAAGAACAGACGGACAAATCAAATCCTTTTTTTTTATAGCTTGGGCGACTGAAGAGTTTCTGAAATGAAGAAGACGGTACGAGATTTAAAAAAAAAAAAAAGAAAGTTAGTTCAAGATAGAGAGGGATGGAAACTGTTTGTTTGTGGCCTATATACCCTGACCCAGGGTCAAAAAGTAGGCAATGATGAAGAAGTTTTTCAGTGAAGATGTGTTGCCAGATCCATTTGCGCGCACCTACAGACTTTATGACCTGACCGATTTTTATCGTTGATTGCTGAACAGATTCGTCTTGAACTTTGTTAATTTCGACAAGAATAATGTCTCTTCGTAGCAATCATACCTTCCCCGCAAAGATTGGGGATTCGACACACTCTAGTTAGAAAGAAAAGTTTTTTTGTTTACTTTTAGATAGATCTTTTATATTGCGCAATATCCACTAAACTATCAAAGCGCTTTACAGAGCGTACGACCTGACCAACAGCAACATTAAACATGTAGGACGGGATATGAACCCTGTTAGGCGATATTACAATTTATTTTTGACAGACACAAACAATGATGTTAACGGCCAGGTATTCATTTTACACATGAGTACGTTGAGAGAATGTGAGTAAAGAGTCTTTTCCAAGAGGACTCAACTATGCGCCGAGTCAGGCTCGAACCCAGGACTTTTCGATCCGAAAGCGAGTGTCACACCACAAGACCACATTGTAGCACAAAGAAAAGTAGAGTTTAAAATGACGGTATAGATAGTATGCGCTTGGCTAAGAAGTTCATAACATTGCCATCCGGAAGTATAACGGACCAACACACAAAACTGTGTGTATCCATGAACGTTTATAGTCAGGTTAATACAGTTCAATGAGCATTACTCATAAACGCGGATGGCAAAAAACAAGAACAAAGACCTGAGCGGCGTCATCTTCGAACTATCTATAGGGAGACATGGTCAGTAATATCAAATTTTTAAAAAAATTGAATTTCCCTTTTTCATCCCAGAGGGGAAATTTGTCTCTAGGGTCTATTCCAAGGAAAGACTGGAATAACCCAAGCACCAGGCGCAGTGCAGCGCAGCAAACTGTGCTAGGGCGAGATGATTTGCTCAAGGCTACAAATGCACACACCGCCGCGAAAAATGTTTATTCTCTATTGTCTTCTGGCACTTTTCTAGTCACTTCATATATTGCTGTTACCAACATAAGTGCCTGCTCCACTCACTTTTCTGAATTAAAAATTCACCCCATATACCGGAGCATACTCAATGTCTCAATCGTTTCTATGTTATATGTTTGTGTTGAGAATATTGGCTATTAAGCATAACTGCTGGTCAAAATAATTTCGCGATGGTTGTGTGCGAGAGAATCGGCGGTCTCCAGAAGTGGGTGAGAGAGGGCTCTAGAAATGACTTGGGTTTGAAACGAATATTTTTGTGTTCGTGGATAGCTCACACGATAGAGCCACGCTCTCACCTGCCAGGCGGAGTTGTCGTACCAATAAGGTCGCAGGTTCAAACCCAACCACCGCCGCGAAAAAATGTTATTCTCTATTGTCTTCTGGCACTTTTCTACTCACTTCATATATAAATGCACACAACATTAGCGTGCATTCGAACTCGGTACCTTTCAGGTACGAGGCAAAGACCATACCGCTAAGCCACGCTGGCCAACAGTAATAGACTTTAGTTCCCCTGAAATATTGCGGATTCACCACAACCTAGTTAAACAGAAAAGTTTAGATTTTTATTGAAAAGTAAAGTAAGAAAATGACGGCAAATTTTGGACTTCCCTCATTCCTGACTTTTAAAAAAAAAAGAATAGATAGAATGAAGTTGACGTCACTCGGGTCTTTGTTATTGCTTTTTTCAATCCGCGTTTATGAGTAATTCTCACTAAACTTTATTAACCAGATTATAAACGCTCTAGGTTACACACAGTTTTGTGTGTTGGTCCGTTATACTTCCGGATGGCAATGTTGCGAGCTTCTTAGCCAAGCGCATACGATCTATAGAAAAAAAAAAACGGTCAGCTTCATATCATTATCTGAATCTAGCCGTAGTTGTTATTAAACCCAGGTGATGCGGATGAAACAGCTCACTCCGAACTTCAGAGAGACCCGTATATTTAAAAATATGGCCAGAAAACTCGACCTTCAAATATCGATCGATTTAAATGACCTTCATCTTGGCGAAAACTCTCAATCCTGGGACTTCTTGAGGTCTTAAATAAACTCTTTGGTTTTAAGAGATTTTTGCCAAGATGAGGGTCATTGAAATCGATTGACATTTGAAGGACGAGTTTTCTGGCCAAATTTTAAAATACGTGTTTTTCTTAAATACGGCATATGACTGATTAACAGATAATCACACAGACAGAAATGATAGTTTGGGGAATTCCCGTTCTACTCTCTTCTCTCTTCCCCCCCCCCCCCCCCCCCCCCCCCCCCCCCCTTCTAGGCTGTTATGTTCATTTCTGCCGTGCTATGGAAAAGATCATATTGAAAATTTTGGGCAGAAAACGCGTCCTTCAAATATTATGGGTCGCTTAAATTGACTCTCATCTTGCTAATAACTCTGAAACCTGGGACTTTGTGATGGTGGTGGTGGTTGTAGTGATGATGATTATTATTGCTATTATTATTATTATTATTATTATTATTATTATTATTATTATTATTATTATTATTATTATTATTATTATTATTATTATTATTATCATAATCATCATCATCATCATCATTATTATTATTTTTATTATTATTATTATTATTATTATTATTATTATTATTATTATTATTATTATTATTATTATTATTATTATTATTATTATTATTATTATTATTATTATTATTATTATCATTATCATTATTATTATTATTATTATTATTATTATTATTATTATTATTATTATTATTGTTTTTATCATTACCAGTCCCTGCACAGATTATAGTACACAAAAGGCCCTTCATTTGGTACTTATTTGTACGACAAGACAGGCCACAGGCCCCAGGTCCCTGTACGAAGTCGGTCAAATCGTAAAACATCTGCCTTGCACATGGATAAAAGGTTTTCGTTTCACCAGCTTTACATTGGGATGCTTTGCGATCTAATAATCGTAAGGCACTAGGTAAGTGACTCAATAGGTCGAAGGTTCGGGTCCAACTGTGCTGGAAGAGCAAGCACAACTTTGAATCCTTGGGAAATATTCTTTTTAAAATCTAGAGCATGTATAAAGCGCAATATCCACTCAACGTGAA
>NC_088363.1:4781585-4814085 GCF_034508935.2 Berghia stephanieae | reverse complement strand
CGGTAGAAACGCAAGGTTGTTTCCTTGGGAAAGGTTTTTTACTCACATTATCTCACCGTTCCCAGGTGTAGAATGGGTCTGGGTCCCGTGTTGCCTTAGGGTCATCTGGTCTAACGCTCCCTGTGGTGGTGATTGGTAAATTGTGTCCTTGGAAAAGACATCTGGTCTAACGGTCCCTGTTGTGGTGGCGATAAATTGTGTCCTTGGAAAAGACATCTCGTCTAACGCTCCCTGTTGTGGTGATATATTGTGTCCTTGGAAAAGACAACTCGTCTAACGCTCCCTGTTGTGGTGATAAATTGTGTCCTTGGAAAAGACATCTGGTCTAACGGTCCCTGTTGTGGTGGTGATAAATTGTGTCCTTGGAAAAGACATCTGGTCTAACGCTCCCTGTTGTGGTGGTGATAAATTGAATCCTTGGAAAAGACATCTGGTCTGGTCCCTGTTGTGGTGGTGATAAATTGTGTCCTTGGAAAAGACACCTCGTCTAACTGTCCCTGTTGTGGTGGTGATAAATTGTGTCCTTGGAAAAGACATCTGGTCTAACGGTCCCTGTTGTGGTGGTGATTAATTGTGTCCTTAGAAAAGACATCTGGTCTTGTCTAAAGCTCCCTGTTGTGGTGGTGATAAATTGTGTTCTTGGAAAAGACACCTGGTCTAACGCTCCCTGTTGTGGTGGTGATAAATTGTGTCCTTGGAAAAGACATCTGGTCTAACGGTCCCTGTTGTGGTGGTGATTAATTGTGTCCTTAGAAAAGACATCTGGTCTTGTCTAAAGCTCCCTGTTGTGGTGGTGATAAATTGTGTTCTTGGAAAAGACACCTGGTCTAACGCTCCCTGTTGTGGTGGTGATAAATTGTGTCCTTGGAAAAGACATCTGGTCTAACGGTCCCTGTTGTGGTGGTGATAAATTGTGTCCTTGGAAAAGACATCTGGTCTTGTCTAAAGCTCCCTGTTGTGGTGGTGATAAATTGTGTTCTTGGAAAAGACATCTGGTCTAACGGTCCCTGTTGTGGTGGTGATAAATTGTGTCCTTGGAAAAGACATCTGGTCTAACGGTCCCTGTTGTGGTGGTGATAAATTGTGTCCTTGGAAAAGACATCTGGTCTAACGGTCCCTGTTGTGGTGGTGATAAATTGTGTCCTTGGAAAAGACATCTGGTCTAACGGTCCCTGTTGTGGTGGTGATAAATTGTGTCCTTGGAAAAGACATCTGGTCTAACGCTCGCCTTCTATTTTAACCTGTAGAATCATTACGTTGAGCTTTTTGAGCTATTATATAGCGAAATATCTACTAATCGTGCTCAAAGCGCTTTACAGAGGGTCCCTGGGTAACAGCAACACAAAACATAAATAACGAGATGTGACGCCTATTAGGCGATAATACAATTATTGTTTTTCGACAGAGACAACGCTGTTAACGGCCAGGTACTCATTTTACACCTGAGTACGGTGAGAGAATGTGAGTAAAGAGTCTTTTTAAGGACTCAACCATGCGCCGAGCGAGGCTCGAATCCAGGACATGTATGTATGTATGTATGTATATATGTATGTATGTATGTATGTATGTATGTATGTATGTATGTATGTATGTATGTATGTATGTATGTAGGTATGTAATGTATGTATGTATGTATGTATGTATGTATGTGTGTATGTATGTATGTATGTATGTATGTATGTATGTATGTATGTATGTATGTACATACCAACGAAAAGCTATTGATATTATTAGAAACGGATGTAAACAAACACACTCAAGTTGTGAGATAGATATCAACACAGTAGAGACTGCCTATAAAGAAAAATGTCAACGAAACAATATAAACATTAGTGACACACCCTGGTCCGATGATGTCACTATCCCCCCTCCCGCATGGACACCATCAACAAGTGAGTTTACAATCGACGAACTCACAAGCTGTGTTAAAAAATTACCATATGAAAAGTCACCCGGGGCAGACGATGTCACCTATAAATATATAAAACAAATATAAACAAACTGGCACCAATTTTTACGGCCATCTTTAATACCTGTTTAAAATATCAAAAAGTCCCCCCAGACTGGAAACACAGTATCATAACACTGGTACCAAAAAAGAATGGAAACAAGGACAACGTCGACGACTGGCGACCTATCGCCTTATTACTAACGTCCTATAAAATATTCATGAAACTCATACAAAATCGACACATGCAATGGATTGTCGACACGGAGAGACTGTCACTTTCACAGAAAGGTTCATTACCTAGAAACGGGCTACAAGAACATGTGTTTTCGTTAAAATGTGCAGTATCAGATTTTTTACACTCATCGGGAAAATTATATTATGCTTTGTAGACATAAAAGATGCATTTGGAAGTATAGATCACGAATTTATGCTACGTCAACTTAATGAATATTCATATCCTTCAGTATTCATCAACATTACTCAGGATATTTATAACAAAGCATCATTTCAAGTAAAAGTCCGAAATCACCTCACAAATACAATCTACAGAGACAAAGGTATAATCCAAGGATGTCCATGGTCTGTAATTGTCTTTGAACAAGGAATAGATAAATGGCTAAGATGGATCGAACAAAACCATACCTCTCCGCAGATGCCACTACCCATCCAAGGTTACGTTGACGACGTCACGTTACTAGCAAAAAGTGAAGAAGTAATGAATCAATTGTGCAATAAAACAACTCAATTTATGAATGCAACGGGAATGAATATAAAACCCCCAAAATGCGCCATAACATCTGGCCAACGTTCAGGTAACAACTGGAACAAAAAATTCAAATTACCAACAGTAACAATACAACAACATGAAATACCAACATTAGAAAAAGAAGAATTTTACACGTATTTAGGACACAACATCAACCTGACAAACAAAAGTGATGAACATCAACGAAAAACGATAATCGAAAAATTTAGAAACAATATGAACCTTTTAGATGTTTCCCCTCTGCCGTCTTCAGCCAAACTGTGTCTTTTGAGTTCAATGTGCTTTTCATTCTAATGTTTTATTTTTGTAATCTCATGTTTACCGAAAAGGACCTTAATGAAATTGAAAATATAATTGTGAACAAAGTTAGAAATTGGTTACATTTAAATAATTCGAGTACAAGGTCATTCATGTTTTGTCCAAGATCAAAAGGTGGTCTCGGGTTACCAAACCCTAAAATAATTTATTATGCAAAACACCTATCCTTTGCCCTGTCCATCCTCAATTGTGACGATGACAGTGTGAAGATAACAGCCACAAACAGCCTGAACCTTCATATAACGAAAAGAAAAATTCTACGCGCCTCATTAGACGAAAACGAAGAAAACACTTTTGCCGGTTTTTGTCACAACGGCAAACGCCTTCAAAATAATACAAAAGTTAATTGGCCAAAGTCATTCTGGGTGGATCTTTTTGAAAAGTGTATCCGCCAAAATGTTTCCTTAATAAAAGATGAAGATTATGTGATGTCTGTACAGGCTGATAGTGACGTCAGTTGTTCTTTTAAGTCCCCAAAATGTTTTCAAAACTTCCTTAAAAGTGTGAGACTGAATGAGATAGCTACCCATTTCCATGAACTGGCGTCCCAAGGAAGAATTGTTAGAGAAGCCACTGGGGTAAACCACGCTCTCTCCTCCAGTTTCATATTCAATCATAAATTCCCTGACGAAATTAGAACGTTTGCTATAAAATGCCGCTTGCAGCTTCTGGAGTGCGACAGTCTACTTCATACATATTACCCATTGTCGTACTCCAAAGGCTGCAAGATCTGTAATCATCCGTCAGATACGGTATCTCACGTTGTAAATGGATGTACAAAATTCAAATTAATATATCAAAAACGACACAATAGAATTGTTGACATTATTTTTGACAAAATACCTAAAAACGACACTACTCAAATTTTCAGAGACACATTCACCAGACCAAGTTTTTTCGACAGTGACAAATTCTCATTTAATACTAACAGTAATCGACCGGACATTTTAAAAATCAACAAAGAAATGAAAACAGCCCAAATTGTTGAAATTTCAGTCCCATTTGATGCTCATATTAACAAGTCATTCCAAACTAAATTTGAAAAGTACTTTCCTTTATGCATGGAAATAAATGCTCTTGGATATAAATCCGAGGTTATCGTTCTTTCTGTAGGTAGCCTCGGCTATGTCCATGGTAGATTTGTGAATGGCTTAAAGATTCTGGGCATTAAAAGCAAAGAAGCAAAAGTCCTTTCAAAATATATAAGCAACAGTGCCATCATTGGCTCTTACAAAGTTTGGAGACAAAGATGTAAAATTCATCATAATTAGTAGCACTACATATTTAATAATATAGATATTTGTCTATTTATATATCCCTCTATCTATATGTATCCATCTATTTGTCAAATATTCCAAATATATCAATTTGTATATGATTGTAATAATCGATTTAATTTTTCATTACTGTTTATTATTATTATTATTATTATTATTATTATTATTATTATTATTATTATTATTATTATTATTATTATTATTATTATTATTATTATTATTATTATTATTATTATTATTTTTATCATCACCATCATCATCATCATCATCACCATCATCATCATCATCATCATCATCATCATCATCATCATCATCATCATCATCATCAACATCATCATCATCATTATTATTATTATTATTATTATTATTATTATTATTATTATTATTATTATTATTATTATTATTATTATTATTATTATTATTATTATTGTCATTATTATCATCATCGTAATTATTAGTACTGTTGTTATCATCACCACAATTATCAACATTATTATTAATATTATAGTGATAGGGATTATTATTATTATTTTATTATTATTATTATTATTATTATTATTATTATTATTTTATTATTATTATTATTATTATTATTATTATTATTATTATTATTATTATTATTATTATTATTATTATTATTATTGTTGTTGTTGTTGTTATTATTATTAATATCATTGCTACCGTTGTTACTCTCATCGTCGTCGTCTCCATCACCGCCATAGCCACCACTGTTATTGTCATCATCGTCTTCATCATCATCATCATCATCATCATCATCATCATCATCATCATCATCATCATCATCATCATCATCATCATCATCATCATCATCTTCATCGTCATCATCGTCATCATCGTCGTCATTATCATTATCATCGTCATCAACACTAATATCATTATTACCTCTGGGACATTCTGTGGCAGAGTCTGAAACTTCACTGTTCAAATTAATACTCCAGCTCTATACATTGTACATTATTTTAGGAAATGGTATTATGTCAATGAATATGTTACCCTTGTTACATTATCATGTATATTTCCTGAAATAAACAATTTTGATATGTATGTGTGATTATGTATGTATGTATGTATGTATGTATTAGTATGTATGTATGTATGTATGTATGTATGTATGTATGTATATGTATGTATGTATGTATGTGTATGTATGTATGTATGTATGTATGTATGTATGTATGTATGTATGTATGTATGTAGTATGTATGTATGTATGTATGTATGTATGTATGTATGTATGTATGTATGTATGTATGTATGTATGTATGTATGTATGTATGTATGTATGTATGTATGTATGTATGTATGTATGTATGTATGTATGTATGTATGTATGTATGTATGTATGTATGTATGTATGTATGTATGTATGTATGTATGTATGTATGTATGTATGTATGTATGTATGTATGTATGTATGTATGTATGTATGTATGTATGTATGTATGTATGTATGTATGTATGTATGTATGTATGTATGTATGTATGTATGTATGTATGTATGTATGTATGTATGTATGTAGAATGTATGTATGTATGTATGTATGTATGTATGTATGTATGTATGTATGTATGTATGTAGTATGTATGTATGTATTGTGCCAAGCAACCTTTGAAAGGGGATCCTGTACGGTCGTCTGGTTGCCATGGTTACAAGCCAAGGAATTGTAAAAGCGGAGGTGTGAATGAGGTTGCGGGGAGTGGGGCGGGGGGGGGGGGGGTTGATGAGATGGAGGATGAATGTTGGGAAGGAAATCGTGGGTGTAGGCTGGGCTTTTAACTTGAATTAGATCTACCCGTGCAGGGGGTAAGATGGAATATGAGGAGGATGGGAAGTCGGTCGGTGGTGATGGTGGTGTTGGATGTGATGGTGATGATGGTGGTGGATGTGGTGGTGATGGTGATGGTGGTGTTGTTGGTTTTAATATGTACAAACATGCGGCTGATTATGATGATGATGATGATGAGTAGGAGGAGGAGGAGGAGGAGGACGAGGAGGAGGTGGAGGAAGAGGAGGTGGAGGAGGAGAAGGCTGATGATGCTGATGATGATAATGATGATGATGATGATGATGATGATGATGATGATGATGATGATGATGATGATGATGATGATGATGACTACAACAACGTTGATGATGAAGGTGACGACGACAACAATGATGATGATGATGATGATGATAATGATGATGATGATACTGATAATGATGATGATGATGATGATGGTGATGTTGATGATGATGATTATTATTACTATTATTTTTATCATCATTATTATTATTATCATATTATTATTATATATATTATTATTATTATTATTATTATTATTATTTATTATTATTATATATATTATATTATTATTATTATTATTATTATTATTATTATTATTATTATTATTATTATTATTATTATTATTATTATTATTATTATTATTATTATTATTATTATTATTATTATTATATTATTATTATTATTATTATTATTATTATTATTATTATATTATTATTATTATTATTATTATTATTATTATTATTATTATTATTATTATTATTATTATTATTATTATTATTATTATTATTATTATTATTTTTTTATATTATTTTATTATTATTATATTATTATTATTATTATTATTATTATTATTATTATTATTATTATTATTATTATTATTAAAACTATCATTATTGTTATTATTCTCTCTTTTCACACAAAAGCTCTTTACAAGTGGACGCATGACAACAGCAACAGTACACAAAGAAGAGGATGGAGTGAGCCACTATCATAGTGTCTTTTCGATAAAGGCCATTCCCTCTCTCACAGGCCAGTAATTCTAGCTTTGATGTAAAAATAGTATACTTCATTCACCTCTCGACCACAAAGATGTAGTTTCATCCCTTCCCACGCGAGATCCTGGGTTCCAGCCCTGCTTTAGTGTGGGGCTTTTTCCTCCTTGGGCAAGATTATTGTGCGGCTATGTGGTCTTGTGGTATATATGACCCTCGATTTCGGATCGGAAGGTCCTGGGTTCGAGCCTCGCTCGGCGCATAGCTGAGTCCTTGGAAAAGTCTCTTTACTCACATTCTCTCACTGTACTCAGATGTAAATTTAGTACTTGGCCGTTTACAACTTTGTCTCTGCCGGAAAAAAATTGTAATATCGCCTAACAGGCGTTATTTCTCGTTCTACACGTTACGTGTTGCTGTTGGCCAGGGATCCTTTGTAAAGCGCTTTGATCACGTTTAGTGGATATTGCGCTATATAAAAAGCTCCAATGACCCCCAATCTGCTCACTTTGTAAAACATGCGTGATTCCTGTTGACATTAGACGTTTGTCTGATAGATTATCTATGCTGCCGTACTCTTGGGTATGGGAAAACGAAGTGACTATTCTCACCCCCCGGATGCTAGTCTTCATAATAGTACACCCCCCGGATGCTAGTCTTCATAATAGTAGTCCACAATTGTTGTATGTTTAATCCAAAGGTTGTAATGCAGTAATTTGTTAAGTTTCTTGTCACAAGTTGCACAATTTAAAAAAAATCAATCAAATCCAAATCGCAAAAAGCCGGCGACGTTTTTTTCGGTAATCCAATCGGCCGGGGGGGGGGGGGGGGGGGGGGTGGGGGGTGAGAATAGAGGCAGCCATGGGAAAAAACAAAACCCATATTTTAAAATTTGGCCAGAAAACTCGTCCTTCAAATGATATCGATCGATTTAAATGACCCTCACGTTGGCACACACAAAAAAATACAACTCTCAAACCTGGGACATCGTGATGACTATCTACTTTTATTTGTGGGGCGGGGGGTGGCGGGGGAGGGGGGGTGGTTTTTTTTAGGGGGGGGGGGGGGGTGTCAGCGGACGTCAGAATATGATGATTATGTTTACCTCGCGCATGGAGGGGATTTCCTTTCTCCATTCATTGCGGGTTCTATCTGGCATGCTTTATCATGCTAATTGACTTGTGTGTGTGTGTGTGTGTGTGTGTGTGTGTGTGTGTGTGTGTGTGTGTGTGTGTGTGTGGAATCCACATTGAATAGACAAAATGTTGGGGGGTTTTTTAACCCCTTCTCTCGCCAGAGGACGAGAAACAAAATCAACTAAAAATAGTTAGGAATAATAATAATAATAATAATAATAATAATAATAATAATAATAATAATAATAATAATAATAATAATAATAATAATAATAATAATAATAATAACAAAGTGTTTAATATTGGATCGGTTTCCCCATTCATAAGGACAAAACGTTAACAAGTTTGTCACCGGTTAATTGAAAATCGTGAATTTGCAAAGTTTTATGGGTTTGTTGTTGTTGGGTTTTTTGTTTTTTTTTGTTTTGTTTTTGTTTTGTTTTTTTTTGGGGGAGGGTTTATTATTCAGAATGCTTTACTATCGGTTTGTTTCTAACATCCCTGCCACTCAGGAAATACTTATTTACTTACTAAATTCTCATCGAGCAATAGGGTGCATAAGACTTAAGCTTTGAGCTTTTATATAGCGCATTATCCACTAATTGTGTTCAAAGCGCTTTACAGAGGGTCCCTGACCAACAGCAACGCATAACACGTAGAACGAGACATGATGCCTGTTAGGCGAAATACAATTTTTTCTCTCCGACAGGACAACGCTGGTAACGGCCAGGTACTCATTTTACACAAGAGTACGGTGCGAGAATGGGAGTAAAGAGCCTTTTCCAGGGACTCAACTATACGCCGAGCGAGGCTCGAACTCAGGACCTTGCGATCCGACAGCGAGTGTCATACCACATAGCCGGACATCTACAAAAGACTTCCATTTCTGTTTGTCGCATGCATGGACACCGATGGACAGCCCCTTTATGATCTTAGTGGGTAGTTCTTTTCGATAGAATGGGATCCTATCGTAGCCGTCGTGAACTTATAGCCTGACACGGACCAAAAATGACGTCAAAATGCCAGTCTTTTAACACAAAAGAAAACAAATCGTGAGTTGTATTCAATAGTTCAACCAATGAAATAACTTGTTTCCATGAGCTCTACTAACGACAACTCACTAGGCGGTGCAAAAACCAAATAATGACGTCAAAATGCCAGTCCTATTGGGTCTCAGTGTCAGGCTATAGATAGTATGCAGATGACGTCACTCAGGCCTTTGTTATTGTTTTTGCCATCCGCGTTTGTGAGTTGTTCTCACTAAACTGTATTAACCAGACTAGAAAAGTTCATGGTTACACAGAGTTTGTGTGTTGGTCCGTTATACTTCCGGATGGCAATGTTGTGAACTCCTTGGCCAAGCGCATTCTATCTATAACATAACGATGGCTTCGATCCTATCCGATGAGATGCTGTGCGCTTGGCTAAGAAACTCACAACATTGCCATCCGGAAATATAGTGGACCAACACACAAAACTATGTGTAACTTTCAACATTTTTATCGTCTGGATTAGTGAGAATTACTCATTACTCATAGATATGGATGGCAAAAAATGCAATAACAAAAGACCTGAATGACGTCAACTTCGTTCTATCTATAAAGCTACGGAACCTGGGATAACTTTGGCTCCAAGTAATCTTTGATTCAATAGTCTGATGTCACGTCGCCCAGCAACCAGCAGCTTGGTTCTAAAAAAAGAAAATTGGTACTTTTATTCTTCATGCCGGCTAGAACTTTTTGACATATCATGTGATCAGAATGTATAAAAGTCAAAACATGATCAGTTATAATTTTTTTTCTACGCTGGATACACTTCCATGCTCGTCGGAGAAGTATTTCATAAGGGAGGTGATGGAGATTATGGCGTCCGCCATTGTTCCGATAGTTTAGAACCAGTTACTATGCGTCATTACAAGGGACGTGACGTCACGACTGTTGAACCGTAGCCGTCGTTAACTTATAGCCTGACACAAGAACATTCTAGGACTTATAGTTTGAAGTCATTTTTAAGATGTATAAAGTGTCTAGTGAGTTGTCGTTAGTAGAGCTCAAGTAAACAAGTCATTCCATTGGTTGAACTAGTGTATTTAACTCACGATTTGTTTTCTTTTGTGGCCAAAGACTTGTCATTTGACGTCATATTTTAGTCAGTGTCAGGCTATAGATAGTTCGAAGTTGACGTCACTCGGATCGTTGTTATTGCTTCTTGCCATCCACGTTTATGAGTAATTCTCACTTAACTGTTTTATCCAGACCATAAAAATTCTTGATTCCACATAGTTTTGTGTGTTGTTCCGTTATACTTCCGGATGGCAATGTTGTGAGCTTCTTAGCCAAGCGCATACTATCTATAGCGTCTGGTGAGTTGTCGTTAGTAGAGCTCAAGGAAACGAGTGATTCCATTGGTTGAACTCGTGACTAACTCATGATTCGTTTTCGTTTGTGGCCAAAGACTTGTCTTTTGACGTCATTTTTTAGTCAGTAGGCTATATTTTATATAGTATGCTCTTGGCTAAGAAGCTCATAACATTGCCATCCTGAAGTATAACGAACCAACACACAAAACTGTGTGTATCCATGAACGTTTATAGTCGGGTTAGTACAGTTCAGTGAGCATTACTCATAAACGTGGATGGCAAAAAAACAATAACAAAGACCTGAGTGACGTCATCTTCGAACTATCTATAAGTTCACGATGGCTACGGTTTAACCAATACTGCTTGTCATTTGACGAAATGAATGATGTTAGATTTGACGGATGGCCGGCCGGATTTGAAAAGACTGCTGGAGAAAACAACACGATAGTTAGCTGTATAGATATTCCTCCCGCCTTCCGTTCGCTGTCATATTTCATTGTAAGTGTTCGTCGTATATAGGTAGGTAGATAGATAGATAGATAGATAGATAGATAGATAGATAGATAGATAGATAGATAGATAGATAGATAGATAGATAAATAGATAGATAGAGATAGATAGATAGATAGATAGATAGATAGATAGATAGATAGATAGATAGATAGATAGATAGATAGATAGATAGATAGATAGATAGATAGATAGATAGATAGATAAATAGATAGATAGATAGATAGATAGATAGATAGATAAATAGATAGATAGATAGATAGATAGATAGATAGATAGATAGATAGATAGATAGATAGATAGATAGATAGACAGATAGATAAGCTTAGATAAATAGGTAGATAGTATAGATAGATAAATAGATAGGTAGATAGGTAGATAGATAGATAGATGGTTAGATAGATAGACTGATTGATTGATTTAATGATAGATTGACTGGTGGATTGATTGGTAAGAGAGAGAGAGAGAGAGAGAGAGAGAGAGAGAGAGAGAGAGAGAGGCAGACAGAGAAGGACACGGAGAGATAACGAGAGGGATAGCACGGGGGAGACAGACAGACACAGAATGAAGGACACAGAGAGACAGAGAGAGGGAGAGAAAGATAGATAGATAGATATATATATATAGAGAGAGAGAGAGGGAGAGAAATAGAGAGAGAGATAGGGGGGGGGGGGGGCGGAGAATCCAGGACCTTTTGGAATTGTTACAATTGTATTTTTTTTTCTAGCTTGTATACTCAAATCATTACCTTTTATTTGATTAAAGGCCATCGTGTGTGTGTGTGTGTGTGTGTGAGAGAGAGAGAGAGAGAGAGAGAGAGAGAGAGAGATTGTGTGTGTGTGTGTGTGTGTGTGTGTGTGTGTGTGTCCTTGAACTTGCCATTGCCGCCGCAGAGTGGATAAAACACCATCCAAATTAATTAAAACCCATTGGAAGAAAGACGTGTCAAAGATGGCGATATGGGGTGTGTAAACAGATAAACAATGCCAAACTATTATAAAACACTTTTTTAGTTAATTAAAAAATTGGCCACAAAACATTTCCTCTTCTTCTTTGTGCGGCAATGTCATGGTCTCGTGGTATGACACTCCCTTTCGGATCGGACGGTCCTGGGTTCGAGCGTAGCCATCGTTCACTTATAGCCTGACCCTAAAATCCACAAGACTCCTATTTTGACGTGATTTTTAGGTTTGTGGGTGGCCTGGTGAGTTGTCTTTAGTAGTGGTCAAGGAAACAAGTGGTCCCATTGTCATCGGTTGAACGGTTGAATATAACTCACGATTTGTTTTCTTTTGTGGCCAAAGACTTGACGTTTGACGTCATTTATTGGTCAGTGTCAGGCTATAGATAGTATGCGCATGGCTATGAAGCTCATAACATTGCCATCCGGAAGTCTAACGGACCAACACACAAAACTCTGTGTAATCATGAACTTTTATAGTCTGGATAATACAGTTAAGTGAGCAGTACTCATAAACGCGGATGGCAAAAAACAATAACAGAGACCAGAGTGACGTCATCTTCGAACTGTCTATAAGTTAACGAGAAGGTCACGGTTCGAGTCCTGCTCTGAGCGGCGCATAGTTGAGTCCTTGGAAGAGACTTTTTACTCAAATTCTCTCATCGTACTCGTGTGTAAAATGAGTACCTAACCGTTAACAGAGTTGTCTCTTTCGGACAAAAAAAGGTGTAGTATCGCTTAACAGGTGTCATGTCTCGATCTCCATGTTACGTGTTGCTGTTGGTCAGGGCGTAGCCATCGTTATGTTATAGCCTGATACTGAAATCCAAAAGGACTGGCAGTTTGACGTCATTATTTGGTTTTTGCACCGCTTAGTGAGCTGTCGTTAGTAGAGCTCATGGAAACAAGTTATTTGTTTTCTTTTGTGGCAAAAGACTGGCATTTTGACGTCATTTTTTGGTCAGTATCAGGCCATAACTTTACGAAGGCCACGGTCAGGGACCCTTTTTTAACCGCTATGAACAGGTTTTGTGGATATTGCTCTTTATAAAAGCTCAAGTTTTATTGTGTTTTTTATTTTGTGAGTATTTTTTTTTAAGTTTTTCTTCTTACTTTATGATGTGTGTGTGTGTGTGTGTGTCTGTGTGTGTGTGTGTCTGTGTGTTCTCCACTGGTGTGGAGGTTGGAGATGCCAGATATCGTCTGAATTTCTCTCTGTTGTTGGAAGCTTGCCAGGTAATCGTGTCGATATTTTCTTCAAATTACTCGGTAATCGATTACCGATTATTATGGCTCTGAGTAGTACTCTGAGGCTATTTAGTCTAGTAGTATGACACTTGCTTTCGGATCGGAAGGTCCTGGGTTCGAGCCTCGCTAGCTCGGCGCATAGTTGAGTCCTTGGAAAAAGCTCTTTACTCTTTACTGACATTCTCTCCCCGTACTCAGGTGTAAAATGAATATCTGTCGTTGTCTCTGTCGGAAAAAAAGGTGTAATATCGCCTAACAGGCGTCATGTCCTCGTTCTATATGTTACGTTTTGCTGTTGGTCAGGGAGGGACCCTTTGAGCACGTTTAGTGGATATTGCGCTGTATAAAAGCTCACGTTTTTTGTGTGTGTGGTTTTTTTTTTTAATAGTCCTTCAGAGCCATTTAGCCCATGAAGACGGAGTTTATCCTGGTTTCTATAGAGTGAAACGGACAATAGCAATTGCTTGCTACCCTTTTGATAGGACGGTAGGGGGGGGGGAGAGAGAGAGTCAGAAAAAAAAATATCAACTGCACCCGGGTCGGGTTTCCGGTACCTCGTCACGTGTGAAGCGAGTGCTCTATCCACTGAGCTATCGGGACTCTCCTAAATGGAAAATAAAATGTGACCCACCGTCTCAAAGCGGTATTATGTCGGGATTCAGTCGGTTCGGGAAATTGAATTCATAGCCACAAATATCAAACTTGGGTTTACTTTTCTCTTCGTTATACTGGAGTATAAATACTATTTCTTGCTTTACCAAAACCACTAAGGTCCAATTTCTCATCATTCTATTTCTAAATTCACTTTCTGGGGTCTGAATCATCCCGACATAATACCGTTTTGAGACCGAGAGTCACAAATGACAAAATGTGTTTTGCCAGATTTCAAGCCAGATAGAAGTCCAAACACTTTCCGATCCGGTGAGTGGGAGGAGGAACAAAAACGTTCTGGACAAATAAATGAATCTGGCTCGTGACACGTGACACGTGTCAAGAAGAGTCGGCGTGATGGCATCCTATTTGTTGTAGGACCCCACGTTCGTATCCAGGGCACATTCTCAACCAGTTAACTATAACTCTGCCTCACGCACTACACTGGTGGATAGAAACGCGTTTAAAAATTTGGCCAGAAAACTCGTCCTTCAAATAAATTATATCTATCGATTTAAATTACCCTCTTCTTGGCAAAAAAAAATATTATTCTCAATTCTGGGACTTTTCCGAAGTCTTGAATAAAGTTTCCAGGTATGAGAGTATTGTTTTTTGTTTTTTTGTTTTTTTTTTGGGGGGGGGGGGGGGGACCAGGGTTATTTATATCGATTGATATAATTTGAAGGACGAGTTTTCTGGCCAAATTTTTAAATACGTGTTTTTCCCAGAGTACGACAGTTAACTGGTTAATAATAAAATTGTTTCCGTTTGTTTGCGAAGGATTGATCTTGTCCCATGTCAAAAATAGTCGTGAAAAAGAAAGAAAGAAAAGAGAAAAGTGAAGTGGCATCTTGATAAGAAAAAGAATAGGAGGTGTGAAAAGAAATTAAATATCGGGCGTCAGAAAGAGCAAGCTGTGAGTTTACTATTGAGGATTTAAACTCTGTTTGGTTTAACCCATTCCCTCTCAATCTGTATTTTGCCGTAGTCTGGAAAACCACGTGACTAAAAGTCTTTGCCAAAAACTAGTCTTTCAAATAATATTTTAAAATAGAAATTATGCTCTTCCGCCAGGACATCAAAATATATATTTTCGCCTAGGCATTCCAGGAAGGAAAATATAGATAATTCATCAAACAAGATGTCTGATGTCAACAAAAATCGCCCATGTTCTCCAAGTGAGCAAATTGGGGGTTAATAATCTTGCCCAATGAAAAAATAAAACGAAAGTGCCTGAAGCGGAACTCGAATTCTGGAACTTCCGGTCACATTACAATGCCTTAACCACTCAGCCACATCGCCCCTCTTTCAAATACCCATTGATTAAAATGGCTTTCGTCCTAGCAAAAAAAAATTCTCTCAATCCTGGGACTTTGCAAGTCGCGTTGAGGGTTTTAATTGTTTTGTTTTGTTTTTCTAAACTAGTGGAGAACCCGCAATATTTGTGGAGAAATAAGCGGTGTTTTTTTTTTTTTTTTGTTTTTTTACGAAACCCGCCGAAACCCATAGTCTCAGGTTCACTCCCCATTGGTGTAGACTTCCTTAAGTTTCAGGCTCACTCTTCGCTGTTGCCTACTTCCCATAACTTGGTCGGGTTTCGACGGGTTTCGGGGAGGAATGAAAGTTACTGGTAAATCAATCTGTTAAAAATTGTTTTGGGGTTTTTTGATTTGTCAGTAATTCTGTGGTTGTTGGCAAAAATTTAACATGACTGTACGGAAAAATGTTGATCCCCCCCCCCCCCCCCACCGCCTGTTGTTATTGAATAAATCTGCGTAGGTCTGTTTCCATAATTTCCTTCAAACTTTTTCTTTCTTTTTTTTTTTTTAAATTTTGTATGTTTGTTTGTTTGTTTTTTGGGTTGGGTTCTTTTTTTATTTTGTTTTTGCGTTTTTGTTTTTTGTTTTTTTTTTTTGTTGTTGTTGTTTTTTTTTGTTTTTTTTGTTTGTTTTTTTTGTTTTTTTTTTTGTTTTTGTTTTTTGTTTGTTTTTTTTTTCATTGAAGATGTTAAAATTTTGATAGGATCAGAGTGCCTCGAAAAATTTACAATCATTATATTTATTTTAATCCACAGAATTTCCAATCCATGATGCTTTCATTTCAAACACAAGTGATTCATTTTCCTTGATGCTATAACCTTGCCCTAACTACGAGAGTCACGAAAGTGCTAGATTATTCGGCCCTCATCTCAAAGAACCGATTTCGAGATATTTTTTGTTTGCGCCTTGTGTTTTGCGTTTTAGATATCGAGATGGAGCAGAAAGTAATTTGCGATATATTAAGACCCTGTCCAAAGTTCATCAGCTCTCTACAACAGGAACATTGTGACATTCGTTCCGATTCAATGACCATTTTGATGTTTTTCAGATTTGTTTTGGACATCATAAGATTTGAAGAAAAATCTTCCTTATAGATAGGTCGAAGCTAACGTCACTCAGGTCTTTGTTATTGTTTTGTTTTTTTTTTGCCATCCGTGTTTATGAGTAATTCTCACTGAACTGTATTATCCAGACTATAAAAGATCATGGTTACACAGAGTTTTGTGTGTTTGTCCGTTATACTTCCGGATGGAAATGTTGTGAGCTTCTTAGCCAAGCGCATACTATCTATAGATAGAACGAAGTTGACGTCACTCGGGACTTTGTTATTGCTTTTTGTCATCCACGCTTATGCATAATTCTCTCTTAACTATATTAACCAAGCTATAAACGTTTAAGGTTACATGTACTTTTGTTATATGGGTCCATTATACTTCCGGATGGCAATGTTGTGAGCTTCTTAGCCAAGCGCATACTATCTATAGATAGAACGAAGTTGACGTCACTCGGGACTTTGTTATTGCTTTTTGTCATCCACGCTTATGGATAATTCTCACTTAACTGTATTAACCAAGCTATAAACGTTTAAGGTTACATGTACTTTTGTTATATGGGTCCATTATACTTCCGGATGGCAATGTTGTGAGTCTCTTATCCAAGCGCATACTATGTATATGTATGGAGTGACAAGATGTTTGTCAGATGAATACATTACGCCGGTTATCAGCACAGGTTTTGAATAGATCACAGCTCAACCCAAAGATAAGCGTCGGGGACATGAATAAATTTATTAACCCTCAACACTCGAGACTGGGTTTTTCTTTCAAATCCATATTTACCCCATTGTGTTTATTGATGATTACTTGTAATAAATCAAATTGTTTTCATGGAGAGAATAGATACGAGAAGGTAAGAAAGAGGAGAGGAAGAGGAGGAAGAAGAAAATGATGATGATGATGAAGAAGAAGAATAGGAAGAAGAAGAAGAAGAAGAAGATGATGATGATGATGATGATGATGGATGATGATGATGATGATGAAGAAGAAGAAGAAGAAAGAAGAAGAAGAAAAGAAGAAGAAGAAGAAGAAGAAGAAGAAGAAAAGAAAAAAAAGAACAACAACAACAACAACAACAACAACAACAACAATAACAACAACAACAACAAGATAATGATGATGATGATGAAGAAGAAGAAGAAGAAGAAGAAGAAGAAGAAGAAGAAGAAGAAGAAGAAGAAGAAGAAGAAATTGATGATGATGATGATGATGATGATGATGATGATGATGATGATGATGATGATGGTGATGATGATGACGATGATGATGATGATGATGATGATGATGATGATGACGACGACGACGATGATGATGATGATGATGATGACAAAACCTGATACCTTGTCAGAATAAAATCTAACCCAGCCTCTAAAAGGCTACGCAACACAATATCCCGACCTTATTCAGTGATATGCAAATTGAATGCTATGATATTCCTGGTTTGATACGATTCTATAGCCAGTTGGTATCATGAGAATATTCTGCTGTCTTCTCGTAAAACACTTTTTTCTTTATACTGTATTTTGACCAGAAAAATTACACCACTTCAATTATCGACGGATTAAAACGACATCCAGCTGGTCAAATAAACATAAACCATGAGATTTTTTCAGATCTACTTTTAAGTCTCCGTGTTGAGATTTTTTGTCTAGTTGGGAGTAATTTTAACCGATCAATGATTTAATTCAGATGTTTTTGGCCAAATTTTATTTAAAAACCCGTTTTGTGAGAATTTGGCCTGATTTCGCGAATTTAAAAGACCGATATTATAATATTATAATATCTGAGGGTATATTACATGTTATGTGATCTAGAGAAATAACATTGGAGGAACCCGGCTCTGTTGGATGCCCGCTCCCCTTCTCCCCCCCCCCCCCCCCCCCCCCCGCCACTTCTTACCCCCCCCCTCCCCCCGGTACCTGCAACACGTTCGGGGATTACCTTATACAAACAGTTTGGGGCTGTCCAACGTGTCAAAAATGTTTACCATAGATTTATTTCTTTGTCGTTGTTTAATTGGGGAAAATTGAGATAATGTGTGAATTTGGCGAACACGTCTGGATATTATAAATTCCCTGCCAAAATATCAGCATAAAAACTGTGGAAATTGGGCAGAGAAATAATGACGTCACAACTTCTATTCTTCCGGTTACAAACTCCTTGAAAGTGTGTATGTAAACAGTCGGACTAATAAAAACCAATGATTCTATACTCGTTGCTAATAATGAATAGGTTTCATGTTCATATTGAAACACAAGATAAAATGGCTATTTGACCCGCAGGATGCGTTACAGAAACGCAGACGGACAAATCAAATCCTTTTTTTAGTTTGGGCGACCGAAGAGTTTCTGGAATTACAGAATTTATGAAGGACAACAGACAAAGCCGAAAGGAAAGAAGCTGATATACAGAGAAGTGGTAAGACCTGGAATGAGATAAAAAAAAAAAGTTAGCTCAGGATAGAGAAGAATGGAAAATATTTGTCTGTGACCTATACCCTGACCCAGGGTGAAAAAGGCAATGATGATGATGATGATGATGATGATGTATAGGCAGTTCTTGTTATGATTAAGCGACGTAAAAGAGTGAGGATGGATGATCTTTATTGATGACCAGCATAATAGAGTTAGGCTAGAAAATAAGATGCCATGCATCACTCTGAAACTAAATACTGAATGGATTCTGTAAAGGAATGGACAAGGATGGACGGCCCGACACTAATGAGGAAAGCTGAGGACAGATAATCTGGATAGATGAAGTGTCCTTACTGCAAAGTCATCTCTGATGTCACCTTTACGGTCACTTCGGTCAGGGGAATGTGGTCAAGTAATGATGAGATGAGGTGAGGTAAAGTCACTGAGGATAGAATTGGATGGATGGAGGGTCCTCACTGCAAAGTCATCTCTGATGTCACCTTTACGGTCACCTCGGTCAGGGGAATGTGGTCAAGTAATGATGAGATGAGGTGAGGTAAAGTCACTGAGGACAGAATTGGATGGATGGAGGGTCCTCACTGCAAAGTCATCTCTCATGTCACCTCTACGGCCACCTCGGTCAGGGGAATTAGGTGAGGTGAGGTCAATGGGGACAGATCTGGATGGGTCGTTAATAAAAAGTCATCTCTGTCTCCTCTACGACCAGCTCGGTCAGGGGAATGTGGTGAGGTGCCGATGATGAGGTGAGGTGGGGTGAAGTCACTGATGACAGATCTGGATGGATGAAAGGTCCTTACTGCAAAGTCATCCCTCGTGTCTCCTCTACGACGACCTCGGTCAAGAAAATTCAGGTGAAATGCTGCTGATGAAGTGAGGTGAAGTCACTGAGGACAGATCTGGGTGGATGAAGAGTCCTTACTGCAAACTGCAAAGTCATCCCTGATGTCTCCTCTACGACCACCTCGGTGGGGGAATGTGGTGAACTGCAGCAGATGAGGTGTGGTGAAGTAACTGAGGACAGATCTAGATGGATGGATGGATGGATGGATGGAGGGGAGTCCTTACTGCAAACTGCAAAGTCATCCCTGATGTCTCCTCTACGACCACCTCGGTGGGGGAATGTGGTGAGGTGATGATGAGGTGAGGTGAGGTGAAGTCACTGAGGACAGAATTGGATGGTTGGAGGGTTTTTACTGCAAGGTCATCTCGCGTGTCTTCTCTATGGCCATCTTGGTCAGGGGAATGTGGTGAAGTGCAGATGAGGTGAGGTGAAGTCACTGAGGACAGATATGGGTGGATGGATGGATGGATGGATGGATGGATGGATGGATGGAGGGTCCTTACTGCAAAGTCATCCCCGTGTCTCCTCTACGACCAGCTCGGTCAGGAGAATGTGGTGAGGTGATTATGAGATGAGGTGAGGTGAAGTCACTGAAGACAGATCTGGATGGATGGAGGGTCCTTACTGCAAAATGCAGAGTCATCTCTCGTGTCTCTTCTAACGGTCACCTCGGTCAGGAGAATGTGATGAAGTGCATTTGATGGGGTTATAGTCCGGAAAACAGAGTGCAGGCACGTCTCTCTAATAAAAGCATGACACTCGCTGTCAGATCGGAAGGTCCAGGGTTCAAGCCTTGCGAGGCGCATAGTTTAGTAGTTGGAAAAGGCTCTTACTCACATAGTCTTGCCGTACTCAGGTGTAAAAATGAGTACCTGGTCGTTAACAGAGTTGTCTCTGTCGGGGAAAAATGGTAATATCGTCTATCTAACAGATGCCATGCGTCGTTTCGTGTTGCTATTGGTCAGGGACCCTTTGTAAAGAGCTTTGAGCACGTTTAGTGGAAATTGCGCTATATAAAAGGTTGATTGTTTAAGCGTTTAAATGCTTAAACACCTCCGTTGCCAGCACATTGTCCGGATTACAGAGACATCCGGATAGTGGAATCAGTCCCCCAAAGTGTACAATAAATAAAGAATGAAAATAATCCGTCCCCAGTAGGCTGCCTGTCCGGATAATGGAGACATCCGAATTGTGGAGTTCCGGATTATAGAGACGTGTGTGTGTGAAATATGGGACAAATCGCCTCGAAAAGATATTATGCCAGGAGGTTTAGATGGTTAGAAAAGTGATTTAGTAGTCGGAAATATGCATCTAATTGGGGAGAATGTTATATGTCATACTGTAGATGATAGACATTGATGATTTGTTTTTGTTTTGTTTTCGGGGGGGGGGGTTGTTTTGTATAGATAGTATGCAGATGACGTCACTCAGGCCTTTGTTATTGTTTTTGCCATCCGCGTTTGTGAGTTGTTCTCACTAAACTGTATTACTCAGACTATAAAAGTTCATGGTTACACAGAGTTTGTGTGTTGGTCCGTTATACTTCCGGATGGCAATGTTGTGAACTCCTTGGCCAAGCGCATTCTATCTATAACGGACAAACACACAAAGCTATGTGTTATCATGAACTTTTATAGTCTGATAAAAACAGTTTAGTGAGAATTACTCATAAACGCGGATGGCAAATAGCAATAACCTGAGTGATGTCAAGTTCACACTATCTATAGATCAAATAAGCACAATCCTCCATCTGTCTTGTTTTCAAAAGAAAAAAAAACTATTTTTTGTTTGACCGTGTTTGTTTGGAATAGACAGGCAAATTACAAGTGTCATACAACAGACAGTACATGTGGGGGAAAGATATCAAAGCTTGGATCTGAATCAATCATGAAACGCACTACACTACGATTGACCTTTCAAATATTATTATAACAAGTATGTAGTTACCCGATTAGCATTTATGTACTGTAACATCACATTTATTTATATAGAGTGGGAATTCCTTAAAGTACATTGTAATTGGAGCGACCTATATTCAGGTTATCGGCCAACCGAGTCATGGATCACATGATTTGTTGCTGTACAATGATTGGTCATTTATTTCACAATAAATATAAACACGCTGCTGTGTTTATGAAAGTTGTAAACATACCCACGAGTCATGCTGAGCAAAATGACCAATTGTGACTTTGGATATTAAAATTTCTCAAACTGTGAACACTTTTCACTAGGTGGGTCATTTTGAGCACACTTTGCAATGTGACCAATGACCTCGAGCACACGGAAATATAATATAGATCATTCCCATTAATTATGAAGCTGACTCTTGCAGTACGATTGACCTTTCAAATATAGATAGTTCGAAGATGACGTCACATAGGTCTTTGTTGATGTTTTTTTGCCATCCGCGTTTATGAGTAATGCTCACTGAACTGTATTAACCCGACTTTAAACGTTCATGATACACACAGTTTTGTGTTTTGGTCCGTTATACTTCCGGATGGCAATGTTATGAGCTTCTTAGCCAAGCGCATACTATCTGTAAACACGTTGCTGTGTTTATGAAAGTTGTAAACATACCCATGAGTCATGCTGAGCAAAATGACCAATTGTGACTTTGGATATTAAAATTTCTCAAACTGAACACTTTTCACTATATGGGTCATGTTGAGCACACTTTGCAATGTGACCAATGACCTCGAGCACACGGAAAGGTAATATAGATCACCCCCATTACTTATGAAGCGGATTGTTGTTGTACAATTCCGGATGGCAATGTTGTGAGTTTCTTAGCCAAGTGCATCCTATCTTATCCCAGTTTCCATGGGGCTCGTGGCTCTGAACTCAGCCATCGTTATCTGTGGCGTTCCGAATAACTACTTTTTAATGACATCAAACCTATTAACACATAACACATTGTGTGTAATTTAAATGTTACGTAATAATCAATATCCAATATCGGGGGGGGGGGGGGGGGGGGAGGAGGGGAAATGAATTCATTCATAAATCTATTTTTACTTTGTCGGTTGTGAATCGTGTTACACAAACAGCACAGACCCAGCCTTTGCTGATTAACACCTCATGTCAACATTACTCATTGTGGGGTTATGCGGTCTTGTGGTGTGACACTCGCTTTCGGATATGAAGGTTATGGGTTCGAGCCTCGCTTGGTGCATAGTTGAGTCCTTGGAAAAGGATCTTTACTCACATTCTCTCAGCGTACTCCGGTGTTTAGAACCCTATGGCCGCCGTTGCTCGGTGACGTGACATCAGACTATTGAATCTAATTGGAGCGATCTAAAGATAGAACGAAGATGACGTCACTCAGGTCTTTGTTATTGCTTTTTGCCATCCACGTTTATGAGTAATTCCGCTTCTGGCAAAAACTCTCAAACCTGGGACCTCGCGAGTTGTTTAATAAAGACCCAGGATTGAGAGGGTTTTTTTTTTTTCTAAGATGAGAGTAATTTAAATCGATCGATATTTGAAGGACGATTTTTCTGGCCAAATCTTTAAATTCTACGCGTCTTTCCGGAGTACAACAGTTGAAAGGTCAAAACAAAAATCCAGTGGCTTCTCATTGACGTTTTCAATCATGACGAAATGCCGTCAATTAATCAGTTGATTTAATCTCATTAGTGGAGTTTATCCCGGGGTTAGTCTCCATCCTGTGATAAAAGGCATTTTTGGTCATTTTGGACCCAGAAACGACGTATACGCTTATTAATAGGTTTGATTATTATTATTATTGTTATTGTTATTCTTATTATTATTATTATTATTATTATTATTATTATTATTATTATTATTATTATTATTATTATTATTATTATTATTATTATTATTATTGTTTCTTCTTCTTCTTCTTCTTCTTTTTCTTCTTCTTCTTCTTTCTTCTTTCTTCTTCTTCTTCTTCTTCTTCTTCTTCTTCTTCTTCTTCTTCTTCTTTCTTCTTCTTCTTCTTCTTCTTCTTCTTCTTCTTCTTCTTCTTCTTTCTTCTTTCTTCTTCTTTCTTCTTCTTCTTCTTCTTCTTCTTCTTCTTCTTCTTCTTCTTCTTCTTCTTCTTCTTCTTCTTCTTCTTCTTCTTCTTCTTCTCTTCTCTTTTATCTTCTTCTTATTATTTTATTTTATTATTATTATTATTATATTATTATTATATTTATTATATTATTATTATTATTTATTATTATTATTAATTATTATTAGTGAGAGAGTGAGTGGACAACATGGCTGACACCTGTTGACATTGAGCTTCGGCTCAGTGGATAGTCTTATGTTTCTATTTATTCACTGTGTGGAATCTTTAATTTTTACCTGATGTGGACTAATCTTAATATTGGAACTTTTAACTTAAGATCTATTAAAAGTAACATTCGAAAGGAACAACTGTGTCAAGATTTAGAAAGTTATAAAATCGATGTGTTGTGTTTACAAGAGACGAAGATCCAAGATGGCGTCGACCAAACAATAAATGGTCACAGACTGCTGTGCTTTGCTTCCAGTTCACCTCACTATGGATGTGGATTTCTCATAAATAAAAACTGCAGGGATTTGACTAGTGACGAATGGAATGTTTCGGACAGAATATGTGTTCTTGAGCTTAAGTGTAAGATCAATTCAAGGAACCAGAATAACGATAATAAAGACGATCACGGTAAGAAGACGTTCACTATCTCAATCGTAAATGTTTACGCACCAACAAGTCAACGCGCAAAACAATACCCAGAGGAAACTGATAAATTTTACAAAGACCTAGACGATACACTGAACAAAATAGGAAACAAATCAATATTAATAATTGCTGGAGATTTTAATGCCAAAGTAGGAAAACGTCTCGACAGTGACACACTATGTTTAGGATCATACTCAAAAGGAAAACGTAACGATAACGGAGAAAAATTAGTCCAGTTCTGTGAACAGAGAAAACTTTTCATAACAAACAGTGCTTTCAACCACCCATCAAGACACCAGACAACATGGGTAGGACAAAGGAAAGACCAAACCCAAGACAAAATGATAACAATACACAACCAAATAGACTATATCATATGTCGACACCGCCATAAACACTACTCAACCAACTCGCGATCATACGGTGGTACACTGCTAACATCCGATCACAAACTTGTAAAAACGAATTTCAACATAAATGTGTACAGACAACGAAGACAGAAAGGTAAAACCGCAGTCAAAATAAACACGGCAAAAATAGTAAATGAGCGAGAATGTCGCATTCATTACCAATATGAACTTAACTCAAGTCTATTTAAAATAAAGCAAAACAGCAATCCAAACAATGAATGGAAAGAGACGCAAGCGGCAATGAAATATGCGGGGGAAGAAAGTGCAGGCTCTATTAATACAACTAAGAACAAACCAAATCGAACGCCTAACATCGCTATTAACGATCTATCGCGGCAACAAAAAGAACTTAGGATCAGGATACAAAACACGAAAGACTCGGAAGAAATAATAAACCTGAAAACGGAACGAAACAAAATACTGCATTCAATTCGATCACTTACAATAAAACACAGAAACGAGGAATTAGACAAAAAAGTGGAAGACATAGAAAAGTCCAAAAATAACGCATCGTCTATGTTCAAAGCGACGAAATCTCTGAACCGAAAACCATTCGAGAACCCAAAACTACAGGATAAATTTGGCAAACAGACAACAAATCCCAACGATATCCTTGACATTGTAACTGACCACTTCCAGCAGAAATTTCACAAACAAGTCTCACAAATATCGCCCTTCTCAGGAAACCCTAGAGACCTAAACAACCGCATCACAACAACTGAAGTTAGAAATAGCATAAAGTGCCTAAACAATAACAGATCCCCAGGCGAAGATGAAATTCCCGCTGAATTGCTGAAATGCGGTACACTCTCCCTGGATCTGAGCATTGCAAACATAATGAACAAAACATTCTCAACACACAAAGACTGGGACATTAACAGCGGTGTCCTAATTACAATACAAAAACCAGGAAAAACGAAAGGACCCGTAAACAACCTGCGCCCAATAACATTACTGAATACCATAAGAAAAACACTGTCAACTATTGTCCTCAACAGAATTAGACCGAAAATAGAAAAATACCTATCACATAGCCAAAGCGGGTTTCGCCAAGACCGAAGCACATCGGACGTTGTATGGACACATAAATGGTTGGCAGCAAAGGCACTCAAAGAAAACATATCCATAACAATAACCGGAATCGATATGTCCGCAGCCTTTGATACGATCGACAGAGGAAAACTTTTGGAGATATTAACAGAAATAGTAGACGAAGACGAGCTCCGAATAATCCGATTTCTCCTCAGCAACACAAAGATACAACCAAGGATATACGGGGCCACAAAACAGACGCAGTTCGAAAGTAACATCGGGACCCCCCAAGGAGATAGTCTGAGCCCGATTCTGTTCACAATATACTTAGAACACGCTCTGAAAGAAGTTCGAAAAGTCATTCCAAAACCAACGACTCATATTGAGAATGCAATCCCTAGAGAAATCGCCTATGCAGATGATGTCGATTTTATTGGATCAACACCAGCAAATATAGACATCATACAAAATACCCTCATGAAATATAACCTCCAAGTCAATGTCAATAAAACCGAATTTACAACAATATCGAGGAACAAAGAGGAATGGAAAAAAACAAAGAAAGTCGGCTCACTAATTGGAGACACCGAGGATGTACAAAGAAGAAAACAGCTATCAAACGCCGCACTCAGTAAACTCACCAATGTATGGATTAGAGGTGACAAAATAAAGAGAAAAACCAAACTGAAACTGTACCATGCTCTTGTAAAACCGGTACTTCTGTATAACTGCGGCACTTGGGCGTTGACAAAATCCGAAGAAGAACATCTGGATGCCTTCCATCGCACACAGCTAAGAAGGGTACTGGACATCAAATACCCCAAAAAGATCTCAAATGAATCACTCTATAAGATCACAAAAGAAAGACCAATCTCCCTTGACATTTTACAACAACGATGGCAACTTTTCGGTCACATACTACGCAGGGACAAAAACATACCAGCAAACCAAGCCATGTCGGGATACTTCCAAAAACACGGGAACCTTTTCAGAGGAAGACCGATCACAACACTCCCTGTGATCCTAAACAAAAACCTCACAACACTTGGACAAAGCATTAGTCTCATAACGGCAGGGGACCTTGAAAATCTGAGAACCCTAGCAGAGGACCGGCAATATTGGAGACACCTCACACAGGAAATACTGGAAACAGCCAAGGCGACCCGATCTTTCGGTCGAGACGCGAAAGGCATCTAAGTCAAGTAAGTCAGAGTGAGTGAGTGAGGAATATATATATATATATATATATATATATATATATATATATATATATATATATATATATATAGAGAGAGAGAGAGAGAGAGAGAGAGAGAGAGAGAGAGAGAGAGAGAGAGAGAGAGAGAGAGAGAGAGAGAGAGAGAGAGAGAGAGAGAGAGAGAGTCGCTTTAATTGATTGATTTTAATTTGAAAATAATATTTTCTGACGAATATGAACAAAAAAAAGTGATTTGTCAATTTTGGCTTAATATGTTGATTATCATATTGACAGATTGTAAACATCAGCCCAGCTTACGGTGTGTATTTAGGTCATTTCCTTATCGTGTTGAAATCAGAATGGAGGTGTATGACGTTTTGACATGGTTGGGGGGGGGGGGGGGGGGGGGGGCATTTTAACCACACAGAGAGAAAAAAATCTTAATTAATGGTACTATACTACTACTACTAACTACTACTACTACACTACTACTCTACTACTATACTACTACTACTACTACTACTACTACTACAACTACTACTTACTACTACTACTACTACTACTACTACTACTACTACTACTACTACTACTACTACTACTACTACTACTACACTACTACTACTACTACTACTACTACAACTACTACTATACTACTACTACTACTACTACTACTACTACTACTACTACTACTACTACTACTACTACTACTACTACTACTACTACTACTACTACTACTACTACTACAACTACTACTACTACTACTACTACTAACTACTACTACTACTACTATACTACTACTACTACTACTACTACTACTACTACTACTACTACTACTACTACTACTACTACTACTACTACTCCCTACTACACAAACAGCACAGACCCAGCCTTTGCTGATTAACACCTCATGTCAACATTACTCATTGTGGGGTTATGCGGTCTTGTGGTGTGACACTCGCTTTCGGAGATGAAGGTATAGATAGAATGCGCTTGGCCAAGGAGTTCACAACATTGCCATCCGGAAGTATAACGGACCAACACACAAACTCTGTGTAACCATGAACTTTTATAGTCTGAGTAATACAGTTTAGTGAGAACAACTCACAAACGCGGATGGCAAAAACAATAACAAAGGCCTGAGTGACGTCATCTGCATACTATCTATACTTCCGGATGGCAATGTTGTGAGCTTCGTAGCCAAGCGCACAATATCAATAGTAAACACTTTTGCGGTAACTGGTTTCAGCTTTCAGACGCTTTACAGTGCACTGCCATGACCTAATACGGTCATTATGCCATACTCAGTGGCATCAAGTACCAAATATCTCAATGTGAAAATGTGTGTACTTAAGCCTTTTCATTCTGTGTTCTAAATCCAACCAATGAGAGCGATCTATATTCAGGTCTTCGTCCAACGTAGTCATCGATCACATGATTTGTTGCTGTACAACGATTGGACATTTCTCAATAAATGTAAACACGCTGCTGTGTTTATGAAAGTTGTAAACATACCCATGAGTCATGCTGAACAAAATGATAATCGTGACGTTGGATATTTCTCAAACTGTGAACACTTTTCCCCATGTGGGTCATTTTGAGCACACTTTGAGGTGTGACCAATGACCTCGAGCACATGGAAAGGGAATATAGATCATGCCCATTGGAATATTAATATCGCAATTCAGTCTTTGGCGGAACAATTTTTAATTTATGGACATAAAATTCGGGGAAAAAAGTTTTCTTTGGTCGTGTGTATAGATAGTATGAAGTTGACGTCACTCGGGTATCTGTTATTGTTTTTTGCCATCCGCGTTTATGAGTAATTCTCACTGAACTGTGATAAGCAGACTATCAACGTTTAATGTGACAGAGATGTTTTGTGTGTTTGTCCGGATTACTTCAGGATGACTTCTAAGCCAAGCGTACACTATCTATAGATAGAATGCGCTTGGCCAAGGAGTTCACAACATTGCCATCCGGAAGTATAACGGACCAACACACAAACTCTGTGTAACCATGAACTTTTATAGTCTGGTTAATACAGTTTAGTGAGAACAACTCACAAACGCGGATGGCAAAAACAATAACAAAGGCCTGAGTGACGTCATCTGCATACTATCTATAGATAGTATGCGCTTGGCTAAGAAGCTCATAACATTGCCATCCGGAAGTATAACGGACCAACACACAAAACTGTGTGTATCCATGAACGTTTATAGTCAGGTTAATACAGTTTAGTGAACATTACTCATAAACGCGGATGGCAAAAAACATTAACAAAGACCTGAGTGATGTCAACTTCGACCTATCTATACATAGTTTTGTGTCTTGGTTCGGTATATCCGGCAAGCGGATGTTGTGAACATTTTGGCTAAGCGCACAACATCAATAGATGAGTAACTGTATACTTACTTACAGGGATTTTTTTAAAAGTCGGCGACAATAATGACATTATTATTATTGTTGTTTATAATAACAGCATCACCATCACATGGTATCGGTCGGTGACTAACTCGTCAAGAACGCGTCCACAAGGCCGGGCGTGAATCAATCGATGGTCGGCGGCCAGCAGCTCCCACTATCTTGTAGTTATAGTTGATGTCAGTCAGTCAATTGCTGAATGGAATTTATGAATATGGATTAGTAGACAGTAAGTACAGTGAGGTACGCCAGGCCAAGTTTGTGTTGGGTTGGGTTTTAGGTTTTTGCTGGAGACAGGTGGTTGACGACAGGGCGCTGAATATAGATATAGTGTGCGCTTGGCCGAGGAGTTCACAACATTGCCATCCGGAAGTATAACGGACCAACACACAAACTCTGTGTAACCATGAACTTTTATAGTCTGGTTAATACAGTTTAGTGAGAACAACTCACAAACGCGGATGGCAAAAACAATAACAAAGGCCTGAGTGACGTCATCTGCATACTATCTATAGATAGTGTGCTCACAACATTGCCACCCGGGAGTGCGCTTGGCTAAGAAGGTGACAACATTGCCATTTGGAAGTATAGATAGTATGCGCTTGGCTAAGAAGGTGACAACATTGCCATCCGAAAGTATAGATAGTATGCGCTTGGCTAATAAACTCATAACATTGCCATCCGGAAGTATAACGGACCACCACACAAAACTATGTGTAATCTTAAACGTTTATAGTCGGGTTAATACAGTTCAGTGAGCATTACTCACAAACGCGGATGGCAAAAAAAAAAAAACAATAACAAAGACCTGCGTGACGTCAACTTCTAACTATCGATAGATAGTATGCAGATGACGTCACTCAGGTCTTTGTTATTGCTTTTTGCCATCCGCGTTTATGAGTAATGCTCATTGAACTGTATTAACCCGACTATAAACGTACATGGATACACACAGTTTTGTGTGTTGGTCGGTTATACTTCCGGACTGCAATGTTATGAGCTTCTCAGCCAAGCGCATACTATCTATAGATATAGTGTGCGCTTGGCTAAGAAACTCACAGCATTGCCATCTGGAAGTATAGATAGTATGCGCTTGTGGCTAAGAAGCTGACCACATTGCCATCCGGAAGTATAGATAGTATGCGCTTGTGGCTAAGAAGCTGACAACATTGCCATCCGGAAGTAATGATAGTATGCGCTTGTGGCTAAGAAGCTGACAACATTGCCATCCGGAAGTATAGATAGGATGCGCTTGTGGCTAAGAAGGTCACAACATTGCCATCCGGAAGTACATATAGATAGTATGCGCTTGTGGCTAAGAAGCTGACAACATTGCCATCCGGAAGTATAGATAGTATGCGCTTGTGGCTAAGAAGCTGACAACATTGCCATCCGGAAGTATAGATAGTATGCGCTTGGCCAAGAAACTCACAACATTGCCAATCGGAAGTATAGATAGTATGCGCTTGGCTAAGAAGCAACACAAAGAGTTATGTGTAACCATTAACGGATGGCAATGTTATGAGCTTCTAAGCCAAGCGCATACAATCTATAGTCTAGTTAATACAGTTAAGTGAGAATTACTCATGAACGTGGATGGCAAAAAACAATAACAAAGACCCGAGTGACGTCAACTTCGAACTATCTATAGTGTCTATGACACACTAATTATTCACGTAAAGGAGAAGAAATCGAATCATTTTACCAATAATAATGATACCGATTTGATACCATGATTTAAAAAAAAAAAAAATAAAAAAATAAAAAGCTAGAACATTTATATAGTGCAATATCCACTAAACGTGCTCAAAGCGCTTTACAATGGGTCCCTGACCAACAGCAACACCTAACATATAGAACGAGACATGACGCCTGTTACACGATATTACATTTTTTTTTTTTTATTATTTTGGACAGAGACAATCCCTGTTGTGTGCATGTTTGCAACGATTTGATATAATATTTGGTTTTTCTTATGCTCATCGTTTACCACCCCACCCCCCCCCCCCCCCCCCCATTAACCCACCCCCCCTCCCCCAACCCCCCCCCCCCCCCTCCCCCTTTTAACCCTCCAGCGTGCCGGGTGCAATTATTATGATAGACAAGCTCTCAATACTCAATAGCTTTGTTGTGTGTGTGAGGGAAGATGTCGATTGAAGAGTTCGATCACGGTTGCCAGTTTTGCAGTTTTACGGCCAAATTCAGAAATACTACTACTACTTACTACTACTAACTACTACTACTACACTACTACTACTACTACTACTACTACTACTACTACTACTACTACACTACTACTACTATACTACACTACTACTACTACTACTACTACTACTACTACTACTACTACTACTACTACTACTACTACTACTACATACTACTACTACTACTACTACTACTACTACTACTACACTAACTACTACTACTTACTACTACTACTAACTACTACTACTACTAACTACACTACTACTACTACTACTACTACTACTACTACTACTACATTACTACTACTACTTACTTACTACTACTACTACTACTACATACTACTACTACTACTACTACTACTACTACTACTACTATATACTACTACTACTACTACTACTACTAACTACTACTACTACTACTACTACTACTACTACTACTACTACTACTACTACTACTACTACTACTACTACTACTATACTACTACTATCTACTACTACTACTACTACTACTTACTACTACTACTACTACTACATACTAACTACTACTACTACTACTACTACTACTACTACTACTACTCTCTACTACTACTACTACTACTACTATACACTTACTACTACTACTACTACTACTAACTATACTACTACTACTACTACTACTACTTACTACTACTACTACGACTACTACTACTACTACTACTACTACTCTACTACTTCTACTACTACACTACTACTACTACTACTAACTACTACATACTACTACTACTTCTACTACTACTACTTCTACTACTACTACTACTACTCTATACTACTACTACTACTACTACTACTACTACTACTACTACTTCTACTACTACTACTTTTTACTACTACTACTACTACTAACTACTACTACTACTACTACTACATACTACTACTACTACTACTACTACTACTAAC
>NC_088363.1:4754085-4776585 GCF_034508935.2 Berghia stephanieae | reverse complement strand
ACTTCGCGATGGTGGCGAACGAATCGGCGATCTCAAGAAGTGGGTGAGAGAGGGATCTAGAAATGACTTTGGGTTTGAAACGAATATTTTTGTGTTCGTGGATAGCTCACACGGTAGAGCCACGCTCTCACCTGCCAGGCGGAGTTGTCGTACCAATAAGGTCGCAGGTTCAAACCCCACCACCGCCGCGAAAAAAATTTTTATTCTCTATTGTCTTCTGGCACTTTTCTACTCACTTCATATCTTGTTGTTACCAACATAAGTGCCTGCTCCACTCACTTTTCTGAATTAAAAATTCACCCCATACACCGGAGCATACTCAATGTCTCAATCGTTTCTATGTTATATGTTTGTGATGAGAATATTGGCTATTAAGCTTAACTGCTGGTCAAAATTACTTCGCGATGGTGGCGAACGAATCGGCGATCTCAAGAAGTGGGTGAGAGAGGGATCTAGAAATGACTTTGGGTTTGAAACGAATATTTTTGTGTTCGTGGATAGCTCACACGGTAGAGCCACGCTCTCACCTGCCAGGCGGAGTTGTCGTACCAATAAGGTCGCAGGTTCAAACCCCACCACCGCCGCGAAAAAAAATTTTTATTCTCTATTGTCTTCTGGCACTTTTCTACTCACTTCATATCTTGTGGGTATTATACCATCTGATTTGTGATAGTCTTGTGGTTTTATTGATATACATTTTAACGATTTCTAACAGAGGATTTTTCTAAAATTTTAAAATTTAAGTATGGATTTTCCAAAGTCGAACATAGTTTTAAACTGCTATTTGTTTACAGCCATATTGGAAACTTTATTCACTGTGCTATATTTTACAACTTTTAACAACTACCGTGTACATCGATCTATTTATAATACTAATTTTGTGAACAGACTCAGAGGGGGTAGACGAAAACAACGCCCTATAACCACCGTCATTGGTCATCGGCCAACCCCACGCCCGCTCCCCCTACGACCTCGATCCTCGCTTCAATTTATCAACACTCGTCCCCCATCCAATCTAATCACTTCAATGAGTAATCCTCACCGTTCCTTGTCAAATGTCAACACTGTCCGTGACAGTCAGTATGAAATTAACGACCACCATGACAACAACTCGCAGCAACAGCACCGTCTTGAGCAACAACAACAACAACAACAACAACAACAACAACAACAACAACAACCTGCACGTAGTGATCATACCAGTTTAAAAATTGGATTACTAAATGTTAGATCGTGTCGTAATAAAACTCAAGACATAATCGACATTATTGAAGATCATAAAATTAATATTTTTGTCATCTTGGAAACATGGCTTAATCATTCATATGATGATCCAATTATGAAAGCAATTACACCCGAAGGCTTTTGTATTAAATCATTTCCACGCATTGGGAGGAAAGGAGGTGGTATTGCAATTATTTACAACTTGTCACTCTTTGACAAGATATCATTTCACCATGATAATTTTAGAAGTTTTGAATACGCTGGATTTGCCATTCATGAAAATAATTTTAAAAAGTCGTTTCACTGTGTCTACCGCCCACCACCAAGCCAACAAAACAAAATATCAGCAATTGATTTTTTATCTGAGTTCGGAGAATTTATGTCAATGCAATCCATTAACAAAAAGCATAATATTTTTATGGGTGATTTTAACATTGATTATTTCGGAAACAAAAATGAATCGAAAGTATTTCGGGAGATTATTGACACAAACAACAATATTCAACTTGTAAGCGGTCCTACAAACAACCATGGCCACACAATAGATCATGTCATTACAGACATTGAACATTCTCTCTCTTCATCTGTCTCAAATATTGATAAATTAATCTCTGACCATCATTTAATTGTGTTTTGCGTTTTATTTCCAATGAAGCACGAAGTAAAAAAGATGATAACATCTCGTAATTTGAAGAATATAAACATGAACATCTTTAAACAAGACCTTGACCATAACGTTAAAAATAAACATGATGCGAATGGTCTCCACGAGTCAATTGTTGGTACGGTGGACAAGCATGCTCCCTTAACAACTAGAGCAGTAAAAGTGAGACGTCAAGCACCCTGGTATAATACCGAAATAAAATTGAATGGATTAGCCAGGAGGCGGGCAGAAAGAAAATGGCTCAAGTCCAGAGATGCTGTCGATAAGAAGCGATACATCGCGGCTAGAAATGATGCAAAAGCCGTCAATTTCAGGGCCAAAAAGAAATTCTATGAAGAAAGCCTCAAAAACGTGGGACGTTCGAGACAATTCTTTGCCTTGACCAAGGAACTGCTGGGACAACAGACGCAACCAGCTCTCCCATCTTTAATCGATCGTGCAGATCTACCAACTCGCTTTGGTCAATATTTTAAAGAAAAAACGGATACCATCAGGAAGGAACTCTCGTCTGAATCGATCCCTACAACATTTGACAAGTTTCATGGTGATTCGTTAACACATTTTTCAAAGATTACTGAAGCTGACTTACGTGATTGCATTATGTCGTCTCCAACTAAAAGTTGTGATTTAGACCCCTTAAATACTGCCATTTTAAAAAAATGCATTGATGTAATTTTAACACCATTTACATGTATTGTTAATAATTCGTTGCAGTCAGGTGCTGTACCAGACATTTACAAAGTTGCTCATGTCAAACCCCTTTTGAAAAAACCTGATCTCGATAAAGAGAACTTAAAAAACTATCGCCCTGTCTCTAATCTTCCTTTTCTCTCTAAGATCTTAGAAAAGCTTGTTTTGAAACAATTACTGTCTCATCTTAAAAATAATTGTCTTGAAGAAAAATTTCAGTCTGCTTATAGGCAACATCATTCGACGGAAACCGCACTTGTTAGGGTTGTTAATGATCTCCTCTCTGTTATAGACAATGGTTCATGTTCTTTGCTGAATTTGCTTGACCTATCGTCTGCTTTTGATACTATTGATCACAATCTTCTTCTCAAACGTCTTGAAATTACTTATGGCGTGTCTGGTGCAGCGCTTGATTGGTTTAGGTCATATTTGTTTAATCGTAAACAGATTATTACGGTGGATGAATATAGATCGGAGGAAATCTTTCTTGATTGTGGGGTTCCCCAGGGTTCAGTACTTGGACCCGTTCTTTTTGTTTTGTACGTTGGCCCTCTGTCTAAAATCATCAGAAGTTTTGGTCTGTCTTACCATCAATACGCTGATGATACGCAATTGTACTGCGTTTCCAATATGAGAAATTTACAAGAAGTATCAGCCAATAGTAAAAATTGTATCCAAAGTGTTAAGAAATGGATGAATGAGAACAGACTGAAACTGAATGATGATAAGACGGAGGTGCTGTATGTGGGGAACAGGAAGTGGAAAAGTGAAACAGATTTGAAGTTGGGGGATGCCTCTATTCAAATTGTTGACAAAGTGAAAAACCTTGGCACATTCTTAGACTCTGGACTGTCGATGGAGCATCAGGTTAATAATTTGGTTAGATCTCTCTTTTTTCCAACTAAAAAAGATTGCTTCCATTAGACGGTTCATATCTGAGGATGTGACCAAGCACCTGGTTGTGTCCCTCGTACTATCGAAATTGGATTATTGTAATGCTCTGTTGTTTGGCGTTTCGCAATACAATCTGAAACGTCTTCAGATTGTCCAAAACAGCGCTGCCAGACTAGTATTTATGAAGCGTAGGTGCGACTCTGCCGACCTCTACTTCATGACCTGCATTGGCTGCCTGTTGAGAAAAGAATTAAATTCAAAGCTTGTGTTTTAGTGTATCGTTGTCTTGAAGGTACTGCCCCTTCCTACCTTTCAGAACTAATTGAAAGATATTCAAAACCCCGCCCCTTACGTTCGGCCAGTGATTCCACAAAACTAGTTGTCCCTCGAATTCGGAAAAATGCTGGAATGAGATCCTTTTCTCATTTCGGACCCTCTATTTGGAACGCCTTACCGCAGAGCATTCGTGAAAAAGAATCTTTGTCTATTTTTAAACGTTCGCTTAAAACATATTTGTTTCGATTTTAGTAGATGGTATGAGAAGCAAGATAGGTTTGGTTTGTGTTGTGTGTTGTGTTGTGTGTGTGTATGTGTGTGTGTGTGTGTGCTTGTGTGTGTGAATGAGTATGTTTCAGCCAAAGTAATTTGTAATTTAAGCGCTTAGAGTCTGGTGTCTCGGAGTTATAGCGCTATATAAGTTTTCAGCATTATTATTTTCAGCATTATTATTATTATTATTATTATTATTATTATTATTATTATCATTATCATTATTATTATTATTATTATTATTATTTATTATTATTATTATTATTATTATTATTATTATTATTATTATTATTATTATTATTATTATTATCATTATTATTATTATTATTATTATTATTATATTATTATTATTATTATTATTATTATTATTATTATTATTATTATTATTATTATTATATTATTATCATTACTATAGAATAATGGGTGTGCAATGCGGTGCGAGCGGCGGGGGCGGTGAGAGAGGCATGGCGTCTTGCAAACACCCTACATTAAATGTTGTTGTTATGTTCACACCAGACTAGAAAGAATGGGTTTTTTTTTACTTTTACTACATACGACGACGACTTATTATTTACCGCTGGCATTGTTATTGTTATTGTTATTGAAAACCACACGTGTCTACGAAATAACAACAGCCTTCATTCAGTCATTCAGCTATCTAGTTGCGGCTCTGTCGTAATGCGACACAGCTGCTGTGATTGAATGATCTGACGATATTGCTGCTGAGATAATAATATTAACTCACTTAACCCTAACACCGACTATATCCGTAGTATACCCGGGCTTACTTTTACCCCATGCCTATTTATTACATTTTTCTGAGATAAAGTATAGACGTAGTTTCAAAGCTAATGTTTATAGTTTTTACATGTTAATGGTAGTTTAATGAAAATATTTATGTACGAGTACATGCTCATTTTTTACACTTTTTTTTTTCAATTTTGAAAAGTGGCAAAAATCTCTAGGATTGAGTGAGTTAACTATCCATATTATTATGCAGTACGGTAGTTTTACTTTCCAAGGAATAATGATAATATAATAATATAGAAAAAGAAAAAGAAGAAAGAATGAATGAATGAATCAATCAATGAATGAATGAATAAATGGATGAATGAATAAATGAAGGAATGAATGAATGAATGAATGAATGAATGAATGAATGAATGAATGAATGAATGAAAAATATGGTAGATTAAACGTTTCGGGTTTTCAGATCTGAAAAAAAAAAAAAATTATCCGTCGACGTCTACTTATTTGCAGGTCTGATAACCCAAATTTGTATGGACTCATTGTTGTCATGGAGTTACTCTCAAACCAACGGTGTGTAAAAAAAGTAGTCCTCCATAGCATGTAGGCCCATGGAGCCGGAGTTTATCCCGGTTTCTATAGCGTGAACCGGACAATAGCAATTGTTTGCTATCCTTTGGATAGGACGCTAGTCTATGGCAAAGGAGGCTACTTTCCGCCAAGTCTAAGAGGCCCAGCTACCCATTCACTGGGTAGACAGGGAGGTCAGAAAAATAATCTCGACTGCACCCGAGATCGATCTTGGTCCCTTTGCGTGTGAACCGAGTGCTCTATCGACTGAGCTATTGTTGGACCCCCCCCCCCCCCACAACGGTGTTAAATCAAGCCGCCCACAACTGCATTCGGCTGTCAGACCTGCGAATGTGTGCACCTTGGGCACGTCATCGAGAGCCAATGACCGGAGGGTCTTACAAGGACAACATGGTCAACCATTGGGACCTCAAGCTTCAGAATGGTCTCTGTTCATTCCATTCTCATTTCTAATTTTTAAACATTTATTTTGTTTATGTTATTTATCTTTTCGAGTTCTTCTCTCTCTCTCTCTCTCTCTTCTCTCTCTCTCTCTCTCTCCTCTCTCTCTCCTCTTCTCTCTCTCTCTCTCCCTCCTCTCCTCTCTCCCCTCCCTCTCTCTCCTCTCTCTCCCCTCTCCTCTCTCTCTCCCTCTCCTCTCCCCTCCTCTCTCTCTCCCTCTCTCTCCCTCTCTCTCTCTCTCCTCTCTCTCTCTCTCCTCTCTCCTCTCTCTCTCTCTCTCTCCCTCTCTCTCTCTCTCTCTCTCTCTCTCCCTCTCTCTCTCCCTCTCTCTCTCTCTCTCCCTCTCCTCTCTCCCTCTCTCCCCCACTCCTCTCTCTCTCTCCCCTCTCCCCCCGCCCCTCTCTCTCTCTCTCTCTCTCCTCTCTCCTCTCTCTCTCTCCTCTCTCTCTCTCTCTCTCTCCCTCTCCTCTCTCCCTCTCTCCCCCCACTCCCTCTCCTCTCCTCCTCTCCCACTCCCCTCTCTCTCTCTCTCTCTCTCTCTCTCTCATCTCATCTCATCTCATCTCCCCCCCCCCCCCCCCTCTCCCCCGTCTTTGTACCCGCGGGCAAGATGACATCATTTGTTACGAGCTGTGAACCTCGAGCTAATATAATATTGTGTTGACAAAACCATCTGTTGATTGGACGATGCGTGGGAGGATCAGAGGATTTCCCCCCCCCCCCCCCCCCCTCTCCACCCCACTCAAACCCACACATCCTCCAACATCTCCCCCTCCCCCCTCCCCTCCCCCCAACCTGCCCAAATATCAATATTTTCCGTTCACGTGAAAAGATAATACTCACAATAATAAATATATCTAGCCTTATATGCCAATAACTTTTCTAAATATCCTACAAATTTATATAATAATATAGCACATTTTTGTGCGGCTATGAAAATCTAGTGGTATGACACTCGGATATCAAGGTCTTGGGTTCGAGTCCCGACCTGAGCTGCGCATAGTTGAGTCTGTAGAGAAGGATATTTACTCTTACATTCCCTCGCCGTACTCAGCTCTCATTAAAAGGAGAAGATGGCAATGGTTGGGGCATGTCTGTCTTCCGAAGACCTGATGAAACACTGATAAGGAAGGCTCTGGGATATGGACACCCTAAGGAAAGAGGAATCGAGGCTTCCCCAAGGAGACTTGGAGACGTACCGTAGAGAGGGCCTAAAGCAGAGAGGTCTGTCCCTCGAGATGGCCCCAAGAATAGCTGCTGACAGGACCAGGTGGAGATCCCTTGCATCGCCTCCAGTGCCAGCAGACCCGGAGGCGAGGATTGAGTGAGGGACTCAGCTGCACCATGAGTACCCGAGCGAACCGGCGGTCTCCAGAAGTGGGTGAGAGAGAGCTCTAAAATTGACCTGAGTTTGATACGAATATTTTTGTATTCGTGGATAGCTCACACGGGAGAGCCACGCTCTCACCTGCCAGGCGGAGTTGTCGTACCAATAAGGTCGCAGGTTCAAACCCCACCACCGCCGCGAAAATTGTTATTCTCTATTGTCTTCTGGCACTTTTCTACTCACTTCATCTCTTGCTATTGGCTATGGAACTATTGTAAAGCATTTGAGAACGGTTAGTGGATTTTGCACTGAAGAAGGAACGAAATTGATGTCACTCAGCTCTTTGTTATTGTTTTTAGCCAGCCATTTTTATGAGTATTTCTCACTAAATTGTATGAATCAGACTCGTGGATAGCTCATACGGTAGAGTCACGCTCTTCCCGGCCAGGAGGAGTTGTCGTACCAGTAAGGTCGCGGGTTCAAACCCCCATCACCGCCGCGAAATTTTTATTCTCTATTGTCTTCTGGCACTTTCCTACTCACTTCATCTCTTGTTGTTATTAATCAGACTATAGAGGGAACGAAGTAGACGTCGCTCACCTCATTTACAAGGGGTCGCCAGCCAACTTACCAACATTCAAAACTGTGTGTAACCTTGATGTAATTTAGTGAAATTAATAATTAAAATGCAAAACAAAGAACTGAGTGACGCCAATTTCGTTCCATCTATTATGTCGGGTTAGGGGGGGGGGGAGGATTCGATGTTAAAAAATGATTTTATAGACAAAAATAATTCAAAACCTGGGTTGATTTCGTAAGTCCTATTGAAGATGAAAGGGGTCCCGATAGCTCAGGTGGTAGAGCACTCTCTTCACACGCAAAGGGACCGAGTTCGATCCGGGTGCAGAGTAGATTTTTTTTGACTCCCCTAACCACCCATCAGTGATTGGGTAGCTGGCTCTGTTAGATCTGGCGGAAAGTACTTTGCGATAGACTAGCGTTCTATCTAAAGGGTAACAAGCAATTGCTATTGTCCGTTTCACGCTATGGAAACCGGGATAAACTACGTCTCCATGGGCCCAATGGCTCTGAAGGACTAGTTTTTTTTATTATTGAAGATAATAGACATCATTTCTAAAAGCAAAGGAAACTAAAATCTCGTGGTCAAAATGTATCAGGTCATGTTTTGGGCATTTTTTTTTGGCTAATTTAACACGTCATTAATCATTCTATACATAGTATGCGTTTGGCTAAGAAACTCACAACATTGCCATCCGGTAGTATAACGGACCAACTATGTGTAACCATGAACTTTTTGTCTGGTTAATACAGTTAAGTGAGAATTACTCATAAACATGGATGGCAACAAAAAAAAAAAAAAAACAAAGACCCGAGAGACGTCAATTTCATTCTAACTACACAGAAATTTTATCTCACTGAACTCATTTTCTTGTGGGTTTTTTTATCAATCCTTTTTTTTTTTCTCAATTCTTTTATTTTTATAGATCTATATTATTATTTTTTTTTATAATTTAATTAATTTATTAATTTTTTATTTATATTTTTTTCAGATTTTTTTTTTTTTGTTTTGGTCGTTTTAAAACGATGTATGCACTCATTTGGTGCATATTGCCATTATCTTGTCTTTGAAATTTGGATAAATTAATTCACAGGAAAATTCATATTTTCTACAAATTTCAATCTGCAGATTTAAAACTTGCACAAAATAATCAAAGCATGTTTATCGACAATGTGACCATAGGAATTTTTGATATCTCATTATGTTCTAAAGATATGGGACCAAACGTTCCCAATTGTAGGCAAAAAAAAATGTAGTTTTGCAATGATATTATTATTATTCCTGTTCATTCACCGCCCGTGGGCTAAAATCAAACTGAAGCTGTTGCAGCTGTTCCAAGAATTAACAAAATTCAAGATGGCCGCCTCAATATATTGCGCAATATTTTGAATTTTTAAAAAATTTCATCTTGGTGGCTAAAATAGTTGTATTTGAGTACTTGTGGATAATGTCATTTGTGGGAAGTAGAGATCAAGATACAATTTAGCATTTTCAATTTTGATTCCCCTTAAAAAATTGCAATATATTCGAGTAATTTGATCGCTTAAGAAGTGACCTTCATACTCATTTTTAGAAATTGGAGGAAAAAAATGATGGTTTACCAGACAGTTCATAAAAGTCACGACCTCACATGGCAAAGGCAGAGTTGCCAATTTGGCGTTTTGAATGTCAAATTCCTAAACTTGGCGTTTTTTGTTTTTTTTTTAAAAGCCATTTGGCCTAGAAAATGTGAGTTTAGCATTTAGTCATTAATTTATTATATTTAACTATTTATTTTTAGAATTTATTTAATTTATTTAATTAATTTTTTTTTCATCTTTTACAGATCAATCCATTTTACCTATCTAATAGACTAATTAATAATAATTTCACAAATATACAAATTGTCACCCTTACACACTGGCAAGACGGTGGAATTTTAAAATTATTATTAAAGCAAAGCACTATCTATTCATGGCAGTAAAATAAGAAAAATAAGATTTATTTTCAATATTTTTATGTGCATTTTAGCATTTTAGCAGGAAAACAACGTGTTGCTTGCAAACGTGGGCCATTTTTATTTACAGACCATTTGGCCATTATTTTTTCTGTGTTTGATGACACAAATACATCCCTTTAGTTTTGTTTTTTTAATGTTGGTCTGTTTTGTTGATTCAGTAGAGGTTAATATCCTTCTCAATCAGAAACTCGAGTTTTCTGTTTTTGTCGTGTGGATAGAAATTGCTTCCTATTCTCGTGAAATTGGAGGACAAGCGCATGATGTTTGTTATGATTCATTTCAAATGTGTTTGGGCGTGCAAGAGACAGGAGAATATGTTTTGGTTTTTGTTCTTTTTGTTTTGTTTTTTTTTTTTTTGTTTTTGTTTGTTCTTTTAAAAAAAAAAATAATTTTGTATTTTTTGTTTGTTTGTTTGTTTGTTTGTGTGTTTGTTTATATATTTTTGGTTTGTTTGTTGGTTTTGATTTTTTCGGGGTTTTTTTTGTTTTTTTTTTTTTTGTTTTTTTTTTTTTGTTTTTTTTTTTTTAATTTTTTTTTTTTTTTTTTTTTGTTTTTGTTTGTGCTCATAAACGTGGATGGCAAAAAAACAATAACAAAGACGATTATGAGTGATTCTCACTTAACAGTATTATCCAGTCTATAGATAGAATGCGCTTGGCCAAGGAGTTCACAACATTGCCATCCGGAAGTATAACGGGCCAACACACAAACTCTGTGTAACCATTAACTTTTATAGTCTGGTTAATACAGTTTAGTGAGAACAACTCACAAACGCGGATGGCAAAAACAATAACAAAGGCCTGAGTGACGTCATCTGCATACTATCTATAGACAGTTCGAAGATGCCGTCACTCACGTCTTTGTTATTGTTTTTTGCCATCCGCGTTTATGAGTAATACTCACTGAACTGTATTAACCCGACTATAATCGTTCATGGATACACACAGTTTTGTGTGTTGGTCCGTTATACTTCCGGATGGCAATGCTGTGTATTTCTTAGCCAAGCGCATACTATCTAAAGACGGAATGAAATTGACGTCACTCAGCTCTTTGTTATTGTTTTCAGACAGCCATTTTCATGATTCGTTCTCACTAAAGTATAGATAGTATGCAGATGACGTCACTCAGGCCTTTGTTATTGTTTTTGCCATCCGCGTTTGTGAGTTGTTCTTACTAAACTGTATTAACCAGACTATAAAAGTTCATGGTTACACAGAGTTTGTGTGTTGGTCCGTTATACTTCCGGATGACAATGTTGTGAACTCCTTGGCCAAGCGCATTCTATCTATATTATTCAGACAAGAAAAGAAATAATTTTACACATATTATAATAGTTTTTGTGGTTGGTACATTATATCCGGCTGGTGGATGTTGTGAATAGTTTAGCTAAACGCACTACACCAATAAGAGGCAATTTATCAATCAGACTAGAAAAGGAATAACATATTATAAATAGTTTTGTGTACGTTATTTCCGGTTGGCGGATGGTGTGAATAGTTTAGCTAAACGCACAACGTAGAGGCAATTTATCAATCAGACTATAAAAGGAATAACATATTATAAATAGTTTTGTGTACGTTATTTCCGGTTGGCGGATGGTGTGAATAGTTTAGCTAAACGCACAACGTAGAGGCAATTGATCAATCAGACTTGAAAAGGAATAACATATTATTATAAATAGTTGTGTGTGTTGGTACATTATATCCGGCTGGCGGATGCTGTGAATAGTTTAGCTAAACGCACAACACCAATACGTGGCAACTTATCAATCAGACTTGAAAAGGAATAATATGTTATAAGTTATAGTTTTGTGTGTTGGTACGTTATAGATAGTATGCAGATGACGTCACTCAGGCCTTTGTTATGGTTTTTGCCATCCGCGTTTGTGAGTTGTTCTCACTAAACTGTATTAACCAGACTATAAAAGTTCATGGTTACACAGAGTTTGTGTGTTGGTCCGTTATACTTCCGGATGGCAATGTTGTGAACTCCTTGGCCAAGCGCATTCTATCTATATCCGGTTGGTAGATCTTGTGAATAATTTACCTAAACGCATGGCACCAACAAGTGGCAACTGGTGTGACCGACTTAATAATACTGATAATACTGATATTATTTATAATTCTAATGATATCATTTACAGCAAATGTACCTCAGGGTAGGTGAGATTAATGGCCACCGTAAAACTCTTGGGTCGGTGAACTCGGAACGCGTCCACAACAATTGAATGACTAATGCGACTGCTGCTAAACTGTGACAAAACTACGTTGTGTTTGGTTAGTTTTGTTTGTTTGTTTGTTTGCTTGTTTGTTTGTTTGCTTGTTTTTGTTGGGTTTTTTCTTTCTTCGGTGTTCTTTTACTTTTGTTCTATTTCGTTTTGTTTCGTTTCATTTTTGTTTATTGTTTGTTTTTTTTGTTGGTTTTTGTTTTTGTTTTTTTTTTTTTTTTTTTTTTTTGTTTGTTTGTTTTTTTTTTTTTAATTTTCTTTGTTTGTTTTTGTTTTTTAATTCGTTTGTTGTTGGGGTTTTTTGTGGGGGGGGGGGGGTGTTTTGCTTGTTGTTTTTTTTTTAAATATATAGATTTCTTTGCTTTTTTTGTGTGTGGTTTTTCTTTCGCATTTTTTTTTGGGGGGGGGGGGGGGGAGTGAAACTGTATGGATACACCGATATATGTACACACGAACCTCCTGTTGTCAAATAAATTCACTTCAACTTGATTCATCCCTTTGACTTCCAAATATAAGACGTTTTAACAAGGCGTGGGCCATTTCATCCTATAATTGCTGCGGCTACAGTTACTATTATTAACACAAATATTACTACTACTACTACTACTACTACTACTACTACTACTACTACTACTACTACTAACTACTACACTACTACTACTACCACTACTACTACTACTACTACTACTACTACTACTACACTACTACTACACTACTATACTACTACTACTACTACTACTACTACTACTACTACTACTACTACTACTACTACTACTACTACTACTACTACTACTACTATTACTATTACTACTACTATTACTAATAATAATAATAATAATAATAATAATAATAATAATAATAATAATAATAATAATAATAATATAATAATAATAATAATAATAATAATAATAATAATAATACTGCAACCATTATTAAGTACACTTTTCCATCTCATCCTCCTATTCTTTCTCCTCCCTCCTCCTCCTCCTCCTCCTCCACCACCAGCTTCTCCTCTTCCTCCTCTTCCTCCACCCCAATTCATCATTTATACCCAATAAACCCCAACCCTCTTTCATCTCATTCTTCTATAATATAATTCCTCGTACCCCCTTAGCCTTTTCTCTTTCAAATCTATATGAAAACGGCAGCTCCAGTCCTCGCCCTAATGAACACCAACATGGTTTATCTATCTACCAAATCACATCACACGCAGCAAAAACCAACTGTTGTACAGATACGTGCAGACGTATGCACCAGAAACACACCGACAAATCACATTATTTTCATTTTGGTCAGAAAATTTCTACTCCAAATATTTCAATTGATTAACTTGATCCTCAACTTTTCAACAACCCCCCCCCCCCCCGCCCTCTCCCCAAAAATCAAACCCAAGACTTCGAAATAATTACAATTTTGAAACTTTAAATAACTTTAAGACTCATCTTAATCAAGCGATTTTAGAAGTAAAATATTTCCGGCTAAATTAAAAAAAAAAAATGCGTTATGTCTGGTGAGAGCAATGTGAGTGCTCTACCCTGACTTCGGTGGGAGAAACGAACGAATGCATGCAACATGTAGTAATAATATACCAGCCCGGGGTTAAAATCAAGATAAAAAATTGACATCCCTTCTTCTCCAAGAACGAACGAAAGGCAGCCATGCAAGCATGATTCATGCCAGGGGTATTTGGGTTCTTGGCTCTGAATCTGGGAATCGTCTCTTTCATTAAACGCGGCAAGTGTTGGTAAAAGATAATAAATAGTCATTATGATTTCCTAATCGCAGTGTGCAAAAAAAAAAAACAAAAACAAAAAAAAGAGAGAGAGAGAGAGAGAGAGAGAGAGAGAGAGAGAGAGAGAGAGAGAGAGAAGAGAGAAGAGAGAGAGAGAGAGAGAGAGAGAGAGAGAGAGGGGGGGGGGGGGGAGGGGGGGGGAGGAGGGAGCCGAAACGAAATCGTAACGAAAAGAGAATCTGCTATTCTTTTTAAACAGGGGGGTTGGGGGTTAAAATTGCTCCCTTACAGTTAATGTTAGTTTTTTTTGCCAACCAACACAGGATTACTGGCAAATCTAAAAATCACAAAACTATTTTTTACTGATTGATTTACGAGTAACTTGCAAATCTTTTCTACATTAAAGGTAATTCTATCATCCGTTGACTCAAATGATTATTTATGAAATCTGCGAGGGCACAATGATCGGTCATTACATGTTAGGAATCGCCATATGGCCGCCCGCCCTATTGGATTCAATAGTCTGATGTCACGTCGCCCAGCAACGGCGACCATCGTCGTTCTAAATAAAGAAAATGATGATAATGATGATGATGATGATAATAATACAATCATAAGATGGTCTGTCTCGTGGCGCAGTTGCCAGAGACCTCGTTTTCTGACACCCCCCCCCCCCCCCAACCCCACCCCCCCCCCCCCCCCCCACCTATCCGTCCAGAGTGAAAGTTGAGACAGTTTTGAGACAGTTATATCAAAAGGAATGTAGTTTGCGATAGACTAGTAGATACGTATTAATGTTAAGAAATACTTTTTAAAACCCAAAAATACCAACCCCCCCCCCCCCCCCCCCCCCCCCCTCCCTCCAAGAAATACAAAACCCAAAAAACATACCCATCTTCATTTAATATATATCTAATAAAAATAAATAATAAAGTGTTCTTCTTTACATAGTATGCAGATGACGTCACTCAGGCCTTTGTTATTGTTTTTGCCATCCGCGTTTGTGAGTTGTTCTCACTAAACTGTATTAACCAGACTATAAAAGTTCATGGTTACACAGAGTTTGTGTGTTGGTCCGTTATACTTCCGGATGGCAATGTTGTGAACTCCTTGGCCAAGCGCATTCTATCTATAGCGCTAAATGCCGAAGCCTCGAAAGCGCTTATCAAATCATAAACAAACACACTCGTACCGAGCCAAACAGACACACACACACACACACACACACACACACACACACAACAGTCGCACACACAAACGATGCAAGTTTTACCAAAAAAATGAAATTGACATTCAACAAAATGGATTCAAAAATCAAACGAGTAATTGTAGATAGTATGCGCTTCTCTAAGGAGTTCACAACATTGCCATCCGGAAGTATAACGAACTAACACACAAAACTGAGTGTAACCAAGAACGTTTATAGATGGTTCGAAGATGACGTCACTCATGTCTTTGTTATTGTTTTTTGCCATCCCCGTTTATGAGTACTTCTCACTAAACTGTATTAACCCGACTATAAACGATCATGGTTACACAGGGTCTTGTGTGTTGGTCCGTTATACTTCCGGATGGCAATGTTATGAGCTTCTTAGCCAAGCGCATACTATCTATAGATAGTATGCAGATGACGTCACTCAGGCCTTTGTTATTGTTTTTGCCATCCGCGTTTGTGAGTTGTTCTCACTAAACTGTATTAACCAGACTATAAAAGTTCATGGTTACACAGAGTTTGTGTGTTGGTCCGTTATACTTCCGGATGGCAATGTTATGAGCTTCTTAGCCAAGCGCATACTATCTATAGTCTGGTTATTACTGAATAGTGAGAAGTACTCATAAACGCGGATGGCAAAAAAAACAATAACAAAAGGCCTGAGTGACGTCATCTTCGAAATATCTAAACTCATCAAGAAGAAAATGCCTACGATAAAAATTTTGACTTAAATTTAAATATAACCGTGAAAAGCAATCTGACTGAACTCAGACGTGAGCTGGAACAAAAATTGGATTCTTTACTTTGTTTCGTTTTGATGTCAACTTGACTCCTTGGGAAATTCCAATACAAGTCAACAAGTCACACGAATTTTCTTCAATTTTGAATGGATTTGTAAAGAACGTTTGAAATAATAATAAAAACGTTGGAAAATTATAAAATTTCTTTCAAAATATCTCGGCAAAGGTAATATGGCGAACGGCAGAGGTGGATTGAGAAAAACTGAAATAATAGAAGGAACGAAATTGACGTCACACAGGTCTGTTATTGTTTTCAGACGGCCATTTTGGTGATAAGTTCGTGCTAAATTATATCAATCTGACTATAGATAGTATGCAGTTGGCTAAGAAGCTCACAACATTGCCATCCGGAAGTATAACGGACCAACATACAAAACTCTGTGTAACCTTGAAGGTTTATAGTCTGGTTAATCCAGTTTAGTGAGAAGTACTCATAAGCGCGGATGGCAAAAAACAATAACAAAGACATGAGTGACGTCATCTTCGAACTATCTATAGATAGTATGCGCTTGGCTAAGAAGCTCACAACATTGCCATCCGGAAGTATAACGGACCAACACACAAAACTATGTGTAACCTTAAACGTTTATAGCCTGGTTAATACAGTTTAGTGAGAATTACTCATAAACGCGGATTGCAAAAAAAAAAAAAAAACAATAACAAAGGGCTGAGTGACGCCATCCTCGTTCTATCTATAAACGATCATGGTTACACAGAGTTTGTGTGTTGGTCCGTTATATAGATAGTATGCAGATGACGTCACTCAGGCCTTTGTTATTGTTTTTGCCATCCGCGTTTGTGAGTTGTTCTCACTAAACTGTATTAACCAGACTATAAACGTTCATAGATACACACAGTTTTGTGTGTTGGTCCGTTATACTTCCGGATGGCAATGTTATGAGCTTCCTAGCCAAGCGCATACTATCTATAGACTGGTGGATATTGTGAGTTTTTTACCTAAACCCAGATCATCGATACTAAGGGATAATTCCCTTAACTATGATGTTGTAATGATCTCGCAAAGGAAAATCCGCTTGGCATATTTTATTATGATTACGAGTGAGACTTTTTATCAACTTAACCTCCACTTCCGTTCAAAATGAAAATATTTGAGTCAACAAGTCATAAGGCATGTTTTTGTTTGTTTTGTTTTTGTTTTGTCTTTGTTTTTTTGGTTGTTGTTTTTATTTTTAAAAATTCAATTCTGAGTGGATGACTTGAGAAATCCAACCGCCTTTTATTTACTTGCCTTCTTTTAAAAAACTTCACTGACTTTTCACTGGTGAAAATAATCTGACGCAATGCAGACGTGAGCTGGGGAAAATTGGAACGCTAATAAGGGGAATTCCCTAAATCTACTCTTTTAAAAAAAAATAATAATAATAATTCAGTCGCAATGTGCAAATTGTGAAAAAAAAAAACCTTTATAAACAACTAATCACATCAAGACAGGGAATTCCGTAAATTATAGGCTACTCCAAATAGATTTTTAAAAAATAGTTACTTGATGAAAGGGAATTCCTAAAATCACACTTCTTTTTAATATTTTATTTTGTTTGCTGCGGGTATCGCTTCGTTTTTGACCTAATGGCTACACTAATAAATTATAGGATTTAAAAACCTTTAAATGCTCCGGGTAAATTCATGCACAAATACAATTTTTCAATTTTATAGATATCGGGTCTTTTTTTAAAAAATATTTTCTGTTCCTCTTTAGTAATGTTTATTTCTTTTCTTTCTTTCTTTCTTTTTCTTTTTCTTTTTTTTTTTTAATTATTTTTTTTTGTATTGTTTTGTTTTTGTTTTTATTTTGGCCTTTTTTATTTTTTATCATTTTTTAGATTGGTCTCATACAGGTATATACAGGTCTGACATCCGAACTCTATGATGGGCCTAATTTAACTAACATTGTTGTAATGGACAATATTATAATATTGCGTCATCCCTTTTTGTTTTCATTTAATTTTTGTTTTTTGTTTGTTTGTTTTTTGGTTTTGAGATTTCCATTCCAACAATGAATGAGCCCGTAATAAATTGGGTTATCAATTAATTCAAGCCTGCAAATAGATAAGTGCATTTCGGATTCAAGGATTATACTTTTCAAATTACTGCAATGCTGCGTCAAAATGACAACGGGTATAGGGGGGGGGGGGGGGGTAGGGACAACAACAAAAATCAATAGAAAGAATGAATGTGCTGCTATGTGGTCTAGTGGTATGACACTCGCTTTCGGATCGGAAGGTCCTGGGTTCGAGCCCCGCGCTCGGCACATAGTTGAGTCCTTGGAAAGGGTTCTTTACTCACATTCTCTCTCACCGTACCCAGGTGTAAAATGAGTACCTGGCCGTTAACAGCGTTGTCTTTGTCCGAAAAATTGTAATATCGCCTAACAGGTGTCATGTCCCGTCCTCCATGTTAAATGTTGCTGTTGGCCAGGGACCCCTTGTAAAGCGCTTTGAGCACATTTAGTGGATATTGCGCTATATAAAGCTCAATTTATTATTTTATTATTATTATTATGACGAGGTCTTAAGTTTCAAAAGAATATGATTTCCCTTTAATACGGTTATAATATGTATAGATACCAACGTTGAAAACTGTATCTGCTTGTATATTGTCATATTATTATTATAAAGAGATCTCCCCTTTTTAGGATTCACAGCGGGAGCAAGAAAAGTCTTTATGATTTAGGAACACTTGGGTGCGTTCTCTCTCTCTCCCTTCTTATCGATTATTATATTATTATTTGATGTTATGATGATAACGAATGCTAATACTCTCTCTCTCTCTCTCTCTCTCTCTCTCTCTCTCTCTCTCTCTCTCTCTGTGTGTGTGTGTGTGTGTGTGTGTTTGAGTGTGTGTATGTGTGTGCGTGGACTGTTTCTCCTTCCCTCTCTTCTTTCTTTCATTCTCCTTCTCTCTGTCTCTGACTCTCTCTCTCTCTCTCTCTCTCTCTCTTCTCTCCTCTCTCTCTCTCTCTCTCTCTCTTCTTCTCTTCCTGTGTGTGTGTATGTGTGTCTGTCTGTCTCCCCCCCCCGCCTCTCTCTCTCTCTGTCTCTCCCCCACCTCTCCTCTTCTTCTCTTTCCCTCTTTCTCTTTCTCTCTCTCTCTCTCTCTCTCTCTCTCTCTTTCTCCTCTCCCTCCCTCTTTCTCTTTGTCTCTCTCTCTTTCTTTCTTTCTCCCTCCGTCTCCCTTTCTATCTCTTTATCTCTCTCTGTTTCTCTATGTATCTGACTCTCTCTCTCTCTCTATCTCTCTCTCTTTCTCTCTCTCTCTCTCTTGTTCTCTCTCTCTCTCTCTTTCTCTCTCTCTCTCTTGTTCTCCCCCCCCTCCCCCCCCCCCCCCCCCCCCTTTCCCTCTCTCTCTCCCTTTTTTTCTCTGTGTGTCTCTCTGTGTAACTGTCTTTGACTCCTCTCTTTTCTCTTCTCTTTCCTCTCTCTCTTCTCTACTCTCTCTCTCTCTCTCTCTCTCTCTCCTTCCTCTCTCTCTCCCTCTCTCTCCTCCTCTCTCCCTCTTTCTCGCTCCCCCCCCCCCCCCCCCCCCCCCCCCCCCCCCCCCCCCCCCCCCCCCCCCCCCCCCCCCCCCCCCCTTTATCCCGCTTTTACGCCTACAGTATATCATTTCATTGTATTTTTCTTTTCTTTTCTTTTCTCCTTTTTTTTTCTTTCGGTTATAATATTATGACGAATAATATAGGACAGACAGCATGATATCACTAGTATCTAGATAGTAACCTTCTGATAACTGGTAGCGTCAACACGATAAAAAAAAAAAAGAAAAGAAAAATAAAAGATTACAAAAGAAGAAAAGAACGATTTAAAAAAAAGAAAAAAAAAGTTATGCATATTCATAATGAGCCCACGTCATCGGCGTTCCCCTGTTTGATCCCCTTGTAAGGCGTCTAGACTGCGGTTTCTCCTTGGGTTCAAAAGAAAAAAGAAAAGATAAAAATTAAAAGATAAAAAATAAAAGATAAAAAATAATGTAATAAATGTGCTGATGTGTTAACTGATATTAATTATGGGATGGGTATCTTTCTCGAATTCAAACTCTAAGCCTCATGGCCAAGCAATACGTATTGCGACTATAATAATGTGGTCTAGTGGTATGACACTCGCTTTCGGATTGGAAGGTCCTGGGTTCGAGTCTCGTTCGGCACATAGTTGGTTGAATCCTTTCAAAAGGCTCTTAACTCACATTCTCTCACCGTAATCAGGTGTAAAATGAGTACCTGGCCTTTAACAGAATTGTCTCTGTCGGAAAAAAAATGCTTATATAAGCCTAACAGGCGTCATGTCACGTTTTACATGTTACGTGTTGTTGTTGGTGGTCAGGGACCCCTTGTAAAGCGCTTTGGGCACGTTTAGTGGATATTGCGCTGTATAAAAGCTCAAAAGCTCAAGCTCAAGCAATACGTATTGAATTTCGGATTTGTTAAAGATAATCCAGTACTGATCGATAAATAGTAATTGTTATATTAACATAACATGTGGTATAGGGCAAAATAGGATAAGATCCTTTGAATGCCCTTAATATTAATTAGTAATGCCATAAATCTATTGATTAAATATTACAATAACGATACACGTGGTAAAGATAGTATTTCAACTTAAATGTACTCATGTGGTGTACAAACATATATCTTTAACCGTGACATGCAAAGCGCACACACACCCACACACACACACACACACACACACACACACACACACACACACGCGTATAGAAGATAACCATAATAATATAATAATGCATAATATATACATACAAGATTGAAAGCCATGTCAACAGCAGAGCAAACAAGTATTATTCGTCATATATAAATCTCCCATCATATAATTCCCTGTCTACTAACACCTTGAAATAATCCATAGATTTTGCATTCTTTGTTTCAAATTTCAAACTGTTCCATTTCTGAACAATACGAATACCGAACCAGTTTTGTCTTATGTTTGTTTTGCATCTAGAGACAAAAATCTTAAACTTGTCCCCTCTAGTAAAAGTAATATTAGAATATGAAAAAAAATCAGAAAAGTCTATCCTATCCAGACCATGTACCAATCTATAAACCTGAATTAAATCCCCACGAATTCTTCTATATTTCAAACTGGGTAAGTCAAGAAATTCTAACCTTTCCTTATAAGATAAATACTGTATTGTATAAATTTTTTGGTAGCTCTCCTCTGTACACTTTCAATACTAATAGATTGTCTTTTATATAATGGGCTCCAGATGCAATTTCCGTATTCTAGAATTGGTCGAACGAGCGATTTATACAAATATAAAAATGTGGTTTTATCAAGACTTATAAAGGTTCTATCTATTATTCCCATCATTTTGTTTGCACGGCTTACACAATTATCAATATGTAAATCAAAATTCAAATGTGAATCAAAAGTAACTCCCACATCCTTTTCATAAGGCACAACGGAAAGTAGATTTGACATAGAAGTATCGGTAAAATAATTATGACATGGATTATTTTTTCCTATATGTAATACTTTACATTTCGAAACATTAAAATCCAAATGCCATGTTGTAGACCATTTGAAAAGTGAAAATATATCATTTTGTAGAATGTTATGATGTTCAGTTGTACTATAGATCTTTGTATCGTCTGCAAACAGTTTGCAGGCTGAATTTATGCCACATGGTAAATCATTTATATATAAAAGAAATAAAAGTGGTCCCAATACGCTTCCTTGGGGTACACCGCTAATTACATTCTTAAAATCCGACCCCACACCATTGACAATGACCCTTTGTATTCGATTATTAAGAAAGTCTTTAATCCAGTTAAAGATATTCCCTTTAAATCCATATGCTTTTAGTTTAATGAATAATCTCTCATGAGGTACAGAATCAAAAGCCTTGCGGAAATCAAGATAAACAACATCAATGCATTGATCACGATCAATTAACTTGGTAAAATCCTCCATCACCTGTAAAAGTTGAGTAATGCATGATCTCTTTGATCTAAAACCATGCTGGTTATCGTTTAGCATCGTATGACTTTCAAGAAAGTCCATTATTCGGTCTTTCAAGATAGACTCCATAACCTTACAGAGTATGCATGTTAAGCTGATGGGCCTATAGTTTGCAGCATCTAGTTTGCTTCCCTTTTTATGAATGGCAGTAACATTGGCTTGTTTCCATTCAATGGGTAAGGTACCAGATTCAAGAGACTTATTATATATTGTTGATAGCGGCTGTGATATTTCAAAGGCCACTTCTTTCAGTAAACGGGGATGAAGGGAATCGGGTCCCATGCTTTTAGTCACGTCTAAATTCAACAATTTTGCAAGTATGTCTTCTTGTGTAATATAAAAATCGGGGACGTTTAATTGATTTGTAACATTGAACGTTGGTATATTTGTAGTGTCTTCTTGAACAAACACAGATGAAAAATAATTATTTAAAACATTAGCTATATCTATATCCGAAGTAACCTTGGTACCATCATCTTTCAGTAAAACACTAACACCTGGTTTTCTTTTCAACTTTCTGTTTACATATCTCCAAAAGCCTTTCGGACTACTCTTACATTCGTGTGCCAATGTACATTCATACGTTTTCACAGCATTTTGAATCGTGTGTTTGGTATTATTTCTAACCTTGACATAATTATGAAAATTATCTGTTGTAGGATACTTTTGAATTTCTTATACAATTTATGTTTCTTATTAATTGTACGTTTAACGTTTTTTGTCAACCACAATGGTTTATTAGAACTAAATTTTTTGTTACATCTTAATGGAATGTGTTTAGATTCTATACATTTTAGTTTGTTTTAAAAAACAACCACGCTTCATTCACACCGTA
>NC_088363.1:4752845-4753985 GCF_034508935.2 Berghia stephanieae | reverse complement strand
TTTGATGATGATGATGATGATGATGATGATGATGATGATGATGATGATGATGATGATGGATGATGATGATGATTGTGATGATGATGATGATTATATGATGGCGATGATGATGATAGTGATTGTAGTGGTGGTGATAGTGGTGCTGCTTCTGCTGCTGCTAGTGGAGCTAGTGATTGACTTTAGGAGAGTGAAGGAACCGATAGAACCGTTAAAATTAAAGGACCAATTCGTCCAGCGAGTTCCTCACTACAAATACCTTGGTTTGTAACGATTGATGACAGGCTCAAGTGGGATGAACACTTGAAAATAATTAGGCATAAGATGTGCAGACGTACATATTTTTTATCAAAACTCTCTCAGTTTAGAATAGATAAAACCCTCTGCACATTATTTTTATAGAGCAGTAATCGAAAGTGTTTTGTCATTTTGTTATAACAGCTTGGGAGGCAATTGCTTAGCAGTGGAAAGGAACAAAATAAATTCAAATATTAAAAAATCCATTAAACGCTATATAAATGATGTTGACGATGTAGATCTTTTATACGAGAAATTTTGTATAAATAAAATAACTAAAATATTAAATGACCAGTATCATCCACTAAGACCATCAATTATTATGTCAGAAAGAAGTGGTCGCCCTTTCTCTATTTCAACGAAAACAGAGAGGACACCGAAAATCTTTTTGCCGTCCAGTATTAGGCTTTATAACAACAAGCAATAATCATTTTATATAATTATTTCTCATTTTTACTTTTTAAAAATATAATATTAATTTATTAATTTATTTGTTTTGCAATCTTTTCAATTTTCAATTTATAGTGACAGTTTTAACTATTTTACAGTGTTGAAATTATTCATATTATAAAGCGCAGCTCTGGTTATAGAGCTGCTCCTTTTTTATATATATACATCCTATTTCCATTGTATTTTTATCTTATGTGTAAATTATAACACGTCTGTACAAAAAAATTTCCTTTTTGGGATGCAATAAAGTATTATTATTATTATTATTATTATTATTATTATTATTATTACTGGTGGTGGTGGTTTGCTGCTGCTGCTGCTGTGGTGGTGGTGGTGGTGGTGTAGGTGGTGGTGGTGGTGGTGGTGTAGGTGGTGGTGGTGGTGGTGGTGTAGGTG
>NC_088363.1:4740345-4747845 GCF_034508935.2 Berghia stephanieae | reverse complement strand
AAACTTGACAATCCCAAATATCGATAGATTACTCGCACAAGATTCAAATTCTCAAACTTGCAATCCAAATATCGATAGATTACTCGCACAAGATGTCAAATCGTTCAAACTTGACAATCCAAAATCGATAGATTACTCGCACAAGATGTCCAAATGCTCAAATTGACAATCCAAAAATATCGTAAGATTACTCGCACAGATGTCTCAAATGTCTCAAATTGACAATCCAAATATCGATAGAAATTACTCGACAAGATGTCCAAATGTCTCAAACTTGACAACCAAATATCGATAGGATTACTCGCACAAGATGCCCAAATGTCTAAACTTGACAATCCAATATCGATAGATTTACTGCACAAGATGTCCAAATGTCTCAAACTTGACAATCCAAATATCGATAGTTATCGCACAAGATGTCCAAATGTCTCAAACTTGACAATCCAAATATCGATAGATTACTCGCACAAGATGTCCAAATGTCTCAAACTTGACAATCCAAATATCGATAGATTACTCGCACAAGATGTCCAAATGTCTCAAACTTGACATATCTAAATACATAGATCTCCACAAGATGCAATGTCCAAACTGACACAATATCGATGATTACTCCCGTGCAAATGTCAAATTGCACAAAACGTAATATGCCAGATGCCAAAGTCAACTTGAATCATACGTATACCGCAAGAGCATTCAAATACACCAATACGAATTATCGCAGATGCAATTTCAATGACATCCAATCGATATTACTCGACAAATCAAATGTTAATGAACAATATAAATTGCAAGTGCCAAGCCAAGACAATCAAATTCTGATTACGCAATCCAAATGCTCAAATGACAACCAAATATCGAAGTCCGAAAATCAAATTCAAACTTGAAACCAAAACGAGTTACCGCAAGAGCAAAGTCAATACACACAATAATCGATAGATTACTCCACAAGATGTCCAAATTCTCAAACTTGATCAACCAAATATCGATAGATTACTCGCACAAGATGTCCAAATGTCTCAAACTTGACAATCCAAATATCGATAGATTACTCGCACAAGATGTCCAAATGTCTCAAACTTGACAATCCAAATATCGATAGATTACTCGCACAAGATGTCCAAATGTCTCAAACTTGACAATCCAAATATCGATAGAATTCTCGCCACAGATGTCAAATTCTCACAAGAATCCAAATTCGTAGATTACTCACACAAGATTTCCAAAATGTCTCAAACTTGACAACCAAATCGAATAGATTAACTCCACAAATGTCCAAATGTCTCAAACTTGACAATCCAAATATCGATAGTATTACTCGCACAAGATGTCCAAATGTCTCAAACTTGACAATCCAAATTATGATAGATTACGCACAAATGTCCAAATGTCTCAAACTTGACAATCCAAATATCTGATAATTACTCGACAAGATGCACAAATGTCTCAAACTTGACAATCCAAATATGATAGATTACTCGCACAAGATGTCCAAATGTCTCAAACTTGACAATCCAAAATATCGATAGAATTACTCACAGAATCAAATGTCTAAACTTGACAATCCAAATATCGATAGATTACTCGACAAATCCAAATGTCTCAAACTTGACAATCCAAATATCGATAATTACCGAACAAATGTCCAAGTGTCTCAAACTGACAATCCAAATTCGATAGAATACTCGACAAAGATGTCCAAATGTCTCAAACTTGACAATCCAAATATCGATAGATTACTCGCACAAGATGTCCAAATGTCTCAAACTTGACAATCCAAATATCGATAGATTACTCGCACAAGATGTCAAAATGTATCAAACTTGACAATCCAAATATCGATAGATTACTCGCACAAGATGTCAAATGTATCAAACTTGACAATCCAAATATCGATAGATTTACTCGCACAAGATGTCCAAATGTCTCAAACTTGACAATCCAAATATCGATAGATTACTCGCACAAGATGTCCAAATGTCTCAAACTTGACAATCCAAAATATCGATAGATTACTCCGCACAAGATGTCCAAATGTCTCAAACTTGACAATCCAAATATCGATATGATTACTCGCACAAGATGTCCAAATGTCTCAAACTTGACAATCCAAATATCGATAGATTACTCGCACAAGATGTCCAAATGTCTCAAACTTGCAATCCAAATATCGATAGATTTACTCGCACAAGATGTCCAAATGTCTCAAACTTGACAATCCAAATATCGATAGATTATTCTCAATATCAATAATAAAAAATTGGGATATCTCACAGTTCTGTTTGTCCCTGATGTAAAAAAAAAAAAAAGTCCCCCCCCCTTTTTTTTTTTTTCTTTTCAATAAAAAAAAAGAAACTAGATACAATATACACAAACATACAAGCGCAAAAGGAGTATTGAACTATTTTTCTTTTAAGATATTAATTTAACAACCATCTTCCCTCCCCACCCCCTCCCCACCCCTCCAAAAATAAAAAAGAAGAAAAATCAACAACTCCCCCCCCCCCCCCCCCCCAAAAAAAAAAAAGCCCACAAAGATATTCAGAGGACAGATGCGACGTGTTGTGCAAGTTATTTCACGAGTTTAAAACATCTTTTTATGCTTTAAAAAATGCATTTGATTCCTCGTTATTTATTTACAGGTACTATCCGCCGTAGGTACCAACAAATCCTATCAGAATATTATGGTAATATGGCACCATCTTTTATTTTTCCTTCTTTATTTTATTTTTTTGTTTGATCATCTCGGCGAAGGGTTTTTTTATCGTCATTTTACCGAAGGGAGGGAGAGCCAGCCAAAGGAATATTTACCATAGATGTGTCGAATGATATCATAACTAGATGCTCAACGAGCGTCTTTTTGTTTTGCGTTGCGTGCAGAACAAATGAAACATATATCTATAATTACTCCTTTTTTTTTTTTTTCTCTGTGAAGAAAGTTGTGTTGAGTGTCGGCAAGGTTGTGTGTATCAATGCAATGGGGTTATTTTAAGAATTGTTTGGGATTTGCTTTCTGTTTTGTTTTGGGTTTTTTTGTTTTTCTTGGGTTTTTTTTTTTGTTTTTGTTTTTGTTTGTTTGTTTGTTTTTTTTGTTTTTTTTTTTGGGGGGGGGGGGTGTCTGTTAGTTTTTTTTTTAATTTTTTAGTTTGTTTTTTTTTTTTTATTTATTATGATTTTGTTTTGTTTTGTTTTGTTTTTTAGTTGCTGTTGATTTCATATTTTTGTTTTTGTTTTTGTTTTTTTTTTTTTTTTGGGGGGGGGGTTATGTTTTTTTGTCTGTTTTTTTTTTTTGTTTGTTTGTTTGTTTTTTTTTTTTTTTTTTTGTTTGTTTTTTTTTGTTGGGTTTTTTTTTTTTTTGGGGGGGGGGGGGGGGGGGGTGTTAAAATAAAAGCAGCACTTTTTACTTGTCTGTCCACGATCCACGTACACATTATTTCAGGTTGATAAACCACCGCAATTATGGGCTTACCTTATCATCATTTGTAATGACAATAATTATAGTCTGCGACGGTTTGAGAGTAATTCAAACACACAACAATCAGCCCATAGCAATTTGAGTTACGAGACGTGTAAAAGTTCACAACATCCACGTTGTATTATTACGCCAAAAATTAACGCTCAATAGGATTCAATAGTCTGGTGTCACGTCGCCAGCAACGAGCATCTTAGTTCTAACATTTTTTTTAAAAGAACCCAAAAATCGGTACTTTTTATTCTTCATGCTGGCTAGGACATTTTCACATATCATGTCATCAGAATGTATAAAAGTCAAAACATGATCAGATTTATAATGTTTTTCTCCTCTGGATGCACTTTTATGCTCGTCGGAGAAGTATTTCATAAGGGCGACCGCCATTGTTCCGATAGTTGGAACCTGTTACTAAGTTGCTAATGCGTCATTACGAGGAAGTGACGTCACGCACGACTGTTGAATCCTGTTTATTATGAAAAGTCGTTTTCCTTGCGCGTCTTCTATTTTATACCATCTACGAGGAATACCGAGACATAATCGCGATGAACCAGAGTTGCCAGATTGGACGACAAGTCGCGATTTTGGGCTACTTTTCCTTACTGCTTGCGCCAAAAAAAAATAAATATGCGACTTTCGACTTTTTGGGCTACTTCTTTTTTAGTCTGAAAATTTTTGGCTACAACTTAATATTATAACTAAAATATTAAGAACATGTTAAAATAACAATAATAAAATCACTAGATTAAAAAAAAAAATCACTTGATAATAAAAATGCCAAAATGGCAGACTCTATATCTGAGACGATGTGGGACGGGGCCAGAGAATGAACAAAAATATCCAGTATATCCAGCTATGAAATAAAGTTATATTCATCCATAGAAGGGGAAAGTGGGGGGGGGGGGGGGAGGTGGGTAGAGGAATATTTAAGTTTGCGACCTTTTATTTCTTAATTTGCTACTTTTAGCATAATATACCTTTGCGACTTTGCAAAAAAAAATATCTGGCAACATTTCGCCAAACATGAACAGTAAACCCGGATGAAAACGGGAATAAACACTTTGAAGTGAACTGAATGAAAGAATCGTAAAATGCACGGCTGAAAAAAGGAGAGGAGGAGGGGGAGGGGGAGGAGCAGGAGAAGAAATAGAACTGAAAAGTTTAAAGTGAAGGAAATCATTACATCAAAGTTGACATAATAATTTGCCTTTGAAGAATTTTGGCGAGGGGGAGACGCTACGTCCTGTGGGTAAGAGATTGCTGGGTTAGGCGAATCTACTTTCTTCCTAACCCCGCCTGATCTTCTTTCCCTTCTCCTTCCCCTTTATTATGCATAGCTTATTCTCATCGTTTCTTATTATTATCATCGCACATATTCATCATCATCATCATCATTCATCCATCATCATCATTTTTCTTCTTCTTCTTCTTCTTCTTCTTTTCTTCTTCTTCTTCTTCTTCTTCTTCTTCTTCTTCTTCTTCTTTCTTATTCTTCTTCTTCTTTCTTCTTTTCCTCCTCCTCCTCCTCCTTTCCTCTCCTCCTCCTTTCTCCCCCTCCTCCTCCCTTCTCCTCCTCCTCCTCCTTTTCCCTCTCCTCATCCTTCTCCACCTCCTTCCTCTTTCTCCTCCATCCTTCTTCTCCTCCTTTCCTCCTCCTTCTCTTTCTCTTTCCCCTCTCTCCCCCCTTCCCCATTCCTCCCCTCCTCTTCCTCCTCCTTCCCCTCTATTCCTCCTCCCCCTCCTTCCTGCGTCCTCCCATCTGCCCCTCCTCTCCACGCCTCATCATCATCTTCATCATCATATCTTCATCATCATCATCATCTTCTCATCATCATCATTATCATCATCATCTCATCACCATCTTCATCATCATCATCTTCATCATCATCATCATCATCGTCGTCGTTCTCATCATCTTCCTCTCAATCATTTCATCATCATCATCACCATAAATCACCACCATCATCACCATCATCATCATCATCATCATCATCATCATCATTATCTCATATCATCACCATCACCATCGTCACCCTCATCATATCATCAATCTTTCATCATCATCATCCATCATCATCTTCATCATAAACCCATCACCCACCACATCACCATCATCATCCATATCCCATCTTTCATCATCATCATCATCATCATCATCATCATCATCATCATCATCATCCATCATCTTATCATTTTTTTTCCAAAATACAAAAACGAAAAAAAACCAAACATCGATCGATTTTTAATAACCCCTCAATTTACCAAAAACTCTCAAACATGGGACTTTCTGGAGGATAATGGCTGGCTAAAAAAATATCATGTTTTTTTTTTTGGGGGTTTTTTTTTTTTTTGTGTTTTGTTTCTTTTTTGTTTTTTTTAATAAAAGCTATCGTGTTTGTTAGTTGTTGGTGTTTTGTTTTTGTTTTTCGCCATAAGAATACATACAATGATAAATGCTTAGAAAGAATAATTTAGTAAATTCTTTTCAAAAGAAAAAAAAAACCAAAAAAATTAAACATTGAGATTTTATAGTTCAATATCCACTAAATGTGTTCAAAGCGCCTTTAAATGGGGGCCTTGGCCAACAGCATTATTTACGGGGTAGGACGGGGCCAAAAAAAAAAAGACAAAAAAAATTTTCTTCTTTATTTTTGTTTGTTAAATAGGATTGGTGGATATCAAAAATGGGTTCCCTAGGAGTCCATGTTAAATTGTTGCCTGCGAAAAAAAGAATTACTGGCAATCAAACAGTTATTTTAAAAATTTCTTCAATTGAAAAGGTAAAGTTGCAGACCTTTTCAACATTAAAGGTATCTCTATCACCCCGCTGTTCAACGATGATTTTTTGAAACCTTTTTCTTGGGTGCTTTAATTGTAATTCTAGAACTTTTTACTATCCCATTTTTCCTTTTTATGGCGCTGATATGACCTTAATGTGTTGCAAGCGCCGAAAAACCCTTAGAAAAAAAAAAAAACAAAACAGAAAACTGATGAGCAAAAATGATTGGTATTTTTTTTATTTTTTTTTTTAATGAAGAACAGACGGACAAATCAAATCCTTTTTTTTTTTATATAGCTTGGGCGACTGAAGGTTTCTGAAATGGAGAAGAGGAACGAGATTTAAAAAAAAAAAAAAAGGGAAAATTAGTTCAAGTAGAGAGGGATGGAAAACTGTTTGTCTGTTTGGCCTATATACCCTGACCCAGGGTCAAAAAGTAGGCAATGATGATGATGAAGAGGTTTTTCAGTGAAGATTGTGTTGCCAATCCATTTGCGCGCAAACCCACAGACTTTATGATGACCGATTTTTATCGTTGATTGCTGAACAGATTTCGTCTTGAACTTTGTTAAATTTTGAACAAGGTAATTCTCTTCGAGAAACATACCTTCCCCGCAAAGATTAGGGTTCGACCAATCTGTTAGAAAGAAAAAATTTTTTTTGTTTACTTTTAGATAGATCTTTTTTTATTGCGCAATATCCACTAAAAATATCAAAGCGCTTTACAGAGGGTTTCGCCTGACCAACAGCAACATAAACATGTAGGACGGGATATGAACCCTGTTAGGATATTACAATTTATTTTTGACAGACACAAACAATGATGTTTAACGGCCCGGGGGGCTCATTTTCAATGAGTACGGTGAGAGAATTGAGTAAAGATCTTTTCCAAGAGGACTCAAACTATCGCCGAGTCAGGCTCGAACCCAGGACTTTTCGACCAAACGGGTGTCACACCACAAGACCACATTGTAGCACAAAGAAAAGTAGAATTTAAAAGACGATATAGATAGTATGCGCTTGGCTAAGAATTCATAACATTGCCGTCCGGAGTATAACGGACCAAACCAAAAACCCAAAAAATGTGTGTATCCATGAACGTTTATAGTAGGTTAATACTGTTAATGAGCTTACTCATAAACGCGGATGGCCAAAAAACAATAACTAAGACTTGAGCGGCGTCATTTCGAACTATTATAGGGAGAATGGGTCAGTAATATTAATTTTTTTTTAAATCGAATTTCCCTTTTTT
>NC_088363.1:4735752-4740250 GCF_034508935.2 Berghia stephanieae | reverse complement strand
GATGGCAAAAAAACATCAACAAAGACCTATGTGACGTCATCTTCGAACTATCTATATTTGAAAGGTCAATCGTACTGCAAGAGTCAGCTTCATAATTAATGGGAATGATCTATATTATATTTCCGTGTGCTCGAGGTCATTGGTCACATTGCAAAGTGTGCTCAAAATGACTCACATAGTGAAACGTGTTCACAGTTTGAGAAATTTTAATATCCAAAGTCACAATTGGTCATTTTGCTCAGCATGACTCGTGGGTATGTTTACAACTTTCATAAACACAGCAACGCGTTTATAGATAGTATGCGCTTGGCTAAGAAGCTCATAACATTGCCATCCGGAAGTATAACGGACCAAAAGACAAAATTGTGTGTATCCATGAACGTTTATAGTCGGGTTAATACAGTTCAGTGAGCATTACTCATAAACGCGGATGGCAAAAAACATCAACAAAGACCTATGTGACGTCATCTTCGAACTATCTAAATTTATCGTGAAATAAATGACCAATCATTGTACAGCAACAAATCATGTGATCCATGACTCGGTTGGCCGATAACCTGAATATAGGTCGCTCCTATTACAATGTACTTTAAGGAATTCACACTCTATATAAATAAATGTGATGTTACAGTACATAAATGCTAATCGGGTAACTACACACTTGTTATAATAATATTTGAAAGGTCAATCGTAGTGTAGTGCGTTTCATGATTGATTCAGATCCAAGCTTTGATATCTTTTCCCCCACATAATGTACTGTCTGTTGTATGACACTTGTAATTTGCCTGTCTATTCCAAACAAACACGGTCAAACAAAAAGTAGTTTTTTTTCTTTTGAAAACAAGACAGATGGAGGATTGTGCTTATTTGATCTATAGATAGTGTGAACTTGACATCACTCAGGTTATTGCTATTTGCCATCCGCGTTTATGAGTAATTCTCACTAAACTGTTTTTATCAGACTGTAAAAGTTCATGATTACACATAGCTTTGTGTGTTGGTCCGTTATAGATAGTATGCGCTTGGCTAAGAAGCTCACAACATTGCCATCCGGAAGTATAACGGACCAACACACAAAACTGTGTGTATCCATGACCGTTTATAGTCAGGTTAATATAGTTATGTGAGCATTACTCATAAACGCGGATGGCAAAAAACAATAACAAAGACCTGAGTGACGTCATCTTCGAACTATCTATAGATAGAATGCGCTTGGCCAAGGAGTTCACAACAGTGCCATCCGGAAGTATAACGGACCAACACACAAACTCTGTGTAACCATGAACTTTTATAGTCTGGTTAATACAGTTTAGTGAGAACAACTCCCAAACGCGGATGGCAAAAACAATAACAAAGGCCTGCGTGACGTCATCTGCATACTATCTATACTTCCGGATGGCAATGTTGTGAGCTTCGTAGCCAAGCGCACAATATCAATAGTAAACACTTTTGCGGTAACTGGTTTCAGCTTTCAGACGCTTAACAGTGCACTGTCATGACCTAATACGGTCATTATGCCATACTCAGTGGCATCAAGTACCAAATATCTCAATGTGAAAATGTGTGTACTTAAGCCTTTTCATTCTGTGTTCTAAATCCAACCAATGGGAGCGATCTATATTCAGGTCTTCGTCCAACCTAGTCATCGATCACATGATTTATAGCTGTACAACGATTGGACATTTGTCAATAAATGTAAACACGCTGCTTTGTTTATGAAAGTTGTAAACATACCCATGAGTCACGCTGAGCAAAATGATAATCGTGACGTTGGATATTTCTCAAACTGTGAACACTATTCACTATGTGGGTCATTTTGACCATACTTTGCAATGTAACCAATGAACTCGAACACACGGAAAGGTAATATAGATAGAATGCGCTTGGCCAAGGAGTTCACAACATTGCCATCCGGAAGTATAACGGACCAACACACAAACTCTGTGTAACCATGAACTTTTATAGTCTGGTTTATACAGTTTAGTGAGAACAACTCACAAACGCGGATGGCAAAAACAATAACAAAGGCCTGAGTGACGTCATCTTCGATCTATCTATAGATAGAATGCGCTTGGCCAAGGAGTTCACAACATTGCCATCCGGAAGTATAACGGACCAACACACAAACTCTGTGTAACCATGAACTTTTATAGTCTGGTTTATACAGTTTAGTGAGAACAACTCACAAACGCGGATGGCAAAAACAATAACAAAGGCCTGAGTGACGTCATCTTCGATCTATCTATAGATAGAATGCGCTTGGCCAAGGAGTTCACAACATTGCCATCCGGAAGTATAACGGACCAACACACAAACTCTGTGTAACCATGAACTTTTATAGTCTGGTTAATACAGTTTAGTGAGAACAACTCACAAACGCGGATGGCAAAAACAATAACAAAGGCCTGCGTGACGTCATCTGCATACTATCTATAGGTCAAACCCATTGGAATATTAATATCGCAATTCAGTCTTTGGAGGAACAATTTTTAATTTATGGATATAAAATTCGGGAAAAAAAAATTTCTTTGGTCGTGGGTTTAGATAGTATGCGCTTGGCTAAGAAACTCAAAACATTGCCATCCGGAGATAAAACGGACCAAAACACAAAACTATGTATAATGTTGAAAATTATTAGCCTTGTTAATGCAATTTAGTGAGAGCTACTCATAAAAATGGCTGGCTAAAAACAATAACAAAGAGGTGAGTGATGTCAACTTCCTTCTATCTCAACATAGTTTTGTGTCTTGGTTCGGTATAGATAGTTCGAAGTTGACGTCACTCGAGTCACTGTTATTGCTTTTTGCCATCCGTGTTTATGAGTAGTTCTCACTAAACTGTATCAACCAGACTATAAAAACGTTTAAGGTTAAACATAGTATTGTGTGTTGGTCCGTTATACTTCCGGATGGCAATGTTATGAGCTTCTTCGCCAAGCGCATACTATCTATATCCGGCTAGCGGATGTTGTGAGCATTTTGGCTAAGCGCACAACATCAATAGATGAGTAACTGTATACTTACAGGGTTTTTTAAAAAACTCGGTGACAATAATGACATTATTATTATTGTTGTTTATAATAACAGCATCACCATCACATGGTATCGGTCGGTGACTAACTCGTCAAGAACGCGTCCACAAGGCCGTGCGTGAATCGATCGATGGTCGGCGGCCAGCAGCTACCACTATCTTGTAGTTAGAGTTGGTTGGTGTCAGTCTATCGATGAATGAAATCTATGAATATGGATTAGTAGACAGTACAGTTAGATACGCCAGCCAAGTTTGTATTGGGTTGGGTTTTTAGTTGGGGTTTTTGTTGCTGTAGACAGGTGGTCGACGACAGGGCGCTGAATATAGATATAGTGTGTAAGTACAGTGAGGTACGCCAGCCAAGTTTGTATTGGGTTGGGTTTTTAGTTGGGGTTTTTGTTGCTGTAGACAGGTGATCGACGACAGGGCGCTGAATATAGATAGTGTGCTCACAACATTGCCACCCGGGAGTGCGCTTGGCTTAGAAGCTCAGAACATTGCAATCTGGAAGTATTGATAGTATGCGCTTGTGGCTAAGAAGCTGACAACATTGCCATCTGGAAGTATAGATAGTATGCGATTGGCTAAGAAGCTCATAACATTGCCATCTGGAAGTATAGATAGTATGCGCTTGGCTAAGAAGCTGACAACATTGCCATCGGGAAGTATAGATAAGTATGCGCTTGGCCAAGAAACTCACAACATTGCCAATCGGAAGTATAGATAGTATGCGCTTGGCTAAGAAGCAACACAAAGAATTATGTGTAACCATTAACGGATGGCAATGTTATGAGCTTCTAAGCCAAGCGCATACTATCTATAGTCTAGTTAATACAGTTAAGTGAGAATTACTCATGAACGTGGATGGCAAAAAACAATAACAAAGACCCGAGTGACGTCAACTTCGAACTATCTATAGTGTCTATGACACACTAATTATTCACGTAAAGGAGAAGAAATCAAATCATTTTACCAATAATAATGATACCGATTTGATACCATGATTTAAACAAAAATAAAAAAATAAAAAGCTAGAACATTTATATAGTGCAATATCCACTAAACGTGCTCAAAGCGCTTTACAATGGGTCCCTGACCAACAGCAACACCTAACATATAGAACGAGACATGACGCCTGTTACACGATATTACATTTTTTTATTATTATTTTGGACAGAGACAATCCCTGTTGTGTGCATGTTTGCAACGATTTGATATAATATTTGGTTTTTCTTATGCTCATCGTTTCGTTATGGCATAATTTACATTCACGGATAATGTTTAGAGTTTACCCCCCCCCCCCCCCCCCCATTAACCCCCCCCCCTCCCCCAACCCCCCCCCCCTTCCCCCTTTAACCCTCCAGCGTGCCGGGTGCAATTATTATGATAGACAAGCTCTCAATACTCAATAGCTTTGTTGTGTGTGTGAGGGAAGATGTCGATTGAAGAGTTCGATCACGGTTGCCAG
>NC_088363.1:4718252-4733252 GCF_034508935.2 Berghia stephanieae | reverse complement strand
CACTCGCTTTCGGATCGGAAGGTCCTGGGTTCGACCCTCGCGCTCGGCGCATAGTTGGGTCCTTGAAAAAGGCTCTTTACTGACATTCTCTCACCGTGCTCAGGTGTAAAATGAGTACCTGGTCGTTAACAGCATTGTCTTTGTCCGTAAAATTGTAATATCGCCTAACAAGCGTCATGTCCCGTCCTACATGTTAAATGTTGTTGTTGACCAGGGACCCCATGTAAAGCGCTTTGAGCACATTTAGTGGATATTGCGCTATATAAATCTCAATTATTTTTTTTTTTTATCTTATTGTAAACTGAACACAGCCTTGGGATATCATTATTATTATTATTATTATTATCATCATCATCATCATCATCATCATCATCATCATCATCATCATCATCATCATCATCATCATCATCATCATCATCATCATCATCATTATTATTATTATTATTATTATTATTATTATTATTATTATTATTATTATTATCATTATTAATATTATTATTATTATTATTATTATTATTATTATTATTATTATTATTATTATTATTATTATTATTATTCTTAATATTATTATTATTATTATTATTATTCTTAATATTATTCTTATTATTATTATTATTATTATTATTATTATTATTATTATTATTATTATTATATTATTATTATTATTATCATTATTATTATTATTATTATTATTATTATTATTATTATTATTATTATTATTATTATTATTATTATTATCATTATTATTATTATTATTATTATTATTATTATTATTATTATTATATTATTATTATTATATCATTACTATAGAATAATGGGTGTGCAATGCGGTGCGAGCGGCGGGGGCGGTGAGAGAGGCATGGCGTCTTGCAAATACCCTACATTAAATGTTGTTGTTGTTATGTTCACACCAGACTAGAAAGAATGGGCTTTTTTTACTTTTACTACATACGACGACGACTTATTATTTACCGCTGGCATTGTTATTGTTATTGTTATTGAAAACCACACGTGTCTACGAAATAACAACAGCCTTCATTCAGTCATTCAGCTATCTAGTTGCGGCTCTGTCGTAATGCGACACAGCTGCTGTGATTGAATGATCTGACGATATTGCTGCTGAGATAATAATATTAACTCACTTAACCCTAACACCGACTATATCCGTAGTATACCCGGGCTTACTTTTACCCCATGCCTATTTATTACATTTTTCTGAGATAAAGTATAGACGTAGTTTCAAAGCTAATGTTTATAGTTTTTACATGTTAATGGTAGTTTAATGAAAATATTTATGTACGAGTACATGCTCAGTTTTTACACTTTTTTTTTTCAATTTTGAAAAGTGGCAAAAATCTCTAGGATTGAGTGAGTTAACTATCCATATTATTATGCAGTACGGTAGTTTTACTTTCCAAGGAATAATGATAATATAATAATATAGAAAAATAAAAAGAAGAAAGAATGAATGAATGAATCAATCAATGAATGAATGAATAAATGGATGAATGAATAAATGAAGGAATGAATGAATGAATGAATGAATGAATGAATGAATGAATGAATGAATGAATGAATGAATGAATGAAAAATATGGTAGATTAAACGTTTCGGGTTTTCAGATCTGAAAAAAAAAAAAAATTATCCGTCGACGTCTACTTATTTGCAGGTCTGATAACCCAAATTTGTATGGACTCATTGTTGTAATGGAGATACTCCAGTGACTTCTTATATAGGAGGACGAGTCGCCGACGAAATTTTACGTTCTACGGGGCCGGCCTACGGGGCCGGACAACCATCGGGACAAATATATACAGTGCAATATGTTATCTTTGGTTGTATTTATCTATCAATTTGTATGTCTGTATGTCTCTATATATCTATCTATCTATGTATTTATCTACTATCTATCTATCTATCTATCTATCTATCTATCTATCATCTATCTCTATCTATCTATCTATCTATCTATCTATCTATCTATCTATCTATCTATCTATCTATCTATCTATCTATCTATCTATCTATCTATCTATCTACTCTATCTATCTATCTATCTATCTATCTATCTATCTATCTATCTATCTATCTATCTATCTATCTATCTATCTATCTATCTATCTATCTATCTATCTATCTATCTATCTATCTATCTATCTATCTATCTATCTATCTATCTATCTATCTATCTATCTATCTATCTATCTATCTATCTATCTATCTATCTATCTATCTATCTATCTATCTATCTATCTATCTATATCTATCTATCTATCTGTCTATCTATCTATCTATCTATTCTATCTATCTATCTATCTATCTATCTATCTATCTATCTATCTATCTATCTATCTATCTATCTATCTATCTATCTATCTATCTATCTATCTATCTATCTATCTATCTATCTATCTATCTATCTATCTATTTATGTCTCTATGTTTTTTTCATTATTATTTTCTCTTTATCTTCAACTCCCACTTCTCCACCTCCCTCTCCGCCTCTTCCTCCTTATTCTTCTTTTCATCCATCTTTACATGTTACCGATTCCCGGAATTGATAAATGAGAGAGAGAGAGAGAGAGAGAGAGAGAGAGAGAGAGAGAGAGAAGGAAACACACACACATACACATACACAGAGGGAGAGAGAGAGAGATAAGGAGAGAGATAAGGAAACACACAGAGATAGAGAGAGAGAGAAAGAGAGAGAGAGAGAGATAGAAAGAGAGAGAGATAGAAAGAGAGCGCGAGAGATAGGGGTGGTTTTAGTCTCAGGGCCTGATCGTTGTTGGGACAGGTATATGGTACTACATCTCTTTCTCTCTCTCTCTCTCTCTCTCTCTCTCTCTCTCTCTCTCTCTCTTTCTCCCTCTCTCTCTCTCCCCCCCCCTCTCTCTCTCTCTCTCCATCATCCGCTTTTCTATCCATCTATCTATCTATATATCTATCTATCTACCTGTCTATGAATCTATATTTCTCTTTATGTTTCACCTTTTCATCAATTCACCCATCTTTTCCTTCATACATACATCCATCCATCTACCTACCGACAAAATCAATCGATCTACCTTCATATCTATGTTTAAATTTATTATGTATCTATCTATTCATCCACACAATTCATTTGTTTTCTTATTCCTTTCTTTATTGTTCTCATCCACAACAATAGCTATGGCTCTCTCTCTCTCTCTCTCTCTCTCTCTCCCTCTCTCTCTCTCTCTTTGATAGTATTTCGTACGTGTATTCACCGTCATATCAAATCAAATAATCCTCTCTCTCTCTCTCTCTCTCTCTCTCTCTCTCTCTCTCTCTCTCTCTCTCTGTGTGTGTCTCTCTCTCTTTGATAGTATTTCGTACGTGTATTCTCCGTCATATCAAATCAAATAATCATCTCTCTCTCTCCCCCTCTCTCTGTGTCTCTCTCTCTTTAATAGTACTTCGAACGTGTATTCTCCGTCATATCAAATCAAATAATCCTCTCTCTCTCTCTCTCTCTCTCTCTCTCTCTCTCTCTCTCTCTCTCTCTCTCTTTCTCTCTCTCTCTCTCGACCTCCCTCCATGCTTTTCCCCGTCTATTTTTCTCACAATAAAATGGGAGAGACAGACACACACACACACACACACACAGAGAGAGAGAGAGAGAGAGGGAGAGAGAGAGAGAGAGAGAGAGAGAGAGAGAGAGAGAGAGGAACCAACATAAACTGCGGACAGAGAGATAGGTAGAGAACAAAAACTAAGTCTGAAAAATGCCATTATTGACGTTCAGTTTCCAGACACCAGCTATTTAGTTTAGTATATTGACCATTAATTACTCATGATAAGTCAATAAAAACCCAGTCATCCGCATATTCAAGTCAAGAGGAGATGAGAGGTTTGGGAGAAGAGGAGGGCAAGATAGACAAAGCCAATAAATAGTGCACGCTACATTTGATCCGTCATTGCCTAATTTATGATTGTATGTTGCGTCAATTAGTGAATGTGAGTGTGTGTGTGTGTGTGTGTGTGTGTGAGAGAGAGAGAGAGAGAGAGAGAGAGAGAGAGAGAGGTTGGGGGTGGGGGGGGGGAGCAGTGGAAGGAGATTAATTTTTTAATTACCCAAACAAATCACAATGAATGTAGACTCCACCTCACTAGTTCAATTCGTATTGAGAATGTATGATGTTGCGTTGGGAAGAGAGGTGGAAGGGGAGGGGGGGGGGGGGTGGGGGGTGTTATGTGGTGTGTGGGGGGGGTTGTATGGGGGAGGGGTGTTTTCTGTTCAAAAGTGTGTGTTACAAGGTTCATGTACACAAAAGTTACGGATTTTATTTGGTCAAGACTCACCATTTCTGTAGTTAGTGTAATCCGTGTTCCATCACAAATACTGAATTAATTTCACTTGAATTTTCTATGACTCTTACTATGACTATGATTAGTTCTGACTCAGGGAGGTTATAGTAATATTATTATTATGCTTTGGTTATGCGACATGTATTTCTATATATTTTTATTTGATCCTGTAATTTTAATTTCACTTCAAGAACATGTAAATGTAACATGTTAGGAATCAAAGTCAAAACATATTGATGTGATAATGACTACCATAAGCACAGTTGCACATCGTGTAATCCACTGAAATCTATCAATTATAACAATTCCATTTAAAAACGAATGATACACAACCGCTTGCTTTGGAAGTTTACAAAATAAAGAGGCAAACATGCAGATTGTTTTATATTTAAACTTCTGTTCTCACAAACAGGGATGCCAGATGGCCAGAGTTCTTCGAAGCCAATTTAGACTGCAAAAGTGACCAAATAGAACCTCACGTGGCCAAACACTTCAATTACTTTGACCTCCTTAAAAGACATCGATTTTGATTTTTTTTATGGACTAACCTAGGAAAAGACTTGTTTTTATTTTTTAAAAGAAAATTTTAATTTATAATATATACGCGATTCTCTGTGTGTCAATTTTGATCATACATGTGGCCATCTGGCAGCACTACCCACACACCAACTTTGACTTAACTTCTTGACGCTTCTTCCTAGCAAATAGCAGTATTCTACTAGTTGCCTTTCCTTTTCAAGCTGCAACTTGTGGATATGGGTGAAATTTGACCGTTTTTGTGTGGGAAAAATTATCTTCGTAGTAAATAGCAGTATCTTAACCGTATCCATTACTTTAAAGACAGCATAGTCGGGAGAACGGTCGTCTTACTGGTGAGCCGGTCAGTTAAGGAATTTCTTTGATGACGTAAAAGTGACATCACTTCCCCACCCGATGGGGAAACGGTTGGGAAAAGACGAGAAAGGAATGCCTTTGATTGTCACCGACATCTGCATATCATTACAGCCTGACGACAGGGGTACTGTTATATAGAGAAAAAAACGAAAGGCCCCGTAGAATGTATCGAGCTTTGGCTGTGAGCAGACCAGTACTATCAGTAGACAATGAGATACTCTCAAACCAACGGTGTGTAAAAAAAGTAGTCCTCCATAGCATGTAGGCCCATGGAGCCGGAGTTTATCCCGGTTTCTATAGCGTGAACCGGACAATAGCAATTGTTTGCTATCCTTTGGATAGGACGCTAGTCTATGGCAAAGGAGGCTACTTTCCGCCAAGTCTAAGAGGCCCAGCTACCCATTCACTGGGTAGACAGGGAGGTCAGAAAAAAACAATCTCGACTGCACCCGAGATCGATCTTGGTCCCTTTGCGTGTGAAGCGAGTGCTCTATCGACTGAGCTATTGTTGGACCCCCCCCCCCCCACAACGGTGTTAAATCAAGCCGCCCACAACTGCATTCGGCTGTCAGACCTGCGAATGTGTGCACCTTGGGCACGTCATCGAGAGCCAATGACCGGAGGGTCTTACAAGGACAACATGGTCAACCATTGGGACCTCAAGCTTCAGAATGGTCTCTGTTCATTCCATTCTCATTTCTAATTTTTTAAACATTTATTTTGTTTATGTTATTTATCTTTTCGAGTTCTCTCTCTCTCTCTCTCTCTCTCTCTCTCTCTCTCTCTCTCTCTCTCTCTCTCTCCCCCTCTCCTCTCTCCCTCTCTCCCCCACTCCCTCTCTCTCTCCCCCTCTCCCCCCTCTCTCTCTCTATCTCTCTCTCTCTCTCTCCCTCTCCTCTCTCCCTCTCTCCCCCTCTCTCTCTCCCTCTCCTCTCTCCCTCTCTCCCCCACTCCCTCTCTCTCTCCCCCTCTCCCCCCCACAGCGTACACAACGACAACAGTTTAGTTGAGACGGTATCCCGTTCCTGACACCTGCTGACCCGGTCACGGTGAGCGGTCAATCACCGAGAGGAATTTACCTAACGGGGATTGCCGTTTCACTCAATTTAACAATGTTTTGTTTTATTGTCTGTTAGACACCCATATTGAATGAGTTGAAATATCACTACTTGGTATAAAAGTTTATATTTTCTACTTTTACTGTGTGTTTTTTATTTTTTCATAGTATTACTAGATTTCTCAATATAAGTTATCAATGGACGGTAACAAATTACACAAAAAATAGCGGGTGCAACATTTCAAAAATTAGAGAAAAAAAAACGTTGCTATGGATTTGTCTGAATTTTATGTATTATAAAGACAAGATGTAAATACTTCTCCTCACAAAAAACGTATTTTTCCTCAACAAAAATATATCCGCTACGAGCATTCAAACTCGTCAGTGTAGTTTGGGGCTGGTCTTTAACTGCATTGCGTTGATGACAAATCGCATTTTATTCATATCATTGATAATGCCGGATGCTCTTTTTTTTCCAATTTTGCTGTTGTTTGGTGACAGGTCTCTGTGCCTTGTTCTCCAAGAAGTCTAAGTCTAAACTTATATTGAGTGATGTGTGGTATGCAGTGGTACTCAAGGAGGTGTTGTTTTGGGATTATTTTGTTTGGAAAATATTTTCTGTATGTATCCGTGTAATGTTTTATTGCACTTTGAATATATTGGATTGTGTCTGCTTTGATTGATTTTGTGTGTGAAATAAAGTTGTGCACATGACTATAGGCCTTGTTTATATTGTCGAAAATTAATCCAATACTGCATGCGTCGTCAATGATGAGTGGGTCGTGGGCGCAGTTCTTTGTTTGTTGGATAATTGTAAGTGTAGACTTTTTCTTGTAAGTATTTGTGGCAGTGGTTGCCAATGAATGATCTGCTGTGGTACGCCTGTTGTGTAATGCGGTATTCTGTCCAATTCAGAGGCAATAGGACCATCCCTGAGGGTCAGTGGCTCGTGCATGAGATTTGAAAGTCTCTCCTGCGTTTTGGAGTTTGTTGTTATATTCAACTCTGTCGATATCAAACATGCAAGTGCAACCCGTTTCAAGGTTGATTTATTTATTATTAGCGTCTTGGCAATGAGAAAATACAAAGAAGCTGATGAGTCGTGTGTTCAATGTGCTTTATAATGTGTACTTTTTACACATAAATTATGAGTGTGCTCCTTGCTTGTCCAATGCCGTGTCAGTCCCATAGACTAAAAGAATGTCATTAGAATAATTTGAACATTTAAATGGTTTCTTGCGGGCACGTTTCTATTTCTGTGTTAAACAAATCATACCACATGTCCTACATAATGAATTCACTGCTTGGTTATGACTTGCAATTGTGTGGTCCATGCTGTAAGAGAAAATTCAAAATTGACTGAGCGATGTAAGCAATGATATAGTGAATTAATGAATAAAATGAGTTTTAAAACACTCTGTATTACTTCTCATATCCATGCACACATAACAGCGTACATAAAATTTGGAAAAAGAAAAACCAAATACTTCACCCAATTTGGTGAAAGAAAGGGGGGGGGGGGGGGGCAGGAAAATTCTAACAAGCTGTTGAGCTAAGTTGAGGCCCAACACACAATGTCATTTAAAATTAAACATTAGCAAGATAATTCAAATAATGCAATTTAAAAATCAAATTAACTCATCATTGAAAAAAAAAAAAATATATTTAACAATAAAACCGCAGCGAAATATTACGTTTCAAGAACAAGGCTAAAGAGGTAATATCATTATTACCTGACCTACCGCGGAAAAATAATCATTACAAAATAATGAAAACAGAAGAGTAAATGAAACTTACCTCATTTTGTAGTAAAACTTGTGCCTTGTGAATCACACCAAAAAAAATTAGAAGTTTATAGCAACGTTTTTTTAGTATCCTGAGGTAATTACAAGTAATTTTATTTAAATGCTATAGAAAAATAGGTGAATTTGAATCACGGCTTGTGGAATAAGTACTGGAGATATTGAAATAAAAATTGGACCGATGGAAAGAGGAGGTCTGCGAGAATTCTTTGCATTTGGGTGGAATTGCATCGTCACGAAGATCGTGAGGTTAATTGGTACGGAAATCATCCATTGGTATCACCCAATGCACGTCAAATCTACGTTCTGTTAATTGATATCGGCTGACCGCTGTTGACCCCGGTTACCTGTCGGGTGAGGTTACGTCGGGGCTCGGAACAGCGGGAAACTAAACGGTCAGATTTACAGTGCAGTTTAGACGCCGTGCCCCCCTCTCTCTCTCTCTCTCTCTCTCTCTCTCTCTCTCTCTCTCTCTCTCTCTCTCTCTCTCTCTCTCTCTCCCTCTCCTCTCTCCCTCTCTCCCCCACTCCCTCTCTCTCTCCCACTCCCCCTCTCTCTCTCTCTCTCTCTCTCTCTCTCTCTCTCTCTCTCATCTCATCTCATCTCATCTCCCCCCCCCCCCCCACTCTCCCCGTCTTTGTACCCGCGGGCAAGATGACATCATTTGTTACGAGCTGTGAACCTCGAGCTAATATAATATTGTGTTGACAAAACCATCTGTTGATTGGACGATGCGTGGGAGGATCAGAGGATTTCCACCACCCCCCCCCCCCCCCCTCTCCACCCCACTCAAACCCACACATCCTCCAACATCCCCCTCCCCCCTCCCCTCCCCCAACCTGCCCAAATATCAATATTTTCCGTTCACGTGAAAAGATAATACTCACAATAATAAATATATCTAGCCTTATATGCCAATAACTTTTCTAAATATCCTACAAATTTATATAATAATATAGCACATTTTTGTGCGGCTATGAAAATCTAGTGGTATGACACTCGGATATCAAGGTCTTGGGTTCGAGTCCCGACCTGAGCTGCGCATAGTTGAGTCTGTAGAGAAGGATATTTACTCTTACATTCCCTCGCCGTACTCAGCTCTCATTAAAAGGAGAAGATGGCAATGGTTGGGGCATGTCTGTCTTCCGAAGACCTGATGAAACACTGATAAGGAAGGCTCTGGGATATGGACACCCTAAGGAAAGAGGAAGCGAGGCTTCCCCAAGGAGACTTGGAGACGTACCGTAGAGAGGGGCCTAAAGCAGAGAGGTCTGTCCCTCGAGATGGCCCCAAGAATAGCTGCTGACAGGACCAGGTGGAGATCCCTTGCATCGCCTCCAGTGCCAGCAGACCCGGAGGCGAGGATTGAGTGGATAGCTCACACGGGAGAGCCACGCTCTCACCTGCCAGGCGGAGTTGTCGTACCAATAAGGTCGCAGGTTCAAACCCCACCACCGCCGCGAAAACAGGGTTGCCAGATTATTTTTCAACAAAATGCCAGGGGAAGACTCAAAAAATGCCAAAACACTCAAAAAAATGCCAAAGTCTGTTGACTCCCACCCCCACTAAGAAAACTACTCACTTTTGATAGACAATTTACTATCATATCCTGGTGGCTTGCGTGTTTTCTTGTCTTTTTTTTTTTTTTTTTTTTTTGTTTGGAATTATACTAAATTTCCTATAGGGGTAATTTTTTACCTACTGACTACTAAGTGGAGTGAAAGTTAACAGGCAACCATGACGCAAATATACATGAGTTTTGCAGGAGATTCCCAGAAAACTTACGAGGATACTTGTCGAGGGCTGAATTTGAGTGAATATCCGAGGGAGGCAGGGCTAGTTCAGGGTGCGAGTTTTAATAGCAAAGTTTTCCGATGTGAAGAGATTTGTGTTTACGCGTTTAGAAATAATTAAGAAAAGGTGTCATTTGAAGTATAATATACAAGAAAAGAAAATGCCAAATGAAAATGCCAAATGCCAAATGATTTTTCTAATGCCAAACGGTTTTCAAAAATGCCAGATTTTTGGAATCTGGCATTTAAAATGCCAAACTGGCAACCCTGCGCGAAAATTGTTATTCTCTATTGTCTTCTGGCACTTTTCTACTCACTTCATCTCTTGCTATTGGCTATGGAACTATTGTAAAGCATTTGAGAACGGTTAGTGGATTTTGCACTGAAGAAGGAACGAAATTGATGTCACTCAGCTCTTTGTTATTGTTTTTAGCCAGCCATTTTTATGAGTATTTCTCACTAAATTGTATGAATCAGACTCGTGGATAGCTCATACGGTAGAGTCACGCTCTTCCCGGCCAGGAGAGTTGTCGTACCAGTAAGGTCGCGGGTTCAAACCCCCATCACCGCCGCGAAATTTTTATTCTCTATTGTCTTCTGGCACTTTCCTACTCACTTCATCTCTTGTTGTTATTAATCAGACTATAGAGGGAACGAAGTAGACGTCGCTCACCTCATTTACAAGGGGTCGCCAGCCAACTTACCAACATTCAAAACTGTGTGTAACCTTGATGTAATTTAGTGAAATTAATAATTAAAATGCAAAACAAAGAACTGAGTGACGCCAATTTCGTTCCATCTATTATGTCGGGTTAGGGGGGGGGGGGAGGATTCGATGTTAAAAAATGATTTTATAGACAAAAATAATTCAAAACCTGGGTTGATTTCGTAAGTCCTATTGAAGATGAAAGGGGGTCCCGATAGCTCAGGTGGTAGAGCACTCTCTTCACACGCAAAGGGACCGAGTTCGATCCGGGTGCAGAGTAGATTTTTTTGGACTCCCCTAACCACCCATCAGTGATTGGGTAGCTGGCTCTGTTAGATCTGGCGGAAAGTACTTTGCGATAGACTAGCGTTCTATCTAAAGGGTAACAAGCAATTGCTATTGTCCGTTTCACGCTATGGAAACCGGGATAAACTACGTCTCCATGGGCCCAATGGCTCTGAAGGACTAGTTTTTTTTATTATTGAAGATAATAGACATCATTTCTAAAAGCAAAGGAAACTAAAATCTCGTGGTCAAAATGTATCAGGTCATGTTTTGGGCATTTTTTTTTTGGCTAATTTAACACGTCATTAATCATTCTATACATAGTATGCGTTTGGCTAAGAAACTCACAACATTGCCATCCGGTAGTATAACGGACCAACTATGTGTAACCATGAACTTTTTTGTCTGGTTAATACAGTTAAGTGAGAATTACTCATAAACATGGATGGCAACAAAAAAAAAAAAAAAAAACAAAGACCCGAGAGACGTCAATTTCATTCTAACTACACAGAAATTTTATCTCACTGAACTCATTTTCTTGTGGGTTTTTTTTATCAATCCTTTTTTTTTTTTCTCAATTCTTTTATTTTTATAGATCTATATTATTATTTTTTTTTATAATTTAATTAATTTATTAATTTTTTATTTATATTTTTTTCAGATTTTTTTTTTTTTTTTGTTTTGGTCGTTTTAAAACGATGTATGCACTCATTTGGTGCATATTGCCATTATCTTGTCTTTGAAATTTGGATAAATTAATTCACAGGAAAATTCATATTTTCTACAAATTTCAATCTGCAGATTTAAAACTTGCACAAAATAATCAAAGCATGTTTATCGACAATGTGACCATAGGAATTTTTGATATCTCATTATGTTCTAAAGATATGGGACCAAACGTTCCCAATTGTAGGCAAAAAAAAATGTAGTTTTGCAATGATATTATTATTATTCCTGTTCATTCACCGCCCGTGGGCTAAAATCAAACTGAAGCTGTTGCAGCTGTTCCAAGAATTAACAAAATTCAAGATGGCCGCCTCAATATATTGCGCAATATTTTGAATTGTTAAAAAAATATCATCTTGGTGGCTAAAATAGTTGTATTTGAGTACTTGTGGATAATGTCATTTGTGGGGAAGTAGAGATCAAGATACAATTTAGCATTTTCAATTTTGATTCCCCTTAAAAAATTGCAATATATTCGAGTAATTTGATCGCTTAAGAAGTGACCTTCATACTCATTTTTAGAAATTGGAGGAAAAAAATGATGGTTTACCAGACAGTTCATAAAAGTCACGACCTCACGTGGCTAAGGCAGAGTTGCCAATTTGGCGTTTTGAATGTCAAATTCCTAAACTTGGCGTTTTTTGTTTTGTTTTTAAAAGCCATTTGGCCTAGAAAATGTGAGTTTAGTATTTAGTTATTAATTTATTATATTTAACTATTTATTTTTAGAATTTATTTAATTTATTTAATTAATTTTTTTTCATCTTTTACAGATCAATCCATTTTACCTATCTAATAGACTAATTAATAATAATTTCACAAATATACAAATTGTCACCCTTACACACTGGCAAGACGGTGGAATTTTAAAATTATTATTAAAGCAAAGCACTATCTATTCATGGCAGTAAAATAAGAAAAATAAGATTTATTTTCAATTTTATGTGCATTTTAGCATTTTAGCAGGGGAAAAAAGGTGTTGCTTGGAAACGTGTGCCATTTTTATTTTCAGACCATTTGGCCATTATTTTTTCTGTGATATTGTGTTTGATGACACAAATCCATCCCTTTAGTCTTTTAAAATGCTGGTCTGTTTGTTTTGTTGATTCAGTAGAGGTTAATATCCTTATCAATCAGAAACTCGAGTTTTCTGTTTTTGTCGTGTGGATAGAAATTGCTTCCTATAGATAGAATGCGCTTGGCCAAGGAGTTCACAACATTGCCATCCGGAAGTATAACGGACCAACACACAAACTCTGTGTAACCATGAACTTTTATAGTCTGGTTAATACAGTTTAGTGAGAACAACTCACACACGCGGATGGCAAAAACAATAACAAAAGCCTGAGTGACGTCATCTGCATACTATCTATTGTGTTTGATGACACAAATCCATCCCTTTAGTCTTTTCAAATGTTGGTCTGTTTTGTTGATTCAGTAGAGGTAAATATCCTTATCAATCAGAAACTCGAGTTTTCTGTTTTTGTCGTGTGGATAGAAATTGCTTCCTATTCTCGTGAAATTGGAGGACAAGCGCATGTTTGTTATGATTCATTTCAAATGTGTTTGGGCGTGCAAGAGACAGGAGAATATGTTTTGGTTTTTGTTCTTTTTTGTTTTGTTTTTTTTTTGTTTTTTTTTTGTTTTGTTTTGTTTGTTCTTTTTTAAAAAAATTAATTTTGTATTTTTTGTTTGTTTGTGTGTTTGTTTATATATTTTGGTTTGTTTTTGGTTGTTTTTTTTTCGGGGTTTTTTTTTTTTTGTTTTGTTTTTTTTTTAATTTATTTGCTTTTTGTTTTTGTTTGTGCTCATAAACGTGGATGGCAAAAAAAAAAAACAATAACAAAGACGTTTATGAGTGATTCTCACTTAACTGTATTATCCAGACTATAGAGAGTTCGAAGATGACGTCACTCACGTCTTTGTTATTGTTTTTTGCCATCCGCGTTTATGAGTAATGCTCACTGAACTGTATTAACCCGACTATAATCGTTCATGGATACACACAGTTTTGTGTGTTGGTCCGTTATACTTCCGGATGGCAATGCTGTGTGTTTCTTAGCCAAGCGCATAATATCTAAAGACGGAATGAAATTGACGTCACTCAGCTCTTTGTTATTGTTTTCAGACAGCCATTTTCATGATTCGTTCTCACTAAAGTATATTATTCAGACAAGAAAAGAAATAATTTTACACATATTATAATAGTTTTGTGTGTTGGTACATTATATCCGGCTGGTGGATGTTGTGAATAATTTAGCTAAACGCACTACACCAATAAGATGCAATTTATCAATCAGACTAGAACTTACTTACTTATCCGAACCAGCGACCACCTGAGCTCTAGCCCTTCGGTCTTGTACCATGACGTAGAAGTTAGATGTCTTTTGTAGTTGTTCCAGGTGACTATAAAGTGTGTTACTGATGCTTGGATTTAGTGGGAGGAATGTGCATCTCAGATCTTCAAGAGGTTGACATTCAAGCAAGTGGTGTGTTACTGTTTCATTGGGGTGTTGACATAGGGGACAGGAAGGGGATGTGTCTTTTGTAATTTTGCTTAAATGGTTGTTGAGCGGTATGTGTTGTGTTTTTAGTTGAATGATGATGCTTTGCTGGTGTCTTCTGAGCTTATTTAGGCAATCAGTCTTTACAGGAGTGGTCATATGGGAAAACATACATCTACCCGTGGTGCTCATTGCCCAACTGTTCATCCAGTCTTCTCTCTTATTTGTTTTGATTATTTGTTTCGCTGTGTCTAAGGATACTGGAATTGATGGTTGTAAAATCAGACTAGAAAAGGAATAATATATTATAGTTTTGTGTACGTTGTATCCGGCTGGTGGATGTTGTGAATAGTTTAGCTAAACGCACTACACCAATAAGAGGCAATTTATCAATCAGACTAGAAAAGGAATAATATATTATAAACAGTTTTGTGTACGTTATTTCCGGTTGGCGGATGGTGTGAATAGTTTAGCTAAACGCATAACACCGGCAACTTATCAATCAGACTAGAAAAGGAATAATGTGTTATAAATAGTTTTGTGTGTTGGTCCGTTATAAAAAAAGAGTTGCCTATAAGATTTGTACTGTTGTCTACAAATCCCTGAGCACGAACAGTCCCTCCTACATTAAAGACCTTCTAAACATATATGTCCCCAATAGAAACTTGAGGTCAAGCAATGACCAATCAATCCTTGTCAAACCTAAGCCAGTGCGTAAAATAGGTGAACAATCTTTTCAATTTTCGGAACTCTCTCCCATCACACGTGAGATGCTCGGATTCGTTGACAACGTTCAAATCTCGCTTAAAGTTTTATCTTTTTACGTCATAATGTTGCAATATTATTATCATATTTTGTTGCTGTTAAATTGAATTCGTATCACGTTTCCATCAAACTTGTCTCAC
>NC_088363.1:4708252-4713252 GCF_034508935.2 Berghia stephanieae | reverse complement strand
TGGTTAATACAGTGTAGTGAGAACAACTCACAAACGCGGATGGCAAAAACAATAACAAAGGCCTGAGTGACGGCATCTGCATACTATCTATAGACTGGTGGATATTGTGAGTATTTTACCTAAACCCAGTTCATCGATACTAAGGGGTAATTGGATTCAGTAGTCTGATGTCACGACGCCTGGTAACGGCGGCCATCTTGGTTCTAAACAAAGAAAATCATTACTTTTTATTCTTCAAGCTGGCTAGAACTTTTCATATGTCTTGTGATCAGAATGTGTAAAAGTCAAAACATGATCAAGATTATGTTTTTTTTTCCCTCTGGGTACGCTTTTATGCGCGCCGGAGAAATATTTCATACGGCGCCCGCCATTGTTCCGATAGTTTAGAGCCAGTGTTGCTAAGTTACCATGCGTCATTATGAAGGAAGTGACGTTACGACTGTTGAATCCTATTCCCTAAACTATGATGTTGTAATGATCTCCGCAAAGGAAAATCCGCTAGGCATATTTTATTTTATTATGATTACTAGGGAGACTTTTTATCAGGGGTCAACTTAACCCCCACTTCCGTTCAAATTGAAAATATTTGAGTCAACAAGTCATAAGGCATGTTTTTGTTTGTTTTGTTTTTGTTTTGTCTTTGTTTTTTTTTGGTTGCTGTTTTTATTTTAAAAAATTCAATTCTGAGTGGATGACTTGAGAAATCCAACCGCCTTTTATTTACTTGCCTTCTTTTAAAAAACTTCACTGACTTTTCACTGGTGAAACGAATCTGACGCAATGCAGACGTGAGCCGTGAGCTGGGGAAAATTGGAACGCTAATAAGGGGAATTCCCTAAATCTACTCTTTTAAAAAAATAATAATAATAATTCAGTCGCAATGTGCAAATTGTGAAAAAAAAAAATCTTTATAAACAACTAATCACATCAAGACAGGGAATTCCGTAAATTATAGGCTACTCCAAATAGATTTTTAAAAAATAGTTACTTGATGAAAGGGAATTCCTAAAATCACACTTCTTTTTAATATTTTATTGTGTTTGCTGCGGGTATCGTTTCGTTTTTGACCTAATGGCTACACTAATAAATTCTAGGCTTTAAAACCCTTTAAATCCTCCGGGTAAATTCATGCACAACAAATTTTTTTTCAATTTTATAGATATCGGGTTTTTTTTTTTTTTTTTTATATTTTCTGTTCCTCTTTAGTAATGTTTATTTCTTTTCTTTCTTTCTTTCTTTTTCTTTTTCTTTTTCTTTTTTTTTTTAATTATTTTTTTGTATTGTTTTGTTTTGTTTTTGTTCTGTTTTGGCCTTTTTAATTTTTTATTATTTTTAAAAATTTGTCTCATACGACGTATATACAGGTCTGACATCCGAACTCAATGATGGGGCTAGTTTACCTAACATTGTTGTAATGGACAATAATATAATTATATTGCGTCATCTCTTTTTGTTGGTTTTTTTTTTTTTTTTTTTTTTTTTTTTTGTTTTGTTTTTGTTTTTTTGTTTTTTTGTTTTTGTTTTTTTATTGTTTTTGAGATTTCCATTCCAACAATGAATGAGCCCGTAATAAATTGGGTTATCAATCAATTCAAGCCTGTAAATAGATAAGTGCATTTCGGATTCAAGGATTATACTTTTCAAATTACTGCAATGCTGCGTCAAAATGACAACGGGGTATAGGGGGGGGGGGAGGGACAACAACAAAAATCAATAGAAAGAATGAATGTGCTGCTATGTGGTCTAGTGGTATGACACTCGCTTTCGGATCGGAAGGTCCTGGGTTCGAGCCCCGCGCTCAGCACATAGTTGAGTCCTTGGAAAGGGTTCTTTACTCACATTCTCTCACCGTACCCAGGTGTAAAATGAGTACCTGGCCGTTAACAGCGTTGTCTTTGTCCGAAAAATTGTAATATCGCCTAACAGGTGTCATGTCCCGTCCTCCATGTTAAATGTTGCTGTTGGCCAGGGACCCCTTGTAAAGCGCTTTGAGCACATTTAGTATTTATTATTATTATAATGACGAGGTCTTAAGTTTCAAAAGAATATGATTTCCCTTTAATACGGTTATAATATGTATAGATACCAACGTTGAAAACTGTATCTACTTGCATATTGTCATATTATTATTATAAAGAGATCTCCCCTTTAGGATTCACAGCGGAGAGAAAAGTCTTTATGATTGAGACACGTTGGAGTGGTTTCTCCTTTTTTATCCGATTATTATATTATTATTATGATGTTATGATGATAACAAATGCTAATTCTCTCTCTCTCTCTCTCTCTCTCTCTCTCTCTCTCTCTCTCTCTCTCTCTGTGTGTGTGTGTGTGTGTGTGTGTGTTTGAGTGTGTGTATGTGTGTGCGTGTGACTGTTTCTCCTTCCCTCTTTCTTTCTTTCATTCTCCTTCTCTCTGTCTCTGACTCTCTCTCTCTCTCTCTCTCTCTCTCGCTCTCTCTCTCTCTCTCTCTCTCTCTCTTTCTCTCTGTGTGTGTATGTGTGTCTGTCTGTCTCTCCCCCGCCTCTCTCTCTCTCTCTCTGTCTCTCCCCCCGCCTCTCTCTCTCTCTCTTTCCCTCTTTCTCTTTCTCTCTCTCTCTCTCTCTCTCTCTCTCTCCTCCTTTCTCTCTCCCTCCTCTCCTTTCTCTTGTCTCTCTGCTTTTCTTTCTTCTCTCCTCCTCTCCCTTTCTCTCTCTCTCTCTTTTCTCATCGTTCTACTCTCCTCTCCTCTCTTCTCTCTCTCCTCTCTCTCTCTCTTTCTTTTCTCTTCCTCTCTCTCTTCTCTCTCTCTCTCTCTTTCTCTCTCTCCCTCCCCTCTTCTCTCTCTCCTTCTTTCTTCTTTCTCTCTCTTTACTTCTTACTCTCTCTCTCATCTCTCTCTCTCTCCTCTCTCTCTCCCTCCTCTCTCCTCTCCCCTCTCTCTCTCTCCTTCTTTCTCCCCCCCCCCCCCCCCCCTTTTCCGCTTTTACTGCCTCTATCATTCTTTTACTTTTTCTTCTTCTTTCTCTTTTCTCCTTTCTCTTTTCTTCGTTATACATTCTGACGATATATAGACAGACGCATGATACCACTAGTATTAGATTAGTTAACCTTCTGATAACTGGTAGCGTCTCACCCGTATAAAAAAAAAAAGAAAAGAAACATATAAAGATTACATAAGAATGAAATAGTAACGATTTAAAAAAAAAGAAAAAAAAAAGATTAGCATATCATAATGAGACAACGTCATCGGCGTTCCCCTGTTTGATCCCCTTGTAAGGCGTCTAGACTGCGGTTTCTCCTTGGGTTCAAAAGAAAAAAGAAAAGATAAAAATTAAAAGATAAAAAATAAAAGATAAAAAATAATGTAATAAATGTGCTGATGTGTTAACTGATATTAATTATGGGATGGGTATCTTTCTCGAATACAAACTCTAAGCCTCATGGCCAAGCAATACGTATTGCGACTATAATAATGTGGTCTAGTGGTATGACACTCGTTTTCGGATTGGAAGGTCCTGGGTTCGAGTCTCGTTCGGCACATAGTTGGTTGAATCCTTTCAAAAGGCTCTTAACTCACATTCTCTCACCGTAATCAGGTGTAAAATGAGTACCTGGCCTTTAACAGAATTGTCTCTGTCGGAAAAAAATTGCTTATATAAGCCTAACAGGCGTCATGTCACGTTTTACATGTTACGTGTTGTTGCTGGTGGTCAGGGACCTCTTGTAAAGCGCTTTGGGCACGTTTAGTGGATATTGCGCCGTATAAAAGCTCAAAAGCTCAAGCTCAAGCAATACGTATTGAATTTCTGATTTGTTAAAGATAATCCAGTACTGATCGATAAATAGTAAGTGTTATAATATTTGTGTAATTTTTTTAATTTTCTTATTTATCTATTTATATATTTATTCTTTTTTCCTTCTTTGGGCAAATGAGTATGACTTCTTGATTTATATAACATTTGTTGTTTTTATTGATTTATGTTATTTTATTAAAAAATTTATAAAAAGATCCCCTTGATTCATCCTTTAGGATCTATTCCAAGGAAGACTGGAATGACCCATGAGTCAGCCACTGTGCAACGTCTTAAAGTGAAAGTAGGTCAAGGTCAAGGCTATATTGTTGTTGTAATGGAGTAGCCTATATCATATTTTATTATTTCCCAAGGAATTTACGCAATGGAAACCGTACGGTTCTCTTATTGGCTAACCAACCAGCGGCCTCGATGAGAAAAATATCCGCCATTTTGATGTTGGCTGGGAATCGCGTTACTATAGTAAACAAGCGCTGATCGGCCGTTCATGAAAACAAGTTGCTGCTCGCTCGTTTAACTCAAAATTATTCAAAACGATCTCTCTAAAATGATATAAATGTGACTTCTTAAGGTTTTCTTCACGGTCAAAACCACACAACATTCTATTAATGATTACGTCCGAGGCAAAAAGGAATATTGACAGGTCGACCGAGAGTTGAACTCGTGAGACGACAAACATCAATGCGAAGTGTAGCGAGAGTCAAGCTATTGTTTGTCTTGTCCTATTCTATATAGAGAAAAGGATAAATAGTATAGCCTCGTGTGAGTGGTTGCGTGTCATAGTCTTGTTTTTAAATTGTTTCTGTTTTTTATGTGTGTAGTGATGACTCTCTCACAGTCAATTTCAATGCCGAAAGAGGAATTCCCGCACACAAGAAAGGGGAATTGGGGTGGTATTTGGCATACATATTGTATAGTATCTAGTTCTAAATAGATAACTGATTAGAATTATATTATGATATATAAACACAATGCCAAATATAATTCCGAAGTTTCCTTATTTCAAATGAAGTAAAGCTCCAAAACCCTATGGTAGTGATTGTAGTAGTGAGTGTGATGTGGTGTTGGTGGTGGTTGTAGTTGTAGTAGTAATAGTGATGATGATGTGGTGGTGGTGATGATTGTAGTTGTAGTAGTAGTGGTAGTGATGATGATGTGGTGGTGGTTGTAGTAGTAGTGGTAATGGTAATGATATGGTGGTGGTGGTGG
>NC_088363.1:4678252-4703252 GCF_034508935.2 Berghia stephanieae | reverse complement strand
GCAAGGCACCATGGTGATGCTGAATAAATAAAATGGACAATCACTGACGTCAGAAAAGTGTTCCATTTTGTTTCTTCAGCATCGGCTGCCGCAGCAGTTTATAACTGATGGTCTCATCGTTCTGTCTCATCCATTGTCAGGAAACAAAGGAAGATGTGGCAGTAGTTCTTACTGCGCTATATGCAAAGGGAAGGGCAGGCGATTACAAACGTAGTGCGCTTGCGGTTAGCCCTAAATTCCATGACGTCGTCACTTTTAATTTGGCACGTCTCGGGAAATAAGTGTTCTCCTGTGTTTCTTTGCTCTATGATTTCATCTGACCAAAAATAATATAAATCAATTTGGCCTGAAAATTTTTACTAAGTAAAAGTACTTTGGCTACAATGTCAAGAAGAAAAAAAAAGTGATTTAGAGTACGCCCCAAGGTCTCTTTATCTGCCTAAAGAAAAGGTCTCTGCCCTAAGTGTACTGATCTGCAGATACCTGGTAACCCAAATACTAAGGACCCGTTGTTGTATAGATAGTATGCGCTTGGCTTAGAAGCTCACAACATTGCCATCCGGAAGTATAACGGACCAAAACACAAAACTGTGTGTATCCATGAACGTTTATAGTCGGGTTAAAACAGTTCAGTGAGCATTACTCATAAACGCGGATGGCAAAAAACAATAACAAAGACCTGAGTGGCGTCATCTTGGAACTATCGATAGGAAGTACCTAAATTATCTAAATATCTAAAATCAACGCAATATTTTACAACAATGTTAAATCAAGCCCATAATGGTGTTCGGTAACCAGATCTGCAAATACGTGCATGTTGGCCGGTGCGCATTCGTGGATCTTGTCGAAAATGCCCCACAATCTCGTTTCTCTGGAGCGTAACACTAGCAGATATTATGATTCTCGGTCTTCCGCAACCTGTTTTGTTTGTTTGTTTTTAAGGGTTTTACGGCGCTTGCAACACATTTAGGTTATATCAGCGCCAGTAAAAAGGAAGAAAATGGAATAGTAAAAAGTTCTAGAATTACAATTAAAGCACCCAAGAGAAAGTAAGACAAAGGGGAACTGGGAACAAATAGGGATCAGATATAGATTCCAAGAGCATACCACCAATGCACTTAGTTTGAGATTACCTATAAGTCTCATCCGAGTACAAGCACAAAATCCAACAAGGAGGAATACACTCAGATGCTTACATTATACATAATACAAAAATAAGAAATATAATAATACATAACACAGAGAGATGATTTACAAGGAAAACAATATCATCTCCCAAAACAATAACTATGCATTTGACAGTTTCCCTCCCAGCCAAGACTCCGGCCAGGGCCAGGACAAAACGAAGTAATCTCATTCCAAAACAAAGACAGAAAGCAAGTTGGAAAACAGATATAGGGGGATAGAAGACACAGTATGTACCTCCCTGCCCACTATGGGAGGCCAGGAACCCCACCCAGGTCCGCAACTTGCATAACTCAGTCAACCTCCAATCAGGAGTAAGTGGGTGGTACATCTTTATGTGGGTCAAAGTTAAAGGAGCTCAGTACACCACGATAAGTTTAAGATTTGAAAGGGATAGCTCCCTGTCTTCCTCTACCAAGAGGTCAAAAGATCCAACCCAAGAAGTAAAAAGATCCCATCCCAAGAGGCCAAAATACGCCACCTCAAAATATCAAAAGTAGACATCACAAGGGGCCACGCGTCCTCATCCCAAAAGGTAAAATGATGCTTTCCCATTAGATCAAAGACGACATCTGAGAAGGTCAAATGACTACACTCCAAGATGTGAAAATATCCAATCGCAAAGAGGACAAAAGACCCGATCCCAATGGGTCAAACGGTCCTGCCCAAAGATATCAAAAATATCTCATCCCAGGATGTCAAATGGCCCCATTGGGCAAAAGACCCCACCCAAGAGGTCACACAAACAACCCCATCCCAGGAGGTCAAAAGACAACATCTCCAACATTAATTCAGAAAAGTGAGTGGAGCAGGCACTTATGTTGGTAACAACAAGATATGAAGTGAGTAGAAAAGTGCCAGAAGACAATAGAGAATAAAAAATTTTTTCGCGGCGGTGGTGGGGTTTGAACCTGCGACCTTATTGGTACGACAACTCCGCCTGGCAGGTGAGAGCGAGGCTCTACCGTGTGAGCTATCCACGAACACAAAAATATTCGTTTCAAACCCAAAGTCCTTTCTAGATCCCTCTCTCACCCACTTCTTGAGACCGCCGATTCGTTCACCACCATCGCGAAGTAATTTTGACCAGCAGTTAAGCTTAATAGCCAATATTCTCAACACAAACATATAACATAGAAACGATTGAGACATTGAGTATGCTCCGGTGTATGGGGTGAATTTTTAATTCAGAAAAGTGAGTGGAGCAGGCACTTATGTTGGTAACAACAAGATATGAAGTGAGTAGAAAAGTGCCAGAAGACAATAGAGAATAAAAAAAATTTTCGCGGCGATGGTGGGGTTTGAACCTGCGACCTTATTGGTACGACAACTCCGCCTGGCAGGTGAGAGCGTGGCTCTACCGTGTGAGCTATCCACGAACACAAAAATATTCGTTTCAAACCCAAAGTCATTTCTAGATCCCTCTCTCACCCACTTCTTGAGACCGCCGATTCGTTCACCACCATCGCGAAGTAATTTTGACCAGCAGTTAAGCTTAATAGCCAATATTCTCAACACAAACATATAACATAGAAACGATTGAGACATTGAGTATGCTCCGGTTTGGGTTTGAAACGAATATTTTTGTGTTCGTGGATAGCTCACACGGTAGAGCCACGCTCTCACCTGCCAGGCGGAGTTGTCGTACCAATAAGGTCGCAGGTTCAAACCCCACCACCGCCGCGAAAAAAAATTTTTATTCTCTATTGTCTTCTGGCACTTTTCTACTCACTTCATATCTTGTCATCTCCAACATTGTTTGTTTGTGTTTTTAAGGATTTTACGGCGCTTGCAACACAGTTAGGTCATATCAGCGCTGGTAAATAGGATGAAAATAGGATAGTAAAAACATTCTAGATGTACAATTAAAAGGACCTGAGGGAAAAGTAAGACAAAGGGGAATGGTACAAAAAGAGAACAGATGTAGATTCCAAGAATACACTATCAGTGTACTTAGATTACTTAAATGTTTCACACAGACACCAGCACAAGATCCCACTAAGAAGAATACACTCAAATGTTTACAAATCATATACGTGTATTCATTTTTTTAAAAAATAACAATACATAACAGAGAGATGATAATTTACAAGATAAACAATATCAGCTCCCAAAACAATAACTGTACATTCCTCTGCTTCCCTCCAAGCCAAGGACTCCGGTCAGGGTCAAGACAAAACTGAGTAAACTCATTCCAAGACAAAGACAGAAAGCAATTGGAAAACAGAGAGGTACAGGGGGATAGAAGACACAACAAATGCCTCCCTGTCAACTAAGGGAGGTCGGGAACCCCACCCAGCCATGGATGTCAAAAGATCCAATCCCTATCCCAAGAGGTTAAAAGCTGCATCCCAATGGATGGGTCAAACGGCCCCACCCAAAGATATCAAAAGATCTCATTCCAGGATGTCAAATGGCTCCATTGGTCAAAACACCCCACCAAAGAGGTCAAACAACCCCATCCCAGGAGGTCAAAAGACAACATCCCATGATTGGTGAAAAGAGAAAAAAAAAATCAAAATCAAAAGAAGATTCATTCATGATCTCTTCATTTATTCATAACAATGTTGATCATTGACAATGTGTTGATGAAACAATTAATGTAAGTAATTTAGTAATAATGAGGATGATGAGAATGATGATGATGACAATAGTTATAATAATAATAATAATAATAATAATAATAATAATAATAATAATAATAATAATAATAATAATAATAGTAAAATTAATAACAATATTATCATTATTAATAATAATAATAATAATAATAATAATAATAATAATAATAATAATAATAATAATAATAATAATAATAATAATAATAATAATAATAATAATAACAATAATTATGATTATTATTATTATAATAATATGTCATAATATGATAATAGTAAAAAATAATAATAAATAATTACAATAAATAGGAACATAGCGACAGTAATACATATTATTCAATGTCATATGTACGAGAAATAAATGCCCAGAGCTAACAGTGTGGTGGTGGTTCTTGTAGAGGTAGGATGATTAAAAAACAAAAAAAAAAACAATCGCCATCAAGAAGACTACGATACACTAGATATACTGCCGTATTCCGGGGAAAAAAAAAAACAACCCAACTTTGGCCAGAAAACTCGTCCTTCAAATATCGATCGATTTAAATGACCCCTCGTCTTGACAACAACAAAAAAAACCCTTTGCCAAGATGAGGGTCGTTTAAATCGATCGATATTTGAAGGACGAGTTTTCTGGCCAAATTTTCAAATTTGTTTGTTCCCCCCCCCGCCCCCTACCACCAGAGTAAGGCAATATAACTATGATAGCTTTAGCTAAAATGGTATTATAACCTCTCCGGTTTAGAGGTTAAGGGTCACAGGTTAAGTTAACTTAATTTAAAGATGCTTATCTAACTTATTTAACAACCGTGACAGACAAAAGACGAGAAGAGGCGGAGTTATCAAGCTGTTATCTCCTCTTAAAATATCTGTACTCGAATCATTCTGATATTAAATCTATATTTACCTAACTTTTTTTTTTTAATTAAAAAAAACAAAAACAAAAAACAACGCCACTATCATCACTATCACATTATCTCATTCGTCTATAGTGTTTCATTCGTCCTGTTTTGTTGATAAAGGGGAAACCCGAAATGTCCACAGTATCTGCCTTCATTTTAGTAAACTGAAGCTTACACTTACAAGTCAATAATTTCCGTTATGTTTTTTTTTCCGTATCAAAATAGTTTTAAAAACGTATCATGATATCCACTTGCCATTTGTAAAAGGGGAGTGGGGTAATAATATTCTCTGGGGCTGGAGGGAAGGGGGAGGGGGGGAGGAGAACGGCATTCAGCACTCAACCATTTCGTTATGCGAAATAATATTAACGAAATGCATCAGGCGCTGCTCCAACAATTCAAAAAAAAAAAAAAAAAATAACAAAAAACAACCCATGTCCTACTCGCTGCTACATTATATTATAAATCAACGAAATAAATCGTGCACGATGCACGCTGCGTGCACGGTTGGCCCCGTCTCCCCTCGCACAGACCTGCCTAGCACTTCGAAAAAGTCGTAGAAATACGAAATTTTTGGCTCCAGCCACTAGACTGCATTCACCTCTTTGACTGAATAAATCTTGTTGAAAAGGAAAGATTGATGCTTAGAAACTATATTTAGAACTTTGGAGCATTTTTGGATCCTACTGGAGGCAAACTATCTATTTCTAAATCTATTTAAAGAAACTTTTCTTTTTTCTTTTTTTTTTCTTAACCACTAGAAACTAAGATTTTTTTTTTTTAATTTTCAAGTTGGCAGCTCTGTGTCTAATGAACCTACATAAGACTTATGGAGAATACTGAAGAAATGTGTATCTAATAAACTCAAGTTTCAGACAACCGAAAAGAAAATCATCGCCTCAGAGAACTGGACCTTTGCCGAAAATGAAAATATACCAATTTTGTCATCACTAACCATACATTATATCCGCTCAATAGTCCCTACGTAACAATGTGGGAGATGATTTACTGTAAATTAAAACTAATAAGAGAAAGAGAAAAAAAAACCCCAGTAAAATTGGAACATACATTTATTAATTAACTCTTACTGTTTTCTTCCCGGTGAAGGACTCGTAAAACAGCCTAGGCAAAAGAAAGGTCTCATTACAGAACAAGGACAGCAACGACAAAAGATCTGAGGGACTTTAATAATATATCGAGGGCCCCCATTTATTACTATTATTATTATTACTACATTATGAATATTATTATCATTATTTTTATCATCATCATCATCATCATCATCATCGCATTTATTACATAAAATAAATGTAAACATCAACTAGAAAAATGATAATAATCATAAATATAATAATAATAATAATAATAATAATAATAATAATAATAATAATAATAATAATAATAATAATAATAATTAAACAACTGTTATGGTGAATATTGACTATATGTATAATTAATATATATATGTAAATATATACAAATACATGCTTTATCACTTGACAGATCATGGATGTAATATTATATATATATAATATATAATATATATATATATATATATATATATATATATATATATATATATAATATATATAATATATATATATATATATATATATATATATATATATATATATACATATATACTACATTACAATACAACATTGTTATTGTTTCTTTTTTTTAAATCAGTTGAACAAATGAAAAAGATGACGATGAGGATGATGACAATGACGATAATGATGATGATGGTGGTGATGAAAACAAAACTATAATGATCAGAATAGCGGGATTGCACATTTGATAACAGGCAGACGAGGCTGTGCCCAAAGGTCGTTTTTGAAAAATTCGCCAAAATAAAATTTAAAAAAAGAACATCAAAATCAACACACAACTTCCATTTTCCGAAAATCTGACAGCAAATCAAGAAATGTTCTATCTCCCCTATGACCTCAGTTCAACATTAGATCACCTACGTCGAGAACAAAAAATTTTAAGACATCATTGTCTCTAACGCAGATCCAAAAATTCTGGTACTCGCTGTCTTCCAGAACTAAATATTCTCCAACTTTTTACTCTTCAAAGTCCATTAAAAAAAAAAAAGCTGAATTGCTTAAACTCTGTCGAGTTCACCCTCATTGAAAAATGAACAAATTTGTTCAATTTTCCATGCATATGAACTCAAGAGAGTTAAAATAGCTTTTAATTGATGCTTTTTAAATTAAATTTTGGTTGCTGCACATTTCATTTATTTCTCCTCCTATGCGAATCTTACTGAAAATCTCTTTGTACCGTGAAATCATGGAATTAGGCTCTACACATGATTTATTATCGTTAGTATTAAAATTTAGTTCTCACCATCCTGGGATTGAAAAGTTATCACAAAACTGAAAGTCTGACAACATAAGAATGATTGACAGAAATAGGTCTCCAAGAAGTCGAAAAAGTATGGACAAAGTCTATACCATAACTGAATCCATACTTCTACTTCGACGACTTCGGCTTTTACTCCTAAACGTCTTATGACAAACCAACCATCTGGGGTTATTTTGTTCGTCTGACTTATATTTTATTAATTATCCCAAGGATGATGACGAGAACTAAATCTTTATATTTTTCTACACAGCTTTTCAAAATAACCTAAGACTAATTTCTTTTCGAGAGACAGGCAATCCACAATCGCTATAAAAGACAATTTGGCACAGCCTCCGAGATACCAAGAAAAAATGAAAAAAGTGAGAGAGAATGAAAGAAACATCTCGACATAATAGTGAGATGGTGGCATGCTTTCCCATTAACCCAAAGAGTTTTGCACCAGCTTATGAGAGACCTTAACAAAACTGCTTTCCAACTCTTTATCAGAAAAATTCAGCCTTTTTGCGCTTAATAAGCATTTCGTGAAAGAACGTAGATATACAACAACGCCTGTCTAAATTCTTGATAAATAATCTTACCCTAGGAAAAAAAAAGAACCTAAAGAGGGTTGAACCGAATCGCTCACCTAATAAGGCCCATTGTTAACAGGTGGGCAAGTTGAAAAAGTGCAGAAAGATTTTTTATTTTAAACACAACACAAAACAAGACTTAGAGTTGACTTAAATACTGACTTCGGTAAGAACTACCTTTTAAGGTTTTACAAATGTCAGGCTAAAAAATGTTCAGTCTTATGACAATATCTTTTAACAGTTTTTGCCTTCTCCCAATTCAGAAGTCAAAAATTTACTGAACTTTTACACAAACACATAGAAAGACTCCTTTTCTGAGTGCTGAAGTCCATCCAGGAAAACGACTTTTTGTACTTACTTTTTTTCCCCCGTCAAGCAGGTGATTGGATAATAGTAATAGGGTTTATAACATACTGAATCCCGTAAATATATGGAAAATTGGCAACCTTGCTTTACGGTCTTGACAAAGTGTCAAGGACATTTGACAGGCTGGAATTCATCCCAGTATTTAATTCATAACAAAAATAACCAATCATTGCCATTGAACAGCGACTTCGACTTTTTAACTTCAAAAATGCTTGCTTGCTTTGACGTTCAAACGGAATAAAGTTACAAATGAGATTGGAGAATGCAGCAGCCCTTATTATAATATGTGAAACCCAAGATGCACACAATTAGCAGGTCTGATAACCAACTGCAATTATGGGGCTTGATTGAACAATGTTGTAACGGACAAGGTTTTGTGTGGGTTTGAGAGTTTTTGCATTACAACAGTGAGCCCATTACAATTTGGGTTATCAGACCTGGAAAGAAGTGCACGCCGGTTAAACCTAATAATTATTTTCTGAAAATTATGAAAGTTTTCTGTTGTTTTTTAAAATGACTGATATAACATTTTTTTTTTAAACATGAAAAAAAAAAAAAAAAGTAAACATGTAATATAAAAAATAATTGAAAAAAAAAAAGATATTTCCCCGCAAAATTCCACTTGTGACCCTTATCACCTTCACTTTCAAAGTAAGACAAACGTTTAGAGTCAATTTCATAGTATGAATAATACTGAACAATCCCTCGCATCACAACCCATGAAATAAGAGAGCAGACAACGCACACAACAATTGGTATTAAACAATTGGTATTAACTTTATAAAAAAATTAACTTTCAAAAAAAAATAAAAATCACAATGATATAATCTATAGGGCTTTAAACTTTATACATCATAACCAGTTGCTACAAAAATAAATAAATAAATAAATAATAATAAATAAATAAACCAGAAGTTATTAAATTACTGTCTGAAAACTTTATAAGCCTTTTTTATATGTTATAATGGTAAAACATTTCAAACAGTGCCAGTTTTAAGATGATGTGAATGAAGATAAGTCGAGTCAAGAACAGTCAGATGCCATTTGATTTGATGAACGTGCAGCATTTTAGAGCCAAACAATTTTATTTTCCAAAGCGTGTACCATACGAATAGTCTAGATCCTCTTCTCAAAGCGTGTACCATACCAATAGTCTAGATCCTCTTCTCAAAGCTGCTACCATACCAATAGTCTAGATCCTCTTCTCAAAGCGTCTACCATACCAATAGTCTAGATCCTCTTCTCAAAGCGTCTACCATACCAATAGTCTAGATCCTCTTCTCAAAGCGTCTACCATACCAATAGTCTAGATCCTCTTCTCAAAGCGTCTACCATACCAATAGTCTAGATCCTCTTCTCAAAGCGTGTACCATAGCAATAGTCTAGATCCTCTTCTCAAAGCGTGTACCATAGCAATAGTCTAGATCCTCTTCTCAAAGCGTGTACCATACCAATAGTCTAGATCCTCTTCTCAAAGCGTCTACCATACCAATAGTCTAGATCCTCTTCTCAAAGCGTCTACCATACCAATAGTCTAGATCCTCTTCTCAAAGCGTCTACCATACCAATAGTCTAGATCCTCTTCTCAAAGCGTCTACCATACCAATAGTCTAGATCCTCTTCTCAAAGCGTGTACCATACCAATAGTCTAGATCCTCTTCTCAAAGCGTGTACCATAGCAATAGTCTAGATCCTCTTCTCAAAGCGTGTACCATACCAATAGTCTAGATCCTCTTCTCAAAGCGTGTACCATACCAATAGTCTAGATCCTCTTCTCAAAGCGTCTACCATACCAATAGTCTAGATCCTCTTCTCAAAGCGTCTACCATACCAATAGTCTAGATCCTCTTCTCAAAGCGTCTACCATACCAATAGTCTAGATCCTCTTCTCAAAGCGTGTACCATAGCAATAGTCTAGATCCTCTTCTCAAAGCGTGTACCATAGCAATAGTCTAGATCCTCTTCTCAAAGCGTGTACCATACCAATAGTCTAGATCCTCTTCTCAAAGCGTCTACCATACCAATAGTCTAGATCCTCTTCTCAAAGCGTCTACCATACCAATAGTCTAGATCCTCTTCTCAAAGCGTCTACCATACCAATAGTCTAGATCCTCTTCTCAAAGCGTCTACCATACCAATAGTCTAGATCCTCTTCTCAAAGCGTGTACCATACCAATAGTCTAGATCCTCTTCTCAAAGCGTGTACCCTACCAATAGTCTAGATCCTCTTCTCAAAGCGTCTACCATACCAATAGTCTAGATCCTCTTCTCAAAGCGTGTACCATAGCAATAGTCTAGATCCTCTTCTCAAAGCGTGTACCATACCAATAGTCTAGATCCTCTTCTCAAAGCGTGTATCATACCAATAGTCTAGATCCTCTTCTCAAAGCGTGTACCATAGCAATAGTCTAGATCCTCTTCATAAAGCGTCTACCATACCATTAGTCTAGATCCTCTTCTCATTGGTCGATAATCAAATTTGAATGATAATTTACGATCAGAAAACCAAAATCTCATCTTTATAAATGAAAAAAATAAAAATTTTAAAATAACGGAAACAAATGAAATAAAACTAAATGATAAAAAAAAAAAAAATAATATGTTTCCAACAAATTCAATTATGATTTGTTGTATCCGAATATTGAAGCCTTTTAAAACCAATTTGTTCGTTTAAGAGAAGAAATGATTGATAACACAGCCAACTTCATTCATAAGAGCTGGAAAGCTCTTCTTCTCAAGTCCAGATGGCAATCCCAAATTTCTTTTCCTCCCGATTCTTTGCGTTAAAGAAAATAATGTAGGGCAGCGCCTATGTCTGAACGAGTTTTATGAAGTATTCAACGGAGAGTTTTATAAAGTATCCAACAGTGAGTTTTATAAAGTATCCAATCCAACAGTGAGTTTTATAAAGTATCCACCAAAAACAGCGTTAAGACATCAAGAAAGTTTCAGTGTCCGGATCAAGCCCTACTTCTACAGTCCATAGTGAAAGCAAGCAAATGGAAGTACACATTACGTAAAACCTGGAACAACACAGCCCCATTAACGTTTTGTGGTGGTTTTTTTGTGTGTTTATTTTGAAAGAAAATTGTTTTTATTTTGTGGTTGCTGACACAATCAGTAAGCCGTTCTTCTCTGGAAAGACGTGTATTTAAAAATTTCGCCAGAGAAAATTTGAAGGATGAGTTGTCTGGACAAATTTTTTAATACATGCATGCTGTTTGTTTTTTTTTGTTTTTAAGGGTTTTACGGCGCTTGCAACACATTTAGGTTATATCAGCGCCAGTAAAAAGGAAGAAAATGGGATGGTAAAAAGTTCTAGAATTACAATTAGAACACCCAAGAAAAAGTAAGACAAAGGGGAACTGAGAACAAATAGGGATCAGATGTAGATTCCAAGAGCATACCACCAATGTACTTAGTTTGAAATCACCTACAAGTCTCATCCAGACACAAGCACAAAATCCAACAAAGAGGAACACACTCAAATGCTTACATTATACATTCAAAATAAAAATAATAATACATAACAGAGAGATGATTTACAAGGAAAAAAATATCATCTCCCAAAACAATAACTATGCATTTGACTGTTTCCCTCCCAGCTAGGACTCCGGCCAGAGCCAGGACAAAACCAAGAAATCCCATTCCGAGACAAAGACAGAAAGCATGTTGGAAAACAGATATAAGGGGATAGAAGACACAGTATGTACCTCCCTGCCCGCTATGGGAGTTACATGCATGCTGTTTCCAGGGGGTGGCAGTTAACAGATTAATATAATATTAGTCCTTTTTTTTTCTTTCTATTGGATAAGCTCAGACCCAAAAGCAAATTGTTAAGATAAAAGTTACAACATTACCACAACCGTCTGGAGAAAACTCGTCATGTCTAAGAAAGCATGATGCCTTATGTGGGATACCAGGCCAAAATTTGAGGTAAAATGACAACCCTATAATTAAAGCTACAGAAAGATTAAGAACAAAGAAAAGAAGGGGGTGGGATGGGAAGGTGGGAAATATATAACAAAATAAGAGGGGGGGGGGGGGGGGGGTTTAGAGAAAAAGGAAAAGAAGAAAAAATAAATTAAAAAAGAACTCAAAATAAGAACAAAGAACAAAATTTGTACTTTGAACCTGCCGGAGGAATAGGACCGAGAAAAAATTATTTAAAAACACAAAAAAAAATAATGTCATCACTAACCGTGAATGAATAGATAGTAAGAAAAATTAATTTTACAAAAATAAGTTCAAAATCAATATTTTGAAAACAAGTTTTAACTGTTAACATTTTCAGATTAAATATGTACAATAATAATAAAATATTTTCAACAGTTTGGACTAGTTTAAACACCATCGTGTGGATGGCTGTTCTTCACACCTCTAAACAGAGACACGATTGATCACTTATATCAAATTTATTACTCTCTCAAACTCTCTAGCAAAACACACAATGATGAAAACGGACGCACAACAGTACGTCAACCCACACATAACAATAAATCGACTCCTCCAAGCTCATCAACCCCCCCCCCCCTTCCCAAAAAAAAAAAAAATTAAAAAATCAGGCAATTCCATTTAGTAACACTCGTTCACAAAAAGAAAAAGACTACACAATATCTACATACATTACATAAATAATTGAATGAATTATTTCTTTAGGACACGCTATGATGTTTAGTGGCATTTCATTAAAACAGCGGTGAAAGTATCTCTCTCTCTCTCTCTCTCTCTTACAATTCACCTCAACTTTCAAGACCCAAAGTCTTTGGGTAAACGAGAGTAATCATCACAGAATATGGTAACAACAGATTAGGAACCATGTCAATAGTATGGTAATGATTTCCAAGCATAATAATTATTATAGAATCTAACTACTAAAAGTGCTTAATAATAATAATAATAATAATAATAATAATAATAATAATAATAATAATAATAACCGTAGTAGTAATAATAATAAAAATAATAATTATAATAATAATAATAACGATTATGATAATTATAAAATAACAATAACAACAATAATAATAATAATGATAATAATAATAATAATTAGAAGAAGAAGAAGAAGAAGAAGAAGAAGAAGAAGAAGAAGAAGAAGAAGAAGAAGAAGAAGAAGAAGAAGAAGAAGAAGAAGAAGAAGAAGAAGAAGAAGAAGAAGAAGAAGAAGAAGAAGAAGAAGAAAAATAGGTATAACAGACAACAAATAAATTGATTATATTTCACTATATGTCTATGTAAGTTTTTTTTTCCTTTTTTGTTGTGTGTATAATCCTTTGACCATCAGTATTGTAAGTTCAAAAATTCAAGACAAAAGCACAACCTTCGCTAATTATGTTGTGTTGAACATTGAAACTAATTAACAAGTCATGAAAAAAGATGATTCTGGAATATGCTTACAAATTAGGCTTTTTACGCAGATTTTTTAAAAACAAAAACAAATGAACTAACATACAGCTTATGATGTGTAACCTCAGAAAAAAGATTTGAATTGATCACAGTTAAATGCTTTACAAAAAGAATGGATACAGGTATGAGTTCGGTCAACTCTGCCATAAAATTTCAAAACACTTTTCTTTTCTTTCTCTTTTTTCTTTTGGACATTAAAACTTGGAATTTTTTTAAAAATCCACAGATTAAGATGATTCCCCAACTTAACAGAAAAATGTTGTGTCTTGTCATTGTACGGCAGTTACAGATTAATGAAAACTTTTTAACTTTTAACACAGGTCTCGTTCTAAACTAACCACTACATTTTGATTGTGAAAAATTTTCAAGCAGCCAGAAAGAACACAAGCAAACAACATGTGGAAGTCGTTAAGTTGCTATTTTAAAAAAATAAATAAATAAATTAAAAAAATAAAATGAAATTTTTAAAAGAATGCCAGAAAACCAATCTGGACAACTCGTCAAAAGCTCATAATTTTAACAGACATTCGATACTATAAAGCAAAGGCATGAAATGAGGCCAGATATTGATTGGTAAAGAGAGAAAAGAGATCTTGGAATCAATGATAAAAACGGACTCGCATTTTGCAAGTACAGCCGAGCTCCAACTAGATGGCAACATTTGGAATGCCAAGACAGCAACCTGTGCGACGACTAATTGGGATTATCATTCCTCCCCCCCCCCTCTCTCTCTCTCTCTCTCTTTTATAATAAAAAAGTTATGTTTTCCAGTCTGTTCAAGCTATATTTGCCATTAAAACTTTAAATAAAAGGTAATTCAATATTTCATGATATGACTTTACAACGATGCAAGCACTTGTCTGAGTAGGAATATATTATGTGAAATTTTTAAATTAGAGAATAATTCTATAACATTTTTTGAATGTCTTTGAACTGAAAGGGCATAAAAACTGTTTAAACTAAAATAACATTATCGTGGGATGAAAGAAAGTTATTCAACTAAACATAACTTACACATGGACTTGATTAATTTATCAAGCGATTCAAATGTATTAAATTTACTTTACTAAACGTTAGATGATTCGAAGAGAGTGACTGACATCAACAACATCAATAACAACAGTGAGAGCAAGTATTCATGAACAAAGTTTCACCAAAATTAACAGTTAAAGTAATCAATTACTGATCCTCGTATGAGCATACTTAGAGATTTCAGTAACAATCAAAGCTGAGGAAAAAGAATTAACACAACAGTACATAATATTATTTTATAATAATAATAACAATAATAATTAAAAAATATCACGTCAGGTACTTGTTGAGGAGCTATCGGAGTCCATCAACAAGTGTCTTCTACTTTGAGAGTTTTTTGAAGCCCCTCCACCACCCCCTGACGTTCCCCCACTTCCACTGCCACCACCGTTTCCTCTTGAAAGCACAGAACTTTTACTTTTATTAGTATCAGGGTCTAGTTTCATTATACTATTATTGCACTGACAGTTACAGCCCTTTCGGCCTCGCCAACATCGGTTGTACGCAGCGGTACAAGCGGCCAAGCAGCCCCGAGCCGGCCAGTAAGCCCAGAGACACGGCAGACAGACCGCCATGACCGACATCAACGTCCATCGCCTCACGCAATGAGAAGTCGAACAGCACCCGCATGGATTTTCATAGTCGTCCTCGTTGCCGCAGTGGTACATGGCCGCTTTCACACAGCAGAAACAGGTGCAGGCGTGTAAAACTTTCTCCGGACTGACTTCGCACACGTTTCCGCAACACCAATGACTCGGGAGGGGCTTGGTCTCCGTGCAGTCACTGCACTTACATTTGTGACATTTCTCACAGATAATTCCACCGCCTCCGCCTCCAATTCTATGATTGGTCCCCGAAGCACCAATAAATACATTACTATCTCCATTGTTGAGCCCGTTCAATTCCCCTCCACCACTGCTGTGAATACCTCCAATCCCAATGCCGCTATCCTCCAGGTTAGAATTATTCTTATCCAGATTACAAACAGGTTTTTTGGACGAGGGCTGTTGAGATATTACCACTGAAGATAGTGGTGGTTGTGACAGAACAGATGTTGATCGTAAACCGCCATCGCCACCTACTATACGACCACCTAAACTCCCCGTACGAACTGGGAGGACTCTGTGTGCAAAACCTGGTGATGTTCCTCCACCGCCACCACCACCACCACCACCTCCTCCTCCGATGAGTGGCTGTGAATGTGTAGAGTGGTGGTGATGTGTGAGGTGTGGCTTGATGGGTGGGGTGGCCACGGCCCGGGGACTGTCCACGTAGTCATTTGTGGCTCGCGGGCCTGGGCGGAACTGGTCCAAGGTAATGACGGAGTCCGCTAAGTTAGGATCTGCCAGGGGAATGGTTCGAAGAGATGCTCTCATTCCACTACTTCTCCGCGCAACCGAGGTAGCATCCTCAGAGACTGAAAAGAAAGATAAAGATGAAAAACAATAAATAATCAAGAGTAGACAGAAATATTTTAATGATATTTAATCTAAAAAAAAAAGAAGAATAAAATATAATAATCTTGATCTGTGGTGGTGACTTATTTGAAGAATTTTAACAGATGAGATCTCAAAAATTGTTAAAAACGTTGCTTACAACACATGCACTCGTCTTTTATTCAATCAATTAGTAACTGAAATATAGAGAGATCATAATGAGCATCTAAGACCATTGTAATCAAAACACCTTAACTCACCCAATCCTAGAGATTTTTGCTACTTTTCAAAATTGATAAAAATATATAAAAATGACTATGTACATTAACAACTACCATTAACGTGCAAAAACTTATAACATTAGCTTTTTTACTACGCCCAAAATTTGTCTCATAAAAATGTAATAAATAGGCATGGGGTAAAAGTAACCCGAGTAAACTACGGATTGTCAGGGTTGAGTGAGTTAAAACTCCTAAACTGAAAGTAAGAGTCGACCATGGCCATCCGTGTAAATCTCATTATTCCAAAGAAATTTGAATTGAAAATTTATTATATCAAAAAACCTGAATACCTACGTCTTTAACTTTAATTTAAATGAGAATGAAGAACAATATTTCAAGAGGGTATGGGACCTATGCTCAAAACTGTTGTATTGTATCCAATTTCTCAAAATATCTGGATAACAATTCACGGCCTGACTTCTAACTATGCATAAATGAAATGACGCAGGGTGGTAAACAGAAAATAAATACAGCAATCATTTGCCAAGCATCCCAGCTATTTAAAACACCCTTGGCTACATGTAATATGAGATTCCGAGATGGAAAAACTAAACAAATTCACAAAATAGTAAATTCATAATCTTTATCATTTATTAACTGAATTTTTATGCGCAACCACCCCATCCACCCCGCACACATTAATATGAATGCATACCTACACAAGTGCCAATAGGTTACATTGCTATTACCAATTATTCATATGGGATACAGATGTGATGAAAACCAACATTACCACGTGCAATACCTGTAACACATTTTATAGACAAGACATACAAACAGACAGACATATAAAAAATTTAAAAACTTGAGCTTTTATATAGCGCAATATCCATTAAACATGCTAAAAGCTTTTTATAAACGGTCCCTGACCAACAGCAACATATAACATGTAGAACAAGACATGACACCTGTTAGGCGATATAATTTTTTTTTCTCCAATAGAGACAATGCTGTTAACGGTCAGGTACTCATTTACACTTGAGTACAGCAAGAGAATGGGAGCTAAGAGCCTTTTTCCAAGGATCCGAAAACGAGTGTCATACCACAAGAACATACAGCCGCACAGACATATACACACATAATACACAAAAGTATAGCCCTAAAAGAGAAAAATAACCAAATAAATAAAAAGGAAAAAAAAAAAAAAAAAGCCAACAGTTCAGAGGCAATTTCCATTTCTTATCAACACCTTATTCACACATTTCCAAATATAATGAAAGAGGGGAAAAAAAAAAAGAAAAAGAGTAAAGATGCAACTTGTTTGTAAAAAATAAAAATAGAATCATTATGAATAAAATTAAATTAAAAAAAGAAGAAATAAAGAACCACAATACTTACTGGCCTTTTTCTCACTGTAGGAAAACAACAGTTCATAGACTTGTTGATCTGGTTAAGTAGAAATTCTGGAATGAAAAGACAAACAGAAAATCAATCTCTGACGACAGTTTCATTTTATAGCTAGTGTATAATCGTAACTCTTCAACGTTAAGACTCAACTCGCTCAATATTTTTAATCTCTTGATAGTCTTCTGAATGTGTTATATTGATTAACCCTTCACAGACAGGGTTAGCTTCTATTTCATTCACTACTGCTATATTATTCTCTCTTCATTTTGGCTGGCGAACAACTTTTTTCACTTCAAAGATCAATGAAATGAGCTTCAACTTGTCGACCAAAAAACCAAAACTAATCCAAACCTGGCACTTCTTGATTGAGGTGATTTATCTATTTATTTAATGTTATAATTTATTTATCTACACGACAAGTTAAGGGTCATTTTAATTTATTGATATCTCGCCAAAATCGTACAATAAAAGGGTCTTTTAGAGTGACAGAATAATGGAAACTAACTAAATAGTTCTATGTGAAAACAGATTTGTTATTATGTTTTTGTTTTTAAGGGTTTTAAACGGTGCTTGCAACACATTAAGGTCATATCAGCATCAGATTTGTCATTACACAGAGATAAACAACTGGAGAAATTATGATTCCAAGAGAGATAGAAACTCGGGTCTTGGGAGTTAATGGGTTAAAGTGGAAATGAATTCAAATAGATATATATTGATTACAAATCTATTCAATTCACGAATGGAATCAATTCAAATCTATGCATATAATTATATCTCTTTTACATTCTCATTGACGCTTCTATCGTCCCTTGAAAGGAGCTGACAAATGTGATCTTTTGAAATGCAATTCTTGCTCCAGATATAAAAACATAACGTCAGGATCTGTTTATTCTATTCTTTTATTTCATTTCCTGGCAAGGAGAAAAAGGTAATTCCTTCAATCATGAGGCCCAATGATAAAATAAAAAACCAAAAAACATAAAAAATAATATAATAAAATTCCCTTTTATATTATTATTATTATTCATCTCCAAGGGGGAAATTTCTCTTTAGGGGTCTGTTCCAAGGAAATACAAATAACCCAGGCTTTACCAGCAGTGCAGCAATGCAAAATAAGCTCAAGGCTCAAGGCCACACAGCTTGCCAGGTAGTTGAACTCGTACCTTCTGGACACAGAGGTAAGACCACAGGTCTGAGCAAAACTGACCCTGGATCAGTACTGGGCTTTCCTAGTTTTTAAGTTGTTTATTACTATTACAATCTTTCAACCTGTCCTAAATTAGATCCACCGACATCGACAACCAGAAAAATATAAGTTAATAATCTCCCACCAAAATCAACACATTCATATCCGCAAAGGAAACAACACACGCACAAAGCTTAAGTCATTATGATCAAGACAGAGAATAACAGAGAAAACTATTTCAACAGAGACTCAGATTAAGCAGGATAAAAGAGAGCGAGCTATAAAACCTTTGTCCGTTTTCAAAATGGAATGGGACTTTCTGTGATCTTCACAAAAATCAAAGCTTTAAAAAAATTATGATTTCAATTTGTAGAACATGTTTTCTCATGTAATAATAATAATAATAATAATAATAATAATAATAATAATAATAATAATAATAATAATAATAATAATAATAATAAAATTAATAATAATAATAATAATAATAATAATAATAATAATAATAATAATAATAATAATAATAATAATAATAATAATAATAATAATAATAATAATAATAATACGGGCCAGGACAGGAAAAAAAATCCAAAAAAAAAAAAAACACTTATGTTTTGAAGGACATGATTAAATATTTTCTTTTATTCTTTGTAACGGTGTGCCTCCCACTCTAATTCTATTGACAGCAAAATAAAAATTTAGCTGAATTAGAAAAAAAAGTTTTTATTTTAGATTGGTTACTCGAATTAATATACAGTGCATACTCCAGTATTGTTAACCCAGCTATTTCGTACCGGTGCATGACTTGGTAACAATTGTAGTAGTAGTAATAATAATAGAAATATAAGTACTACTACTACTACTACTACTACTACTACTACTGCTAATAATAATAATAATAATAATAATAATAATAATAATAATAATAATAATAATAATAATAATAATAATAATAATAATCCTTCATAGGCCCAAGGAGCCGGAGTTTATCCTAGTTTCAATAGCAAGAAACGGGCAATAGCAATTGCTTCTCATCCTTTTGATAGGACGCTTGTCTATTGCAAAGTACTTTATGCCAGATCTAACAGTGAACAGACCCAGTTACCCAATCACTGTCGGGTGGACGGGGCAGCAGAAAAAAATCTTCAATTCACCTGGGACCAATCTCAGTCCCTTTGCTTGTGAAGCAAATACTCGACTAACTGTGCTATCACAGCCTCCAATAAAAAGTTATCCTGAGAGGGAAAAAAAGGTAAAAATAGAAATGTATGTTTAAGGTCACTTTTCATTTATATATTTCAAATTTCCCCCTTTTAATACTACCACCTGCCCCTTTCTTTATTATTTCCACCCTTATACTGATCGATTTTTACTATATCAAGATCAATGCAACCTCTTATATAGGTTATATACCTTCCAGATGTAGACCTAATGTTGAAATATTCATTGATGCCAAGCTTATAGAAAGAAATAGTATAGCCTTAGCCTCAATACCAATGAGAAATGTATTAGTATTAGACTTCTTATTCAAATTACGCCAATTTTTGGTTCTGTTTACACATACACATCCGATCTTGACCCAACAACAATGAGGTCGATGCTATTGCTATTCTCTAGTATTACCCAGCAACACTTGAGTGTAAAAAATTGTGAGTAAAAATAACTCTCACCACCTTGTGATGAGAATAAGTGAGTAGCTAGCAGGGAAAGAAGGGGGTCTCACTCAGACTCAGATGGGCTCGACACTGTAGTCGTCATTTAATTTCTCTATGGGTAGCACTAGCACGAGATATGACCTCATAATATTAAGTAATGAACATAATAATAATAAGGATACTGCCAATGCCGACCGAATTACCTCATTACACCTGCGGTAGAGTCAATGAAGACATGCCATTTTATGTGAAAATCTACAGCTTGCAGCTAAACGAGGCCATAGGTATTAGCACAACACTACACATTCAGAATCTAGCTTTAACCACCACGCATTAACTGCCAACGAACCTGCTTGCCAAGAACAAGAACATTATCCGTCCGTGGCCGCCATATCTACGGTCCTTCACTACACACTACAGACAAGCAGGGTTGCCAGTTTGGCATTTTAAATGCCAGATTCCAAAAATCTGGCATTTTTGAAAACCGTTTGGCATTAGAAAAATCATTTGGCATTTGGCATTTTCATTTGGCATTTTCTTTTCCTGTATAGATAGTATGCAGATGACGTCACTCAAGCCTTTGTTATTGTTTTTGCCATCCGCGTTTGTGAAATGTTCTCACTAAACTGTATTAACTATAAAAGTTCATGGTTACACGGAGTTTGTGTGTTGGTCCGTTATACTTCCGGATGGCAATGTTGTGAACTCCTTGGCCAAGCGCATTCTATCTATATTATACTTCAAATGACACCTTTTCTTAATTAATTCTAAACGCATAAAAACAAATCTCTTCACATCGGAAAACTTTGCTATTAAAACTCACACCCTGAACTAGCCCTGCCTCCCTCAGATATTCACTCAAATTCAGCCCTCGACAAGTATCCTCGTAAGTTTTCTGTGAATCTCCTGCAAAACTCGTGTATATTTGCGTCATGGTCGCCTGTACTTAGTAGTCAGTAGGTAAAAAATTACCCCAACAGGAAATTTAGTATAATTCAAAAAAAAAAAAAAAAAAAAAAAAAAAAAAAAAAGACAAGAAAACACGAAAGCCACCAGGATATGATAGTAAATTGTCTATCAAAAGTGAGTAGTTTTCTTGGTGGGGGTGGGTGTCAACAGACTTTGGCATTTTTTTGAGTGTTTTGGCATTTTTTGAGTCTTCCCCTGGCATTTTGTTGAAAAATAATCTGGCAACCCTACAGACAAGTTCGCCGCTGTGCTGTGAAAAACAGTGCGTCCTTTCTCCCACTCCCCCTCCTTTGCATCCAGACAAGACTTTATCGATCCAGTCACTAACGTGGCAAAACTAAGAACGATTCAACTTTTGGCACATGTTTTCAAATGCAAAGTAAGTAAATCTAGTCTGCGCTGCTGAACGTTACCGATAGGTTGCGGCCAACATGACCAAGTAAACATTATTTAGGAGGTTCTAATCTATGCTCGTTCCTTCGCTCGTTCGTTCTTCAACCTAGTTTGACCCGAAATGTGGTTGACCTCTGTTTCCACTTCCGGGGTTATCAAACACACTACTGGCATGTTGTTGTTGTTGTTTTCGAATGGGTGAATGTGGCATTTATTTTTGTCCCCCATTTTTTAAAATATATATTAGAAACCCAGATATTGACATCTGCTTACAATGTTATTGTGAAACTCTAACGTAGAGATAAATGGAAATAAAATTGCAATAATAGCAAATTTGCGTTCTGCTATATCAGAATTTAAAGTAGCGGTAGTAAGGACAAGTTGACTGTCCTACATTACAAAAACACCCTGGCAGTTACTTGGATGATAGTATACATAATAAAATATAAGTCCTGTTCGATCATACAATAATTTTAGAATAAAAACCTATTGCAGTCTGACATGGCCAAGCGCATAATTTATGGATAATATAATTTGTGGCCGTTTCCATTACAACGATGGGACCATAAACAGTTTAGGTTACCAGACCAAATTAAAAGTAAATGTCAGGTAAAAGTAAAAGGGTTAACACGAAATTACTAGCATCGTGTGCTGAAAAAACGACAACATGACTTTGAAAATAAAAGTGAACGCATGCGCTTTGAAGAATTAATAGCTGGCTAACTCATTTGATTCCACCCAAATTATCTAGGATAGGATTGGCCAATAAATGGAGCTTGGCATGTTCATGTCTATACGATTTAAATAATAATAAGTAACAACAACAGCAATAAAACTTATAATAATAATAATAATAATAATAATAATAATAATAATAATAATAATAATAATAATAATAATAATAATAATAATAATAATAATAATAATAATAATAACAACAATAATAATGATGATAATGATGATAAAAATGATAAAAATATTAATAATGATAATAATAATAACAATAACAATAATAATAATAATAATAATAATAATAATAATAATAATAATAATAATAATAATAATAATAATAATAATAATAAACTTGATTTTCTTTCTCTCTTTAATTTGCTTATGTTGGTATTTATTTCTCTACCAAAACACCCCTCTAAAGGAACGCCAAAATATCCAACTAGATTCGAACATGGGATATGACTATTTGGTTGACATTCCAAGCTCACTCAAACAAACAGACAGACAAACAAACAAAATGAACTAGTCATACTTTGGTTTATATGATTAAAAAACGTCTGACACGAATTTCAAGCAAATGATAAAAGGGAAAATGAACAAACATCACCATTTTCATAGCATGTGTTTTGAAATAGACACAGTCTCCTTTATCGAAAGAATCGGCCTGTAATTGATTTCATAATATAACTGACAGTATTGCACCGTCATTCATAGCCCCAAAAATGTAAAAGAAAAAAGAAAAAAACAAAATATGGGAGTAACAATATTAATATATTTCTAAAAATAACAAAATCAGACAAAAACACGTCAACAAAAGGGGCACAAAATTCGACATTACACAACACGGGGTGGCAAAGAAATCGAATTACGAAGCCATTGTGTCAAGGCTCGAGTTGTTGTGTGACTGGGCTGAATAAAACCATTTATCCGTATGATAACACGCGCCGCCGCGCCGAATAGACACATCACGATAACTCCCTCCCACCCATCCCCCCCCCCCTCCTCCCCCCATACCCAACCGTCAATCCTGTCCAACTATTAATTTATCTTCAATAATATGTCAACGTCCTCAACTTTTTATATATTACGGTAGCGCCCCGTTCGTCTTTAATTTGCAATTTTGCTTTAACAACAACAACAATAAATAACAACGACAACGATGACGACGACGATGATGATATAATAATAATACGTCGACAACACAACACGTACCAAAGAGAGCGGCCATTACATTAAAAATGTATCGTATATATATTTATAAAAAGATGTAACTTATCATTTCGTCGCATTGTATATTAGAACATCTGGGCTACGCACGTATCATATTTAAACTTTTTTTTTTAAGGTTCAAATCTCACTTAACCGAAATTCTTAAATTGGTAGTAAGTCATCCTGATATGTCGATAATATTTGAAGTAAAATATTTCTAGGTGACCAATTTTTTTTCTTCTTTTTAAATGCTTTGTCATTGTATGTGGAAGTCAACGCAACAGATGTCACTGCATTTTAACCGATTCACTGCCGTACTCCGGAAAGACATGAATTAAACATTTTGGCCAGGAAACTCGTCCATCAAATACCGATGGATTTAAATGACACTCACCTTGATAAAAAAAAAAAAAACTCTCAAAAACCTGGGACTTGGCCCATCGATATTTGAAGGGCGAAGGGCGAAGTCCCGGGTTTGAGTGTGTTTGTCAAGATGAGGGTCATTTAAATCGATCGGTATTTGAAGAACCATTTTTCTGGCCAATTTTGTTTAAATACGCGACTTTCTAGAGTACGACAGTAAAGTGGTTAAATAGATATTTTTCAGGAATGTCATTACGCCAAATTATCATTCTATTATATTATGATTATTATTAATTATTTATTGTTGTGTTACTCACTTTCCCTCAAATTACTTAAAAGAAAAAAGACAGAGAATAGGAAAAGAGAAAAAATAAGAAGTCCACAAGCCAAGTTTTGTATCAAGTGTCTTATGTTCACCCTTACAATCTTTGAAAATGAACGATCTAGAGGACTATATATATAATATATATATATATATATATATATTATATATATATATATATATATATATATATATATATATATATATATATATATATATATATATATATATATATATATATCAGACCTGTATATGTGTACACGTCGTCATGAGCCCGTGGTTGACATGGACATACTCTTAAACCAACGCAATCTATTATCCATTTAAACAAACAGGCCCATAATTATGTCCGGTTATCAGACCTGCAAAATATGTGCACGTCGGGATTAGCCAATCTGGCCTTAAAATTGAACAATCATCCAATAAAAAGTAAGGAAAGCCGACAAGTTGAGTCAGGGAAACGAAAAACAAAACATATCATAAATCGCCTTGTTTGCGACGACAGAAAATCACAGCGCCTACAACTAAACATGAACAAATAACATAAGAACATAACATAACATAAAATACCATAACACAACATATCATAAGTACCGAGGATTGTTAGAACAATCTACCCATGCGCCCTGTATGCGACGACATAAAACAACAAA
>NC_088363.1:4643252-4673252 GCF_034508935.2 Berghia stephanieae | reverse complement strand
TGTTTGAGATCACCGAAATGCCTTATCCTGACACAAGCACAGGACCCCACTAAGAGGTACACAATCAACTGTTTACAAAGCTTAATATAATATACCATGCAAAACAAAAATAATAATACAGTGCATTTTTAAGGACATAAAACTTGCTGTTAAAATTAAAAAGAAAGTGAAAATGTTATCAATGATCAATGTAAAACTCGAAGTTTAACAATAATAATAATAGTGTATGTGGAAGAAGTAGTAGTAGTATTAGTGGTCGTCTTGGTAGTAGTAGTAGTAGTAGTAGTAGTAGTAGTAGTAGTAGTAGTAGTAGTAGTAGTAGTAGTAGTAGTAGTAGTAGTAGTAGTAATAGTAGTAGTAATAGTAATAGTAGTAGTATAGTAGTAGTAGTAGTAGTAGTAGTAGTAGTAGTAGTAGTTAGTAGTAGTAGTAATAGTAATAGTAGTAGTAGTAGTAGTAGTAGTAGTAGTAGTAGTAGTAGTAGTAGTAGTAGTAGTAGTAGCAGCAGCAGTAGTAGTAGTAGCAATAGTAGTAGTAGTAGTAGTAGCAGTAGTAGTAGTAGTAGTAGTAGTAGTAGTAGTAGTAGTAGTAGTAGTAGTAGTAGTAGTAGTATGATCACTTTTTGTCATTTATTATTAAAACCATCGTTATCAACACCCAAGCTCAAGACATAATCGACTAACTACACACAGCAAAAGGAGAATGAATGGAACATTCTAAAACATCTTTGTGGCGCCATTGTCATTGGGGAGTGTAATGTATGAGGTCTGGTGTGTAAAATATGGTAAGAACGAAATTGACGTCACTCAGCCCTTTGTTATTGTTTTGAGGCTATAATCAATTCTCACAAAACTATATCAATCAGGCTATAAACGTTCAAAGTGACAAATAGTTTTGCGTGTTGGTACATCATATCCGACTAGCGGATGTTGTGAGTATGTTATCTAAACGCAAAGCACCAACGATGTACAATCACAGGGGCGGCTTCATATTTTAGTAGTTCTAGTCGTTGGAGCCAAACGTCTAATTGATCCAAAACCCAGATTTTGTCATGGTTCCTGCAGCGCTTAACGGAGAGCGACAGTTGCTTGTTACTCGTTGGACAGGACGCCAGTAGTAAATTTCGAAAAGTACACACATCCAACATCCAGTCGGATTAAATGATAATAAGAGGCCGAGTCACATCGCTATTGTTGTGTTTCTTTGGGGGACAGGAAGGGGAGGGGGGGGGGGGGAGGTTTGCTGCGACGCGACTAAATAAATAATGAGGCAAATTACACTGTAAACGAAATTCGGATCCACAGTTAGAAGGTTTAAAAAAAAAAAAAAAAAAAAAAAAAAAAAAAAAAAACGATTCGTACTTCGGTCCACAAGACAGGAACATAATAGGCCTGTCATGGTCTGAAGTATTTTTATTTTTAATTTTAAAAAATAACCGTCTTTTTAAAATAATAATAATAATAATAAATAATAATAATATAATAATAATAATAATAATAATAATAATAATAATAAATAATAATATAATAATAATAAATAATAAAATAATAATAATAATAATAATAATAATAATAATAATAATAATAATAATAATAATAATAATAATATAATAATAACTGGGCAAGATATCTTTATACCTACTTAAAACTTAAAATATCGATCGATTAAAATTGCCGTAACTTTTAACTGGCCAAAAAATCTCAAACAGCCACTTACTTCATCGCAGCCTCAGTTTTAACAGCTTTTTGTGTTTTTGTTTTGTTTTGTTTTGTTTGTTTTTTTATATAAGTATTAGGTCACTTAAATCGACAGACAATTGAAGTAAAAGTCTGTAAGACAAAATTTTATTATATTTTTTTTCTTCTTTTGACCAGAGTGGGTAGGTAGATAGGCTACGTCAAAACTCTACCACACTTGAGGAGCGCTATCGGCCAAAAGACTTACGCACAAGATTAAAATCACAACCTGAAGCACCACTTCAAAATATGTTTTATCAGCAGTCGAGATGTGTCATAAGCCCAGCCGATTAGCGATTATCGTACGTAGGACGATAAAGGATAAGTCACCTGCCTTTGTGCACCAAAAGACGCTGGTTCAAATCCTTGTGATCAGTCACAGCTTTAAAACATATGTCAAAAATTATATTTCGCTATTTATTTTTAAGTCTTTTAGGGCATTTTTTTCCGACAGAGACAACGCTGTTAACGGACAGGTACTCATTTTACACCCTAGTACGGTGAAAGAATGTGAGTAAAGAGCCTTTTCCAAGGACTCAACTATACGCCGTGCGAGGCTCGAACCCAGGACCTGCCGATCCGAAAGCGGGCGTTATATCAGGGGACCGCATAGCCACAGTTTTTTCTTTAGACTTAGGTGATGAAATTTGATCTTAATCTAATTTTTAAAATAATCTCTCCTAAAATATCTGTCACTCATCCACAGCAGGCTCGAACCTTCTGCCTACGGGTCGGACGCCAGACAAGTGTCGTAACATTAGAAGAAGAAGAAAAAAAACTGTATCACAGTGAACATTAATCGCACAGAGATCACGTAGTGACATTATATTTTTTTTTATATCATAGGGAATGAAAAGTTAACTCCGTATCAAGAACAGGGCAATGTCCTGAGAGCAGGGAACAAACACACCCGCACACGCGCGCGAAGATAGGTAGGTAGATAGATAGATAGATAGATATATATATATATATATATATATATATATATATATATATATATATATGAGAGAGAGAGAGAGAGAGAGAGAGAGAGAGAGAGAGAGAGAGAGAGGGGGGGGGGATCAAATTACGAATGCTAAAGGAGTGAATTCACATATTTAATGAATGTCAAATACGGTAAACGCGTCTGGATAATAATAATAATAATAATAATAATAATAATAATAATAATAATAATAATAATAATAATAATAATAATAATAATAATAATAATAATAATAATACACAGACGCGCGCGCGCACGCGTGTACACACGAACACAAACCCAAACCCAGACAGAGACAATAAATTACAATAAATATGAAGAATAAAGCGCTTGACAGGTTTATTGTTTTGTTTGTTTGCTGTTATCCACCGACCCAGGGCAGCCCACCTCATTCAAAAACTGTACAGACCTTTTGTACTACTTTACTACTTATATAGTCACAACGTGTCTAAGAGTAGTAGTCCTTCAGAGCCAATAGGCCCATAGAGTCGGGAACTTATCCCGGTTTCTACAGCGTGAAACGGCCAATAGCAAGTGCAGGGCGCAAGTCTATCGCAGAGCACTTTATAATTTATTTTTATTTAATGTATCTGATAAAACCATGATTTTCAAGGTTTTGCTTTAATCACATGATACCCACGGATATCCGCCACGTGACAAAAGACTGAGTGGCACATCTGCAGCACAAATTGTTTTATTTCCACATGTTAAAACCACAATAAATAAATAAATAAATAAATGCCCAACAGTACGAAACATCCTTTTCATTGTTTATTCAGTTCCACAAAAAACGTTGATACGCCACCTTCCCTTTTCCTTTGGATGGCACTATAATTTAGAAGTTCTTTAAGTCTCTTCTTTGTGTATAAAATCATATCATTAAAAACCTAGTCTGTAGTCAACTCAATCCAAGAGATATTTGCTACTATTCAAAATTGGAGGAAAAAAATGTATTAAAAATGAGCATATGCGTATATATTTCTATTCGACTATCATTAACATGTAAAAAAAATTGAAAAACATTAGCTTTGATACGAGACCTCTACGCCTATGATTTGTCTCAGAAAAATGTAATAAATAGGCATGAGGTGGTAAAAGTAATTCGGGTAAACTGCGGATATAGTTGGTGTTAGGGTTGAGTGAGTTAATCCCATGGTGGGAAAGGAGGTCACTTCTGCCCCCCCCCCCCCCCCCCACCCCCTATATTGTTTTCCAGCTTGTTTTCTGTCTCCCTGTCTTTGAATGAGAATAATTGGGTTTTGTCCTGTCCTTGGCCGGGAAGGAAACAGTCAAAAGTATTGCATTCGTTATTGGAACATGATATTTTTTTCATCTCTCGGGTGTGTACTTTTGTTTTAGTGTTAGCTGTGAACAACTGAACCATTTGAATGTATTCCTCTTAGTGTAAAGTGATCTCAAACTAAGCACATTGAAGATATGTGCTTGGAATCTACACCTCTGGTCTTTATTTGAACCAGCCTATGGTCTTTATTTGAACCAGTTATATCACTCTTACTTTCTCTTTGATCTTTTAATTGTAAATAATATAATATTGCTCATTTTTTGCCGTTCCCACTTTTCTTCTTTTTTTTTTTTTTTATTTAACTGGCGCTAAAAATAAACCGACTGTGTCGCCAATAAACATCAATCTATGTGTTTAATGACCTACGCTTGGTGATGATGAAATATATTTTATTTGTAGGCGTTATTTGTTTACCATGCTGCCTATTTACTTTGGCTCCCTCTCAAATTGGATTGGCCCATGCATTACAAATTGTTTTATTGTACGTAGTACGGCGGAGTTAGCTTATAATATAATCCCTGTGGCAGAGAACATACAGAAAAGGGTTCACAAGACCGTACACATCTGCGATTAATGAGTAGTGTTCACATCATATAGAAGGTTCGAAATTGACGTCACTCAGCTCTCTGTTACTATTTTTAGACAGCCTGTTAGTGGTGATAAATTCTCAGTAAACCATATCAATCAGACTATAAACGTTGAAAGTTGCACACAGTCAGTTTTGTGTGTTGGTATGTGTAATTTCGTTGGCCGATGTTGTGAGTATTTTACCTAAACACACAGCACCAACATTTAAAAGCGCAATAAATAAATAAATAAATAAACGGATCCATGAGTCGTTAAACTCTAACTTCGAAACAGAAATTAAATGAAAAATACGGGCGTTTTATAATGAATAATGAGAACTGGGAAGATGACGTGGTGATGGTGATAATTGGGGAAAATGTGTAGATCTACGTGCAAACTGAGATCCAGGATAAGTTGTGTCCGACTACACATCTAAGAACGACTTATTGGACTCACGCAATTATATCATCCATGACTGTTTTGCAACATTCTCCATAATATTAAATGCTTTCATGCAAAGGTCATAAAACAAGGCAGTTTCCCCCCCCCCCCCCCCCCCCACACATACACACAAAAGAGAGGGGGGGGGGAAACTTCCCTTTTTCTAATCATTTTAAAAAAGCTATAATGGAGGGGCACAGTCGGGAGTAACAGAACCCATTCATATGATTATTTAATAGTTGCCTAGCAGACCAGACATAAAGGAAGGTGGAGGGAGGATGTTATACTAAATTATGTCATTTCTTTTTTCTTAAAAATATATATATATTATTAAAAAGCGGACACAGAAGGCACAGTAAAATGAAATTGATATTATGAGGAAGAAGGCGAATAAAAGAAACCCAGGCCAGTAGGTACCATACTCCGACAAAAAAACGTAATATTTTCTTCATGAAACATAGAGGCTACTATAGTTCAAAGATCGAATGTTCAAAATGACCGTCACTCAACTAGTTAAAAAGTTCCAACCCTGAAACCCCAAAGAAGTCTCAGGTTTGAGACATTTGATAAGTTGATGCATCTTAAACTTAATCATCGATCGATAATAGAAGTAAAAGTTTTCTGGCCGAAATAATGTTAAAAATTATTTAAAAGCTTTTTGTACAAGCACGGATGAATGGGCGATACTAATGATAAAGGAATCAGAAAGCGCGTTATAGCGGAAGTACATTCCCCAAGACTAAAGGGAGAAGCTAGAAATGCCAGGTGTTTGCAGTTTACAATATCTCAATCACAGATCCGCTTGTCGGTTAAAAATGAAAAGAAAGTAGTTCCACACAACATCCGGTCGGTCTATTTATCTCCTCTCCACACCTCACCACTCAATAACCTTAAACCCCCTTTTCATTTTCTCTCTCAACGTTGAAAAGATTGTTGCATGACAGCCAATATCGGCGGATTAATGGCGAGAGAGAGAGAGAGAGAGAGAGGGGGGGGGGGGGGGGACGAAGATTCTGTGATAATGATAGCAGCAGTTAGTAAACCGCCAAATTTGAAATATAAAGTAAATAAAGAAATAAATAAATAAAAGACATCAGATTCAGCAACAGCAGCAGCAGCAGTAGTAGTAGTAGTAGTAGTAGTAGTAGTAGTAGTAGTAGTAGTAGTAGTAGTAGTAGTAGTAGTAGTAGTAGTAGTAGTTAGTAGTAGTAGTAGTAGTAGTAGTAGTAGCAGCAGCAGCAGCAGCAGCAGTAGTAGTAGTAGTAGTAGTAGTAGTAGTAGTAGTAGTAGTAGTAGTAGTAGTAGTAGTCACAGCAGTAGGAGAAGTCTACGGACATAATAATATGAATAAAACACGTGTATGGAATACGTCTAGTATGTATTGAATTCAGTGTGTATTATTTTAAAGCGAGACAGCTGCCTTCTCAGCAATACAGATTGTTGCACGAGACAAAAATAAAAGCCTTCAGAATTGAGGTCGAATTTATTAAACGAATTATGCGATTGCATCATCTTATTAGAGAGAGAGAGGGATATATATATATATATATATATATATATATATATATATATATATATATATATATATATATATAGAGAGAGAGAGAGAGAGAGAGAGAGAGAGAGAGAGAGAGAGAGAGAGAGAGAGAGAGAGACCCTTAGTGCAACATATTTGGGCGCTATCCACCAACGATATATCATTTATACAACAAGACGATGTTCGACAATCGTCTTTTTTTTCGCGTGCAAATCTGAGGGTCATAAATTTCTCTTTCAACACAGTTGTGATGCTAAAGTTGTGTTTACGCGATGAATTCCGTTGCTCCTTTCTTCTGATAACCGCGCTTTTAAGTGCGCAATCACGTCAAATAACAGCGTTCATTATGCAAAAAGGAAAAAAAAAAAAAAAGAAATCTAAAATGAAATAAACATGCTCAATGCTCATCTTGAATTTTATATCTATGCACAAGATGGGCGACATATTCTGTATACTATTTAATGAAGTTAAATTGACCAATGCAAACGTTTATAATATGTAAATAACGTTTGATAAATATTATAAATGGCTCATGACCACCTATTAGAAACTCTATGATTTAATTCAACTGGCAACATTGCAAAAGTTTCGCGAGACTCACTAGAATCATTTAAATACGACGTATGATTTTTTTTTTAATTAAAAGAAAAATATATTTTTTAATATAGAAAGCGCAATTTGGACGGTCTCTTTCAAGACCAACTACGGACCATCTAAACCCTCTAAAGCAATCAACAATCTCTTGCAAGGACACCTGCTGAGCACCAAACAAAATTTGAAATTTTAAAACACTTTTGGTCTTTTGAGTCAAAAAAGAAAAGTAATTTCCGTTTTAAATTCACTATTAGATTTGAAGAAAAAAAAATTGAAGTTTACCCGGAATATTGAAAATGCGACTTTGCATGTTTTAAAAATCACCTATCAAATATAAGATGTATGTATGCCTGTTAAAAAAGGGGATCTCGGAAAATAAAAAATAGAGATGAACCAATTTTCTCAGACTACGTTGATAGTCTTTAAAGACGACAAATTATTGTCATAAAAGAATCTTTAAAAAAAAAAAATGAAAAAAAAAACCTTGTGATTTTACTTATGGATTTCAACCCCAGATTGACTTGGCCTCGTGTAAGAAAAACCCAATCCCACCCAATATAGACTATAAATGATATTTATATATTTGCATAACTATGAAATATAGTCAACGCAAAAGGCCTTGTTAGAAAAAGGCCCCCAAAAATATGATAAAATAAACGAAAACAACAGGGCATTCAAACTGCTCTACTAAAGGCGCTGCGGTAAAGAATATCATAATGGTTCAACAACGGAAGAGTGACTGCAACCACCATTGAGTACGCGATACAAGTTATTTTTCATTATAGTTTATTTGTATTCCATGTTTATTTGTGTACTGTTGTGCTGACGAAGGGATTGTACCCGAAACGTCCATTGTCTGTTTTGTTCCCATACGAAGCCTTTCCATTTTCACTCTTTCGTTAGTATTTTACGATCACCGGCTTCAGGCAGCCCTTACCGTTTTCTAATGGTTCAACAATAAACTTCATTTATTATATTAAATATTATCATAATGAATGCAGTTTGTGTCAATCAGTTCTGTGATTTGTGGGTGGTTTTTTTTTAAACCGCCATCGAGTGATTAGTTCTCCATGTAGTCTGTCACTCTAACAGACTATAATTAAGTATATGGTTACACATACACATAGCACTTATTACACAATATTGATTGATATTGATTGATGCGGCCAGCAGATCGGGCTATTTTAACTGAACGCGCAGCATCTACTACAACCTTTGTTGAACAATTTGGTAACGGTGTTTTGAAAACTCCTGACGTACCTACATTGTTTGTGATTTCAAACTTGTTTATTAATTATTATGTCAATTATGTAATGCCTTACATGAGCGTTGCTTGCAAAATGCCGACATAAGGCTAAGAATTCTATACATAATCAGGCGGACAGTTTTGATTTGTTTTTTTTTAAATAAGCATCATTGAAAATGAAACATCGTTAAAAAGGAGAACGATAATCTCTCCATAAACAACAAAATTAAAGGAAATAAAAAAATTTAAAAAAGTTTTAAAAAGAAATACAGAAAGAAACACAGAAAGAAGGTGCATTTATTTGCAGGTCTGATAACCCAGATTGCTATGGGTTCATTATTGTAATGAAACTGATCGCAAACCAACGGATTATATAAATATATATATATATATATATATATAATATATATATATATATATATATATATATATATATATATATATATACACTGTCCACTACAACAAAATAAAGCCCATAATTATAACTGTCTTTGGCTAACAAACCTAGTGATATTTGCACATCGGTCACCATAGTATACAACTTAATTGACTTAATTAAAACTTTTCTCCCCGACAAATTCTACCATAAGCCTCCTAATTGCAGTCCCATCATTGGCGTTGGGTCTTTGTAAAAATATCTAGGTATATATATATTTTTTTAAACTTTAGAACGGATGTGTCACAAATAATAGCACCAAAACGCAACCCACCTACGATCTAGCTTACAACCTTATATTTATACTTATTATTCATCGCAACTCCGTCTCGCCCTAAATCAGGGAGGCCTTCCGAAAGCTCCTACATCCCCAGTATTCTTTTTTAAATATAATGTTCTAGTAGTTAGGGGGTTTGGGAGGCGAGAAACTTTTTTATAATAATCTAGAGGGGGGGGGGGAAGACTTTTTTTTTAAAAAGGTTACCCCCTCCCAACAAACCCCCTATTAAAACACTATTTTAAAAAAGAGTAGGGCATCCCCTAAATTTAAATCCTGAAATACTGAAATAAGGCGAATGAGGGAATGAATGAGATGATCACAATCTGATCTGCGACCCAAAACAAAATAAAAATAAAAATATTGAAATAATTCGCGCATATTCTTATTTATAAACGTACACATAGATAGATAACAACAGATTTTAACAGGTTTGAGTTTGACTGCTCACCTTTATAGTTTAGTCTCCCTTTCTCCTACAAAATCCAAGGGTAAAATTGGCTAATCCAGATGCGCGAGCACGGTAGTTTGACAAGCAGGAAATAATCACTCCATGGGTCTCCTTTGATGCGAAATCAAAAATAAAATCCACAGAGAAGAAATATCAAAAATATTAACCGACAACTCTTATGTAAATCCAAAAACCATTGATGTGAATTTGACGCAAGACAAAAACTTGGTACACAAGTAGTAAGTGCAATGGCAGAGAGAGAAAGGATGGAATAACAGTAAAAATCAGGTGATAATCCAGATGGAAATGGAAAACGTAGGCAAGCTACCTAATCTATTCACTTTGCTTTCACAATTTAATATTCAATTTATAAACCGAGTTGTTGAAATTCCAAATATCCACACTAAATTCATGAATAATTTCAACTACGGCACTCGGTACCAGAGCACAAAAAAATGCAATAACGATTGTTGTTGCTCCAATAATGTGTGAAACTAGCGATCCAAACGACTCGTGAATGGGAAGGAAAGGAAAATATAAGCCTTGCGGCTGCGGTTAGAGCGGCGTAGGGATACACTCTAAAATGCATAAATTAGCCGCTGTGCCTTTTCCTTTCGACCTCTCCGCCTCTCCGTTGAATGAACCTTGCCACTCGTTGAAGCGAACACGGGCAAGGCAACCAAATCGATGTTGCGTGTGTTGTGTATGTGTTGCACGCGCCTGATACTTATTTTGTTAAAAGAGTCACATTTTATCCATAAATTCAAATGTTTTAGTCACTTATTCGTCTTCAATTACATTATCAGCTTGATTGCTATGAAATATTGACTAGCAACTTGAAAAATTAACAAATGAATACAAGCGGAAAGGAACTATTTTTTTTCTCCGCTGTGTTAGCAAACATTTGCCTATTTAGCATATTTTGTGTGAATGGGTGTCACGTGGTCTGTGTGCAGATAATAATGGCGTCGAGTCCCCAGATTACGAACAGTTTTTATCGAGTGACCTTCTCGAGACCTTTTATAGGTCATACTCAATATTGCGGGGACGTGGTGGGGGGAGGCGGGCACATAAATTTCATTGAGAAAACAAGCCTGATCGACTTTTTGGTCTCACGAGTGAAAATCGGGGAGCCGACGTGTCATACGAGAGGAGTTGATAGAGGCGAGTGAACGAACAAAGCCTAAGTAAAAGTATGATAAACAACTGTGCGCATCCATTGAAAATGCTTCTACAATGTTCCAGTTTTTAAGCTTGAAAGCTTATTATGAATATATATTAGCTGTAGCATTCTCAATGATATTTGTAAATTTGTGACACCTCCGTCTTTTTATAATCCAATTTTAATACTGAAATTCATGAGGTCAATATTCGTATAATTTTATTTTAGTTCGCTTGAAAAAAAAAATCCACAATCACTTGAATCGATATATTAAGTCATTTATAACATCTTATAGCTACAAAAACTTATAGTTATAGTCAAATGCATAATATTAGTTTTTTATCTTTCATTTCCCACTCTATGAATAACTATATCCTTGGGATTTCAGTCACCAGTACCACTGAGAACTAGAAAGAACATCATTGATATAGGTACAACCATCACCATCATTACTATCATCTCTGCTCGCCTTTACCACTTCTACCACCGTCATTGTAACCACCATCACGTCACAGCCACCACTATCATTAAAATCATTATCATCATCAGCATCATCATCATCATCATCGTCATCATAATCATTATCAACAGCAGCAGCAGCATCATCATGATGATCATCATTATTATTATTATTGTCATCATCATCTTATTCTTCATCATCATCATCATCATTATCATCATCATTATCATCATCACCACCACCATCATCATCTTCACCACCATCTTCATCACCATCATCATTATCACCACCACCATCATCATCACCATCATCATTATCACCACCACCACCATCATCACCATCATCACCATCATCATCATCATCATCATCATCATCACCATCATTATCACCATCACCATCATCATCATCATCATCATCATCACCATCATCATCAACGCCATCGCCTTGCATGACTAATACCATCATTTTTTAAACACCTGATCGTGTTGATTTCCTTGACTGTTATCATGTCAGTATCTAGATAAGTTCTTGTAAACTGATTGATGATATCACCTGTTGATACTGATAGCTCCATTCATGATAGGAACAAATCATTCAATCAATGAAATCAAACCATGTTAAACACGTTCTTATGGTGACATTTAAAATAGGAAAAAAAAACACGCTATTTTATTTTACACAGATATAGATTTGGCTTTTATTTTTCAATAATAATAATAATAATGACAATAATAATAATAATAATTAAAAAAAAAATAATAATAATAATAATAATAATAATAATAATAATAATAATAATAATAATAATAATAATAATAATAATAATAATAATAATAATAATAATAATAATAATAATAATAATAATGATCATAATAATAAATTTTAAAACACAAAACTTCCAAGGCTCATAACTATTTCCAACATTTAGTACAAATGTAATTGTTTTAAAACACTCGTATTACTTTTTAACTCTCTTGTAAAGGATGATAATATAATATTGTATAGATTTGACAGCTCTTTCTTCTTCATTTTTTTTTTTTTTTTTTTTTATTTTTTTTTTTCGATACAGAAATGACACCGTACCATTTTGGGCTACCAGTTCAAGAATCAATAGTGTGAGTAAACATAGACTTCAGCACCTCTGGGCTAAATATAACTCTCGCCTCCAAACGGTAGGCTACTTTGACAGGTTGATTTATATGTTTAACCCTTTCCTTACCACCTACATCAAAATCGTCACATTTGTTACGACACAATATACATTTTTCTGATTCAGATTTATTTTGTACATCACAAACTGTGAAGAATGATCTTTGTTGAATTATTAAGAACATACAGTTGTTTTCTAGAGAGCTTGTTTGAGTTTTTAAGAATCAATTTTTCTGCTGGGTAAGCCGGTAAGCCTGCCATTTTTGAAAAATACTGGAAATGACCGGTAAGGAGAGGGTTCAAATTCATTTTTAGCCAGAAATAAAGGACAGGGGAATTTCCATGCTTTTTTCGGGGGGGGGGGGGGGGGGGGGGGTGATTTTATAGGGTTGTGTCATTAAGCGTGAAAAATTAATATTGTATTTTTTAATTATTTTTTTTTAATTTTACGAACCACTTCAACTTTAAATTCACCTTTCTTTATCTGGTACATCCTGGCATGATAACACAGATCGAGGCAACGTGAACTTATTCGCAGGTCTGATAACCCACATTGTTTTGGGCCTATTTATTGATGTAATGGAAATACTCTCAAACCAACGCCGAGTATTTTGTCCATTACAATAACGTTAAAACAAGGCCGTGATTGCGTTCGGTTATCAGACCTATAGATATGTGTACGTCGGATAGGGGGCGATGAATCACAAATTGTCATATTAAAAACATTTTTTTTAAATTTTAAAAGTTTTTCATTGTTAAAAAAAAATTTCTTGGGTTTTTTAAAAAAAATTCTTTTTTGTTTTAAAATTATTTTTAAAATTTATTTTTTTCTTTTCTTTTCTGCATGGTAATTAATTTGCTATTTCAATATGCAGTGAGTTTGTTCAAACATTGAACGGTTTTCTAGGCTTCAGCCAAATCCATTTATCATCCCTCTGTCATCTCATATGTGACCCATTGTCTCAAAACGGTATTATATCGGAACGAACCATATGCTTAAAAGCCGAAGTAAATGTTAAAGTTGTCAAAAATAGAAAGTGTTGGCATTAGCACCCTAAAATATGGTATCCATTATCCTCATTCAATAAAACATACAAACTCAACACAAGTCTGATATTTCTGGCTATAAATTCAATTGTTCAACATCTTAACCATCCCGACTTAATACCGTTTTGAGGCGAAGGGTCACATATTAACTGTATCGCGACATGAGACATGAGACATGAATAACACGGCGGACGTATGATCTATCTATATTTTCTATTTTTATCGTATTATTTAGAATGACGAGTTGTTGTTTATCCACCCGAAAAGTAGTGCAACATGTGTCTCCACCGCTTGTCAGGGACCATTCATAGATCAAAGATCAAGTTGTTTCTCTATGTGTGTGTGTGTGTGTGTGTATGTGTCAGTATGTGTGTGTGTCAGTATGTGTGTGTGTTTGTGTGTTTGTGTGTGTGTGTTTGTGTGTGTATGTGTTTGTATGTTTCAGTATGTTTGTGTGTGTATGTGTCAGTATGTGTGTGTGTTTGTGTGTGTTATTTGTCAGTATGTGTGTGTTTGTGTTTGTATGTGTCAGTATGTGTGTATGTGTGTATGTGTCAGTATGTGTGTGTGTGTGTGTCTTTGTGTGTGAATGATTATGCATGTGTGTATATTATTATGTGTGTCGTGTCGCCTAGTGTTTGGTTTAGAGGTGTTTTGACTTGTTGCCAATGCAAATGAATGATGAATGAATGCGATATTCTTGTCGAAAAGATAAGATAGGATATTATCGGATGGTAAGATACAACAATTTGATTTATCTATCCAGTCATGACAACTACATAGGGTGCAGCATTTTAACATTACTACATTTAATTTTTTTTAAAACCCAACAAAAACTTGAGCTGTGATATAGGGCAATATCCACTAAACGTGCTCAAAGCGCTTTACAAGGTGGGTCCTTGACCAACAGCAACACGTAACATATAGAACGAGACATGACGCCTGTTAGGCTATATTGAAAACTTTTCCGACAGAGACAACGCTGTTAACGGCCAGGTACTCATTTTAAACCTGAGTACGATGAGAGAATGTCAGTAAAGAGCCGTTTCCAAGGATTCAACTATGCGCCGAGCAAGGCTCGAACCCATGACCTTCCGATCCGAAAGCGAGTATCATATCACTAGACCACATAGCCGCACATAGAATTATATAACAACGACAGTATACTTATAAACCTCTGAAATTAAGTCATGGAGGTCCTTACAAGCTAAAATAATTTAATTGTAAACAACTATGTCCTTCTACCTACATACACACCTATTTATCTATCAATAAAAATACAATTTATATAGAGCATTCTAAAAGATATGTGCATCAATCACTTTCGAAAGATCTATCTATCTATCTATCTATCTATCTATCTATCTATCTATCTATCTATCTATCTATCTATCTATCTATCTATCTATCTATCTATCTATCTATCTATCTATCTATCTATCTATCTATCTATCTATCTATTATCTATCTATCTATCTATCTATCTATCTATCTATCTATCTATCTATTATCTATCTATCTATCTATCTATCTATCTATCTATCTATCTATCTATCATATCTATCTATCTATCTATCTATCTATCTATCTATCTATCTATCTATCTATCTATCATATCTATCATATTCTATCTATCTATCTATCTATCTATCTATCTATCTATCTATCTATTATCTATCTATCTATCTATCTATCTATCTATCTATCTATCTATCTATCTATCTATCTATCTATCTATCTATCTATCTATCTATCTATCTTTAAACTATCTACTATCTATCTATTCTATCTATCTATCTATCTATCTATCTATCTATCTATCTATCTATCTATCTATCTATCTATCTATCTATCTATCTATCTATCTATCTATCTATCTATCTATCTATCTATCTATCTATCTATCTATCTATCTATCTATCTATCTATCTATCTATCTATCTATCTATCTATCTATCTATCTATTATCTATCTACTTCTATCTACTCTATCTATCTATCAACTATCTATACTATCTATCTATATATTATACTATCTACTGTTTCTTCTATCTATCTAATGTCTGCTCTCTTCTATCTACCTGTCTGTCTATTATCATTATCGCCCTCCTCCTCCTCCTCCTCCTCCTCATCATCATCATCATCATCATCACCATCATCATCAACATCATCAATCATGATATAATTATCATTCATCGTCAAATTATATTGCAATATTCTAAATGTCCACCATTAGAAAGGTGAAAATGAATAATTAAATAAACCAATGAACAAAATTCTTGTATTCACCTCAAGAGAAAATTTGTCCTTATTGATTATCTGCAAAACAAAAAAAGATCGAAATTCCCAAGCGTCAGCCGCAGTGCAGGGACACAAAAGTGAGTAACAGATGGGTCTAAAAGAGATTAATCCAAAAAAAAAAAAAAAGCAAACAAAAAAAAAAAAGGAAAAAAAAAATAAATAAATAAATAAATAAAGAAAGATATAATATATATATATATATATATATATATATATATATATATATATATATATATATATAGATAGATAGATAGATAGATAGATAGATAGATAGATAGATAGATATTGGATCGTGTTTGATACAAATATGGTACGAAAAGTGCTCGACATGTAGTAATGGAGCGAATTATTATTTTTTAAAAATATTTACCACAATGTTTGAGACAGTCTACATTAATGTTTCAGGCTTAATTTGCCATCGTCAGGACTGAGTTGTTTTGTTGACTGTTGTTGTTTCTTGAAGTGGTTCCGGTTTAAAGTTGATTAACAAGAACTTCCTTCGATGTGGACACGTTCCGTACATCTCACTTTTCGTGTTGAGTGTGGCTTCATGAGGGTGTTTGATTATAGTATATTTCTCTTCCAGGTATAAGCTACATTGTTTTGATGTTGTTGTGTATCCTGTTGTTTTAGATAAAATTTTCCATGAAATGTTGTGGTCTAGTTTGTTGTCTTTTAATTTCCAAATATGTTCGCTGAGTTTTGTGGATGTTTTTTTGTTAGTGTTTCTAAATGTTGAGGTGTGGAGGTTGTATCTTGTTTTGAAATTATTTTCTGTTAGTCCTACATATTTTTCTTGTTTGTTTGTTTTAGTTTCTGTGACTGTGGCTTGGTAAATTAAACTTGATTCTAAGCATTGTTTGTTTAGCGGGCAATGTTCTTTATTTCTGCAGTTGCATTTTCTGGTGGGTGGGTTTTGCTCTTGTCGGTGGTTTATTAATATTTTTTTGTTGTGGCTTGAAATTATTTGTTCTATGTTGTGCATACACGAGTAGCTTATTTTTATGGTATTCCTGTTGATAATTTTATGTAGCTTGTGGTTTTTTGGAAACACCCTCATGAAGCCACACTCAACACGAAAAGTGAGATGTACGGAACGTGTCCACATCGAAGGAAGTTCTTGTTAATCAACTTTAAACCGGAACCACTTCAAGAAACAACAACAGTCAACAAAACAACTCAGTCCTGACGATGGCAAATTAAGCCTGAAACATTAATGTAGACTGTCTCAAACGTGGTAAATATTTAAAAAAAATAATAGATAGATAGATAGATAGATAGATAGATAGATAGATAGAAAGATAGAACTAGAAAGAGAGAGAGAGAGAGAGAGAGAGAGAGAGAGAGAGAGGAAAAGAAGAAAAATGAATGTCGATAGCGGGGCACAAACCCCCCGGATTTGAGTCTGAGTGCAATTCCATATCTACTCGATCATCTCGTTTCAATGCTTCATACTTCATACTTAAAGGGTCACCTTTTGTGGTTGCATTTGTAACGCGACCGTTTTGTTTGTACATTAGTCAGTTGTTAACAGAGCTAGTATACTCTCTCTCTCTCTCTCTCTCTCTCTCTCTCTCTCTCTCTCTCTCTCTCTCTCTCTCTCTCTTTCTTTCTTTCTTTCTTTCTCTCTCTCTCTCTACTCTCTCTCACTCCTCTCACTCTCCTCTCTCTCTCTTCTTTCTTTCTTTCTTTCTTTCTCTCTCTCTCTCTCTCTCTCTCTCCCTCTCCCTCCCTCTCTCTCTCTCTCTCTCTCTCTCTCTCTCTCTCTCTCTCTCTCCATGTTTTTTTCTCCTCTTTTTTTTAATTTTTTTTTTTTTAATTTATGAAGCATTTCCGACGGCTCCTATAATTCAGCAGACCGAGACCTTCAAAAACTGTCATCCATTTCGACCTTTACAATAAACCGGAAATGGAGATTACGACATGTCACTTCCGCTTTGTGAACGTTCTGTCATAATAGTGGAGTCCTTACGGTAAGCACGGCCATTGTAGCGGGCAGTAAGGGGTGTCGCTGTGAATTGCCGGGTCCGATGTATTGAGTGGGTTCGAGGGTATGACAGATTGTACCTAATACAAATGGGGAGGGAGAGATCGACGTGCACTTATATGCAGGTCTGGTAACCCAAATTCCTTATGGGCTCATTGTTGTAATGGATTCTCAAAAAAAAAAAAAGAAAAAAAAAAAAAAAAAAAAAAAAAAAAAAAAAAAAAAAAAAAAAAAGGACGCAAAATATTCTCCGTTACAACTAGGCCCATAAGTGGGTTCGGATGTCAGACCTGCATATATGTACACGTTGGGAGAGAACATTTTTATAACATAACTGTTAATGCTTCTTTGTAATAATAATAATAATAATAATAATATAATAATAATAATAATAATAATAATATAATAATAATAATAATGATAATGATAATAATAATAATAATAATAATAATAATCATAACAATAATAATAATAATATAATAATAATAATAATAATAATAATAATAATAGTGATAATAATAATAATAATAATAATAATAATAATAATAATAATAATAATAATAATAAATTATAATAATAATAATAATAATAATAATAATAATAATAATAATAATAATAATAATAATAATAATAATAATAATAATAATATAATAATAATAATAATAATAATATAAAAAATAATAATAATAATAATAATAATAATAATAATAATATCTACCTATCCACTCATATACCTAACGTACTACCTTCCCATCTAGTTAATGCATCTATGTTATGTTGAATATGCATGACGGGTTCAATTACGAATATGATGGAGTGTATGTACTTTTAGTATAGATAGTATGCAGATGACGTCACTCAGGCCTTTGTTAGTGTTTTTGCCATCCGCGTTTGTGAGTTGTTCTCACTAAACTGTATTAACCAGACTATAAAAGTTCATGGTTACACAGAATTTGTGTGTTGGTCCGTTATACTTCCGGATGGCAATGTTGTGAACTCCTCGGCCAAGCGCATTCTATCTATAGACAGCGTCCTTGACTGATAGAAATTACCATACAATTCAAGCTACTGAAATCGGGACAAAGGTCGTGAAACTAAAGGAGCTCTTACCCCATACCAATACTTTAAAAAAAAAAAAGAGCTTTTATATAGCGCAATATCCACTTAACGTGCTCAAAGCGCTTTACAAGGGGTCCCTGGTCAACAGCAACATTTAACATGTAGGACGAGACATGACGCCTGTTAGGCGATATTACAATTTTTCGGACAAAGACAACGCTGTTAACGGCCAGGTAGTCATTTTACACCTGAGTACGGTGAGAAAATGTGAGTAAACAAAGAGTCTTTTGCAAGGACTCAACTATGCACGAGCGAGGCTCGAACCTAGTACCTTCCAATCCGAAAGGGAGCGTCATTCCACAAGATCACATAGCAGCAGATAGTGCTCGTCCTTTCAACGAACCGGCTTGTTATTTAATACCAGTAAAAATTAAAAGGTTATTTTCTTTTTTCTTTTTCAAAAAATCAGAAAACAACTTCGTCATCCATCCACCTTTTATTATCATAACCTATTTTGTAAGAAAGAATGACAAATTGTCACCAGCGCCTGGTATCGATCCTGTTTTTTAAAATGGAAAATATCGATTTTCATCACCAGCTTGAGTTGTGTAATGGCCAAGAAATAGCGTTACCGCGCAACCAACTGTGTGCATTGAAATCACTGTAGCATCTCTCTCTCTCTCTCTCTCTCTCTCTCTCTCTCTCTCTCTCTCTCTCTCTTTCTCTTTCTCTCTCTCTCTCTCTCTTTCTCTCTCTCTCTCTCTCTTTCTCTCATCTCTCTCTTTCTCTTTCTCCTCTCTCTCTCTTTCTCTTTCTCTCTCTCGCTCTCTCTCTCTCGCTCTCTCTCTCTCTCTCTCTCTCTCTCTCTCTCTCTCTCTCTCTCCAGGAATTATGGACGAAACAACGTTGTTGGAGAATGTGTTAAAAAAAAACGAAGTGAGAATAAATGAATAAATAATTCGCTACAAGAAACTGTCGATCGAGCTATCTATCTATCTATCTATCTACAAATCTAACTATCTATCTACCTATCTATCTATCTATCTATCTATCTACAAATCTAACTATCTACCTATCTATCTATCTATCTTCCTATCTATCTATCTATCTATCTAACTATCTATCTACATATCTATCTATCCATCTATCTATCTATCTATCTATATCTACCTATCTACCTGCCTACTTACCTACCTGCCTACCTGTCTATCTATCTATCTATCAACAAATCTAACTATCTATCTACATATCTATCTATCCATCTATCTATCTATCTATCTATATCTACCTATCTACCTACCTACCTACCTACCTGCCTACCTGTCTATCTATCTATCTATCAACAAATTAATATCTATCTACATACTATCTTCCCTATCTATTATCTATCTAATTACTATCTACTACTACTTACTACTGCCTACCTGTCTATCTATCTCTATCACAATCAACTATCTATTACTATCTATCTATCCATCTATCTATCTATCTATCTATATCTACCTATCTACCTGCCTACCTACCTGTCTATCTATCTATATTTATCTACCTACCTACCTACCAATCTATCTATCTCTCTCTCTCTATCTATCTATCCATCTATCTTGCCATCTATCTATCTACATATCTATCAATCCACCTATCTATGCCTCTCTTCCTGTCAATCTGTCTGTTTATCCATTTATACCCTATCTATCCGTCCACAAGTCTATCTACATCCTTGATCGAACTGAACTGTCTGTGCCTAGCGGCAAGCCGTGTTTGTCTGCCTTTGTCTTTGCCTGATTTTCAGTGATTCTATCTGCCCATGTCTTTGTATGTTTTTCAGTCAGTGATTCTATCTATCGTATAGTATGACTGCCAGCACATCTAACCCTCCATTGATTACTGATCAGAATAACAAACAGATTATTTCAATGACATACTTCACACCCCCCCCCCCCTTCCACCCCCACCCCCCAATTCTTCCCCACTTTTGCAATCTGTTCGTAAATAAGCTGGTCTATAGATAGTATGCACTTGGCTAAGAAGCTCACAACGTTGCCATCCGGAAGTATATCGGACCAACACACAAAACTATGTGTAACTATGAACTTTTATAGCTGGATAATACAGATTAGTGAGAATTACTCAAAAACGTGGATGGCAAAAAAAAAAAAAAAAAAAAAAAAAAAAAAAAAAAACAATAACAAAAACCCAAGTGACGTCAACTTCATTCTATCTATCAGGAGTTGATTTGACGTTGAAAGGGGTGGGGGGTTACTAAAATACAGGGGGGATGCAAAAGTAGGTATAGATAGTTCGAAGATGACGTCACTCAGGTCTTTGTTATTGTTTTTTGCCATCCGCGTTTATGAGTAATGCTCACTGAACTGTATTAACCAGACTATAAATATTCATGGTTACACACAATTTTGCGTGTTGGTCCGTTATACTTCCGGATGGCAATGTTGTGAGCTTCTTAGCCAAGCGCATACTATCTATACATGAGTGAAATGTGTTTGTGTCGTGGAGTTTGTTATTTGATATGTGCTCACGACACTGTAAACCTACTTTTGCAACCCCCCCCCCCCCCCTTGTATTATAATAATCTTTACTATAGATAGTATGCGCTTGGTTAAGAAGCTCAAAACATTGCCATCCGGAAGAAGGTATAACAGATCAACACACAAATCTCTGTGTAATGATGAGCGTTTAAAGTCTGGTTAATACAGTTTAGCGAGATTTACTCATAAACATGAATGGCAAACAAAAAAAAACAAAAAAAAAACAAAAAAAAAAAACAATAACAAAGACCCGAGTGACGTCATCTTCTTTCTATCTATAGATCATAATATTATCATTGGCCTTCGAAATAAAGTGCGTAGCCAGGAGACACCGATTTTCTGGGTCCACTTTAAATCAATATCGGTCAGATACCTGATATTATTTCTGTCAGAGAAGGTTAGGCTCTCTGTTACCGAAAAACATAACTCTCCGCTCTCTTACTCTATATATATTATATCCTTCTTCTCCAGTTCTCTCATTTCAGTTTGGTGGTTTGCCTGGGTCAAATCTGACAGCAAGCAAACCACAGAAACAACAAAACTGCGACAGCGGATCATTCATTCATTCACTCGTTCATTCATTCATTCATTCATTCAACCAACCATTCTGCTGGTTTGAATGGCATTCGAAAATAAATCTGGGCGACCCATATGACGATAACTCGTTTTGTGGTCTATACAACAAAACTGCTCAATCGCAGTGACCGCTGTTTTAATCGTGTTGTTCCGTAGCCATCGTTATGTTATAGATAGAATGCGTTTGGCCAAGGAGTTCACAACATTGCCATCCGGAAGTATAACGGACCAACACACAAACTCTGTGTAACCATGAACTTTTATAGTCTGGTTAATACAGTTTAGTGAGAACAACTCACAAACGCGGATGGCAAAAACAATAACAAAGGCCTGAGTGACGTCATCTGCATACTATCTATATATATGTAGAGCTCATGGAAACAAGTTATTTCATTGGTTGAACTATTGAATACAACTCACGATTTGTTTTCTTTTGTGGCCAAAGACTGGCATTTTGACGTCATAACAGCTTATCTAGAGGAAAAAAAACCAATTATAAATCTGATAATGCTTTGGCTTTTACACATTCTGATCACAAGACATATGAAAAGTTCTAGCCAGCATGAAGAATAAAAAGTACATATTTTCTTTGTTTACAACCACGATGGCCGCCGTTGCTGGGCGACATGACATCAGACGATTGAATCCGAACAAAATAATTACAACTCGTTATACAGAGGGAATGAAGTTGACGTCATTCAGTCCTTTGTTATTAATTTTATACCAAATATTAGTGATTAGTTCTCACTAGATTATATCAATCGGACTAAAAACTTTAAAGCTTACGCATAGTTTTGTGTGTTGGTATCTTTAATATGGCTGGCGGATGTTGTGAGTATATTACCTATACCCATAACATCAACATAAGTGAACAAAACTCACAACCATAAAAAAACAATCAGCCACAAACATACAGTGTTATCAATACCTCAATCAGTCAGATCGTAGCCATCGTTAACTTATAGATAGTATGCAGATGACGTCACTCAGGCCTTTGTTATTGTTTTTGCCATCCGCGTTTGTGAGTTGTTTTCACTAAACTGTATTAACCAGACTATAAACGTTCATGTTTACACAGAGTTTGTGTGTTGGTCCGTTATACTTCCGGATGGCAATGTTGTGAACTCCTTGGCCAAGCGCATTCTATCTATAGCCTGACACTAGAACCGTGGCCTTCGTAAAGTTATGGCCTGATACTGACCAAAAAATGACGTCAAAATGCCTGTCGTTGGCCACAAATAAAACAAATCGTGAGTTGTATTCAATAGTTCAACCAATGGAATCACATGTTTCCATGAGCACTATAGTTAGTATGCGCTTGGCTATGAAGTTCACAACATTGCCATCCGGAAGTAAAACTGGCCAACACACAAAACTATGTGTAACCTTGAACGTTTGTAATCTGGTTAATACAGTTTAGTGAGAAGCACTCATGAACGCGGATGGCAAAAAACAATAACAAAGACATGAGTGAGATCATTTTCGAACTATCTATACTAACGACAATTCACTAGGAGGTGCAAAAACCAAATAATGACGTCAAACTGCCAGTCCTTTTTTGGGTTTCAGTGTCAGGCTATAGATAGTATGCGCTTGGCTAAGAAGCTCATAACATTGCCATCCGGAAGTATAAGGGACCTACACACAAAACTGTGTGTATCCATGAACGTTTATAGTCGGGTTAATACAGTTCAGTGAGCATTACTCATAAACGCGGATGGCAAAAAACAATAACAAAGACCTGAGTGACGTCATCTTCGAACTATCTATAACATAACGATGGCCACGGTCAGGCTATGAGTTTACGATGCTACGTGCTACGGTCAAATCCTAACTGAGTATTTTGCTCTCAAATGTCTTCGGTCAATGACAAAAATTGCATCTTTATCTTCAAGTGCATTTCATAAATTATTTGTATTACCATAGGAGAACCCGCCGTGTTTGCAGGGGGGGGGGGGGGGGGGGGTTATTACGGATATGTACTCAGAGCTGCCTTCTTTAAAATTACTCCATACCCACACTTTTTAAACATCAATTTATAAAATCGCCTACTACAACTTTACAATTTACCTATTTATTCTACATTATGTGCCATGTAATTTATACCATGTAATTTTTCTCAGTCAATTTACAATAGTATTATACTGTTACTAATTCTTAGCTTTTTACTAATCTCCTTTTCAATATACCTTTTCTAGATATCTATATCTTTACAATTATATAATCTGTATGTCCCTTAAAATTTATACTATGTAATTATTCTTACAGCTTACAATATTATTACACTATATATACCTATCACCAAATTTTACTTTACCACATTATATTTACGTATATTATGTTTATGTATGTATCATTGTCGGCATTTTTTACGTCTTTACAAAAATTTCCTTTTGGATGAATGAAGTGCATTATTTTTATTATTATTATTATTATTATTATTATTATTATTATTATTATTATTATTATTTTATTATTATTATTATCATTATTATTATTTATTATTATTATTATTATTATTATTATTATTATTATTATTATCTTTATTATTATTATTATTATTATTATTATTATTATTATTATTATTATTTTATTATATTATTATTATTATTATTATTTATTATTATTATTATTTATTATTATTATTATTATTATTATTATTATTATTATTATTTTATTATTATTATTATATTATTATTATTATTATTATTATTATTATTATTATTATTATTATTATTATTATTTTCAACAGATATTGCTGCTGTTATAGTTAAGTTTCTGAATTTCGAAACACGCATCCAGGTTAACAAGTCAACAAGGTTAATCAATTTGTTGGATTGATTAGATGAACATTTGATTATCTCGACAATGGAACATTCACACTACTAGGAATGGAAAATGAATAAGCCAACAGGAGGGGAACTAATTGAAGATCCCTGTAAAAGTCTCCCAGGTCTACAGGATCAACCAAGAAAATACTGGGTAGCTGTAAATAGACTACGGTCAAAACATAAAAGAACAGCTGCCAAAATGCACAAATGGGGGCTCCAAGAATCACCAACATGCCCAAAGTGCAACCAAGCACCACAAAGATGCAAACCCATGTAACTAGATTGCTCAGAGACAAAACTGGAATGGGGGATTTGAAACCATCAACAATGTGATGATGACTCCGAACCTGGATTGATACCTTGAACATAAGTGTAGCCGAACATACTACTACTACTACTACTACTACTACTATACATACTACTACTACTACTACTACTACTACTACTACTACTTCTACTACTATACTACTACTACTACTACTACTATATACTACTACTACTACTACTACTTCTACTACTACTACTACTATACTACTACTACTACTACTACTACTACTACTATACTATACTACTACTACTACTACTACTACCTACTACTACTACTACTACTACTACTACTACTACTATACTACTACTACTACTACTACTACTATACTACTAACTACTATACTACTACTACTACTACTACTTACTACTACTACTACTACTACTACTACTACTACTACTACTACTACTACTACTTACTACTACTACTACTACTACTACTACTACTACTACTACTACTACTACTACTACTACTACTACTACTACTACTACTACTACTATTACTACTAACTACTACTACTACTACTACTACTACTACTACTACTATACTATACTACTACTACTACTACTAACTTAAACTCTACTCACATATCTCAACGACATCAGTCTCACTATACGACAGACACTCAAACTAAACAAAACATGATATAACAGCTTTAAAAAATATACAAATACCTATAACACGAACTTTCGCTCAAAGCCTACTCTCACCTAACAATAAACATAAGACTAAGACAATGACTAATTCTCAGACTAGGACGAATATATTTGTAGCTCTACTATAGAAATCTTAAATATATATAGTATACTACTATACGTAGTACTTATATATAGTATATATATATGTAAATCCTGTGACCATTGGTTATAGTGCAGCAACAACAGTAAAAGGCAGCAAAATTGCTTGGAAGCCTTCCAAACATCAAATAGGATCGATCTCTTGACAGAGGTACTTTCCCTTTGTGTGTGATTCTACTTACAATAGTGGAAAATCGTGAGGAAACAAGCATGAATGAAGCTTTCCTCCCCCGCAAAGTATTTGTGGTTAAGCTGTCTTCTCACGTGGTAGGTATAGAATATCAGAAAGTCTAGACATGAGCAGACGATTTTTATCGATTTCGGATGAGATGCAGCTTTTCCCCCCTTCATCATACCTTTGACAAAGATCTTCACAAACAATCTTAAAATTGTATCTAGATAGATATAGATAGTATGCAGATGACGTCACTCAGGCCTTTGTTATTGTTTTTGCCATCCGCGTTTGTGAGTTGTTCTCACTAAACTGTATAGATAGAATGCGCTTGGCCAAGGCGTTCACAACATTGCCATCCGGAAGTATGACGGACCAACACACAAACTCTGTGTAACCATGAACTTTTATAGTCTGGTTAATACAGTTTAGTGAGAACAACTCACAAACGCGGATGGCAAAAACAATAACAAAGGCCTGAGTGACGTCATCTGCATACTATCTATTAACCAGACTATAAAAGTTCATGGTTACACAGAGTTTGTGTGTTGGTCCGTTATACTTCCGGATGGCAATGTTGTGAACTCCTTGGCCAAGCGCATTCTATCTATATAGCATTGCTGAACTGTTTTCTGTGTTATCTAAATCTATTTATAAACACTCATTTATTGTAACGCGATTGAAAAACGATTCTCGATACTCAGTTTACGAAAATCACGAGTATCTCGAGCCACACCTTGTTTCTTGTGTTTATTTGAACAGTGAAAAAAACTAAATGTTTAGTGTTAACCTAGAAAGAGGAGAGCTCCTCTTTCTAGGAAGTTACTCAATCCACAGAAAATATCTGGGTTAACTAGGCTAAATTATGTTAAATGTTACACCCTTTCTGGAAGTTTATTTCCATCTTATTTTTAACAAAAATTATTTCAATTTCTAGATAGCCAGCAGCTTGTTTGTTTATTTATATTATAAGCTAATGGGCATGATCTATATATAGAATGAAGATGACGTCACTCTGGTCTTTGTTATCGTTTTTTGCCATCCGCGTTTATGAGTAGTTCTCACTAAACTGTATTAATCAGATTATACACATTCAACGTTACACACAGTTTAGTGTGTTGGTCCGTTATACTTCCGGATGGCAATGTTATGAGCTTCTTAGCCAAGCGCATACTATCTATATTAACTTTCCATGTGCTCGAGGTCATTGGTCACATTGCAAAATGTGCTCAAAATGACCCACTTAGTGAAAAGTGTTCACAGGTTTTTAAATATCTAACATCACGATTGGTCATTTGATTCAGCTTGACACATGGGCATGTTTATAACATTTGTAAACAAAGCCGCGTGTTTACATTTGTTAAGAAATATCCAATCGTTGGACAGCAACAAATCATGTGATTGATGACCTGGTTGGACGAAAACATGAATATAGATCGCTCCCATTGGACTGTGCGAAAGATGTACACAAAATTCAGAGATTTGGGTAGTGTATGAAACAAACACTAGTGAATCCAGAGAAAGTGTGTGTTAACGTAGCCATCGTTAATTTATAGCCTGACACCGTAGCAATCGTTATGTTATAGCCTGATACTGAAATCCAAAAGGACTGGCAGTTGACGTCATTATTTGGTTTTTGCACCGCCTAGTGAGTTGTCGTTAGTAGAGCTCATGGAAACAAGTGGTCCAATTGGTTGAACTATTTAATACAACTCACGATTTGTTTTCTTTTGTGGCAAAAGACTGGCATTTTGACGTCATTTGTTGGTCATTGTCAGGCCATAACTTTACGAAGGCCACGGTATCAGGCCATAACTTAATAACGAAGGCTACGCTGACACTGACCAAAAAATTACGTCAAAATGCCAATATTTGGTCACAAAAGAAAACAAATTGTGAGTTGTATTCAATAGTTCAACCAATGGGACCACTTGTTTCCATGTGCTCTAATAACGACAACTCACTAGGCGGTGCAAAAACCAAATAATGACGTCGAAATGCCAGTCTTTTTGGGTTTCAGTGTCAGGCTATAGATAGAATGCGCTTGGCCAAGGAGTTCACAACATTGGCATCCGGAAGTAGAACGGACCAACACACAAACTCTGTGTAACCATGAACTTTTATAGTCTGGTTAATACAGTTTAGTGAGAACAACTCACAAACGCGGATTGCAAAAACAATAACAAAGGCCTGAGTGATGTCATCTGCATACTATCTATAGATAGTATGCGCTTAGCTAAGAAGCTCATAACATTGCCATCCGGAAGTATAACGGACCAACACACAAAACTGTGTGTATCCATGAACGTTTATAGTCAGGTTAATACAGTTCAGTGAGCATTACTCATAAACGCGGAGGGCAAAAAACAATAACAAAGGCCTGAGTGACGTCATCTTCAAACTATCTATAGATAGTATGCACTTGGCTAAGAAGCTCATAACATTGCCATCCGGAAGTATAACGGACCAACACACAAAACTGTGTGTAACCATGAACGTTTATAGTCTGATTAATACAGTTTGGTGAGAAGTACTCATAAACGTGGATGGCAAAAAAACAATAACAAAGGCCCGAGTGACGTCAACTGCATACTATCTATAACTTAACGATGGCTACGGTGTTAACCACTACTACATCCATTCGTCACACTTCGATCTGTGTTGTCAACTCTACAGAAACTGGGTTAAAAACTCAGGCCTATTTGTGTGGCCTTTGATAGTTCGAAGGTGACGTCACTCAGGTCTTTGTTATTGTTTTTTGCCATCCGCAATTATGAGTAATGCTCACTGAACTGTATTAACCCGACTATAAACGTTCATGGATACACAGAGTTTTGTGTGTTGGTCCGTTACACTTCCGGATGGCAATGTTATGAGCTTCTTAGCCAAGCGCATACTCTCTATAATTATAATGTGGTCTAGTGGTATGACACTTGAAAAGGTCTGCGGTTCGAGTTCCGAGCGGCGTATAGTTGAGTTCTTGGAAAAGGCTCTTCATTCACAATACGCTTCAACAGTCATGACGTCACTTCCCTCGTAATGACGCATGTTAACTTAGTAACTGGCTCTAAACTATCGGAACAATGGCGGACGCCCTTATGAAATATTTCTCCAAACGAGCATAAAAGTGTATCCAGAGGATAAATACATTATAAATCTGACTGTTTTGACTTTTGTACATTCTGATCATATGACACGAAAAATTCTAGCCAGCATGAAGAATAAAAAGTACCGATTTTTTTGTTTAGAACCACGATGGCCGCCGTTGCTGGGCGACGTGACATCAGACTATTGAATCCAATTATAATGTATATACTTTTGCCGATTATTATCACCTAGAGACCCGGAACAGCCACGTATAGATAGTTCGAAGATGACGTCACTCAGGTCTTTGTTATTGTTTTTTGCCATCCGCGTTTATGAGTTATGCTCACTGAACTGTTTTAACCAGACTAATAACGTTCATGGATACACACAGTTTTGTGTGTTGGTCCGTTATAGATAGTATGCGCTTGACTTAGAAGCTCATAACATTGCCATCCGGAATTATAACGGACCAACACACAAAACTGTGTTATCCATGAACGTTTATAGTCAGGTTAATAGAGTTCAGTGAGCATTACTCATAAACGCGGATGGCAAAAAACAATAACAAAGACCTGAGTGACGTCATCTTCAAACTATCTATACTTCCGGATATCAATGTTATGAGCTTCTTAGCCAAGCGCATACTATCTATACAATATATTATATTTTTGTGCTCAATACAAGTCTATAATAATATTATCACGGCATGAGCTGCCTGCCTACATAGTATGCGCTTTCTTAAAAACTCTTTTAAAAATTTCCATCCGGAAATTTTAACGGGACCAACCCCCACAAAAATTTTTGGTTTTTCCCTGAACGTTTATAGTCAGGTTTAATTTAAATTTCAGTGAGCATTACTCCCTAAACCCGGATGGCAAAAAACAATTTAAAAAAGACCCGGGAAAAATTTAGTCATCTTCAAACCCATC
>NC_088363.1:4640070-4643152 GCF_034508935.2 Berghia stephanieae | reverse complement strand
TTTTTTTTTTTTTTTTTTTTTTTTCTTCTTTTTTTTTTTTTTTTTTTTTTTCTTTATTTTTTATTTTTAAATTATTTTTAATTATTATTATTATTATTTTTATTATTATTTTTTTTAATTATTATTATTTATTATTTTAAATTATTATTTTATTATTATTATTTTTTTACCTTTTTTTTTTTTCTTAAACTTTTTATCATTTTTATTTTTATCTTTCATCATCATATTTTTTTATGTGACCCTCCCCCCCCCGAAGGGGGGGGGGGGGGGGGAGGGGGAAAGGAGAGAGAGGAGGAGAGAGAGAGAGAGAGAGGGGAAAAAAACTGCTTGTATGTCCCATTTTTGGGGGCGGGACCCTAATAGAATAAAGTTAAAAATTTGGGGTGTGTGTGTGTGTGTTTTTGTGTGGGGTGTGTGTGTGTGTTTGTATGTGAAAGAAACCGAGGGAGAAAAAGGGAGAGAGAGGGGGGCCGGGGTAGAAAAAAAAGGGGGGGAAAAGGAGGAGGGGGTGGAGCAAAGAATAAGGTAGGGATAGTATTAGAAAGCCCTTCGTTTCAAAAGAAGTCAAAGTCAATCAATGGGAAAACATATTGACCAATGAAATCGCAATTTAAAAAATGGGACTGGTCAAATCATTTGTTGCATTGTTTCCATTTTGAGTCAGATGACAGCTTGAAGAGGAGGGGGAGGGGCTTAATTTGTAATGGACTTACATGAAATCATATAATTGAATCTTTTTGTTTGAGCTGCAACCTCGAGTTATTTAGGACCTGCCACTCGTTATCACAACCCTTGTGGTCATTGTCATCTATTAAACTCTCCTCCCCTTTTTCTTTGGGTTCACTCACATTGTTTATTGTCTTAAAAGACCCAAGCCTCCCTCCATTCCCAATGAATACACGATAAAACGAACCTCTCTCTCTCTTCTTCCCTCTCTCTCCCTGTCTCTCTCTCTCTCTCTCTCTCTTTTATTTATTTATTTATTTAATTTTTAAAATATATCTCTCTCCATCCATCTCTCGCTCTCTGTTTGTTACTGATTCTCTCTCTTCTCTCTCTCTCTCTCTTTCTCTATCTCTCTCTCTTTCTTCTCTCTGTCTGCCTGTCTGTTTCTTTCTCTCTCTCTCTCTCTCTCTCTCTCTCTCTCTCTCTCTCTCTCTCTCTCTCTCATGTTAACAACTACGCGATAGAAAGTTACAGTGCTCTTAGTGCAAGGGAAATAACCGTGGATGGTAAATGCGTGACGTCATCGGCATACTCTCAATAGTTAAAGTATATTCTATTAACACTGTGTTGAAGAGCTCGTTTAGCATGAAAGAAATATTATGTGTAGCAAGAACAGCTTCTGTGTTTGAGTGAAATAAACCTATTTTTGTATAGATAGTATGCAGATGACGTCACTCAGGTCTTTGTTATTGTTTTTGCCATCCGCGTGTGTGAGTTGTTCTCACTAAACTGTATTAACCAGACTATAAAAGTTCATGGTTACACAGAGTTTGTGTGTTGGTCCGTTATACTTCCGGATGGCAATGTTGTGAACTCCTTGGCCAAGCGCATTCTATCTATAAGGTTGGACGTGAAGTTTTGGGGAAAATCCGGAAATTAGCCGGTAAGGAGAGGGTTAAAGTGATAGATAAGAAAAAATATTTTTTTTAAATTGAGCTGTTATAAAGCGCAATATCCACTAAACGTGCTCAAAGCGCTTTACAAAGGGTCCCTGACCAACAGCAACACGTATCATAAGTAACGAGATATGACGCCTGTTAGGCGATAAAACATTTTTTTTTCCTGACAGAAACAATGCTGTTAACGGCAAGGTACTCATTTTACACCTGAATACGATGAGAGAATGTGAAAAAATAGTCTTTTCCAAGGACTCAACTATGCGCCGAGCGAGGCTCGAACCCAGGACCTTCCGATCCGAAAGGAGTGTCATACCACTTGACCACATAGCCGCACAGGAAGAGGAAGACTTAGCTCCAGTAATGTGGAAAACATCCAGTGAATGGACGGGGATGAATGGGAATGAGTTAGTTGTATGATGCCGTCAATAACAGACGTGGGGAATGGGCAGATATTTATTTATTTGTCATCGCAGAGTGCGGGCAGCCAAAGTTATCGAGGAGGACGTTAAATGAGTAGCCTGACACTGACCAAAAAATGACGTCAAAATGCCAGTCTTTGGCCACAAAAGAAAACAAATCGTGAGTTGTATTCAATAGTTCAACCAGTGAAATAACTTGTTTCCTTGAGCTCTACTAACGACAACTCACTAGACGGTGCAAAAACCAAATAATGACGTCAAAATGCCAGTCTTTTTGGGTTTCAGTGTCAGGCTATAACTTAACGATGGCTACGGTATGAAGCTGTGAACTGTAAAGAGTATTAAAACAACTTCGAAAAAGAACAAAATACCAGATGTTTCGGGCTCAAAACTATTCTTCAGCCAATAACAAACATGGGAAGTAAAACAAAAAGATTTTCTGTCGGAAATGTGAAAAAGGCGTTATATCATTGTATGACCGTCTCATAACGCTCTCTCTCTCTCTCTCTCTCTCTCTCTCTCTCTCTCTATCTATCTCTCTCTCTTTCTCCTTTCTCTCTCTCTCCTTTCTCTCTCTCTCTCTCTCTCTTTGTCTCTCTCTCTCTCTCTCTCTCTCTCTCTCTCTCTCTCTCTCTCTCTCTCTCTCTCTTTCTGTCTCTCCTTCAGAGCCATGAGGTCCAATGGTGACAAAGATTATCCGGGTTTCTATCGCAAGAAACAGACAATAGCAATTGCTTGCTATCATTTGAATAGGACGCTGGTTTCTCTCTCTCTCTCTCTCTCTCTCTTCCTTCCTCCAACTCTCTCTCTCTCTCTCTCTCTCTCTCTCTCTCTCTCTCTCTCTCTCTATATATATTATATATATATATATATATATATATATATATATATATATATCTTTCTATCTACCGGTCTATCGATCTATGTATATATCTATGAATCTATCTATCTGTCTGTCTGTCTGTTTATATGTGTATCTATCTATATGTCTAACTCTGTATCTATCTATCTATGTATCTATCTCTCTATCTAATCTAT
>NC_088363.1:4625070-4635070 GCF_034508935.2 Berghia stephanieae | reverse complement strand
TTCAAGAAAAATATTATATACATCATCTATGCATGATACTGTTGGACGATGGGAAAAACTTAGACGGGCTGAAATAAATCAAAAGTGGGGTCTGGTGTCGGTCCTATGTTTGACTCCAAAATTGAAGAAAACAATGAGTTAAGGAGCCTAGCGCTAAAAGTACTTACATCACAGGAAGTTAGTTTTTGAGAAAATGGAGGTTAAAATTTGGATTAGGCAGTATAGAGTATATAAAAAATAAATTTGTAGCATTGGAATAAGGGACTTAGATTGTGTTTGTCATGAACAAATTGGTGAGTAAACTGAGGTGGTTATGCTGTAAGTTTATCACTGACTAGCTCAAAATTATGAAAATATGACTTTTATCGATGGCCCTTTGATCTCTGGAGTATAGAACAGTATAATTAGGTGCCCCAAACGTAAACAATAACAAGTTGCTAGTGATTTTCGTTAGGGACCGGAATAATTTACGCACAATATAGGTCTCCCAATTTTGTAGTTTGAGTTGTAGGCAATACACTTTCAGTATTGAAAATATGTTTACATAAAAGCTAACAGTTGCAGAAATAATAATATAAGACTAAATTATTCTGAAAATCAGACTCCGAATAATTCTCGTTTTGTTCACACCAGCGCAATAATTTGCTCTGGTCTAAAAATAGATAGACTGTAACTTTTGATAAATTTTACCTTTTGTTCCATAAAATATCCATATCTAGACATTATTTGATGCATGATCGAGTATTTATGAATATGTGTTTCTTTTGCCACCTAACAGCCAAATTTTAAAGGTTATTTTTTTCTATAATTTACATTGGAACGTGAGCTGTCAAGACAGGAACATGTGGTTTGCCATGTGCTTCTAGACCTTTGTTTACGTTTGGGGCACCTAATTATACTGCTCTATAGTATAGTATCGCAAAGAGGCTACTTCAGAGGTTAGATCAACGGGCCATCGATCGATATACTTTTAGCACTGGGGTGTTCAATTTGTTATTGGTGATTCTTCGTTTTGTTTTTAGTTTTTAAGGGTTTTACCGCGCTTGCAACACATTTAGGTCATATCAGAGCCAGTAAAAAGGAAGAAAATGGGAGAGTAAAGACATTCTAGATGTACAATTAAAAGGACTTGAGGAAAAAGTAAGACAAAGGGGAATGGTACAAATAGGGAACAGATGTAGATTACAAGAGCACACTATCAGTGCACATAGATTGAGATCACCTAAAAGTCTCACCCAGACACCAGCACAGGTCCCCACTAAGAGGAATATACTCAAATGTTTACAAATGATGTTTAAAAAAAATAACAGTAGGTACATAACAGAGAGATGACTTACAAGGAAAAAAATATCATCTCCCAAAACCGGCCAGGGTCAGGACAAAACCAAGTAATCTCATTCCAAGACAAAGACAGAAAGCAGTTGGAAAACAGACACAGGGTGATAGAAGACACAGCAAGTACCTCCCTGCCCGCATGGGATTGGTGATTCTTCGTTTTCCCCTTTGGTATTTCTCTATCTAAGTGACTAGGTCTAGTATTCCGACAATTTTTCATTCATTTATTGATTTATTGTTGGCATCATACTGATATTATTATTAATTCCAATGATTGAAATTATTTGTGTTTTCCCAACCGAATGATTGAGAGATCGCCTTTGTCATATTAAACATCTTAAAACTTTGTAGCTAGGATCAACCATTTTTCCACTTATCGGGATGAGACAACAGTTACGAATCAATATCTATATCCACTTGACACAAAATGTAATAACAATCTGATTCTAAAATCTCATCAACTGACATCATCTGTGTTGGGAACAATAAAAAAAAATTAAAAATTAACACACACACACACACACACACACACGCACGCAATCATAATGCAATATACAAACCATTCAAAGCTATATCAATATCATCCATCAATATCATTCCATCTTATATATATAATTATAATTCAAAATTATTCATAAACAAAAGCCAATACGACAGCACTGATTTGCCGACAAAATTGATTCAAGGTGGCTTCAGCCATAGAGGTCTTCTACTGCCAAAAAAAATTATTAACTTTTAAAAAAATGAATAAATAAAATCAATATTACATCGTTAATTAGTAAAAACAGTTCTCTGGGTCAGAAGAGAGTGCCTTTCTCAATGCAACATCATTTCACTTGTCAGACAAGACGACACTAACTCAAAACAACTGCAGACCGACCGACCCACTTGAAAATGGAAAAGTTTGTAATTTTTAGTTATAATAAAAATTGTAGTCGCTATAGTTAACTTAGTAGATAACAATTTACCGTCACAAGGACTAAATAAAACTTCAAAATCCTGAAGTTACGTAGTCTGGTATCAAAATTTCATTTTCAGAAAGTTCAAAAACTGAAGACAAAATTTCGTAATTCTATTCAATTTTTTTGCAGTAGTAGGCAGGTCTGCAACTGTGGCTGCTCCATGGACACAAATTTTGTGCCACCCACTGTGGAGCCAACTACAAGTCAGAAGGCGAGTGCCATAGCACAAGACAAATAGCCATATTGTTATTATCATTACACAGCTGTACCCTTAAAAAAAAAAAAAAATCACATTTTTAAAACAAATTTTGACCAAAAAAAAATGTCTCTCAAAAGTCCATAGATTTAAATGACCCTCATCTCGTCTTATCTTGTCAAAAACTTTTCAAACTTGAGATTTTAGTAAGTCCTAGATTTGATTTGAGAGATTTTAACAAGATGGGGGTCATTTTAATCGATTGATATTTGAAGGAGGGTTTTTTTTTGACAATTCTTAAAATGTGTTTTCATTATACACCAGAGAATGGAAATGGGATGAGATTGTCAATAAACAAAAAATACACAAATATAGACTTTGATTGTTCCTTATGCCAATGTTTCATCCCTCCTCCCTCCCCCCCCCCCCCCCCCCCCCTTCCCTTAACTTTTATTCTCCTTCTTTCACTCTCTCTAAGAATCTGGAAGAAATTAATCTGAATTTTAACCCAAAAATAATAATATATATGAACATATTACTAACAGAGTGGATATCTATAACATTAAACCATTTATTAATTATTAATCTCAACGAAGGAAAACTGTGTATCTCAGATTCAATGAAGGAAAACTGTGTATCTCAGATTCAATGAAGGAAAACTGTGTATCTCAGATTCAATAAGACGAGAGGACCTCATCAAGAAAAAACAAAAACTTGTTAACACGAGTAATGGCACCTTATAATCAACAAGATCTGGCCCAAACTTGTGCGAACATCAATGTAACGTACCTGACTTCCACAATCTTTTGAATATCGCCGTGTAGGTTATTAATAAATAATAATGTGAAATTGATTTTAAGCTTCAATTCAATTACAAAAAACAGATCAAATGAACGTTTCGGATTTCCCCTTTATCAACAAAACAGGATGAATGAAACACCGTCTGTAGTGTTTCATCCATCCTGTTTTGTTGATAAAGGGGAAATCCGAAATGTTCATTTGATCTGTTATTGTAATTAAATTGAAGCTTACAATCAATTTCACATTATTATTTATTTCTTCGAGCTTCGCGCAGCAACATTTACATGTAGATTATTAAACATTTTGGCCTTAAAAAGAGCTGTTTTAAATTTCATTTATTTATTTTGTATCTACGTACCAGACAATATTAGCCCATTACATTCTATACCATACATGCCAAATATAAAACTTAAAATTTAGTAATTTTTATGTCAATTTTTTGTAATTTGACAAGGAAATTCGTCATTTCTGAAATTGTATATAAATGTGTACGAACAATTACAATATTATTATTATTATTGTTCATAGTAGTAGTAGTTGTTTTTCTTCTTCTTCTTCTTTTTCTTCTTCTTATTATTATTATTATCATTATTATCATAGTAGTAGTTGTTGTTTTTCTTCTTCTTCTTCTTATTATTATTATTATTATTATTAAAGTATTACTAAGAATTAAAAATTCGTAATTTTCCACAAAAAAATGTGTACTTGGCCATGAAATTTGACTAAAATTCGTAAAATTACGAAAAATTCCTAAGATTCGGCAGGTATGCTATACTGGCCGTGAGATTCCCAAATCCTTCATCTTCAACCTAAACCACCCATAACCACTCAATGAGTTTACAAACTGGTCATCCCAATCTATCCGTAATCACCCGATAGAGATACGATTGATTGCTGTACCCTAAAAAGTAGTGGGAATCATTTTTAGTACTTTATTTCAAATTACTTCCGGGTCAAGACAATTAAATAAAGTGAAAGTAGCTTTTTACCCGATGAAAAAAAATCTGTCAAACGATGTTGTTGCCATGATTCATACTAGAAAAGTGATGATGGACGATTTGATTATCTCGTCCTTGTAGAACGACAACCATTTAGAAGATGATAACGATGAAAATGTTGATAATGATGATGAGTCAGACATTGATTAGCGATATTGCCACAAACTTCTTTTCTTTAGTTTTAACCCACTTATCCCACTTAATTTCAAAACTCACTGGACGGTAAAAACAAAAGGTCCATATTATTTTTATTTTTTTCTCTTAAGGGTTTTACGGCACTTGCAACACAGTAAGGTCATATCAGCGCCAGTAAAAAGGAAGAAAATGGGATAGTAAAAAGTTCTAGAATTACAATTAAAGCAGCCAAGAGAAAGTAAGACAAAGGGGAACTGGGAACAAATAGGGATCAGATGTAGATTCCAAGAGCATACCACCAATGTACTTAGTTTGAGATCACCTATAAGTCTCATCTGGACACATGCACAAAATCCAACAAAGAGTAATACACTCAAATGCTTACATTATACATTAAAAATAACAAATATAATAATACATGACAGAGAGATGATTTACAAGGAAAAAAATATCATCTCCCAAAACAGTAACTATGCATTCAACTGTTTCCCTCCCAGCCAGGACTCCGACCAGGGCCAGTAAAAAACCAAGTAATCTCATTCCAAGACAAAGATAGAAAACATGTTGGAAAACAGATATAAGGGGATAGAAGACACAGTATGTACCCCCCTGCCCACTATGGGAGGTAGGAACCCCACCCAGAAGGTCCGTATTATTTTTATTACAAACAAAATAAATCAGAAAGATCACCACTATGTTATATATATCAAAATAAAGGTAAATCTCTCTTCTCTTTCAACATCACTTTGAAATTCATGTCTTATGGGTAGTAAGCTCAAAACTAATGTTTGTTTGGAAGTCGGTAACATTTTCCAAAGAGTTACTTCCCTTCGCTTGTTGACCTCATTTTGGCTTATAGGATGTAATGGGTAAAAAAAAAAAGAAAAGAAAAAAGCAGTCCTTCAAAGACATCAGGCCCGTGAAGCCGGAGCTTATATAGCATGAAATGGACAACAACAATTGCTTGCTACCCTTTGGGTAGGATGCAAGTCTATCACAAAATACTTTCCACGAGGTCTGAACAGATCCAGCTATCCTATTACGGCTAACTGGGCAGTGAGATCAGAACAAAAAAAATCTCGACTTCACCTGGGATTGAACTCGGTCCCTTTGCATGTGAAGCGAGTGCTCTACCAACTGAGCTATCAGGACCTCCACCCCCAGGCAACATAGTAGCCTACTTCCCTAAATAAGAGATTGATCGTTAATTTACAGCATCCATTCTGCTCACCTTTTTTCCTACCAAATACTTATAAAAAACAAAAACAAAATATAGAAGGAGAAAGAGAGAGAATGAGAATGAGAGAGGGGGGGGGGGGGGGGGGGGGGGGGGAGAGAGAAGGAGAGAGAGTCAGAGAAAGAGAAAGAAAGTGAGAGGGTCACAGAGAGAGGGAGTCAGAGAGAGAGAGAGAGAAAGAGAGAGAGAGAGAGAGAGAGAGAGAGAGAGAGAGAGAGAGAGAGAGAGAGAGAGAGAATATCACAACAAAAAAAAAAAACAAAAAAAAAAGAAAGAAAGAAAGAAAAAAATAGAGAGAGATATATAGCGATAGAAAAATGATGAAATCCAAAATGAGAGAGAGGTAAGAAGACAGAAGGCAATAAATCGGATGCCAGTAATCACAATATCTGGAACTCCTTTTTCAGCTCCACCATGAGTTTCCAGTCCGTTTTGGTCATCTCGTCACGGAAATGGTCTTTGACGGCGTCTATGGACTGTCGGGATATCTGGTAATAGACAACGGAGAGTCAAAGAATGAGGGGTGTATTATAACTAAAAATTTTTTTTTTTTTAATTGAGCTTTTATACAGCGCAATATCCACTAAATGTGCTCAAAGCGGTTTACAAGGATGGATTAACCCATTGCGGCCCAAATCGCCCGCTCAAAAAAAAACATCTCAAACAGTTCAAATCGCCCGATATCGCCTGCCAGGTACCCAGCATCTTTGAACCCTTAAACTAAAAACGTGTGTAGAACCACTTCTTTTTAGTTAGAAAACGAAAGTAGAGAAAGAGTGAAAGTGCAACTAGAAATTTCCCGATCGTTTTTATCTCAATTGTTTGTCTGCTGTGATCTTTTGAAGTTTGTCGACCAAATCGGTTGTGGTAACGTCTTTTTTTTTTTCTTTTTTTTTTTGGCTGGAATGGCGTTTGAATTCCTCAATTCTCGGGCGTGATCAACGTTTTTTAATGGATAGTCACGATGATAGTGTTCATTCAGACACTGAATCAGACATTGAGGTTGAGTTGGATGCGTATTTTGATGACATTGACAATGGATTTCATGTGCTTTAATATTATTACGTATTTTTCAACTTTTACATTTTTTTTTCAAATCAAAATATAAATCAATGGTCCAAAACAAAACATCAAATTAAAGGCCATTCACTCATCTTTCCAAAACAGCTTTTATTTTGTTTCTAGCATGCCTCACATTTTTGCAATGAATTTTTTAATGAAGTGTACTATGCAATTTGGAAGAGTTATCTCCCCTCGCATGGTCTGCCTGGCCAGCAATGGGTTAAATAACCAATGTGAAATTGAATGTAAGCTTCAATTTAATAAACGAAAACAGATAATGTGGGCGTTTCAGGTTTTCCTCTTTATCAACAAAACAGAATAAAATGAACCACTACAGACGAATGAGATGTGATAGTGGCGTTTGTTGTTTAACAACCTTTTCCAATTATTGCCAATTTTGCTACAGATTATCGAGTGTGTTAACAGTGATAATGCGAAACAATAATTTACATCAAGAAATATATTTATTGTTTCATCTTATTTTAGGTCCAACCCACTTTCACTTAAAATCAAAGCTTTGTAATGGACTAAAATGAAATGAAACTAGGAATTAAAAAGTATCTGTAAGACAGTGATTACAATGATGCAAGGGAAATAATCCTACTTTTTTTTTTCTATGACAAATCCGTTGCATAAATCCCAGAAAAGCATTTTTTTTAAAGACCTGAAAGGAATGCTAGGATTTTGAAAAGTTCAGTCACTTCAATGAAATGTTTGTAAAGCAACATAGTTAACCCATAGTGTAAACCCCCACCCCCCCCCCCCAACCATTTTCAAATATATAATATGGAATCAGGTTTTATTATGTTTAAACTATGCTACCTACATGACTTAATGCATTCTTATAAAAACATTTTTTACATTATTTTAATTTTTTTTAATGAAGCAGCACATTATTCTACTGTATTTTGGAAGAAAATGCATTTCTAAATCCCAGGTTTGATGAGTTTTTTGTTTAGAGAGATGTAGGTCATTTTAATTGATCGACATTTTTAATGTAGAATTTTCGGGCCAAAATTTTCAAGTGTTTTCCCCCCAAATACGGCAGTATTATTAACTTTATAATCAGTCACTATACGCTTTCCTTACCTTGCTAACCAGCATGTCGGAATCTTCAAAGTGCCGCCCGAACATCTTGGGTGCCTCGCCAGGGATTGGGAGAATCTTGATACAAATCTCCTGGCCCTGCCTGGCAACGTCGATCTGTCTGTGGTTCAACTCCAGACTGCCGATCCGGCCAATATCTACAAACTGTAGTTGGAGTGGCGACGAGGAGGAGGTAAATAAAGGAGAGAAATAAAATAAATTATGAACTATTTTATCTTTTTACATGAATAAAAAAAAATAATAATTGAATTTACAATCTTTTCCATGTATTTTTCTGAGTTAAATTCTTTCTTTTTTCACAGCTGGAGATTTATAATAAGAAAATTGTTGTAACAGTAGTGGGGATGATGATGATGATGATGATGATGATGATGATGATGATGATGATGATGATGATGATGATGATTGATGATGAATGATGATGATGATAGATGATGATGATATGATAGATGATGATGATGATGATGATGATGATGATGATTGAGATGATGATGATGATGATGATGATGGATGATGATGATGATGATATGATGATGATGATGATGATGAGATGATGAATGATGATGATGATGATGATGATGATGATGAGTGATGATGATGATGGGTGATGATGATGATGAATGATGATGATGATGATTGATGAATGATGATGATGATGATGATATGATGATGATGATGATGATGATGATGATGATGATAGGATGATGATGATGATGATGATGAGATGATGATGATGATGATGATGATGATGATGATGATGATGATGAGATTGATGATGATGATGATGATGATGATGATGATGATGATGATGATGATGATGATGATGATGAATGATGATGATGATGATGATGATGATGATGATGATGATGATGATGATGATGATGATGATGATGGATGATGATGATGATGATGATGATGATGATGATGATGATGATGATGAGATGATGATGATGATGATGATGATGATGTGATGTGAGATGAGATGAGATGATGATGATGATGAGAGATGAGATGATGAGATGATGATGATGAATGATGATGATGAAGATGAGATGATGATGATGATGATGAGATGATGATGATGAGAAGATGATATGAAGATGATGATGATGATGATGATGAGATGATGATGATGAGATGAGATGATATGATGATGATGATGATGATGTGATGAGATAGATGAGATGATGATGATGATGATGATGATGATGATTGATGATGATAGATGATGAGATGAGAGAGATGATGAGTGATGATGATGATGATGATGATGATATGATGAGATGATGAGAGATGATGAGATGATGATGATGAGATGTGAGATGATGATGATGATTATGAGATGATGATGATGATGATGATGAGATGAGATGAGAGGAGATGATGTGATGAGATGAAGATGTGATGATGATGAGATGATGAGTAGGTGATGATGATGATGATGATGATGATGATGATGAAGAATGATGAGATGATGATGATAGAGATGAAGATGATGATGATGATGAGATGATGGATGAGATGAGATGATGATGATGAGGAGATGATGATGATGATGATGATATGATGAAGATTGATGTATGATGATGATGATGATGATGTGATGATGATGAGATGAGATGATGATGATGAGATAGATGATGATGATGATGAGATGATGATGATGATGATGATGATGATGATGATGAAGATGATGATGATGATAATGATGATGATGAGAGATGATGATATATGATGTGAGATGATGAGATGAATGATGAGATGATGAAGATGATGATGATAGTATGAGAGATGATGATGAGATGATGAGATGATGGATGATGATGATGAGATGATGATGATGATGATGATGAGATGATGAGATGATGATGATGATGATGATGAGAGATGATGATGATGATGAGATGATGATGATGAATGAGATGATGATGAGTGATAGATGATGAGATGGATGATGAGATGATGATGATGATGTGATGATGAGAGATGATGATGATGATGATGATGATGATGAGAAGATGAGATTGATAGATGATGATGAGATGAGATGATGTGATATGAGATGAGATGAGATGAGATGATGATGATGATGATGATGATGATGAGATGATGAATGATATGTGATGTGAGAGATGATGTGTGATGATGAAGATGATAGATGATGAGA
>NC_088363.1:4615070-4622570 GCF_034508935.2 Berghia stephanieae | reverse complement strand
TCGTGAGACTTTACTATAAATCAATTTTGCTAATGTTACAATGTCATAGCAAAGTATAAATTTACTATAAATCAATTATGCTAAGGTTACAACATCACAATAATTATAACTTTACTATAAATCAATTTTGCTAATGTTACAATGTCACAGTTAAGTATAACTTTACTATAAATCAATTATGCTAAGGTTACAACATCACAATAATTAAAACTTAACTATAAATCAATTCTGCTAAGGCTACAACATCACAGTAAATTATAACTTAACTATAAATCAATTCTGCTAAGGTTACAAGATCACAATAGCTATAACTTTACTATAAATCAATTTTGCTAATGTTACAATGTCACAGTAAATTATAACTTAACTATAAATTAATTATGCTAAGGCTACAACATCACAGTAATTATAACTTTACTATAAATCAATTTCCCTAAAGTTACAAAGTCATGGTATTGCTCGACTTTACTAGTATAAAATTTTCAAAATCTCTTACTCTACAAGGGAAGACAGCGATATGTTTGAATTCTTCCTGCTTCCGCCTCTTGCAGTCTTCTCTGAACTTGGTGAAGTCATCAAAAAGGTGATAAATGATATCGGCTGTGAATATCCGAACGCCGACACTGTCGGCCAGTTCTTGTGCTTCTCGCTCCACTTTCACATCGAACGCTAAAATGACGGCATACCTGAAATCAACGATAAAAGTCATGCAAAGTCAAGATACATTTTTTTGTGTGTGGAAACATTTGTTAGTATTGCTGGTAAGTTTTTATTTATTCTTTTCTATAAAATAATATAAATATAAACAACATTTTGCTCACTGGACCTCTGGGTTTTTGTTATTATTTTGGTTGAGTGCATATTGTTTTGTTTGTTTATGTTTTTTAGAGTTTACAGGCGCTTGCAACACATTTAGGTCATATCAGAACCAGTAAAAAGAAGAAAATGGAATAGTCAAAATATACTAGAATTACAATCAAAGCACCCAAGAAAAAGTTAAACCAAGGGTTGAAATAAGAAACAGATGTAGATCGTAAGAGCATAAAAAATTTTTTTTTTAAATTGAGCTTTTATATAGCGCAATTTCCACTAAAATGTGCTCAAAGCGCTTTACAAGGGGTCCCTGGTCAACAGCAACATTTAACATGTAGGACGGGACATGACACCTGTCAGGCGATATTACAATTTTTCGGACAAAGACAACACTGTCACGGCCAGGTACTCATTTTACACCTGAGTATGGTGAGAGAATGTGAGTAAAGAGCCTTTTACAAGGACTCAACTATGCGCCGAGCGAGGCTCGAAACCCAGGACCTTCCGATCCGAAAGCGAGTGTCATACCACTAGACCACATAGCCGCACATAAGTGTACTTAGTTTGAGATTAACTTAAAGTCTCATCCAGACACCAGCACAGGATTCCACTAGGAGGACTACACTAAACTGTTTAAAGAATACATAACTAACGATGCATAACAGAGAGATGATTTACAACGACAAACATCTCCCAAAATTATAACTATACATTTGACTGTTTCCCTCCCAGTCAAGGACTCCTGCCAGGGCTGGGACAAAACTGAGTAATCCCATTCCAAGCAAAGACAGAAAGCAACTTGGAAAACATATACAAGGGGATAGAAGACACAGCGTGACCTCCTGCCCACCACAGGAGGTCAAAGGACCCCATCCCTGAGTGTGAATTGCAACTGATATTATTTGTCCATCGCAAATCCAGGGGATAAAAAGTGTTAAAACAATTTAGTCATCCATTTTGTTCACACATATTGGATTTAAAGTTTTAAACATTTTAACATGGGAAGAAAACATGGGATATTGCTATATATAAGAGATTTTTGGCTGGGCTTTGACTTTTTGAAAAGAAAAAAAAAAAATGAAATTCTAAAAATAAATTCCTATTCAAAGGCCCTCTAAAATGTCAATAAAAATGGTATGCACTCACTGTGAATCGTGTTCCAACATGACAGAAGCCTTCATGATATCTTTCTTATGGACGGGACCAATGTTAATTCCAGCATACTGGAGATCAAATTTAAAAAAAATAATTATAAATAAATAAATCCAATAAATTAACAAAGAAACTACAAACAATATATCCATAATAATAATAATGTACAAATCTTCTACTATTTTTTTTTTCAAAGCGAGGCAGTTATTCTAAAATAAATTGAGTGAAATTTCAGAAAGTCTTGTGTCACAGAGGATAAGAAAAAAAATTGCTGTCTTTTTCCACACCCCCCCCCCCCCCCCCCCAAAAAAAAAAACAAAAACAAAAAAAACCCTATAAATTAAAAACTCATGAAAATAATCTCAAGTGACAGTGATGTCAAACTAAGATACAAGATTCGTATCGTTTTTAATATCTGAATAAAATATCTTTAAAATTAAATGAAGACGCTCCGTTGTCAACTATTCTGTCTTTTAAATCATACAGTCCTTTGTTTTTACATATCGTTTGAAAGAAAAAAAAAAAAAGGCTAATACCAAAATTTTGATTGATGCCAATACTCACTGGAATCTTGGACGTTCTGAGAAATTCGAGAAGAGCCTCAAGAGACCCCAAGGTTGAGGCTTGGACAAAGACGCCTTTGTCTTGGACTTTGATGGAGTCCAGGGTGTCCTTCAATACTATCGCTACTTCAGCCTGAAAAATATCAAAATTTAAACTTCAGGCAAGGTGGACAGAGGAATGAACATGTACGATTTTCCATCAATTTTTAGGCGGTAAAATAAAAATCTAAACCTCAATGAATATCAACAATTTGGCTTCCATTACAACACAAGGAATTTCTCAAAGAGAAAACATGAAAGACAAAAAAAAAGCAAAAATTCATTATCTACTTTTAAAGTTATCAAAATCTCTCGAGCAATTCTTAATAGTCATTTGACATACAGTATTCCTGCAGTCGTAGATGGGATTTGGACACATGAAATCCATCTTATACTTGTTAAATAAACCGGATTCATAAACAGAAACACTACAGTTGGTTGATAAGAGGAAATCTGTTTTTATTCTTTTATTTAGCGAATCAGAAAAAAGTGATATCAATGTAAATTAGACGAGAGAATGTTGGTTTTAAAGACTGGAAGTTATCTTTTCTAAATTTAGACTTGACAATTTCTTAAGTTTGACATAAAGTTACGGAACAAACAAATGATATAAAAACTTAAGTAGAATCAGTGCTGATGGTGACAAAAAGGGAAAAAGGAGGAAAATTATGATTTTTTTTTATTTACACTACATGATTACTTCACTAACCCCCCACTTTTAGAGCCATTGAGATGATAAACTACTCTAGCTATCTTCTGGATACTGGGGAAATTGCATCAGTTTGTTCCACCACACATCAAATCTCTCAAAGCCAGAAAATTTGATTGAGGAAAATGTCATTTCTTTTAAAGGAGGAAATTCCTCCGCCTCTGACACAAAAATCGAGAGATTTCCGCGGATCCGAGGAAAACCATCAGCACTGTAGAATGCATCTTTCTAACCTTGTAATATTCCCTCTCGTCGTTGTCATTGGCTACAAACAGTGGGAGACCAGCTAGGGCTTTCTCCATCTCTTTGGCATTAATTTTGACACCCTGGGCAGCCATCACAGTCTTGTGGTGTTCATACTGATGCTATCAATCAAAAGACAATACAATACAAAATAATAAGTCAGTACGTCATCCATTACATACAATATCCAAATAAATATATATTTTTTTAAAATACATTCACCGATCCATTACAACTATGGTAAAAGCTATTAAATAAATTAACCATAAGTTCGTCACTCATTAAATTCTGGTGAAAAGTTTTTCTAGTTCTATTCTAAGACTGGCCACAGTTCAGGCAACAAACAAAAAGTCTGTATTTTGGTTTAAAAAATACTAATTTTAAGAAAAAATAATCTATTTCTACCCAAACTCATCCTTATTTCTATAATCACTTGTTATTTCAAAATGCCTTAGAAGTTAGAAGATATAAGTACTTTAATTTTATTTTGTCTCCACTTCTGACTAAAATAAAAGTATTTTCATCAAAATTCATGTAAAATTTTGATTTTAATAATCTGAAATATGATCAAAGTTCACACAAATAGATAAGTAAGCAAACAAATAAATTTTGTTAAAATTAAAAAGTAAATTTACTGAAGAATGCTTGATTAAAAAAATAATAATACCAAGAAAGAAATTTTTTTTTCCGTTATTTTTCTTCTTTCTGTTTTTGCTCGATCCGAATTTTGTTAATAAAAAGGAAAAGGAAAGGATTACAAACCTTTACACGTAATTCTTTCATGGGTTGGGGCATTAAAAGCCCCCTGATCTGAGTGACAATCGGCCCTTCAGTACCAGCCAGGACGATAGAATCTCCCTCGTTCAACGACCCGTTAATAAGGATAACATCAACTGTGGTTCCCATCCCTGTGATGGCTTTTACCTGAAACAATTTGGAATGATTATCATAAAGAATAAAGACATAAATGAGGCAGTGTCATAAGAGTATTTATTACAAACGAAATTTGACTTTATTTCTTTTATCTGTATGCATTGCAAAAAATTAGAAAAAAACTAATATTCTGCAGAGTTGCATCCTTGAAATTTCAAATATTCTTAGTTTCCAATGGAAAAAAAAGATAAAAAGTCACTTTAAATAGATTTAGAAATAAATAATTTGCCTACAGTAAGACCCAAAAATGCTCCAAAGTTATAATTATAGCTTCTAAGCATCAATCTTTCCTTTTCAACAAGATTTATTGAGTCAAAGAGGCAAATGCAGTCTCGTGACTAGAGCCAAAGTTTCGTATTTCTACGAATTGTTCGTAGCAATAGGCAGGTGTAATTCTGATAGAGCTAATACAGTGATATCAAGTAATTCTATTAAAATACAGTATAACGCTTTCTTCTACGAAAAAAAAAACAAAATCTACAGAAAACTTTTGGATTACCTAATCAAAACCAATTTACAGCTACCACCTAGATCAGGACAATGTTTGTATTTTGTATAACAAACTTGTTCAGTCAGTCAACATGAACATTTTATTCAAAATCTAAAATTTCTTTGTAATAAAATGATAACAATTTCATATCTGCCAGACCCTTCGAGTGTTCTGTGCATTGTATCTACATGATCATTGCTCCATTAGCAAAATAATTAACATTAAAAAACAAAAAGCTTAAAATGTTGTTGATGAATCATGTAAAGTTAAAAGCAAAATAGGATCTGGAAAACAAAAACTACAAGTGCCACTCGACAGATTTGGAACGGAAAATTGAAAAATAAAAATAAAAATAAACAAATAAGTATTAGGTTGAGGAACAAAAAAAATAATTTTAAAAGCGTTTCAATTCACCTCCATGACTGTTGCTTGTAACTCTGTGCTATACATGAGTCTCTTGGCCAACATGTTCTGACAGAGGTCACAGACCAGGGCCACCAAATTACCCATTCCGTCTCCAGTGTGGGCCGATGTGGGCACCATTGATACGTACTCACGAGGATTCTTATTTTCATAGAATAGCGCAGCATTCAACCCCTGTTTCAAATATAAATTCATATTATCAGTATTGTTCTAATGTTTACCCTTCATATTCTATTATTATTATTATTATTATTATTATTATTATTATTATTATTATTATTATTATTATTATTATTATTATTATTATTTTATTATTATATTTTTATTATTATTATTATTATTATTATTATTTTTATTATTTATTATTATTATTATTATTATTATTATTAATTATTATTATATATTATTATTATTATTATTATTAATATTATATTATTATTAATATTATATATATTATTATTATATTATATTATTATATTATTATTAATATTATTACTATTATTATTATTATTATTATTATTATTATTATTATTATTATTATTATTATTATTATATTATTATTATTATTATTATTATTATATTATTATTATATTATTATTTTTATTATTACATTTATTATTACTATCATTATTGTTATTATCATTATTATTATTATTATTATTATTATAATTATTAATATTACTAATATTATTATCATCCTATTCATCATCATTATTATCATTGCCACCACCACTATCCTACAACTATAAATTGAAATACCTATTAAGGCAAACAAAACAACAACAACAACAAAAAACAAGAATTTTCAAAATGTCAGAGGAAGACTGATCTCCACATGATGATCATTTTCACCCGGTAATGAAATATGAACGAGGCCCATCATTGGTATGAATGATATTTTTGAAAAACAACACACGTCAACTGATTATCACATGATTTGACCTAATGGTGAAATATTGGTTTTCAGAATCATGCGCAGACATTATACATACCTCTTCGGCGAGTTGCACGATGGCGTGTTGCGTCCTCTCGTCAAACTCAGTCTTTGTATGAGCAGACTGTTTCTTCACTGTGTTTTGGACGTCATTCATGGGCTGTGGCTTCCACTGGTATAATCTATCAATCTACAGGTCAGTGGAAATAAAGACAAAAAAAAAAAAAAAATACATCGAGTTGTTGGTCAAAGTATTGACTGAATTTTTGAGAAATCTTTCAAATTTTTGGTCTCCTGTTCTTTCTGGATGATTTTGATCTTCTAATAAATTTCTAACAAAAAATAACAAATAAATAAATTTTGAAATAAACAAAAACTTTCTTCTAAAATATTGGTTGAAAAATCTAAATGTGATCACATCTGACCCCTTAATCTTAATTGTATGCCTAGAAATTGGATCGTTCTTAAATTGACAGAGGGGGTTCCAATATCTCAGTTGGTAGAGCACTCGCTACACAAGCAAAGGTACTGAGATCAATCACAGGTACAGCCAAGATTATTTTCTTTTCTCCCTGTCTACCCAGCAGTGAATGGGTAGCTGGGTCTGTTAGATCTGATGAAAAGTACTTTGCGATAGACTAACGTCCTATCAAAAGGGTAACAAGCAATTGCTATTGTCCGTTTCACACTATAGAAAACGGGATATACTCCGGCCCCATGGGCTATGAAGAATTACTTTTAAATTGACAGGGAATTTGATAAACATTTCGCAAGATAATGAAAAGAAACAAGACAAATCACTGCTATAATGGATTGTAAATCAAATATCCTTTTTAAAGGCACCAAAAAAAAAAAACAAAAAAAAAAAACATTTAATGAAGAGAATGAGCGTACCATATTTCTCCCACTGCTTACCTTATTCAGAGCCACCAAAAACGGTGTTTTTCTCTCCTTTAACAAGTTGATGGACTCTCTGGTCTGGGGTTCCAACCCGTGCATGATATCGATAACTAGGATGGCAATGTCGCAGAGGGAAGAACCTCGTATACGAAGATTACTGTCAAGATACCAGGCATGTAACGATAACGATGATTATTTGAAAACATGATACGTACATATATTAATGTAACCCGTCATCTTAAAATAGTTTCATGTCATGTTGGACTTGATGCTAGGGATGCCCTATGCTTTTTTAAAATAA
>NC_088363.1:4592570-4610070 GCF_034508935.2 Berghia stephanieae | reverse complement strand
ATATTTATGAATGATATGACTGGAGTTAAAGCATAAAAACACTGTTACTAATAATACATACCTGTAGGTCTTTTCTTCTTGGCGTACACAAATCCGTGTTTGGAAGATTTCTCAGCAGCTGGCCTGGGACCCACTTCGACACCTACATCGGATAATTTTGTAATTAAAAATCAAATAATTTTGTAATTAAAAATCAAATTTCAAACGACATCAAAGCATGGACATCAAAAAGGATCAAAATATTTGATGAGGTGGGATGTGAAAATCAGCGCTACCAATTTTATCAAAAGGCATTTTGTGAAGGACAGAGGAGAAGAGGAAGACAGAAAAAACTATGGCAAGACATTATCAAAGAGTGGACAGGCCTGAATCTCAATAGGCTACTGGAAAAGGCCAGAGACCGGGACGAATGGCGTAAGGATGTGAAGTCTGCATCCTGCATGTCCCCCTGACTATCAACTGGGCATGGGATTGAGTGAGTGATTGAACGAAACTGATCTAAAACTTAACCTAAGGAAATCAACAAACAAACAAACACCCCAAAAGTACAGACTTGAGCTTTTATATAGAGCAATAGCCACTTAAAGCGATTTACAAGGGGTCCTACCCAACAGCAACACTTAACAAGTAGGACAGGATGACGCCTGTTAGACGATATTACATTAATTTGTTTTTCGACAGAGACAACACTGTTAGCATCCAGGTACTCATTTTACACCTGAGTACAGTGATAGAATGTGAGTAAAGTGTAGCGACCATGGTCTAATCTAGTGCATGATAGTCTCTGGCATTGAGCTTGTTTATTCATGACACAACAAGATTATCGCCTCTAGACACCCTTGGGTCAATTCAACATCGAAGAAAAAGAAAGAAGATTGAAAAAAGGGCTGGGGGCTGGGTAGCATGGCAGAGAGATTTGAGCAGAAACAGGCCTAACAAAAAAGCAGTCTTTCTCTCTTTTTATAAAACGAATGCTTTTATTTTCCGTCTTTTTCCACGATTTTTTTTCTTTCTATTTCTGCTTGATTGGCAACTAAAATTCTTTCAAATTTGGATAAGATTGAACGTGACTATTCATTTTCAGTTTTAATCTCACAAAGGTGTTTGGTAAAGAAAAACTAGCTAAGTTGAAAGTACGTTTACAATTTTAAGGTTCACTGCGCATGTTCCGTTTCGACTTGCACACTTTTGGAATGTCATGTTCACATGAGATTGAGTTTTGGAAAACCACTCAAACTTGACAGTTCTCATTAGAATCGATTTACTGAGTTTTGGAGGACCAGAATATAATTAGATAATAGTTCTGTTGTTTATATTTCAATAACAAAGTACCATAACTCCAAAAAATCGAAAAGCTGACTTAGAAAATTTTGGAAAATGACTTTTCAATTGCAACCAGCTGTTTTATAGACACCTAGATAGCCACGCCTCCTCGGACAGTCGTTATAATAAACGGTCAAGGTTACACATAGTTTTGTGTGTTGGTCCATTATATTTCCGGGTGGCAATGTTGTGAGTTTCTTACCCAAGCGCACACTATCTATAATAGAAACACCTAGATAACCACGCCTCTGGGTCAGTCGTCATAATATAAACAATGGCAGTGATTGGTAAACATAGGAAAATACACAAGTTTTAGCATCGATGGTATGTATCCAAGTAAAATACCCACTGTTTAATTGCTTGTTCAATAGAACCAACATTGAAAACTATGTGTAAATTTAAAAGCTTATAATATGATCGAGAAAATCGTGTGATAACTAGTCACCAATTTGTAAGTTTAAAAAATAATAACAAAGATCAGAGAGAGGTCAATTTCATTCAAGTTACTATTTACAAACTACGTTTGGCCGAGCACATGTGAAGGCGTATCACAAATTCACCGCTTTGATTGGTCAAAAGTCTACTGGTTATTACTACATCTACTGGTAAACATCATGATTTCTACACATTGTTCACATTAAGACAACAGACATGCCAAATTGAAAACTTCAAATTTAGTAATTTTTCTGTCAATTTTTAGTAATTTGACAAGGAAATTCGTAATTTCTGAAATTGTGTATGAACAACCACAATATTATTATTACTATCATTATTATAGTAGTAATAGTAGTAGTAGTAGTAGTAGTAGTAGTAGTAGTAGTAGTAGTAGTAGTAGTAGTAGTAGTTGTAGTAGTTTTTCTTCTTTTTATCATTATTATTATTATAACAGTAGTAGTAGTAGTATAGTAGTAGTTGTTCTTCTTCTTCTTATCATATTATTATTATTATTATTATTAATATTATTAAGTATTACTAAGAATTAAAAATTCGTAATTTTCCATAAAATTTAGCATTTGGCCATGAAATTTGTCTAAAATTCGTAAAATGCGGCATGTATGAGACAAACTACCTGACAATTTCATTGCTTCCAGCATTTGTTCCAATTTTTGTTTATCCTGCCTTTGTTTGGCCGTTAGCCATTTTCCCTCCTTTTTAAGCTGCGCCTCTCTTTCCTTCTTGGCTTCCTTCTTCTTCTTCTTTGCCTCCTCTTTACGTTGCTCCTGGAAAGGGAAAAATGAAAATTTATAAAATATCATACCTGCCAACCCATAGTGAAAAAAAATAGGATGCTTCTTCAAAAAATCATAGGAGTCTAGGGAAAAAAATAGGAGTAAGCAATGTTAAGAGGAAAAAAAACAAACAAAAAAAACTTACCCTAGGCGTTTTCATTTACTGAAACGGAAACTACTAATATCGATACTGACTTTTTAGGTCGCCCATGATTACTACCTCCCCGCAAAGAAAAGTAACGCTCATCGTAAAAATTCATTCTCGCCATTTAAAAAAAATTAATTAATTAATTAAAAAATCAGAGTTTCCCGAAATTAGGCGGGGTGAGGTAAAATCAAGAAAAAATCGGGGTAAATCTGATTTTATCAGGGTACTTGGCAGGTATGAAATATTTTGGGGAGAGGGAGGGTATCTTAAATCTTATATAAGAAAATATCAATAATTTTATTTTTAAAGAAAAAAAAAAACGAACGGGTAAACCACAGTTTATCTCATTCACTTCCCCTAAAATACATTCCTCTAATAGAAAAATCTACCCGCTGGTATCAACCTACCGAGACCTTTTTCAAAAAGCCCCTGTCAGACTTTCAATGTCAGGAAAAAACCTTTTATGTTTTTGTTTTGTTTTTAAAAAAATTAAAACACATCTGATGAAGATTGAAATGATGATAAAGTAGAACTTGTACTATCAACATGACAACAAAGTTTGTCATAATTACAGAATAGAAAGGCCAATGCACTTCTTTAAAAAAAAAACAAAAATCAATTAAGCAATAATCAAAATCAAGATTACCTCTTCCTCCAGCCTTCGAATACGTTCCTCTTCCTCTTTCTGGAACCTTTCCAATTCTTGTTTCGCTCTTTCTTCCTCCTCTTTCTGTATCCTCAGTGCTTCTCTCAAAGCAGCAATCTGTAACATAAAAACAAACAAACAAAAAAGTTCTTATTTACCAAATGATCAAAACTTTTGTGGCCTTCAAATCAGGTATAAGTGACCAAGAAATGCAGAACTGTATTTCGGTAAGAACTTACTTCCCCACCTCCCCTCTCCTAAAATAAAATGGATTTCTCATACAGAGAGTGAGAGATAGAGAGAGAGAGAGAGAGAGAGAGAGAGAGAGAGAGAGAGAGAGAGAGAGAGAGAGAGAGAGAGAGAGAGAGAGAGAGAGAGAGAGAGAGAGAGAGAGAGAGAGAGAGAGAGAGAGAGAGAGAGAGCAATTACAATGAAAAGCCCACCCGATACCCATGATTTCTGTCAACACTGATAATCGAATTTTAAAAAAAGAAAAAGACAAGACACTAAAGAAGTTTGAACAAACCTTTTTATTTGTTGGCTTTGCTTTCTCTTCCTTTTTCTCTTCTTTATCCGCCTTCTTTTTCTTTCTCTTTTTGCTTTCTTTTTCCTGACCTTCACCTCCTGAAATAAAAGAGAAATGAGAGAATGAAGCCGTCTGTTTTGCATGAGAAAAATTAAAATGTACAGTTAGAAGAATAACTCAGGATTGCCAATTCTTACTTACTTACTTATCCGAACCAGCGACCAGCTGAGCTCTAGCCCTTCAGTCTTGTGCCATGACGTAGATGTTAGACGTCTTTTGTAGTTGTTCCAGGTGACTATAATGTGTTACTGATGCTTGGACTTGGTGGGAGGAATGTGAATCTCATGTCTTCAAGAGGTTGACATTCAAGCAAGTGAGGGTTGCCAATTCAGGAGGCAAAAATTTACTGAACTTTTACACAAACACATTGAGTGGCCCATTTCTGAGCGCTGAACTCCATCCAGTAAAAAGACTTTTATACTTACTTTTTTTTTTCCGTTTCGCAGGTGATTAGAAAATATACTGAGGGTTTATAACATTATGAATTCCATAAATATATGGAAAATTGGCAACCTTGTGTGTTGCTGTTGTCTTTTGAATCCCTTGGAAAGCAATTTATGGCATTGCCAATTCAGGAGGTAAAAACTTATCGAGGATTTACACAAACACATTGACGGACCTTTCTGAGCGCAAAACACCAGTAAAAAGACATAATGTACTTACTGAGAGTTTATAACAAACTGAATTCCATAAATATACGTAAAATTGGAAACCCTGACTTTACTATCAGTGGATTTTGTGCAATATAAATCCTCAAGTTTGTTTTCCACATGTCAAAACAGAAAGGAGTTCCGTCAAACTGTTTGGGAGGCGACATCCAACAAAGATCTGCCTTTAAACAAAAAGAAGAAGAAGAAGAGTCAAATTTTACTAGAATCTTACCTTCTCCTTCAGCTTCTGGTGTGGCCTCATGACCTTCAACTCCCTCAGATTCTTTCTCCTTTTTAACCTTATCAGTTTCTTTTGACTCGTCCTTGGTTTCTTTTTCCTTCTTGACTTGATCCTTCTTTTGCTGTTTTTGTTTTTCCTTAATAAAAAATACACGAACATATTTTGAGAAGGTAGTTGAAAGAGCTGTCGAAAGTTTAAAATGGTTGCAAAACTAAAGATTCTATCAACCCCTTCATCCCTTTTTAAAGTTGATTATTTCAATTAAAGACCTGTACATCAAGTTTCAGTTAACAATTCTCATCTTTGTTAACAAACGCCTGTTAATCTGTTAACCCCAACAATATGACATCATAGTTTTGTATAAATCATAATGAACTAAATATAAACAGAATGGGATTCAAAGCACCAACTATTCACAGCAGGACAAAACAATAAGTAATCAATAGCTGAGAACCACCACACAAATCTATGTGGAATATTATTTGATTTTGTTCTCCAGGTAATTTACAACAACATATGTCAAATAAAACCTATATTGATTTGTAACAGGAAGATGATTCTCAAGGAGAGAAAAATATCTCCTCAATTTTTCTTCTTTTTTTTTTTGTTTAAAAGAATCATATTTAGACCGATGTGCCCCGTAGCTTATTACAGATTTTTTTAAAGGCTTGAGAGTAATAGTAATATTCATGAAAGGTTACAGTGACAAATTAGGGAGCAGCACAGGTGTAAGATAAAGATCCGAATAAGTGTGTATGATCCAAATCAGACAAAGCAAGAGAGAAAAATACAAGGAAAGTATTTTTTTCTTGTATTTTTCTTTCTTGCTTTGTCTGACACTGTACCATACACACTTGTTCAGATCTTTACACGCTACACACGAAAGGGAAAAGTGGAAAAAATCACCTCAAGCTTTTTCTGCTTCTCTCTCTCTTTCTTCTCTTTCTTTTTCTGTGCAGCCGTTTTCATTTTAAATTCATCCTCATCTCCAGCCTCTGTGGCATCCTCGCCATCCGCGGCTGTTTTTGTTTCTGGAGCCGCCTCCTCCTCTTTTCCTTTCTTTTTATTCTTCTTCTTCTTCTTTTTATCATCCTCGAAATAATCATCATCCAGATCATCTATCGTCACCACTTTGTTCTCCATCTTCTCCGCCATTTGAGCCTCGATGTCCTCGTCGTTATTCTCTTCCTCCTCCGCTTCATCTCCTTTGTTTTTCTTCTTTTTCTTCTTCTCTGACTTGCTTGCTGGTTTTTCAATATCTGCCAGAATAGCATCGATATCTTCATCCTCTTTCTTCTTGGACTTTTCCTTTTTGGGTTTCTCCTTCTTCTTTGACTTTTGAACACTGACTTCATCTTTGACACTGTCTTCCTCCGGCTGGAATTTGAAAAACAAAACAAAAAAAATTTAAATAAACAAAATCTTATAAATCTGTGTAAAAAACAAAATGTTATACCTCGTATATATCTATCATTCTTGGATATTACATTTGTAAACCCATTTTCAACATTTTTGGGGGGTTTTTTGTTTTGCTTTTTCACCTCAGGAATGGGAGACACCCAATGTTTGTCGTCACTTTGCCAGTTTAGATTTATCTCCGCCTATCAAATACGACAATAAACAGGTATAGGGATATTGACCTTTAAAAAAAAAAAAACATTTAAAAAAAAAACCCAACAAAAATACAGTAAATTAAAAAAAAAAAAAGAATGAATAATTAAATAAAATAAATAAGTAAATAAATATATACATATATAAGTTTTTAAAAAAAAACAAAAAAAAACTTGATTTTATATGACTTAATAACCCTGGTACACTCTTAGATAGGGGAATATCCATTTTCAACATTATTCATTATGAAAACCAGAACATTAAAAAATAACAAAGAAGACTGGTTACCAGATGGAGACATAAATGTATTATATTGATATGCGTCAAGGTAAAATATTGATAACATCCGCTAGCCAGATATAACATACCAACACACAAAAATGTGTGTAACCTTAAACGTTTATAGTCCGATTTATTTAATTTAGTAAAAAGAAATCACCAAAATGGCTGCCTAAAACCAATAACAAAGAGCTGAGTGACGTCAAATTCGCTCCATCTACATAATAATATTTTCCTCACAAAGAAAGAGGATGCTTTGGTCACTTCAAGGCTAATATTAGAACAAGAATATGTTTTGATCACTTCAAGGTGAACATTAGAACAAACTCAATATACCAGACTTGCCAAATTGAAAACTTCAAATTTAGTAATTTTAATGTGAATTTTTAGTAACTTGACAAGGAAATTCGTAATTTCTGAAATTGTGTATAAACAACCACAATATTATTATTATTATTATTATTATCATCATCATTATTATAGTAGTAGTCCAATAGTAGTAGTAGTAGTTGTTGTTGTTCTTCTTCTTCTTATCATAATTATTATTTTTATTATCATTACTAAGAATTAAAAATTCGTAATTTTCCATAAAATTTCGTATTTGAACATGAAATTTTTGGTCTAAAATTCGTTAAATTACGAAAAATTCTTAAGATTCAGCATGTATGATATACTACAGAATATATAGCAATGTAAGACGCACACTAGTCTTTTTTTATCTTGACGTAAACTGTGTGCCCATGCTATCATTTTAAAAGCAGCTTAAATGAAATTGATCCATATCTCGAAAACTTACTTCACTGTTCCCTCCGTCATCCATATCATCGTCCATATTTGACAACATGGCAAATCCTGAATTGGCCTTTGATTTGCTTTTGGTCTGAAAAACAAAAACAAAAACAATATTGAATACAAATCAACAAAAGTATCAAACAACCATTGGAAGACTTGCCGACCAGCCTCAACCATTTGAACCATTTGTTCGGCTATATGGTCTAGTAGTATGACAATTGCTTTCGGATCAGAAGGTCCTGGGTTCGAGCCTCACTTGGCGCATAGTTGAAATCCTTGGAAAAGGCTCTTTATTCACATTCTCTCAATGTACTCAGATGTAAAATGAGTACCTGGTCATCATTAACAGCGTTGTCTCTTTCCGAAAAAATTGAAATATCCCCTAACAGGCGTCTTGTCCTTCAAAAACTATAATTAGCACTAAATATGATGATGGCCAATTAGACCATACTAGAATACTAGCAATATTATAATTGATATTTAAATCAATGAATAAACTTACTCTTTATAGACAATATCAATAGTAACCACTTCCAGAATCCACTTAGAATAAATCTGATATGACCCACCCAGATAATAATATATTGAACTCCCTATATGAATGTCCATGGCAACAAACATTAAAGTGTTTAAATACACTAAAAGAGTACATGATTGGTAACATGTTTAAATAATAAAAAGTTAATAATACATAAACTCCTAAGCAAAATGTGTACAATGAACAAAAATACTTGAGAATACGCATTTTTACGTAAGGTGGACACCACTGCTAATGGCTTTTTTCTTTTTCTTTTCAAAATGGGTAATTGAAATGAAATAGAAATATGGCAAGTTATAGGAACAACATTAGAATATCAATAAAATTAGAACAGAATTACACAATCTTCAATTACAAACCTTCGTTGATGCCAACGACACATCCTCCTCCACATCTTTGTCACTCAAGTCATTCTCTCCACCATCGTCGTCATCATCATCCATATCTGCTAACATGGCAAAAGCTGACTGAACCTTTTTCTTGTTTTTGTTCTGTAGAAATGAATATTTGATCAAGTTGTGGATGAAAGTTAACATCTTAAAAGATAGAATATAGTATGATTAACAAGGAATCAATATACTTTTGCAGATTGTAAAATCCACCCAGGAGAAGAATGGAAGGATATTGAAATGTTCAAATACCTTAGTTTCATAATAATGTAAATGTTGCTGCTCGACGCGTGGAGAAATAAATAACAATATGAAATTGAATGTAAGCTTCAATTTAATTACGAAAACAGAAAAAATTGACGTTTTTGGGTTTCCCCTTTATCAACAAAACAGGATGAAGGAAACACTAGATGAATGAGATAATGTGGTAGTGGCGTTGTTAAGATGAATAAACAAAAAACATCAATTTAATTAAGAGACAATCTTACTAAAATCAGGGTATCTTATAAAACAATCAAGTCTTTATTAATATAAATTGAATGTGCTTTAGCTGAAAAAAACAAAAACCAAAGAGATGGAGAGAGAGAGAGAGAGAGAGAGAGAGAGAGAGAGAGAGAGAGAGAGAGGGGGGGGGGGGGGAAGAGAAAGAGAAAATTAATAATGCAAACAAAATAAAACTTTTAGTTCCATAACAAAAAATATCTCTCTTTCTATTGAATGGAATCGTACCTTCTTGGCTGCCACAGGAACCACTTCCTCCAAGTCTCCATCGTCTTTGGGTCCGTCTATCGTCTTGGAAGATTCTATTTTACCCCTGAAAAACAACAATTCAAAAAACAAAACAAATGAGAGCTCTTCAAAAACAGAAACACCAAAAATACAAACAATTGTGGCCCATCGTCTCAAACGGGTATTAGGCCAGGATGGGTCAAATTCCAAAATGTGAAATTCAGAGAAAAAAATGAGGAGAAATATGACACTGCTGGGTGGACAGGGGGGGGGGGGGGGGGTCAGAAAAAATCTCAACTGCACTCGGGATCGATCTCGGTCCCTTTGCTTGTGAAGCGAGTGTTCTACCAACTGAGCTATCAGGACCCTCAGAATCAAGGACTATGAGTACGAGTACAAATCACAGAGCAAGTCAGTCCTATCGATCCATCAAAAAATAAAATCATTATTAATATTTCTGTTGGAAAGATTCATCATTCTTGCTCTCTAGTGTGAGATAAGTAAGGAAATGGCTGAAGACTGTTTCACATATGTTTGTGTGACCAAAAGTCTGGGTTTTAACTATGGGGTGTGGGAGCACCCATGACAAGTTTATTTAAAAAGGATTTTCCCTCTAAAAAATGTATGTATGACTTTAAATAACGACTTGGGATAAGGGTTATACAAGAGTGGCTATAAATTCAATTTGAGATGGTTGGCCACACCTATTCTTTAAATAAAAATAGGGTCGGGGATCAGAATTGTTATGGCCAAATTAAAAAGTCCTTCAGAGCCATGAGACCCATGGATCCAGAGTTTATCCCAGTTTCTATAGTGTGAAATGGATAATAGCAACTGCTGGCTACCCTCTGGATAGGATGCCAGTCTATCGCAAAGTACTTCCACTTCGATCTAACTGACCCAGATCACTTCTGGGTGGACAGGGGGTGAGGGGGCCGAAAAAATCAACTGCACCTGGGCAGGATTGATCTCTGTCCCTTTGCTTGTGAAGCGAGTGCTCTACCAACTGAGCTATCCGGACCCCAAGAATCAAGGTAGTTAAGGTTCAAATTGAATGACCATGAGTATGACTACAAATCACAGAGCAAGTCAGTCCTATCGATCCATCACAAAATAAAATCAACATTAATATTTCTGTTGGAAAGATTCATCATTCTTGCTCTCTAATGTGAGAAAAGTAAGGAAATGGCTGAAGACTGTTTCAAATCTCTTTCTGTGCCCAAAAGTCTAGGTTTTACCTATGGGCTGTGGGAGCACCCATGACTAGTTCTTTTAAAAAGGATTTTCCCTCTAAAAAATGTATGTATGACTTTAAATAACGACTTGGGATAAGTGTTAAACAAGAGTGGCTATAAATTCAATTTGAGACGGTTGGCCTCGTCTATTCTTGAAATAAAAATAGGGTTGGGAATCAGAATTGTTATGGAAGAAAAAAAAAAAAAAGTCCTCCAGAACCATGAGACCCATGGAGCCGGAGTTTATCCCAGTTTCTATAGCATGAAACAGACAACAGCAATTGCTTGCTACCCTCTGGATAGGACTCAGTCTATCGCAAAGTACTTCCACTTCGATCTAACTGACCCCGCTCACTTCAGTCTGGACAGGGGGGGGCAGAAAAAATAAATTGCACCCGAGCAGGATTGATCTCTGTCCCTTTGCTTGTGAACGAGTGCTCTATCAACTGAGCTATTGGACTCCCCAGAATCAAGGACTATGAGTACGAGTACAAATCACAGAGCAAGTCAGTCCTATCGATCCATCACAAAATAAAATCAACATTAATATTTCTGTTGGAAAGATTCATCATTCTTGCTCTCTAATGTGAGATAAGTAAGGAAATGGCTGAAGATTGTTTCAAATCTGTTTGTGTTTCCCAAAGTCTAGGTTTTAACTCACTCAACCCTAACACCGACTATATCCGTGGTTTAAACGGGTTACTTTTACCCCATGCCTATTTATTACATTTTTATGAGACAAATAATAGGCATAGTAACATATCAAAGCTAATGTTTTTTTTTTTTAGATTGTACACGTTAATGGCAGTTGAATAAAACTATCTATGGACATGCTCATTTTTAATACATTTTTTTCCAATTTTGAAAAGTAGCAAAAATCTCTATAATTGAGTGAGTTAAATCAAATCTGTTTGTATGGCCAAAAGTCTAGGTTTTAAACCAAATCTGTTTGTGTGGCCAAAAGTCTAGGTTTTAAATCAAATCTGTTTGTATGGCCAAAAGTCTAGGTTTTAAACCAAATCTGTTTGTGTGGCCAAAAGTCTAGGTTTTAAACCAAATCTGTTTGTGTGGCCAAAAGTCTAGGTTTTAAACCAAATCTGCTTGTGTGGCCAAAAGTCTAGGTTTTAAATCAAATCTGTGTGGCCAAAAGTCTAGGTTTTACGAATGGGCTGTGGGAGCACCCATGACAAGTTTTTAAAAAAAGGATTTTCCCTCTAAATCACATTAAATAACGACATGGGATAAGGGTTAACACTTTCAACGCTGAGGTTATAGTCACATTTCCATCACAAAATGGCTGACACCTGAATGAGGCAGCATGAGAATGACAAGCTAAGACAATACGACATTCGAATTCAGCGCAAAATCTCATTTAAAATACCCCAATAGGGCCAAATGAATGTTCTGATGAAAGAAATAATACCATTGATTCAATTTATAGTACTTTTGTAGAAAGTAGGATTGGATTACATTATTATTTTTGCCTTTCAAGGATGGCCGCACTGTGCGGCCATTGGCCAGCAGAACAGATTCTGCTCTGGCAGCACAGTGCAGCCAATGGCGCTGAAAGAGTTAAAACAACAGTGACAAAGAAATAAAGAAGAAAAAACTCAAAAAGGTTGTCAAAGAACCTGTGACAACTTAGCGAGTTGGAAATTGATGAGTAAAGTTTAGGTACGTGATAAAAAGGTTGACATATTTAATAGAGGTAGTGGAAAAAAAATACCAGTCATCGTCCTTCTGTTTCCCTTTCTTTTTCTTGTTTTTCTTGTCTGCTTTCTTTGCTGGCTGGCCTGTGACTTGAGTTTCTGTGTCGTTTTGAGTTCCAATGTCATCATTATCGCTATCATCACTGAAAACAAAACGAGGTGTGAAAGTAAATTATCCTTGAAAATGATCCTGCTAATTATTTTTTCTGATCTACTCCTGGCACCTACTGGTTGCCAGTTGCCTTGGTCAAAAGGATATCGAATTGGAGATGAGAGATTGAGAGAGGTGATTGGCTTTTAAATTATCCCGGCGATGTGGTCTAGTAGTATGACACTCACTTTCGGATCAGAAGATCCTGGGTTCAAGCCTTGCTCGTCACATAGTTGAGTCCCTGGAAAAGGCTCTTCACTCACATTCTTTCACCGTACTCAGGTCTAAAATGAGTACTTGGCCGTTAACAGCATTGTCTCTGTTGGAAAAAATTGTATTATCGCCTAACTGGAGTCATGTCTTGTTCTACATGTTACATGTTGCTGTTGGTCACGGACCCTTTGTAAAGCGCTTTGAGCACGTTTAGTGGATATTGCACTATATAAAAGCTCGATTTTAAAAAAAAATCTAATATAATCCAAATGTGTGACCTTGTGGTCTAGTGACATGACCCTTGCCTTCCGATCAGAAGTTCCAGGGTACAAGTCCTGCTCTGAGCAGCGCATAGTTGAGTGCTTGAAAAATACTCTTTACGCACATTCTCTCACCCTACTGTGGTGTAAAATGAGTACCTGGCTGTTAATAGTCTTGTCAATATCGAACAAAAAAAAATATACCATTGCCCAACAGGCGTTATGCCTTGTCCAACATGTTTTGAGTGTTGCTGTTGACCAGGGACCATTGTAAAGCGCTTTGAGCATATTAAGTGGATATTGCGCAATTCAATTGCTCTAGTTTTACTGTTATATTATTTGTTTTGAATTTATAAGGATCCACCGTAAGCATTTGAGTGCATTCTTTCAATGGGATACTTTGCTTGTGTCTGGATGAGTTTTAGGTGATAACGAAGTACATTGATGGTGTGCTCTTGGAGTTTACATCTGATCTGTTCCCTATTTGAACCATTACCCTTTGTCTTACTTTATCTCATATGCCTTTTTAAATTGTAAATCTAGAACTAGAACTTTTTTACTATCCCATTTTCTTCCTTTTCACTGGCGCTGAAATGACCTAAATGTCTTGCAAGCACCATAAAAATCTTTTAAAAAATAACTGACTGATGAACTGGGTATTTTTTATTGAATCAGAACCGTTCTCATCACTGATGAACATATCTAGTAATCGTGTATTTTAATTTAAACAGAGCAGAGATCATCAAGGTCATTTATCGTGATTATAAATTGATGTAGTCATGATCCACCAAAGTAAGGTATGGATTGATAAAAATTACATCACTTCAATAAAAAATGTTTTCATTTTATCTCTCTCTCTCTCTCTCTCTCTCTCTCTCTCTCTCTCTCTCTCTCTCTCTCTCTCTCTCTCTCTCTCTTCAAAATTGGAAGTGTAATCATCTGCAGCGGTGTCCAAGTCCAAGTCTACTAGAGAGCTGAGCCGGTGTTACCAATACTTAGCTTCTATAACCAGGACAAATCATTCGTTTGGACAGAAAAATAAATAAAAACTTACCGCTTACCGTCAAAAGCAGTTTAGATTTGAAGATGCATTTGTTTTCTATCAAAAAACATTCGGTAATGGACAATCCTTGATGAATTTCAAAAGTTGTGTTGAAATTATATCCTAATTGTTTTCATGATTAATTCCTCGCGAAATCGTGTGGGCCCCGTTTCTGTTATCAAGGTTCGCCTAGCCAGGCAGGGTTGCCAGATCATTTTTGAGTAAGAGACCAAACTAGCTATAGCAAGAAGCCAGATTCCTCGGCAGGAGCCCAAATACCACCAAACCCACCTTAGCCTCGCGAAAACTCTTTAGATTTGTTAAACAATTTAGATAGGATAAGGAAAATTCGTATATATAGAAGCATTAGCAAATGCAATCTGTGGCGTTAGCACGTGTTGCATTTAGATATTTAGATTGCCAAATAAAATAAGTTTTACCAGTACCAGAGTAAAACGATATAACGGGGAAAGTCAGAGGAAGCCAAAAAGTTGGTTACAGGAGGCCAAGTGGCCAAACCAAATTTTGGGAGGCCAAATGGCTTGGGAAAAGGCCAAATTTCTCAAATTTGGCCACCAGGAGGCCAAACTAGCAACCCTGGCCCCAGGTTTTTAAAAAAGTTTATTGGGAAAAAGATACGGAACAAAGTGTCCATAGATAGGTATGCAATTTGGTGCATTAGTGCAGTAAAAGGCCTTTTTTTCTTTTATTCAATAAACTTGACTGCTGGTGGACCCTAGGCCTCTCTACAAGTCCAAGAAATAATACTCACTTTTTCTCTGCTCCAACGAAAATATCTACCCCCTACCGGTCTAATTATTTGTAGCAGACGACAAATTTCTCAAAACGGTCACGTGACACTGTAAAAACAACACAGGAAGTCCATGAAAGCTTATTTACGGCATTTCCTTTGAACCGTGTAAACAACAAAATTTCGTTTTCATTCGACTCAACGGGTCCAATTGGCCGGTATTTTTTAACGAACTAAAGTTCTGAAAAATCAAAATGTTTCTTAGAAAGGTGAAAGATGCTAGTTTTTGAAACAGAGGTAGGTTTTTTTAAAAAATCTTTATATTTTACGTGAATGCATGCTCAAGGCGAGTTGGACGTGCAGCGGAGGTTGGTAGGCCAAAGGCCCACTTCTCTAATACTAATGGCATTCTTCGGATTTCCTTTTACCGGCCCAGTGAACAATATCCATAATTACTATTCCCATGTTAAATTCAGAAAAGTAAAGTCTCATTTCAATCAGTAGTTAGCTTATCAACAAAACGGAGATAAAGACTATAAATTCAAATGCGCCAGCCGGTAGCGATTCATCATCACAATCCAAAAACCGCAGCCGCAACAACACAACCGCAACCAAACGAGTGTTGCATATTGAACTTGATTGAACATTTCGCCTGGATCGAATCCACCAAACTCAAATTTTCACGTGTATATACCAATATCTTGAAAATCTTAGGATGGGTCGTGTCGAGAACAGCACATGGCAAAGTAAAATAAGCATACTCTAGCCTATAACATGGAAATGGAAATTTTCACTCACAAGTCGTCGTCGTGACGGTTCTTCCTTGGCTTTCCCATATTTTGTTCAAAATCTTAGGTATCGACTAAAAATTTATTATTCTGTCTTAAATAATAAAATTCAGATTGATATATCGGTATCATTAATACAACAATTCTCTATTTGTTGTATTTTATAATTCGGTGTTACTAAAACGTGAACACCTGGTACTGGGCTCTCTGTAGTGGTTTCACCACACTTCGTTTCGCTCTTTCACTCTTGTTGATGAAATGCATAGGATTGTATTGAGTATCCGGTTCCGCATTGGATCCCAAAGATATTTCGCTTTTTTATTGTCATTAAAATATCGGTTTCCTATTATTTATTTTTCAATTCCTCACTTCTCTCTCTCTCTCTCTCTCTCTCTCTCTCTCTCTCTCTCTCTCTCTCTCTCTCTCTCTCTCTCTCTCTCTCTTTCTCTCTTTCTCTCTCTCTCTCTCATGGACGATGTAAATTATTACATACAGGGCGGGCGTGTGCATTGACTACGTGTGTAAAAGAGTAAACAAAAGAACACACACAGAAAACTGAACTCTTCGTAAGACGGTCAATAATGACCACCATTTACAAATCTCTTTGAGCATTTCGCGAGAGAGAAAAAGAAAGAAAAAAAAAACCAAACAAACAAAAACAAAACTTGAATTTGACATGTCTTATCGATTTATTTTAGATTCACTTTTTTGTTCGGGGTTCTATTCATCCCGAGAACTTGAGCTTATATATAGCGCACTATCCACTAAACGTGCTCAACGCGCTTTACAAGGGGTCCCTGACCAACAGCAACACTTAAAATGTAGGACATGACATGGCGCTTGTGAGGCGGTATTACATTTTGTTTCCGGACAGAGACAATCCTGTTAACGGCCAGGTAATAGGCCTACTTGTACACCTTAGTACGGTGAGAGGATGTGAGTAAAGAGCTTTTTCCAAGGACTCAAAATTATGCGACAAGCAAGGCTCGAACCCAGGACCTTCAGATCCGAAAGTGAGTGTCATACCAATAGACCACATAGCCGCGCATAATACCATTTTGAGATGGTAGGTCTCTAACATTAACATGATAATGATCTCGAATACAAAATAATGTCCAAAGAGAAGGAAAGACAGTATCGGTAAGATAAGATAAGATAAGATAAGATAAAGATAAGATACAGTGTACTCAAGGACAGCTATACCGAAAACCCTCCTTGGACATACTTTATTGATTCTGAATGGAAATACGCTTCAACAGTCGTACCGTCACTTCCATCGTAATGACACATGGTAACTTAGTAACTGGCTCTAAACTATCGGAACAGTGGCGGACGCCCTTATGAAATATTTCTCCGACGAGATTTTAGTTTTAGACCGCGGTAAAGCTAACTATTTATGTTTGGGTTTTTTTTTAATTTTTAAATTAGTATTTTTTTAAAAATATATTTTCTGCTATCTTTGCTCTTGTCTGTTTCTCCCTTTTTTAAAAGTGTTTTTATGCACCGTGTAATATGCAATATATTGTTGATTATAATATAGACGTCTAAAGACATTTAAGAACCATTTGGTGCGTTTTAAAAACCCAATTACTGAAATGATAATAATGAAATAGCCTCCAACAGTCATGACGTCACTTCCCTCGTAATGACGCATGGGAACTTAGTAACTGGCTCTAAACTATCGGAATAATGGCGGACGCCCTTATGAAATATTTCTCCGACGAGCATAAAAGTGTATCCAGAGGAGAAAAACATTATAAATATGATCTTGTTTTGACTTTTATGCATTATAATCACAAGACATATGAAAAGTTCTTCCAGCATGAAGAATAAAAAGTAACGATTTTCTTTGTTTAAAACCACGATAGCCGCCGTTGCTGGGCGACGTGATATCTAACTATTGAATCCAATCGCGTTCATGATCAGTTTTTACTGTCTATAGATAGTATGCAGATGACGTCACTCAGGCCTTTGTTATTGTTTTTGCCATCCGCGTTTGTGAGTTGTTCTCACTAAACTGTATTAACCAGACTATAAAAGTTCATGGTTACACAGAGTTTGTGTGTTGGTCCGTTATACTTCCGGATGGCAATGTTGTGAACTCCTTGGCCAAGCGCATTCTATCTATAGATAGTATGCAGATGACGTCACTCAGGCCTTTGTTATTGTTTTTGCCATCCGCGTTTGTGA
>NC_088363.1:4577570-4587570 GCF_034508935.2 Berghia stephanieae | reverse complement strand
CAAACACACGCGATTTCATCATCATCTCAAGCGCTTCTATCCAGCCAGTCTGTGCCTACAGGATCTGTGGTGGCTCCCGTCGGCAGTTGCTCCAAATGTGTGTTAATGGTGTGTAACATTCAGAAAAGTGAGTGGAGCAGGCACTTATGTTGGTAACAACAAGATATGAAGTGAGTAGAAAAGTGCCAGAAGACAATAGAGAATAAAAATTTTTTCGCGGCGGTGGTGGGGTTTGAACCTGCGACCTTACTGGTACGACAACTCCGCCTGGCAGGTGAGAGCGTGGCTCTACCGTGTGAGCTATCCACGAACACAAAAATATTCGTTTCAAACCCAAGTCATTTCTAGATCCCTCTCTCACCCACTTCTGGGACCGCCGATTCGTTCGCCCACCACCATCGCGAAGTATTTTGACCAGCAGTTAAGCTTAACAGCCAATATTCTCAACACAAACATATAACATAGAAACGATTGAGACATTGAGTATGCTCCGGTGTATGGGGTGAATTTTTAATTCAGAAAAGTGAGTGGAGCAGGCACTTATGTTGGTAACAACAAGATATGAAGTGAGTAGAAAAGTGCCAGAAGACAATAGAGAATAAAAATTTTTTTGCGGCGGTGGTGGGGTTTGAACCTGCGACCTTACTGGTACGACAACTCCGCCTGGCAGGTGAGAGCGTGGCTCTACCGTGTGAGCTATCCACGAACACAAAAATATTCGTTTCAAACCCAAGTCATTTCTAGATCCCTCTCTCACCCACTTCTGGGACCGCCGATTCGTTCGCCCACCACCATCGCGAAGTATTTTGACCAGCAGTTAAGCTTAACAGCCAATATTCTCAACACAAACATATAACATAGAAACGATTGAGACATTGAGTATGCTCCGGTGTATGGGGTGAATTTTTAATTCAGAAAAGTGAGTGGAGCAGGCACTTATGTTGGTAACAACAAGATATGAAGTGAGTAGAAAAGTGCCAGAAGACAATAGAGAATAAAAATTTTTTCGCGGCGGTGGTGGGGTTTGAACCTGCGACCTTACTGGTACGACAACTCCGCCTGGCAGGTGAGAGCGTGGCTCTACCGTGTGAGCTATCCACGAACACAAAAATATTCGTTTCAAACCCAAGTCATTTCTAGATCCCTCTCTCACCCACTTCTGGGACCGCCGATTCGTTCGCCCACCACCATCGCGAAGTATTTTGACCAGCAGTTAAGCTTAACAGCCAATATTCTCAACACAAACATATAACATAGAAACGATTGAGACATTGAGTATGCTCCGGTGTATGGGGTGAATTTTTAATTCAGAAAAGTGAGTGGAGCAGGCACTTATGTTGGTAACAACAAGATATGAAGTGAGTAGAAAAGTGCCAGAAGACAATAGAGAATAAAAATTTTTTTCGCGGCGGTGGTGGGGTTTGAACCTGCGACCTTACTGGTACGACAACTCCGCCTGGCAGGTGAGAGCGTGGCTCTACCGTGTGAGCTATCCACGAACACAAAAATATTCGTTTCAAACCCAAGTCATTTCTAGATCCCTCTCTCACCCACTTCTGGGACCGCCGATTCGTTCGCCCACCACCATCGCGAAGTATTTTGACCAGCAGTTAAGCTTAACAGCCAATATTCTCAACACAAACATATAACATAGAAACGATTGAGACATTGAGTATGCTCCGGTGTATGGGGTGAATTTTTAATTCAGAAAAGTGAGTGGAGCAGGCACTTATGTTGGTAACAACAAGATATGAAGTGAGTAGAAAAGTGCCAGAAGACAATAGAGAATAAAAATTTTTATTCTCTATTGTCTTCTGGCACTTTTCTACTCACTTCATATCTTGTTGTTACCAACATAAGTGCCTGCTCCACTCACTTTTCTGAATTAAAAATTCACCCCATACACCGGAGCATACTCAATGTCTCAATCGTTTCTATGTTATATGTTTGTGTTGAGAATATTGGCTGTTAAGCTTAACTGCTGGTCAAAATACTTCGCGATGGTGGTGGGCGAACGAATCGGCGGTCCCAGAAGTGGGTGAGAGAGGGATCTAGAAATGACTTGGGTTTGAAACGAATATTTTTGTGTTCGTGGATAGCTCACACGGTAGAGCCACGCTCTCACCTGCCAGGCGGAGTTGTCGTACCAGTAAGGTCGCAGGTTCAAACCCCACCACCGCCGCGAAAAAATTTTTATTCTCTATTGTCTTCTGGCACTTTTCTACTCACTTCATATCTTGTTGTTACCAACATAAGTGCCTGCTCCACTCACTTTTCTGAATTAAAAATTCACCCCATACACCGGAGCATACTCAATGTCTCAATCGTTTCTATGTTATATGTTTGTGTTGAGAATATTGGCTGTTAAGCTTAACTGCTGGTCAAAATACTTCGCGATGGTGGTGGGCGAACGAATCGGCGGTCCCAGAAGTGGGTGAGAGAGGGATCTAGAAATGACTTGGGTTTGAAACGAATATTTTTGTGTTCGTGGATAGCTCACACGGTAGAGCCACGCTCTCACCTGCCAGGCGGAGTTGTCGTACCAGTAAGGTCGCAGGTTCAAACCCCACCACCGCCGCGAAAAAATTTTTATTCTCTATTGTCTTCTGGCACTTTTCTACTCACTTCATATCTTGTTGTTACCAACATAAGTGCCTGCTCCACTCACTTTTCTGAATTAAAAATTCACCCCATACACCGGAGCATACTCAATGTCTCAATCGTTTCTATGTTATATGTTTGTGTTGAGAATATTGGCTGTTAAGCTTAACTGCTGGTCAAAATACTTCGCGATGGTGGTGGGCGAACGAATCGGCGGTCCCAGAAGTGGGTGAGAGAGGGATCTAGAAATGACTTGGGTTTGAAACGAATATTTTTGTGTTCGTGGATAGCTCACACGGTAGAGCCACGCTCTCACCTGCCAGGCGGAGTTGTCGTACCAGTAAGGTCGCAGGTTCAAACCCCACCACCGCCGCGAAAAAATTTTTATTCTCTATTGTCTTCTGGCACTTTTCTACTCACTTCATATCTTGGTGTGTAACATTGTAACGTGACGTGACTTTATTTATTCATTCGTTGCTGATTATTCCGCACTCTCCCTAAATCTTGGAATAAAAATAGATGGAAGGAGGATGACGTCATAATACTGAAGACAACCGGTGGCCGCTTCCGCCATATTGGGTAGACCAAAACATTCCTTCGTTACGGCCATAGTTACGGTGATTCACTCATCGGTGGAAATCCGAATCGCGATGATCAGTGGATGTTAAGAACAAAGGGGGGTTGCAAATTCCTTCTAGTGGAGTTATTGATGTCTGTTTAATTTCTGAAAAACATTTCATATGTTGCAACTGTAGGTCAAGATCATTTTCATTTCAATCAATATGGTTGCCATAAGCTTTTGCTAAGCATCATGAACTTCATGATGAAGTCTTTCGTCAATAAACCCGTTTTTTCTACATTGTTTCATTCTCATATGTTTGATCACGAGGGGACTGAGAATCGTTTGATTCTTCTACTAAAAGCAATAGCTGAGAAATATATTCAGGTCAGGTATTTCTATGCTGGTAAACTGTACAGTGAACAATTGAAAAAGAAGCTAATGTGTAAAAGCCGCCAAGTTCTTAACAAATTCATTTTATTTACAGGGCAATAACAATGTCATTATTAACTTGTGTGATTTTTTTAAAGAGGCAAAAATGTTTGTGTATAACCTTTCCTGGCTAGGCTGGATTTCACGTCAAACATCATTCCATCCGCTACAACTTTCACCTCGAGCACTCGGAGGGCTCGAGTCGCATCACAGGGGCTAATTTCTGAACTGCAAAGGATTGAATGATGAATGACGTAAAATCCAGTCTCGCCATGACAGACTTCTGTAATAACTATTAATGATGAACTAATAGTGAAATTGCTGGGATTTTTGTTTTATTTTGAAATCTTAGTGAATTATGATCAAACAATGAACCTTTTTGTGTGACCATGATATTTTGTGTAATAATGTCTTTTTTTTTTGTCACTTTACACAAATAAAAATAAAATGTAAATAGCATTTTGTGACTTAATTTTTGATGAATTATGGTAATTTATAGCTCTTGTAGCGGGGCTCCCGTTAGTTCAGTTGGTAGAGCATTGGACTGTCACGCCAAAGGTCTCGGGTTCGAGTCCCTTTGCAGCCAGAATGTTTATCCGGTTCCCCCTGTCCACCCAGCAGCAATTGGGCACTCTACTACTGCTAGGAGCTGCAGTGGTACGTCCACATTTTAAGTTTTCACCATTAACCCTTTCATGGCTAGGTTTGAGTTGAACCGAACCAAAACCAAACGTACGTTGTTTGTCTATACATGACTGAGTGGTGGGTGGTTGGGAGGGCCTCCTGCAGTCTTGCAGGAGATGTATGCTTTTTTCTACTTTTATCCCCTTATCTTTTGTAACGTCTGCTTTCTGCACTTGTCCTTGGCCGAAATAGCTCGGTTGTGGTTGGGTTCATGTGGGGTTTTCTGCTTTTGATGAGTATGACGCGGCCGGGAACCGAACCCCAGACCTCCTGGTTACGAAGCCAACGTTTTAACCAACTGAGCCACTGTGACCAGTAACAAGTAAAGATTGGTAGCGGATGACCGAATGGTCTACTTGTTGTTCTCTCTTCTTGGCCAAGCGAAATATGCCGTCTCGTGGCACGCAGGTTCGATTCCGACCGGATCCACTTCTTGTTTTTCGATATCTTTAATTCGAGCTTGCACTTCCATTACTTTCTGTGCGGTTGCTTGATATTTTACAAGTGTTTACTCATACTCACACTCCTCCCTTTTTCCTTATATTCATGTCATAACCAACAAGCAAAGCAAATCGAACCGTGCGTAGTGATAGTGCTTTGGCTTCAGAATTGAACGAAGAAAATAATTTAATTAATATTGCCTTTGCAAGTGTCACACGGTCAGGGCACGAGTGTGCACGGTTCGGACCCAGACGGCGACACGTATATAAGAAAAAAAAATAAAAAGGGGGGGGGGTGAGGCTGACTGCCAAAGATTCACAAATTAGGAACACAACAAGTCCGAGATTTAAGTGTATATGATATGAAGTGTTTATTAATTAATGTAATGAGCTGGATATAAATGAAATGCATATGACTGAATATAGCAGATGAATCAAGAATGTATGGTGGATGATGATAATGATGATGATGTTGATGTAATGAATGTTATCAAGATGACGCTTCTGAGTAGAATTATGATATTGATAATATAGTCAGTGATAAAAGGATAAATGTCAAAATAATATTGATGAAACTAATGAGTGGCAGATATGATGAGTTGGTGATAGAAGTGAATGATGTGAATATAAAGCTAAATGATATATGAATAATGATAGAAAAACATGATTATTTAGTTTGTATGACCTCAGGGTCCTCAACTTATCTCCGTCTGTGTGAAGATGATATTCTACGTGCTGTAGTTGCCTGTGTGTTATTCCAAGTGTGGGTTATTGATGAGCTAAATGTCCAGATGAATAACACACAGTACCAATGTATTAGGTTCCAGACAATGTCTAATGCAGTTATCAAACCATGGATTGTTTTTCAAATCATGTATTGGTCACAGTAAGTTATTATGTCTATTTTGTAACAGGTTTCAGTTCTTGTTTTTGTTCCTTAAGTAATAGGTTTCAGTTCTTGTTATTAAAGGTTATACGTTATAGTCAATGTTCATTGAGGTTACAATGAGTCACATAAAGGTGACTTGATGGTCAGGTAAAGTCACAAAAAGGTTAAAGAAAGGCTAGATCTCAACAGAGCACTACTCAAAAGAAATCAAACAAAATTAATTTCTGTTTGGTAATACTGCCTCACAACAGAGACAGGAGTTAGAAGCCGTGATAGAACGTTACTATGGACTTTCACAACAGAAAGTACAAAACGTCCTTCTCCACCACGGACTTACAGCAGAACTGAAGATGAAATTAAAAGTCACTATCTTTACCATCCCTATTCGCATGAACCATGGAAAAAAACTAGAGGCGAAATGGGGGTGGGTGTTGTAATTTAATGTTGGGTAGCCCTATTCGTCCTTAAGGTCGAATAGCATCAACCGCCGTTGCCGTCCGTAAGGACAAATAGTGTTGCTTGCACTATTCGTACTTCACACTACAGCTGGGCACTATTCCGTTTCTGTTTGTACTGAGATAGATTCGATTCTACGTAATTACATGATATATCCGTATCGTCTTAAATTTTTTGTTAGTGAGTCAAATAATCAGTTGAGTGTATGTGTGTAGGTTGTGTGTGTGTGTGTGTGTGTGTGTGTGTGTGTGTTTGTTTTGTGTGTGTGTGTGGGGGGGGGGGGGTTGTTTTTTTTGTTTTCTGTTTTGGGGGGGGGGGGGGTTGTTTTTTTTTTGTTTTTTTTGGTTTTCTTCTGGGATTTTTTTTCCAGAATGGTGATCGTTTCCTTATTAGGAACTATTATCGTGTTCTCCTTTTGGCAAGTATCCTATTCAAATGCCTGCTCGAAAGTTTGGGTTGGTTGGGCACAGAGGAAGATTCGTCAGGTATTCTTTTCTTTTTTTTTTTCTTTCTTTTTTTGGTGGTGGGGGGTATTTTTTTTTTCTTCTTCTTCTTTAAAAAATTTTTGTTGTTGTGTATGTGTGTGTGTGTGTGTGTGGGGGGGGGGGGGGTTGCCTTTATTACATGTTTTCTATCTATGATAGTGGTCTAGTATTAAAATTGTCAAAAATATTATTAGTCATAGTAATATAAGCAGCCCAATAACATCAACGTATCTCTTAAAAAGCAGTTTTTTAAAAATATTATAATCTTGATAATTCAGTGAGGGCCATCAATGTTGGCTTGATTTTAGCCAACATTTTTCATTTATTTGAACAATGTCGATACATGTCCTTTAACATCAGAAATTTTTGTTATAAGTTGTACCGTCTTGAGTAGACGAGCTGTATAACAGAATTGTAGATTTAATTCACGGAGAATTCAATGAGTTAGTGGCAGTGAACGAGGTAATGGTATAGACGGTATGGAATTTAGCGGCTTTACAACACGCAAATTAATTTCAAAGCCGAAAGCACAACGTTGCATGTAATCTAATCTACATTTACGATGTCAAATATATTAAAGATTAATAAAGGACACTAATACCAAGTCCTCAATATTTTCAGTACTTCCATTCGTTAGCTAATACTATTAAGTATTTGGTATCCACTTTTGCCCTGACGAGAAGTTAGAATGTCAACGGGCTGGGCTTTGAAATGTCTACGGGTTGAAACTGGATGAAATAGGATGATACAGAACATAAAAGCCCAGTTCGGCCTAAGAACAATAATTTGCCTATGTTCTTAAACTCAGAACAATGGGTTATGTTATCAGGTGTGTTGGGATTGTTATTTTGATCTGGGTAGGGGTCTATAGATAACAACATCAATATTAGAAACGTCTCTAACGTCTGATAAAGCTAAGATTACTGGCCAAAAATATATTTCTAACTTTAGTTAAAATTTGAAAAATAAAAACACGGAAATATATACAAAATAAGCTTTATATATTTTAAACAATGGTTACAAGAAAAAATACACGATTTTTCTCAATAATTCGGTATTCAAACAACTTTGTATGCAAATGTTGTATTCCAGATGTGTAATTTGGCTTATCACCACTCAATGTGATAACTCAATAGATATTACTAATACTAACTTGTGTCTATGTACGCAGTGATACAGACCTGCCAAGCATTCGACTTATTGTGTTATAGTGGGATAGCAGAATACCACTTCGAAAGGGATTTGTGCTGCGTTGTAGGTTAACAAATCATCCCCATCGACGTGTAGAAATACGCAGGTCTGACATCCGAACCCACTTTTCAGCTTAGTTTAACATTGTTGTATAATGGACAGTATTTTGCGTCTTTTTTTTTTTTTAGATTTCCATTACAACAATGAGCCAATAAGGAAATGGGTTATCAGACCTGAAAATAAGTGCACGTCGATCCACATCAATTTAAAAACCATCACCATCACAGACAATAATCACTACCACAAGCACTTTTACAACAGCCTCATTACCATCAGAATCGATACCACCATCATTTGCACAATATCATACGTATCAGCACCACCATCAATATTACTACCACAGCATTATACCTACCATTACCATGGTCATATCAACTATTGCCACCACTAGCAAAAGCATAACTATCATGTCAGCCACCACCACTCCAGAAAACAATCGTTTTAAATACCAATATCACAGGCGTACACTATAGCGTCACCATTGCCTTCAATGTTATCACTTCAGCTTCTTGATCATTGACACCACCACTACAAGTAAATTATGGTCGTTCTCGTCCCCACCACATTATTCTTATTATCACTATCAACATCACCAATGCATCAGCTTTGCAAATACCACCACCACCACCACCACCATCATCATCATCATCATCATTTCAATCAGGGATCATCATTTCAATCACGACCATCACAAAAACAACAAAATTAACAGCATCATCACTGCTACCACCACCACTAGCACTACTAACTACTATCACCACAACATCGACTACCACCACCAGGGCCCAATTTTATGTAAGCAGACTAGATTTAGTTATTTACTAGTCTAGTAAATGATTTGCTAGCCTTAAGCCGAGGCGGAACAGGTGACTAAAAAGTGGGATTTCATGAACGTTTTCTAGTCTCTGACTAGCGAGGCTCTTGCCGAGAAGTGGGCGTTGTTAGGACAGTGCCTAATTCAGCTATTTTGTGCTTGTAACATCAAGCTCTCTAGTACACAATGGCAAGTAAGACACCAGCCTTGATATTTTCAACGCAAAATATTTCCAAAGAAGAAATTAGCAACACCTCCGTTCCGTTTCATAATTGAACTTACTTTTGCCGTGATTAATGAAATCACGTGATATTGACTGTCGACTGATCAGACAACAATGATGCCCATGGTCGACTGTCAATTATATATTTAGGCCAATGAAAGTGTCAGTGAAAATCAAACGAATTGAACTTAAAAAAAAAAAAAAAACAAAAAAAAAACAACGGAAAATGTGTTCTGACGAATCACATTATTTCAGTCAGTGTCATGCCAACAGAATAATTTTTTGTCTCCACTATACTTTCTAGTCGTTTGTTTTTTTGTTTTGTTTTTTTGTTTGTTTTTGTTTTTTTTTTTTTTTTGGTTGTTCTTTGAAGCGAACCCTTCCACTTCGAGTCTCCGTTCATTTGCAACCTGCTAACCGATTAGATTCCGGGTTTTTTTCCCTAGTTTTTACTCACAAAAAAATTGTACTTTCGAAGGTCTAGCATATCTTACATTTTTTAAAAAGTAGTGACAATACCAGCAGGACACCTTTTGCCTCTGTCATTCGTAACCGAAGTATTTTCCTTCCGAATCGAAGCTCTCTCTATCTAAAAATAGTTTATCGACGATATTACGTATCCTAGTAACTAGTCTCCGACTAAGCTTAAAGTCCGGCCTCAGCAATAAATGACTAAAACTTAATCAAACTTAGTCTGAAGGTGACGTGATTTTAGTCTGGGAAATATTTGGTCAGCTCACATATAATTCGATTTTTTCAAGTCCTTGGCTAAAATCAAAGACTAAGCGCTAGTCCACGTTCATAAAAAACGGGCCCAGAGCGTCATTATCGCCATCATCACCATAACAAGTAACAAGGTCACCACCATCACAGATTTTTTAAATTGCAAACTTCCGAATATTTTTTTTTATTCGTTGAAGTTGGCAGTTCTAAAATTTACAGACGGCTTAGACTTACGTACGAATAATTTTTGCGAAGGGGAATAACGGATACTGTGACCCATTTATTATTGAAAAACTCAATGCTGCTATTTGATGTTTTTTCAAAAAATTTTTCTCCGTCCCGCCATAGGTTAAAAAAAAAAAAAAACAAGAAAAGAAGATATCGTATAGACCGTAGACTATACAGCTTGGGTAAGAAGGTGGTGGTGGTGGGGGGGGGGGGGG
>NC_088363.1:4512570-4572570 GCF_034508935.2 Berghia stephanieae | reverse complement strand
AAAACTTTGGCGCTGGCTTCCGGCGACAACAGACGTGTTGTGAATATTTACCTATTTTCTACACATATTTTTATTCTATTAAATGACCAGTATCATCCACTAAGACCATCAATTATTATGTCAGAAAGAAGTGGTCGCCCTTTCTCTATTTCAACGAAAACAGAGAGAAACCGAAAATCTTTTCTGCCGTCCAGTATTAGGCTTTATAACAACAAGCATAATATTTATATAATTATTTCTATTTTTACTTTAAAAAATATAATATTAATTTATTAATTTATTGTTTTGCAATCTTTTCAATTTTCATTTATAGTGACAGTTTAACTATTTTACAGTGTTGAAATTTTCAATTATAAAGCGCAGCTCTGGTTATAGTGTGCTCCTTTTTTATATATAATACATCCTATTTCCATTGTATTTTTATCTATGTGTAAATTATAACACGTCTGTACAAAAAATTTCCTTTTTGGGATGCAATAAAGTATTATTATTATTATTATTATTATTATGTCCTGAGTCGTGCATACCACAGGTATTTCCCTGCAGCGCCTTAAAACGCAAAGGCATTTCCTTACAGCAAGGTATTTTACAACATCATAATGACTAAATTCCCTTAGTAGGTGAGTGTTTTAATCGGCAACACAAGATGATTTCCATCACTCAAGTCTATAGTTTCTATGGTAAACAATCGTTTCCTGGGCTTTTCAATAATAATATGGCGGCTAAGCTCCGCCCCTCTCCCGACGGATTATCACCTTGTCGTGGTGGGAGGGCTTGCGTATCTCGAACCTCGGACCTCAAATAAGAGAAAAAAGGAGAGAGATCAGACGAAGAGTAATCCACCGGCCCTCCAGGAATGGGGGTTGAGCGTAGGGTTAACAACCCACCTCATAAAAAGCAAACTGTTACAGAAACAGAAACCAGACATAAATCCACAACCGGCGGCAGCAGAGAAGCGGACCAGAATACTGGCTTCATGACGGTAGGAGGTCAAAGCCGAAAGGACGCCCCCGACCAGATTGCAGATCTGTTGTCACCAAAACGCAAGCTCAATGTCTCGTGCTGGAATGTTAGGACCCTATATCAAACAGGAAAACTGGCACAAGCCCAGCGCGAGATGTTGAACTACAAGATCGATTTGCTAGGCATATCAGAGGCAAGATGGACAGGAGCTGGAAGCGCCAACTCTCAAATGGCGACCTGATCATTTGGTCAGGACGAAAGGATGACCAACACAGAGAAGGTGTTGCCCTCTTGATAGCCAGGCAAAACAACAAGTCACTATTGGAATGGAAACCGATAAGTGAAAGACTTTTATACACAAGACACAACTCAAAATACACCAAGCTATCAATCCTCACATGCTACGCACCTACAGAGGATTCAGATGAAGAAAACAAAGAAGAATTTTACGATATTCTAAGAATGGCCGTTGAAAACATTCCAAGACATGATATGCTCATGATCATCGGAGACCTTAATGCTAGAGTTGGCAATACACAAACAAATCAGTCCGTTGGAAAGGAGGGCATAGGGTTAATGAACAACAATGGAAGCAGACTGGCAGAATTTTGTGAAGAACACAACTTCATTATTGGTGGAACTTTCTTCCCACACAAAAACATCCACAAATTGACATGGAAATCACCAGATGGGAAAACAGAAAGTCAGATAGACCATATAATTATAAACAGAAAATGGAAGAGCAGCCTAAACGATGTCGAGAGTCAGACGATTGGCAGACATTGGAAGTGACCACCATCTTGTCACAGCCAAAATCTCTACTAAATTGATGAAAACAAAAATAGAAAAACAGAAGGGAGAACGTTTCAACACAGATAAATTGAAAATCCCAGATATCCAAAACAATTTCAATATCTCAGTCAGAAACAAATTCAGTGCAATGCAAGATATTACAAACATGACAATCCAAGATTTCAACCACGTCATGCAGGAAAGTGCCACTGAACACTTAGGACACAATAAATCCAATACAGAGAATTGGATATCAGCAAGGTCATGGGAGCTCATTAACCAAAGAAAATCAATCAAACTAAATCTCCTGAACGCTAAATCCCCCGACTGAAAGAAAGGCTATCCAGTGAATACTCATTGAAGGATAAAGAAGTGAAAAAATCCACAAGGAAAGACAAAAGAGATTTTGCAGAAAATTTAGCAACTGAAGCAGAAAATGCAGCTGTAAGACACGACACACAAACACTATACAAAATCACAAAAAAGCTCTCGGGAAACAGAAGTTATGGTCAAGAGAAACCATTAAAATCCCAAGATGGTAGTGTCATCACAGACGAAAAGGAGAAAATTGAAAGATGGAGAGAATATTTCGCAAACCTTCTGAACAGACCAGACCCATCTTCTTACACAGATATCCCAGAAGCAGAAAGGGACGTAGAGGTTAATCTTGGTCCAATCACTGAGCATGAGGTGCACGAGGCAATACAACAACAAAAAAATGGCAAGGCCCCAGGTATTGACAAAATCACTGCGGAAATGCTTAAAGCGAACTCGCAAGAAATGTCCAAAATTCTCAGTAAACTGTTCACCAACATTTGGGAAAAGGAAGAAATACCAGAGGATTGGCAGAAAGGCATCATCCATAAAATAGCCAAGAAAGGAGACCTAGGAAATTGTGCTAACTGGCGTGGAATCACACTCCTGTCCGTAACGAGCAAAATTTTTAATAGAATCCTTCTGAAAAGAATCTCACCTCACATTGAAAACATTCTTAGAAAAGAGCAGACAGGGTTCAGAAAAGGGAAGTCATGTAGTGACCACATATTTACCCTGAGACAAATCCTGGAGCAAAGCATTGAATGGAACAGCCCCCTCTACACCATTTTTGTCGATTTTGAAAAAGCCTTTGACAGCTTACACAGAGAGTCCCTGTGGAAAATACTCCGCCATTATGGTATACCGATGAAGATAGTCAACCTAATCAAAGCAATGTACTGCAACTACCAATGCCAAGTGATCTGTGGTAACAATTTAACAGACAGCTTTAATGTAACAATTGGTGTAAAACAAGGCTGCATACTCTCCCCGCTTCTGTTTATCCTGGCTCTAGACTGGCTCATGAAAAATACAATTGATGGTAAGAAGAGAGGCATTCGCTGGACACTGACATCTTTTCTGGAAGATATAGACTACGCAGATGATATCGCGTTAGTTTCCAGTACACACAGAGACGCCTCAGAGAAACTAAACGTACTACACAAGAACGCCTCGAAAATTGGACTGAAAATAAATTTCGATAAGACTGTGTACATTAGGGTGAATCCAAAACATGACAGTGAAATTAGGATAGATGAACATATAATTGAAGAGGTAACAGAGTTCTCCTACCTCGGATCCAAAATAACAGACAACGGAAATGCAGAACACGATATCAAGCACAGAATTCAAAAGGCAAACCAGGCTTTCGGCATGCTGAAAAACTTTTGGAAATCAAAGCAAATAATGAGAAAGACAAAGCTGAAAATATACAAGAGCAATGTTTTAAGTGTACTGCTTTATGGAAGTGAAAGCTGGAAAATGACATCCTCCTTAATACAGAAACTAGAAGCCTTTCAGAACAGGTGTTTAAAAAGAATTTTTAATTTATTTTGGCCTACAAAAATAAGAACAGTGGATCTATTAAAGAAAGCTGACTGCACTAGCATTGATAGCCAAATAAAAAGAAGAAGATGGCGTTGGCTGGGTCATGTGGCCAGAATGGAAAAAGGGTCACTTCCCAAGACAGCCTTGTACTGGACAGCAGATGGGAAGAGAAAGCGGGGAAGACCCAAAGAAACTTGGCGAAGGACGATGGAGAAAGAATTAAAGGAAGCAGGCCTGTCCTGGAATACAGCCACCGCAAAAGCAGCCGATCGCAAAAAATGGAGATGTCTGGTGGATGCCCTATGTGCCTCAAGGCCCGAAGAGGATTAAGTAAGTAAGCTCCGCCCACTGGCATCAACTTTGCGACTATGCGAACGAAGCCGCTTACCTTCCATGTATTATTATTCCAAGCCCTAAATAAACCGATGTGTTGAAACATTAACGTTACATTACAAGATTGAAGATTGTTACAACGTGGTATGTATTTTATCAGAACTGAAAATATATGCCAATAATTACAACAACAACAACAACAACAACAATAATAATAATAATAATAATATAATAATAATAATAATAATAATAATAATAATAATAATAATAATAATAATAATAATAATAATAATAATAATTAATAATAATAATAATAATAATAATAATAATAATAATAATAATAATAATAAAATAATAATAGATGGCGTTTATATAGCGCATGGTCAAAATTATATAAGACTCAATGCGCTTTGCATTCGTTAAAAAAATGTATCTCTTACCTTATCCCCCCTCCCTTCAAACACACACCCACACAAACACGCAGAACCACAATAGAATATTCACACACAGGGTTGTAATAATAAATTATGACTACTCAAATTAAAAATAGGCAGACATTGAAAAGGAAATGTTTTAGTTTCGATTTAAAAGAATTATTAGTTGGTTGTTCAGTGATTGTTCTAGGTATAGAGTATTAATAACCGTACGCCCTTCCATGCAGCATTGTTACATTGTTAGATGGCTTCGCCGAGGCATTCTATGAAGGAGTAAATTATATTGACCTTTTAAAAAAATATTATAGTGCAATATGCAATATCCACTAAAAGTGCTCAAAGCGCTTTACAAGGGGTCCCTGACCAAACAGCAACACGTAACATTTCAAACGAGACATGACGCCTGTTAAGCGATTATTACATCTTTTTTTAAAAGACGGTATTACAATTTTTTTCCTCACAACGTTGTTAACGGCCAGGTACTCATTTTACACCTGAGTACAATGAGAGAATGTGAGTACAGAGCCTTTTCCAAGGACTCAACTATGCGCCGAAAGAGCGAGCTCGAACTCAGGAGCTTCCGATCCGAAAGCAAGTGTCATACCACAAGACCCCATAGCCCCACAAAATAAAATGCATCGATCGCAATGATTACTTCTTCTTCTTCTAGGTTCCATGCCTGGTCCAGGCTTCGGATACTGCATGAATTATCTCTCTCCATTCCTCCCTGTCTCTTGCTTTTTCAAACAGCTCTTGGATTGTTAGGTTGGTGAAGCCCTTCAGTTGGTCTATGAGTGTTTTTCTTTGTCTCCCCCGGGCGCGTTTACCAGGTATTTTTTCACAACTTGCCAGGTATTCATTCTTATCTTTCCTTACTATGTGTCCGAAAAAGGAAAGTTGTCGATCCGCTATTAAGGGCATTAGTTTCCTTTGTTGGTATGTTTGTTTTAGCACTTCTTCGTTCGTTTTGTGTGCAGTATACGATATTCTCTGCATCCTTCTCAAACACCACATTTCAAAAGCTTCAATGTTCTTTTGTGTTTCTGCATTTGTAGTCCAGCTTTCGTATCCGTATAACAAGATTGGCCACACGTAGCACTTCAAGACTCAAGAGTCAATGATTACTAGATACATCCAAAAATAGAATAAGATCTAGTATCTCAGAATAAGATTGTATCTTTAACATCTGTGTGCAAAGCGTATCATTCACACGTGTTGTATTTTTAAAAAACATTCTGTTCAACGTGTACGTATTTGTAGGTCTGATAACCCAATTCCTTATGGGCTCATTGCTAGGACTTCATAATAATATAGATGTCACTGGCTCATTGTCGTAATGGAAATCTCTCAAAAAGAACTAAAAAATTACGTAAAAATATTGTCCATTACAACAATGTTAAACTATGCCCATAGGTGTGTTGGGATGTCAGACCTGTATATAGTGTACACGTCGTGTGCAACCTTTGATATGAATTCTATGACAGCCCTCGTATGTCGTGAAGACAAAAGTTCTGTCACTGTGTAACATATGTGACCCATCGTCTCAAAACGGTATTAAGTCGGGATTAACTAGATGATGAAAATTGAATTTATTGACACAAATTAGAAGCTTGGAGCTGATTCCGCTTCGCAATGGTGGAGAATAGATACTATTTCTTGCATTGAAAACGACTCTAACGTCGTATTTCTCATCATTTCATGTCTAAATCCACTTTTCTGAGTCTTAGCCATCCCGACATAATACCGCTTTGAGGCGGTGAGTCGCATATGTGATCTCAAACTCCGTACACCGATGGTGTGCTCTCGGAATATACATCTGCTGTTCCTTATTTGAACCAATTCCCCTTCGTATTACTTTTATTTGGGTTTTAATTGTAATTCTAGTACTTTTTACTACCCCATTTTTCCCCCCTTCATACTGACACTGATATGACGGTAATAGCGCCGCAAAACCCAAAAATAAAAAGACAGGTATTATTGTTATTACTATTATTACTATTATTATTATTGTTATTATTATTATTATCATCATCATCATCATCATCGTCATTATTATTATTATTATTATTATTATTATTATTATTATTATTATTATTATTATTATTATTATTATTATATTATTATTATTATTATTATTATTATTATTATTATTATTATTATTATTATTATTATTATTATTATTATTATTATTATTATTATTATTATTATTATTATATTATTAGATTAATTATTTTATTATATAAGATATATTTTATATATTTGATTATTTATTTATTATTATATTATTTATGTAGTATATTATTATTATTATTATTATTATTATTATTATTATTATTATTATTATTATTATTATTATTATTATTATTATTATTATTATTATTATTATTATTATTATTATTATTATTATTATTATTATTATTATTATTATTATTATTATTATTATTATTATTATTATTATTATTATTATTATTATTATTATTATTATTATTATTATTATTATTATTATTATTATTATTATTATTTATTATTATTATTTTATTATTTATTATTATTATTATTATTATTATTATTATTATTATGAGCTGGGTAAAAGGCGACAAAGTTCAAGTAGACACCGTTTCGTGACCTCGCCGACCCGAAAGCAGACGACTCAACTAGCAACCGCAGAATGCGATGCATTGTTTATCGATATCTTCGCATTAGCGGAAGTCTCTATTTTCAAATATTTATAATTTAATAAGACATGAAGGAAATAAAAAGGATATTCTTTAAAAGCTACCGGAATATACAAATGATATGGGGGAAAAATCATCAATTAAAATTTTTTTCTCTCCGTATTCGTATTCGACCACCACCATTTTGATTTCTTCGATTTCACAATCTCATATGTTCCGCGTTCCAATGCCGGTAAAATTTAAAATAACCAAATTGGTATACTTTTGAATTTTAAAAATGGTATTGAAAATTATGTTCCTCACTTGGTAAATGAATGAATTCGATAAGTTGTATGTTATGAATAGAACAGTAAAGTTGGTGCAATAAAATAAACAACATCACGTGACCATTTTAGAAGCACGTGGCAAAACACATGTTCCTGGCTTTGACAGCTCACCTTCCAATGTAAATTATAGAAAAAAAATAACCATTTAAAAATGTCTGTTAGGTGTCAAAAGAAACACATATTCATAAATACTCGATCACGCGTCAAATAATATCTAAATATTGATTTTTTTATTAAACAAATGGTAAAATTTATCAAAAATTACTGTCGGTCTATTTTTAGACCACGGTCAAGATTATTCACCAAAATCAATGCGCTTGTGTGAACAAAACAAGAACTCTTTGAAATCTGGTTTTCGGAATAATTTAGCCATATACAAAGAATTTAACTAAATAACAATTTTAATTGTACGTGTTTGTTTTTAACTGAATGTGTATTATCTACAATTTGAACGACAAAAACGGGAGACCTGTTTTGTGCGCAACGTTGTCCGGCTGCTAAAGTTCCTAATCACCAGCAAAGAATGGCAGTCCAACTCATGCAAAGGTAAGATTCCAATTTCAGTGTTTGAGTTTGTAATTTGTATCGATTGGTTTTGAGAGCAGGAAACGATTTAGTTCAATGTTAATCCATAATAGCGTTCGGGTATTTAACTTTGGATGTCTCACCGGCATAATTTTAGAATGCGTTGTTTATTTGTTTCCATTTCACTTCGCAATTTGACTGTCAGTGTCAGTCATTACTACAGTACAGCTTCACTCGCCGATTCTCACTTACAGAGTTTACGTTTCCTTCACTCATGTCTGCTTCATGCTCATTCAGTGAGTGATTCGAATACTGTGTGAGAGAAAACACTTTTCGTAATTTATGACATTTTATGGGTAACGTTTACAGTCTAGAACGTGTGTCAGTCATAACTTGACCGAAAAAGAAAACAGAAAGGAACAAAAAAAAAAAAAAAAAAAAAGCAGACACCCCCCTCCTCAGCAGGTGGAATCTCAACAAAAGTTGTATTTTTTTAATCCTCATCTTTCGTGGTGCGAAGCTTTCATCGCTTGTCATATTTTATTGACTCTCGCTCTTTCCTACCTGATAATAGATTTCGAAACAATCTTTAGGTCTTCATTCTCTCATTATCTGTTCATGACTGGAACTGGAAAAGGAACAAGACAAAGGCAAAGGGTCTCTGCCACCGATTTTCAATATCTTGTGTTGTTTGAGGGATTTAAGTTGGTAGCCGTTTTTGCCACATAAGACTTTTTGTTATTGTTTTTGCTGAGAGTCGATGAGAGAAGGAATAGCAGAGAGGGAGGAAGGGGTGGTGAAAAAATGAGAATGTCTGGGAAAAGAAAATGTCCCACTCAACCCCTTATCGCATCTTTGATATTTGGCAGGTGTCAAACTACATGTATGACGTTTTGGATCTTCCAAGCCTATTCGCCTTATTTGGTCGGTAGCTGTGTGAAAGAAAACATAATATTTTATTGTAAAATGCAGGGAGTGCGGTCTGATATTTTCGTCATCGCTATGATTATTCCCAGACAGGGTCTGCCAATAACGAAAATTGGTTATTCCCAGACAGATAGAGGGAAAAAAAACCAATATTTTTGTATTAAAAAGAAAACAAACAATTTTAAGAAATTCATGCTCAGAAACGGAACAAGGCCAAACAAAAAAGGAGAAAAGAATAGACTCGCCCCAAAAAAAAAAAAAAAAAAAAAAAGGGGGGGGGGGGGGGAGGAGGAAAGCGATTGAATTCGAATCTGTGCAGCTAAAATGAGCAACGAGTTTCCCTTGGCTCAAGAGAAGTGAAAATGAAAAAACTGTGCTTAAGTTTTTGTATGAGTGTTGGGGGGGGGGGGGGGGGGGGTCGTTGGGGGTTTTGTTACAGTTTTATACACATCCCTGTTAGTTCAATCAATTTTGTGGGTAATGATCAAGAGGGGCCTGGTCCTACAACTCTTTACGGATTTACCTTGGATTGAAATGAAAACTAAACCTCTCTGATTACTTTAGATTACCTAATTTTATTTCATACGTTTTTTTATGAAGAAGAAGCTTTTTAGGATTTTGTAATTCATAGGAATCACCATGATATGTGAAATGATGTCTTATCTAAATTTTGCCTCAGGAATAATAAGCGAACAATTTTGAAAAGCTCTCTCTATTGATCGAATTATCAAAAATTTTATTTGTGATCAGATATTTTATTTGACTTTAAAGTGAAATCTAGAGGCATTAAAATATATTCAATGTTTATTAGACTTTTCTTATGTGATCAGAAAGTTAAATACAGGAAATATTGATCAAATGAGTTCACCGGAAGGTAAATAAAAGCCCATTTTTTAAAAAGCTAATCGACATTGGTTATGTAATCTTGCCTTCATGATCATAAACCTCTGATAAAATTAGACCTGACCCAACGGTTTTAACAACCTTGTGGTATCTGAGTTCCAGGTCCATTATGTTTTCTAATGTTTTTATTGAATATAAGCAAACCATTAAGAAATAGGTCATGTCTATATATTCAACATTGAATGATATTTCTTCTTACATTGAAATAAGTGGTTCTTTAGAGTAATAAGGCTCATGGAACTGGGGTTATTCCTGTTTCTGTAACATGAAGCAACAGACCTTAAATAGTGCTTGATAACTTTCTTTAAACAATAAATGGTATTTCATCTTACTTTGAAATAATTGGTCCTTTAGAGTCATAAGGCTCATGGAACTGGAGTTTTTCCTGTAACATGAAGCGACAGACTGTAACAAGTGCTTGCTGAAATCTGAATACGTTGCACATTTACATTTTACTTTTAGAGTTAGATCCAGTTATTCATTCAAACATTGCTATCTTAATTTCAAATTGGCATTTAATTAATAATAATAAATATAAAGTTAAATAAATCCAATGATAATAATTGATAAAATAAGATAATTATAACTTTTATTCATTGGTTGGTCCATATGAATTTTACTTTATGATTTTGTGTGAGATGATATTGCTTTTTATGGGACCATGGGAAAATGGTTTAGAATGCCATGCTTATCTTTTTTTTTCAGATCTAAATAACATTACAACAAGAATGAGTCTCTGCATTCCTTTAATTGTTCTGGAAGCATTGGCCTGCCTATACCATGGGAATTAATCAATTTATATTCAGGAAGAAGTATCATAATTATTATTATCATCATCATTGAGTCTTATCCTTAAAGATTATCAAAATGGCTTTCATGTTATAGAATTCCTCATATATCATTATGGACCCTTCTTTGTTTTTGTTTTTTATTGGAATTAATGTTTTTCTTCTATATTCTATATTCTTCATAAAACCTCTCAGCTTTATTGACCTAATCTAGAGAATAGAGAGCGGTGATTAAGAGAACAGGACCATATTTTGCTTTCGAGCGTTTCTTAATTTTAAAAGCAGCTTACTGTAGTTTGTAAAGATTTTTAAAAACTTTTTTCTAATGACAGTGTCTAAGACACGTTAAAACCAATGCATATCTATCCCTATGTAATTTTGGCAGTGATCTCTCAATTTTAATGGTATTGGCTCCTGTTTATTTATAAAAATGCCCTGTGAGCTTGTTATACACTTGAAAGAAACATTTACATAGGGAAGTCAAGAAGAATATAGCAAAAGAAACCTGCTTCCTTGGTTATGAATAAGAAATTTAAAAAGAAATAGGCAATGACCTCTTTATCTTGTCTACCATTTAACTTTATAATTATTTTTTAAAGTTTATTATATCCTTTTCTATGTTTATAATTTAATTTATCAGCAAGATAGATAAGAGTACTGATGAAACCATCTATGTAGCTGATTTGTAATGGTAGTAGAATTTGATAGATGGGACCATGTGATGTTGCAGAACATATTTTTAAAAATTGTATTGCATTGTTTCATTTATCAGCAACATCATATTAAACAATGCAGTGGCTTAATCACAAACTTTCTGCACTTCATGTGCAAGACAGTGATGCTTTTGTGCTACATTTCTCGAAATATTCACAAAGTTTCTGTATTTTGTAAATAAGACCATGGCGCTTTTGTCTTAACAGGTTAGTCGCAAATTCTGCCGTTATATTCCATTTCTCGAATAAAATTCTTTTCTATTTATTCTATTTATTTGCAAAGTTTTTGCACTTTATAAACAAGAACATGATGCTTATGACTGGACAGGTTAATCGCAAATTCTTCCTTTGTGTTCCATTTCTCGAATCAAATTATATTAAATTCTATTAAATAATTATTTTAATGGCAAACTTTCTGCACTTGATAATTATATGCAAGACCATAATACTAAAGTCTACACAGGTTAATCGCATGTTCTGCCTAAGAAGTGCATTTCTTAAATCAGAACCTTTTTTAACCAAAGCTTTTGCTGAGGCTCTTACATCACAGATTTTATAAAAATGGAACTACACAGTTTCAGTAATAATTATCAATTTTTTTCTTTTTTTTTTTTTCTTTCTCTTTCACAGGATGAAAATACAAGCATACCTTTAATGGAGAAACATCATATCTATATTTTTTTTAATGATTTCAGTGTGAATAACATGAATATGAATGAAATGACAATAAATATGATATAAATATATAATCTGTTTTTAATTTATTTGGATTTCACAAGTTGTGTTATGGCACTCAGATACAGCAGGACGGGTGAGACTGAGAACCAATCCTCACAATAGCACTAGAGGTCTTGTATATGCAAGATGTGATTTCCATTGATACAGTTTAAAGACTGTCCTGTTTTTATTCATTCTGGTGAACGCTGTAGGGTTGTTTTTTTGTTTCTTGTTTTAAAAAATATTTTTTTCTTTCAATCTAAGTCTAAGACTTGATTGAATTCTGACTCAATGCAAATCAACTTTGTTCCAACTCCTCAACTTCAAATTACAATGAACTTGTGCGCCCTTCCTTCTCTGTTAACCTACAGGTTATTGGATATGTAACTTTAATACATATATCTACGTCTACCACAATGATAAACTAGCAATTTATCTAAATATCTTGCGATCGTCTTTTGTAATAACTTTTCATTCTGGGTTACACATAAAAGGTAGCACTGCCGGGTTACAAAAGTACTTTGATGTTAAAAAGATCAGCATCCTGTCATCTTACTTATATATTGGCAGGTGTAAGACTTATTCATTTTGCAAGTTATCATCGTCACAGTTTCGCACCAACACCAAACCCACTCCACAGCATCTGGGGAGCAGACTCTTGGGTCATGGTCAGTGCAGCTGAGCGCATCCTGGCATTCTCTAAGGATGTCTGTTCTGGGCACCCACATGTACACAAGCTACTCTCAGCCAGCCCCCACTTTTTCATGCTTCCAATTGTTCTCACAAGTTTTGCCTGTGCTCTGTTCAGTGTTACCAATTCATTCCTGGGGAGCTCAGCTCCGTAGGACAGTTCTTCTCTCAGATCTCCAACAGCTTCATTTGCATGATTGTTCCACTCTCTCAACGTGGAACGCCTGTATACAGCTGCATGGTCAGGGTTGATGCTTTCTTCCATCGTGAAGCTCTTTCTCGACTTCAGTCTACTTGTCATTGGGCTGTGCCTTGGGTCCATTTTCTATTCATATTTCTGGGCTTTGGAATCAGTGGCTCTTTGAATGTAGGGAGGTGCAATGCCAGCCAGCCGATGGAGGACTGGAACTGCAGTCGGTTTCAAGTTACTCTAATGATCCGGCAGGTGTTATTTTGACATGGCAGGATCTTACTCAGACTGGTGAGACCTATTCGGCTGATGAATAGCAGAGGGCTACTATGGTTGTCCTGACTGTTTTCGGATCTGCTCCCCATGGTGTGTAAGTTTTTGCCTCTTTTCTTAGGAAGTTGTTTCTTGTGGCCACCTTTGCTTTTGTTTTCTTTGTGTTCTGAGAAAAGGACATTGTGCGGTCTACGGTAACACCGAAGTACATGGGAAATGTGTTTTTATCCAATATGTTCCCATTCCAGATGTTCAGTTTCCTGTTTTCTTTAGGCTTGGCGGTTCTTTAAATGGAAAGCACACACTTGAGTTTTTCCTGGGTTGGCAAGTGAGTTCTTTAAATGTGGCCTCAGAGAGTGGCTCCAGGACATCCGTTAGTCTCTCCTCAATGGTCTTGAAATCAGAGGCCTGGGACACAAGACACAGATCATATAGAAACCCCTGATGTTCTCAAAATGAGGTTGGTCGTTGGTATAAACGTTGAAAAGGATATGTGCAAGTACCGATCCTTGAGGGAGTCCGTTCTTTTGTGATCTGCTTTTCTTCCCATCCATTTCCACAAAAAAGTGACGGTTTGACATAAGGAATTTTATTATTGCAACTATTTTTGTGTTACGAGTTACCCTTGCAACCTTTAGGAGCAGTTTCCTATGATTTACTGTGTCATAGGCAGCTGCCAGGTCCACGAACACAGTTCATATAATTTGTTTGTTCTCGTAGAGATGACTGATCCTACCTCAATGGCGATAGGTCTGTATACTGATTTTGGAATGGGGTTGCAGACAGTTTTTGACATATCTGGAAGACACAAATGCAAGGTCTGGGTTGTAGCCTGTTCTCCAGCAAGCGCTTGGAAAGGATGCTTCATGCGTCATAGAAGAGTGTCAGATTATATTGGTCAGCCCATTCCTCAACAGTATCTCCATCTTTGTTGTTCTCATTGTATCCCCATTTGGTGCTGTGGCAGTTAAAGTCACCTATCACAATCATTGGTTTCTCACTAATGGTGGATGTAACTGGCCACTTGAATGGCGTTGGTGGAGGTTTGTTGACAGTAATATCACATTGAAGTGTCTGCTTTCAATTCTGAGAATTTCCACCTCACTTACTGTCATGTCCTGGTTGTATGTCACTATTGTTTTGTCTTTGACTTTGACGTAGTTAACGCTACCGTGAATGTTGCTTTCATGTTATTTGACTAAATGCATGCCAGGGATGTTTAGTGCCACGGTCTTGTGCGTCTCTTGTAGTTGTAGACAGTACAGAGTTGCGTCGCTGGATTACTACAACACACACAACACCAACATTTTGCAAGTATCTTTAACACTTTTTAAAATCATTAATAAACGGTGATACTGACAACAACAATAATAATTGTTATTGTTATTATTATTATATTGTTATTATCATTATTATTATTATTATTATTATTATTATTATTATTATTATTATTATTATTATTATTATTATTATTAGTAGTAGTAGTAGTATATGTAGTAGTAGTAGTAGTAGTAGTAGTAGAGGTCTTGTAGGAGAAATAGTAATAGTATCCGTTGGACCAAGTACATAAATATGAATATTTATACAGCGCATTTCTACAGATAGCCGTGAGCAATGCGCTTCAAAATGTTTCATATTTATCCCCCCACTTCAACAAGCCGTGTGGAACCATATTTCTTTGTCATACAGCCTGTTAGGCGACCCTTGTGTACTGAAACTGTCACTACACTAACCGCCATTTCTGTAGCCAGATACTCATTCAATCGAGTGGGGTAATGTGTGTATAATTTTTCACGATTAGTCACCCATCCTATTACTATTACTGATCACACTTAGCATTGGCATTGCTCGACTTTTGTGACAAGACGAAAACCGTACCGCTAAGCCATACGGTCCATTAGTTCTAGATAGTATAAAAGTCTATAGTTTTGTGGTATCAGTGGTTATAATAATACAGTAGTGGTAGTATAGTTATAGTGTAGAAGTAGTAGTTGTCTTCTGTCAAAAGGGTCATCTGAGCGAAGAGATAGGAGATAGATTCGAATTTACTCTCTTCATTACATTGACCGTATGCTTTGACTTTGATCATTTGATACGCTGTAAAAAAAAAAAAGTATGGTCCGCCTTAACCAAAGACAAGCAACCATCTTCGTTTCCCTGGACATAGATATGGTTTGGTTTACGGGAGGAGGGGGAACCATGATTATGGTTTTCCTATAATTTTTTATAAAATCAAAGAAGGGGTGTTTTGGCGATAAAAAAAATATGATCGTGGCCTCCCTAGCTATCTCAGACTCGGAGTAAACAGCTTGAATTTATTCGCGCCAACTTCAGTTTGCTGCCTTAGCAACATGTAAACAAAAAGTTGGTTGGATGCGCATGACATTACTAAAGGTCAATTGCAGCACAGTTCGGGTCATTTATAAAAAAATCTGGGTCGCGTTTGATGTCAAATATCCGGTCACGTGATGTTGTTTATTTTATTGCACCAACTTTACTGTTCTATAAACGATAAGTTATACTCTCGGTTACGATTTTAGCAAGAGGGCACACGTGTACTCGGTACCGATGACGTAGTCTGTGACTTTTTGACACCAAAGCAAAATGTCGTTGTGAAGGCGGCAAGTTTCATCACCACCGTTAATTTTTACACGATTTAAATTGCTGATATCTCAACTCTTGGAGTGATGAGAAAGTTGTTCTATATCACAATTTAAACCTTAGACAGTGTTGATGGTTTTGCTCGCATCCGCGGAAATCCGCGATTTTGGAGTCCAGAGGAGGAATTTCCTCCTTTTTAAAATTACGTTTTCTCGAAACAATGTGCTAGCAATGAGAGAGTTGATGTGTGGTGGAACACACAGGTGCAGTCTCCCACTCTCCAGAAGTTAGCTTGAGTATCAATGATAGTCTTATCATCTCAATTGCTCTAAAAGTGGGGTTTAGTGCAGTAAATACGGGCCTTAAAGTAGGCAATCGTTCAACATTTTCCTACTTTTTCACTTTTTGTCACCATCAGCACTGCTTAGAGCATCAACCTTTTTTCATAAAAAATTCATGCTTTCATCACTAATTTGCACGATTCGGGGGTTTTGTGTCCCTAATACTCTTCAACAGTCGTAACGTCACTTACCTCCTAATGACGCATGGTAACTTAGTAACACTGGCTCTAAACTATCGGAACAATAGCGGACGCCCGTATGAAATATTTCTCCGGCGAGCATAAAGGCGTATCCAGAGGAAAAATCCCCCATAAATTTGATCATGTTTTGACTTTTACACATTCTGATCACAAGGCATAGGAAAAGTTCTAGCCAGCATGAAGAATAAAAAGTAATGATTTTCTTTGTTTAGAACCAAGATGGCCGCCGTTGCCGGGCGGCGTGACATCAGACTACTGAATCCAATTCCCCCAGCTATTTGATTTTAACCAGTATACTGTCGTACTCTAGAAAGACACGTCGTATATAAAAATTTGGCCAGAAAACTCGTCCTTCAAATATCGATCGATTTAAATGACCCTCATCTTGGCAAAATCTCTCAAACCTGGGACTTCGCAAATTCTTTAACGAAGTCCCGGGTTTAAGAGTTGTTTTTTTTTTTGTTGTTTTTGTTTTTTTCCGTGTCTTTTTTAAATTTAATTTAATTTGGTTAAAAATTTTTTTTGCCAGGTTGGGAGTCACTTTAATCCAATCGATATTTGCAGGACGAGTTTTCTGGCCAAATTTTTAAATACGTGTCTTTCTAGAGTACGGCAATTTAACTGGTTAATGGGCGAGTGATATAAAAATTAAAGAAATAAGTGTGTACATTTATACTTACCTTACCGGAGTTCGCGGGTCCCGATAGCTCAATTGGTATAGCACTCGCTTCACACGCAAAGGGACCAGGATAGATCCCGGATGTAGTCGAGATTTTTTTGGACCCCCTGTCCACCGAGCAGTGAATGGGTGAATGGGTAACAGTCTGTTTGATTCGACGGAAAGTACTTTGCGACAGACTAGCGTCCTATCCAAAGGGTAGCAAGCACTTGCTATTGTCAGTTTCACGCTATAGAAACCGGGATAAACTTCGGCTCTATGGGCCAAATTGCTCTGGAGGACTACTTTTAACCGGCGTTCGTCTCCCTACAGAGGTTGAATGTCATTGAACTCCATTCTTCACGCTCAAGGGCCATTACCTTACCTTACCGGGGTTCCGTCTCCTTACAGAGGTTGAATGTCATGGAACTCCATTCTTCACGCTCAAGGGCCATTACCTTACCTTACCGGGGTTCCGTCTCCCTACAGAGGTTGAATGTCATGGAACTCCATTCTTCACGCTCAAGGGCCATTCTCGAGCCGTCGATTATCTTTTTGCCAGTTGCCTCCACATTTCCTATCCAGGACTTCCTTGGTTTGCCCCATTCCTTTCTGCCAGCTACTTTTCCATCTAGCACTGATTTTTTGTACGGTGTTGCGTCTCCGAACGTGTTCATAATAATAGTTCAATTTTCTCATTTGAACTTCTTTGGCCTTCATCATTAAGAACCAGAATGTTTGATTTCTTTCTGATCCATGGTATTTTCAGACAATTTAATGAGCTTTATATAGCGCAATATCCACTAAATGTGCTCAAAGCGCTTTACAAGGGGTCCCTGGTCAACAGCAACATTTAACATGTAGGACGGGACATGACGCCTGTTAGGCGATATTACCATTTTTCGGACAAAGACAACGCTGTTAACGGCCAGGTTCTCATTGTACACCTGAGTACGGCGAGAGAACGTGAGTAAAGAGCCTTTTCCAAGGACTCAACTATGCGCAGAGCGCGAGGCTTCGAACCCAGGACCTTCCGATCCGAAAGTGAGTGTCGTACCACTAGACCACATAGCCGCACAGATTTATAGATTATTATATTTAGACCAGCGGAGAGTCCGCAATATTGGCGAGGGAATAGAGGTAATTATGAACAGGAACTCAACTCATCGCAGAGAACACAATACTGCCTGGAAAAACTTATATTTTAAAATTTGGCCAGAAAACTCTTCCTTCAAATATCGATCGATTTAAATTACCCTCATCCTGGTAAAAAAAAAACAAACTCTCAAACCTGGGACTTCGCGAAGTATTCCTTAAGGTCCCAGGTTTTCTTACAGTTAATTTGTATCTTTGTCTTGATTATGAGCTTCGGCGGGCTTAAAGAATTTACTCATAGCCACCTTTTGAACATGCCAAGTAGCCAAATAAGTGGATCTCACTTTCCCGAGCACTCATCACAATTTTTTTAAACACAATTATAGGAGGAATCACATTGCCATACTTGGTGACTAGCTGTATAGATAGTCGAAGATGACGTCACTCGGGTCTTTGTTATTGTTTTTTGCCATCCGCGTTTATGAGTCATGCTCACTGAACTGTATTAACCTGACTATAAACGTTCATGGATACACACAGTTTTGTGTGTTGGTCCGTTATACTTCCGGATGGCAATGTTATGAGCTTCTTGGCCAAGCGCATACTATCTATATTAGATTTCAACAACCTAGGTTAAAATTGTGAGTGCGTCTATTTCTTAATTTAATCTGTGGGGCCGATTGTTTCGAGTAGCAGGCATGTACTGAAGTTGGCTCTGGATTTATTCCAACTTGACATTCGACCTTGACCTTCATTGATGTATGTTGGTCACGGATGTGATGGCAATCGGCTTTATCAATGCATCATTTATTTATAATGTGTGTTAGTCTCTATCTTTGTTAGTCTTTCATTATTGCTCCGAGAATACTTGTCTGTTTTGTATCTATTGATCCTATGCGTTTCGATAAATTACTCACGAGGACTGCTAGTTATCTATTTCTTCTATTCCACGGGGCAGCGTGGCTCAGCGGTACGGGCTTTGCTTCGTACCCAAAAGGTACTGAGTTCGACTACCCACATCGTGTGGCCTTGAGCAAGTCACCTAGCCCAAGCTGACTTTACGGCGCTGCACTGCGGCTGACGCCTGGGTTATTCCAGTCTTCCCTTGGAATAGACCCTAAAGACAAATTTCCCCTTGGAGATGAATAAAGGGAATTTTAACATTTATTTATTATTTATTTCTGCATTAAAGTTTCATATTGCACGTTAATCTCACTCACAATCGCATATGATATATGACCGACTTTGTCCATTACAGCTTTCAATTTTTTAATCAGAAAATTTAATGAACATCGTTTTGTGAAGCTGTCTCTCGTACAGATTGTACCTTTGACCTAATTATGAGCTTAGGCGGGCCTTAATTCTGCAATTATGCGCCATCCTACAACAATATAATATGATAAGAGATTTATGAGCAAGATCAAGGAAAGTTGGTAATATGAAAGCCCATAGATCAAAGACCACGATAAAATGTCTGATCCAGATTTGCATCGTGCGGTCTTGCCACCGCGTTCTGAGGTCATTAAATTTAAATCAGGCCATTTTGGCTTAATATCAAAGGAAACTATTCGTCTTTTTTGGAGAGAGAGAGAGAGAGAGAGAGAGAGAGAGAGAGGGAGGGAGAGAGAGAGAGGAGAGAAAGACAGAGAAGGAGGTAGGGAGGAGAGAGAAAGAGAGGGAGAACGATAAAGACGAGCAGAGAGACAGAGAGAGAGAGAGAGAGGGGTAGGGAGGAGAGAGAAAGAGAGGGAGATAAAGAGGCAGAGAGAGAGAGAGAGAGAGAGAGAGAGAGAGAGAGAGAGAGAGAGAAGGAAAGAGAAAAGATGGTGTGGAGAGATAGAAAAAGATTGAAAGTACTAGAGAGAGAGATGGGGGGGGGGGGGGGGGGGGGGGGCACAGAGGAGAGAAAGACAGAGAGAGAGAGAGAGAAAGAGAGGGAGAACGATAAAGAGGAACAGAGAGAGAGAGAGAGAGAGAGAGAGAGAGAGAAAGAGAGAGAAGGAAGGAGAAAAGATGGTGTGGAGAGATAGAAAAAGATTGAAAGGAAGAGAGAGAGAGAGAGAAGGGGGGGGGGGAGGAGAGAGCCACAGAGCAAGAAAGAGAGAGAGAGAGAGTGGGGGGGGGGGGGGGGGCAGGGAGGAGAGGGACCGAGAGAAAACACACACACACACACACACAGATAGAGAGAGAGAGAGAGAGACAAGGAAAGAGAGAAGATGGAGAGAGATAGAAAAAACATTGAGAGAGAGAGAGGGAGAGAGAGAGAGAGAGAGAGAGAGAGAGAGAGAGAGAGAGAGAGAGAGAGAGAGAGAGAGAGAGAGAATAAATATGACTTAACACCTCTCAATAGTATTATGTTCGGGATGATCCGCCAACGTATTGTACAGCCAACTTAAACTTTAACCAACTCATATAGTGAAGCCAACGTATTGTACAGCCAACTTTACTTTAACCAACTCATATAGTGAAGCCAACGTATTGTACAGCCAACTTAAACTTTAACCAACTCATATAGTGAAGCCAACGTATTGTACAGCCAACTTATACTTTAACCAACTCATATAGTGAAGCCAACGTATTGTACAGCCAACTTATACTTTAACCAACTCATATAGTGTAGCCAACTTATTGTACAGCCAACTTATACTTTAACCAACTCATATAGTTTAGCCAACTTATTGTACAGCCAACTTATACTTTAACCAACTCATATAGTGTAGCCAACGTATTGTACGGCCAACTTATACTTTAACCAACTCATATAGTGTAGCCAACTTATTGTACAGCCAACTTATACTTTAACCAACTCATATAGTGAAACCAACTTATTGTACAGCCAACTTATACTTTAACCAACTCATATAGTGTAGCCAACTTATTGTACAGCCAACTTATACTTTAACCAACTCATATAGTGTAGCCAACGTATTGTACGGCCAACTTATACTTTAACCAACTCATATAGTGTAGCCAACTTATTGTACAGCCAACTTATACTTTAACCAACTCATATAGTGAAGCCAACTTATTGTACAGCCAACTTATACTTTAACCAACTCACATCTCTTCAAGTTAACCAATACAATACCATAAGTTATGGATACTGAAATGATTGACGTTTGCATGTATTTATTTATTACCCTTCTAGTTAACATTTCCATAAATAAATTGAATACACATCCTCACCCCCTCTCCGATTCAGGTAGCTGAAAACAACTCCTTGTTTTTAGTCTTTTGATTGGGATGGTTTGGTCATAGACAGGGTGTCTGGTGTCACTTTCCTGTTTGTATTTTTGTATTTTAGTGTGTATGTGTGTGTGTGTGTGTGTGTGTGTGTGTGTGTGTGTGTCCCTCCAGATATGTGGTGGTGCTATTCCTGAAAGCATATAAACTGCTGGTAAGTGTGTTGGTTTCAATGAACCTGTTATTATACGACAGGTATGGTTAAGCTCTGGGTCAACATGTTTGGCATGACTTGCTCTTGACCAAACAAGAGAGCAATACTCAGTCGAAGAGTAGCAGAGCGCTGATTCATGCTGTTGTCCTTCACGTTTTTGGGTCCGCATCCCATTTGGTGTTAGCGAGTTTTCCCAGTAGGTTGTTCCTTGAGGCTCCTTTTGTGCTTTCATCTTTTTTGTATGTTGGGCAAAGGATGTGGTGCGGTCCAGAGTAACACCAAAATAGATTGGGAAAGTGTTATTTTCAAGTACCACTCCATTCCAGGAAATATTTAAGTTCCAATTTGCTTTATATTTAGATGGAAAATGCACATTTGCGATTTACCTGGGTTTGCATTTATAGAATTTTCTGTATAGTACTCTGTGAGTTTATTCAGAAATGCAAAGTCTGTCTTGAGTGGTTTTGAAGTCTCTGGACTGGTTTGCCAGGCACAAGTCATCTGCATACAGAAATCTCCTAATATTTGGATATTCAGACTGGTCATTTGTATAGATGTTGAATAGAGTTGGCATCAGAACAGATCCATGTGAGAGGCCATTCTTCTGAAAACGCCATTTGCTTTTTCTGGGGTCCGTTTCTACAAAGAATCTTCTGTTGGTTAAGAGGGATTCTATAATCTTTACAATCTTCATGTTATGTCGGGTTTTTTTTCCACTTTAAAGAGGAGGTTTCTATGGTTGACCGTGTCATATGCCGATGTCAGATCTACAAACATCGTGCCAGTGATTTGTTTATTATTCAAATCCATCTCGAATGAATTGGGTCAGGTTAAGTAGTTGGTCGCAGCAAGATTTTCCTGGTCGGGTGATAGCTGTTGGTCTACTGTGATGGCAATTCGAGTCAGTATTATTCGTTCGTACAATTTGTACAGGATGCTAAGGAGAAAAGCTAGACGGTAGCTTTTCTATTTTCTGGATCTTTACGAGGTTTTAACAATGCAACAACCCTTGCTTGATCCCCTCCTGGTAACATTTCTATAGATAGATAAATTAAATACAGATCCCCACCCCCTTCTTGTTACATTTCCATAATAAAATAAGATAAATACACAACCCCCCCCCCCCCCCCCCCCAATTCGTAACATTTCCATAAATAAATTGAATACACAAACTCTTTCTCCTTGTAACATTTCCATGAATAAATTGAATACAAGAACTCATCCCCTACTTGTGACATTTCCATAAATAGATCTTTATTTTAAAATTCTTTTTTCTTTCCTTCTCAAGCGTTGACCACATCACCATAGCGATGGCGGAGTCTGCGAAATCTGGTGAGGAGAAAGAGAAACCGATGAATTATCACAGTTACTTAATGGTGAGTATTGATGGTATTGGTATAGAATGAACGAAGATGACGTCGCTCAGCTCTTTGTCGATGCTTGTATAATATACCGCCACTTGGGTGATTAGTTTACACTTAATTCTGTTGACCATGCCGTAAACGTTGAAGGATACACATCGTTTTGTGTGCTGGTACAATTGAACTGTCAGGAAGAACTAGTGAGTATTTTAATTAAACGCATTCCATCAATACATAAAACTACTCACAAGGTGTACCTGCCAGATCAAACGTACCATACACATTTGTCGTCTGATTGATAGAATTTAGTGAGAGCTAATCACCAAAGTGGCGTTCTGAAAACATCTCAAAGACCTGAGTGACGTCGACTCCACTTATTTTATGGCTGTGTGTCAGTTGGGCAAAGCTGAATAGTCTTGGCTTCGTACCCCTGAAAGTTCCGGGTTCAAGTCCCGTCCGCAGCGTTCTGTGGCCTTGGGCATGACATTTCGCCAGAGCTCGCTTACTCGCGTTGTTGCACCGCCACTGATGTCGGGGAATTTCAATCTTCCTTGAAGTATGCCATATATGGAGGGGGGGGGGGGGGGGGGGGGTCGCTAGCTAACTAACCAACAGCAAACTTCACCTGAAATGATACCAGAATTATTTTTATTTCCGGCAAATGATTTTTGTGTGCTTTTCTTCATAGTACTGTATTAGTTTTCTCCCCCCCCCCCCGCCCCTCCCCCCTTCCCATTCCAGCTGGACAACGTACTTAGCAGTCAACGATTGAAATCTGAAGAGAACAACAAGAAAGTCCACGATGAACATTTGTTTATCGTCACACATCAAGGTAAACAAACTTGAACTTGAGCTTATGAAGATGACGTCACTCAGGTCTTTGTTATTGCTTTTTGCCGTCTGCGTTTATGAGTAATTCTCATTAAACTGTATTAACCAGTCTATAGATAGTATGTACTTGGCTAAGAAGTTCAAAACATTGCCATCCGAAAGTATAACTGGCCAACACACAAAACTGTGTGTAACCGTGATAGTTTATAGTCTGGTTAATACAGTTTAGTGAGAATTACTCATAAACGCGGATGGCAAAAAATAATATTAAAGACCTGAGTGACGTCATCTTCGAACTATCTATAAACGTCTAAGGTTATACTAGTTTTTGTGTTGGCCCGTTATACTTTCCGATGGCAAAAAACAATAACAAAGACCCGAGTGACGTCAACTTCATTCTATCTTTTCAGATAATGTGCGCTTGTCTTAGAAACTCACAACAATGCCACCCGGAAGTATAACGGACCAACTCACAAAACTATGTGTAATCTTGAACGTTTATAGTCTGGTTAATACAGAGGCAACGTCTGGACCAGAATTTATTTATTTTCCACTATCACTGTTACCCATCTGGCCACTTACCACGCTTAACGTTGTTTGACTTTTGTGACAAGACGAGAGCCCCCATCCTGCTGAACCAACGAGCCTCGCAATGGCTTCATCGAGTGAATGCGTCTCTTATCTGCTTCAGTCCCTTGAACAGCGAATTAACAAAATTTCAAGTACCCACTGTTATCTCAAGTGTTTTAGCTTATCATTTATTTGAGTTTGTGCGGTTCTTTGGTCTAGTGGTATGACTCAAACAAACAAACAAACAAACAAACAAAAACCTCTCACTCTCTCCCTCTCTCGCTTTCACAAACATAAACACACATATCTGGGTGGGGTTCCTGACCTCCCATAGTGGGAAGGGAGGTACATACAGTGTCCTCTATCCCCCTTTATTTATTTTCCAACATGCTTTCTGTCTAGGTCTTGGAATGAGATTACCTGGTTTTGTCCTGGCCCTGGTCGGAGTCCTGGCTGAGAGTCCTGAGAGGGAAACAGTCAAATGCATAGTTATTGTTTTGGGAGATGATATTTTTTTCCTTGTAAATTATCTCTCTGTTATGTATTATTATATTTGTTATTTTGAATGTATAATGTAAGCATTTGAGTGTATTCCTCTTTGTTGGATTTTGTGCTTGTGTCCGGATGAGACTTATAGGTGATCTCAAACTAAGTACATTGGTGGTAGTGCTCTTGGAATCTACATCTGATCCCTATTTGTTCCCAGTTCCCCTTTGTCTTACTTTCTCGTGGGTGCTTTAATTGTAATTCTAGAACTTCCGACTATCCCATATTCTTCCATTTTACTGGCGCTGATATAATCTAAATGTGTTGCGAGCGCCGTAAAACCCTTAAAAAACAAAACAAAAAAAAAAACAACAAAAAACGAGCAAACACACATATACATACATACCAACACGCACTTTGACACACGAAATATGCACAGATGACACCCACTACACACACAATACAAACACACCACATACACTCTCACACACAGACATACACACACACACACACACACTCATACTACACATACCAACACGCCACATACACACACACATACAATACAATACAAACATACCACAAATACACGCGTACACTTACACACACACACACAAACATACACACATCACCAGGGCATTCGATGGAAATAAAATAAACACTGCAAATAACATTTTGTCCACTTCACACCTTGATTGGCATCTGGTTGTTTTGATAGCACCATACATAAATAGCTATTGTCACAGTCTGTGTGTGTGTGTGTGTGTGTGTGTGTGTGTGTGTGTGTTTGACTTTGTGGTCTTATATGGTATATGACACTCACCTTCGGGCCTGTAAATTGATAGTTCGAATCCTGCTGTAAGTGGCCAAGGTTAAGTCCATATTACAGGCCCTTTATTCATACCCCACGCCCTTTACTTAGGTGTAAAATGAGTACCTGTCTGACAACAGCGTTGTCTTTGTCGAAGAAAATTGCACGAGGGCCTGGTCGGCGTCATTAATGTCTCGTTTTTCATTTACCCATTACGATGTATTTGCATTTGCGTGATGCTGTAGAAGTAGAAGTTGAAGAAGGAGAAGAAGAAGATTTCATAAAGTGGGCGTCAGAGCACAATAATTGTTACGTCATCATTAAAGGGATTGTGCGTCTCTGTGGTCTAGTGGTATGGCACTCGCTTTCATTTCGGCATGCAACGCATGAAACAATTAGCGCGAACTGACGTATATTGGCCAGGTATTGATTCTGACATCGTCAATACGTGTCGTGGATGTGTTACGTGTACAGAACATCAAAACAACCCACCAAAGGAGCCAAACCATCCATGGATAACGCCAGACTCACCGTGGAGTCGAGTACACATCGATCACGCAGTGAATTTTATGGGTAATAATTGGGTAGTAATGGTCAACGCCTACTCAAATGACCCATGCATTCATGCAACCAGCTCGACGTCAACGAAAGCAACAACTATCATTCTGGAAGAGGATTTCGCTCACTTCGGCTTTCCTCACGCAATCGTATCGGATGACGCAGAATGCTTCACTTCTGACGAATTTCAGACATGGTGTAGGGAGAGGGGAATCAAACATCTCACTGGAGCTCTCTATCATCCCGCTACAAACGGTGCAGCAGAACGACTTGTGGGAAGTTTTAAAAAGGCTTGAGAAAATCGTCTTTTCCTCCAAGACAATTCGTGCAGCAAGTTCTTATGCAATATCGTCGCACACCTGTAGCTTCTGGTTCGTCACCGAGTGAATTGCCTCATGGACGTCAAATTCGTACATTGATTCATTGTTCGACACACTTCGCCCGTTACCCACCTAAAATTCCAAAATAGCAAGCAAAAAACGCGTCATGAAGTTGGGACAGACATTTATTCCTTACGTCTTGGTACTCGAAAGGACGGAGAGGCGAATGGGATTCCCGCTGCTGTCACCAAAGTGTTGGGACCCCGTCATGGCATGATAACACTGTGGAAGCATCATATGGAACAGATAAGACCACGTTACAACCTTCCTCGCCAAAACGTACCGGCTTCAGCAAATGCTACCATACAGGGCGATTTCGTTACTAATCCTATCTGTGATTGTTGCCTTGTCTTGAGAGTACATGTTTCAATTACTTACAATAATAGGCCCATAACAATTTGGGTTATCAGACCTGTAAATAACAAGTCACCTCCCCCCCCCCACCCCCCCCACCCCCACCCAGCCCCTTAATCTGATGGACTTTGAATTACGTGTATGCTGTAAACTTATGAATCACAGGAATAGGTACAAATGTAAGAGGTTGGGTAGGGCCAACGTGACGTTATTTGCAGGTCTGATAACCCAAATTATTATGGTCTCATTGTTGTAATGGAAATTACTCTCAAGCCAAGCTAAAATATTGTCCATTACATCAATGTTAAATCAAGTCCATAACGGGACAGAAAACGTCATTATTGACGTCACACCCTCTACTCTTCCGGTTCCAAAATCGCTGGAAGTGTGTAAGTAACCAGTCCTTCGGAGGACAAATTTATAATGAGGTTACATACTGAATCATAAGGTGACATAACTATTTTGGTAGCAAGCTGTACCGGCAGATTCTTAACGATTATGGGACGTAAAAGAGCGAGGATGGATTATCTTTCTTGACGACCAGCATTTAGATAGACTAGAAAATAAGATGCCATCACTCTGACACCGGAAGAAGATCAATTAAGCAAGGATAAACACGTTAAGTGGATATTGCGCATGCGCTATATAAAAAAGCTCAAAAGGAAGAAAAAAAAAAGCTAAACATCCAATCCTCCGGAAGAGTGATTTTACACTTCCAATGAGATTGGAACCAGTTTTATGACATGGCTCTTTTGTTCCCTATTGCGTTCTGTTCTCATCAGACGTGCAAATAAGTACACATAGAGTAGGGCCGACGTGCACTTATTTGCAGGTCTGATACTGATAACCAAATTCCTTATGGGATCATTGCTGTAATGGAAATCGCAAAAATTGACACCAAATATTGTCCATTACAACAATGTTAAACTAGGCCCATGAGTGTGTTCGGATGTCAGACCTGCAAATATATATATATATACATGTCGTTTTATTTCATTAAACAAAATTATTATTATTATTATTATTATTATTATTATTATTATTATTATTATTATTATTATTATTACTACTACTACTACTACTACTACTACTACTACTACTACTACTACTACTACTACTACAACTACTACTACTACTACTACTACTACTACTACTACTACTACTACTACTACTACTACTACTACGACTACTATTACTATTAGTGGTTTTACACATTCAATGAGATCGGAACCCGTTTTTTGCAATGCTTTTTTCTGATTTAATTCAAGTATTAATTCCAACCAATCATATCGTCATCCCGTGTCCCCAGCCTATGAATTGTGGTTCAAACAGATTATCTATGACGTGGACTCGGTCCGAGAAATGTTCATGTTGCCGGTAAGTGTAGACTTCGACTTTGGGTTCATGACTGGATGATGAACAAAATAAGAATTGAAGTATTTAATTTATCGTTTGATTTTAGCGTCAAGTTGATTATCAAGTAAGGTGCCGTTTTTTTTAAAGCTGTTGTTGTGTTCATATTTGTTCTGTTGTTGTTATTATTATTATTATTATTATTATTATTATTATTATTATTATTATTATTATTATTATTGTTGTTGTTGTTGTTGTTGTTGTTGTTGTTGTTGTTGTTGTTGTTGTTGTTGTTGTTGTTGTTGTTGTTGTTGTTGTTGTTGTTGTTGTTGTTGTTGTTGTTGTTGGTGGTGGTGGTGGTGGTGGTGGTGGTGGTGGTGGTGGTGGTGGTGGTAGTGGCGGTGGCGGAGGAGGAGGAGGTGGTGGTTGTTGTTGTTGGTGTTGTTTTTATTATTATATTATCATTATTATTATTATTATTATTATTATTATTATTATTATTATTATTATTATTATTAGTATTATTATTATTATTATTATTTAATACCATTTTCAGGTACTCGATGAAAGCAAGAATCTTCTGATTTTGAATCGCTTGGGACGAGTTGTTTTAATTTTGAAGGTAAGATTGATAACGAACCTGTAATTGTACATTATAATATCGCATAACAGGCGTTTTGTCTCGTTCTACATGTTACGTGTTGCTGTTGTTGGTCATGGACCCTTTGTAAAGCGCTTTGAGCACATTTAGTTGATATTGCGCTACATAAAGGCTCTAGTTAGTTGTTACTGTTTCATATATCGTGATATTATACATTGTCAAGTCTTTTCATTGTCAATTCAACTTAAATTTTATCAATAAATTCAAGATTACAATTTTATAAGTTTGTAGGTGTGCAGCTATGTGGTCTAGTGGTATGACACTCGCTTTCGGATCGGAAGGTCCTGGGCTCGAGCCTCGCGCTCGGCGCATAGTTGAGTCCTTGGAAAAGGCTCTTTACTCATTTTCTCTCACCGTACTCAGGTGTAAAGGAGTACCTGGCCGCTAACAGCGTTGTCTTTGTCCGAAAAATTGTAATATCGTCTAACAGGCGTTATGTTCCGTCCTACATGTTAAATGTTGCTGTTGACCAGGGACCCCTTGTAAAGCGCTCTGAGCACTTTTAGTGGATATTGCACTATATAAAGCTCAATTTTAAATTTTAAGTATGTATTGCTTCTTCAATTTAAAAAAAACAAAACAAAACAAAACTGACTCAATCAGATTGATTATTGTTGTTGTTGTTGACTTGTTTAAATCAACGTACACACATTTGCAGGTCTGATAACCAAGTGCGATTATGGGCTTGAATTAACATTGCTGTAATGGACAATATTTTTGTGTTGGTTCGAGAGAATTTCCATTACAACCAATGAGGCCATAATAATTTGGGTTATCAGACCTGCAAATATGTACAAGTCGGTTTAAATATAAGAATGATTTTCATTTAAAGTAAATACATTTGTAATAAAAAAAGCTCTTGTCGTCTTTTAATAGACACTTGATAAAAATGTATTTCTACTATCAATTCTATGAACGTACAGAATACTTTGGAACTCGTACAATAAAATGCAGAAGTCACTAATAAACATAGACTCTGCATTATTAATGTCAGATTTGTTAGAATAAAAAATTACATTTTGAACTCAACACAGTATTTTTAAAAGGTGTTTTTTAATTTTTTAAAAAGAAAAGAAAAGAAAGTAACTTTTACATGTTATTAATTCCATAAAGCTGCTTATACTTGTCAAGAAAATGAATATATGTGACTCACGCGCTCAATCTGGGTTTGTGTGTGTGTGTGTGTGTGTGTGTGTGTGTGTGTGTGTGTGTGTGTGTGTGGGAGGGGGGAGGTAACTATATAATGGATATCGAATTTTAAGAATAAATCACCATAATAATGACATTTCAAATTTTTTTAACAGTTTAAAAAAAAATCTGTATTCATTTTCCACAATGAAAACTTTTTCATTTAATCACATTTTAACATGTAGACTTTCTGTTTTAGCATCTTGTTTACCTCAACGACATAATACTGGTAAGCGGTGTAAGGCCACGTATTACACATCTGTATGATCGTAGCCATCGTAAAGTTATAGCCTGATACTGAAACCCAAAAAGACTGGCATTTTGACGTCATTATTTGTTTGTTTGTTTGTTTGTTGCTTTAGGTCTCTTCCAACACAATTGAGGTTATATGAGAGACCGCTGAAACAAAAAAAACAAGCAATCTAACAAAAATAGTACAAATGTAAATCAAAATCATAACCTAAAGTTATCATAAGCTAAATTATAAATAACCAAGAACAAACAGGCAGAAGATTTACAGAAAAAAAATATCCCCTGTCAAAAATACAATCACAAACCAAAGAAGCAGGATAGGCGAGTAAAGAGAAGAAGAAACGACATCACTATCGGATCGTACGCCCATGAGAACATCATAGGTATATGATTCAAGGGTGATGCTCCCATCCAACCACCCGCAACGTCATTATTTGTTTTTTGCACCGCCTAGTGAGTTGTCGTTAGTAGAGCTCATGGAAACAAGTGGTCCCATTGGTTGAACTATTGAATACAACTCACGATTTGTTTTCATTTGTGGCCAAAGACTGGCATTTTGACATCATTTTTTGGTCAGTGTCAGGCCATAACTTTACGAAGGCCACGATATGATACAGTCTCCATCTGAATGTTATAAATATGAAGACAATCGGACTATAACAACCTGTTATTTTTCTTTATTTCTATGTTCAGCTCCTGGTAGATCAAATCCACATATTAGAAACGATGACTCCATTGGATTTTCTTGAATTCAGGTAATAAATCTTGTTTTGATAAAATGTGTCTACGTTTAACTCACTCAACCCTAACACCAACTTTATCCTTAGTTTACCCGGGTTACTTTTACCCCATGCCTATTTATTACAATTTTATGCGACAAATTATAGGCATAGTATCAAATCTAGTGTTTTTAGCTTTTTGCATGTTAATGATAGTTGAATAAAACTATCTATGTACATGCTCATTTTTAATACATTGTTTCCAATTTTGAAAAGTAGGAAAAATTTCTAGGATTGAGTGAATTAACTGTCTCCTTACCAGCCATTTTCAGTAGTTCCTAAAATGTCATGCCTACCCTAAAACCATGAAAAACAGGCTTTACAAGACAACATTAAGTTCTTATAAATTAACTCATTCAACCCTAACACCGACTATTTCAGTGGTTTTTCCGGTTTACTTTTACCCCATGCCAATTTATTACATTTTTTGAGACAAATTATAGGCGTAGTGTCAAAGATAATGTATTTAGTTCTTTACATGTTAGTGGCAGTTGAATAAAACTACCTATGTACATGCTCATTTTTAATACATTTTTTTCCAATTTTGAAAAGTAGCAAAAATCTCTAGGACTTAGTGAGTTAAGCAAAGATTTCCCTTCAAGTTTGTGATACTATACAAAATAAATCTGAGCAAGAAAAATGTTTATTGTGTCGTAACAAATGTGATGTCTTTCATGTGCGGCTATGTGGTCTAGTGGGTATGACACTCACTTTCGGATTGGAAGGTCCTGGGTTCATGCCTCGCGCTCGTCGCGTAGTTGAGTCCTTGAAAAAGGCTCTTTACTCACAGTCTCTCACCGTACTCAGGTGTAAAATGAGTACCTGGCCGTTAACAGCGTTGTCTTTGTCCGAAAAATTGTAATATCGCCTAACGGGCGTAATGTCCCGTCTTACATGTTAAATGTTGCTGTTGACCAGGGACCCCTTGTAAAGCGCTTTGAGCACATTTTGTGGATATTGTGCTATATAAAGCTCAATATTTTTTTTTTTAGTTGGTAAGGAGAGGGTTAAGGGTGAACATTAGAATGGTTATCCAAATTTAATAGAAATAGTCAATCAACCATTTTGATTATTACGTAAATCACTCGACTTATTCCTCTTGGTCCTTGTTGTAAATAACAATGTGAAATTGAATGTAAGCTTCAATTTAATTACAAAAACAGATCAAATGCATTTGATCTGTTTTCGTAATTAAATTGAAGCTTACATTCAATTTTACATTGTTATTTATTTCTTCGAGCTTCGAGCAGCAACATTTACATTGGTCCTTGTTGGGACATTTAACAATGAAAAAATGGAAAGAACAAATGGGGCCCAAGGAGCCAGTCTCTATATATAGTATGCGCTTGGCTAAGAAGCTCATAACATTGCCATCCGGAAGTATAACGGACCAACACACAAAACTGTGTGTATCCATGAACGTTAATAGTCTGGTTACTACAGTTCAGTGAGCATTACTCATAAACGTGGATGGCAAAAAAACAAGAACAAAGACCTGAGTGACGTCATCTTCAAACTATCTATTGGGTGAAATCGCTATTGTCCTTTTCACGCTATAGAAACTGGATAAACTCCGGCTCCTTGGGCCCAGTGGCTCTGAGAGACTACTAAAAAAAAAAAAAAAAATTTTCTGTGCCTCTAAGCAAAGTACTACAAATTAAAAAACCTCTCTTATTTATTGTTTTTTGTTGTTGGCTGAAGAAGGGTTTTGAGCTCCAAACGTTCCATGTTACGTATTTTGTTCTTTTTTTGAAGCTGTTATATATAATCAGTTTTGTTTATTACTTTTTAGGTTGTTTAGTATAATGGTTTGATCTCGTTTATTGCAGAACACAGCTTGCGGCAGCCTCCGGTTTTCAAAGCTTACAGTTTCGGCTTTTAGAAAACAAACTTGGAGTTCAAGATGTAAGTATTTTGTGGATGGCCACGTCGCCCTCTTTTGACAGGCTTTGATAATACTCCAATCTGACATCATGTTTTACTTCTTTTATGGAGACAACATCTCCTAAATCTGATCACCGCCATGTCGTGATGAGTTGTTGCGTTGCTTATGCCCAATCAGAAGGGCCAGAATGTCTCCCAGTGAATAGTCTCAAAGAAGGTTTACGACTGAAGAGCGGTATGCAAGCACCTATATATTGGTTTGCATGATTAAAAGTTACGGGCAAGGCACCATAAGATATCGTCGCTTAGGCATTCCATGAAGGAATATAGATAATTCATCAAATTCATGATGTTTGATGTCAACAGGAATCACTCATGTTGTCCAAGTGAGCAAATTGGGGGTTATTAATCTTGCCCAAGGAAAAAATAAATTAAAGTTCCTGAAGTGGGGCTTAAACCTGGGATCTTCCGGATCACAATGCAATGCCTTAACTACTCAGCCATTTCACCCCCTTTGCATGAATAATTCTTTATAAAATGATGATCACTCCTAGGCTTGAATAAGAGCTCACTCCCTCTATCCTAGGCATGTGTGGTAAGACTTTTATTATCGAGATGTGTCTGATTAGCCAGCACCTATCCATCCCCCTCCCCCTCCCCCCCATCTTTGTTATCTGGACAGTAATAATAATAATGCTGATAATACTGAAAACTTATATAGTAAATTGTACCAATACGACTAGGCTTCAATTAAAACGACAGTCACTTTTCTGCTACTGCTGTCGTGGTGAGAATAGTTAGTTCTTTCTCTCCTGTCTCTCACGCCACCTCTTGCATCCACATGCAACATCCTCTCCATACCTTGTTTCCACATTTTAGAAAATGTGATTTTTCGTAACCTTATATTTTTGCGTCTTGTTGTTTTGTCTCCTGACGCAGGCCTAGGGCCGAAACGTTGTTTGTTTTGTGTAGTCCCTTTTTATACGAGTCACATTTACTCACTTCATTTTTCTCCCCATTCAAAATATTGACCATTTCACACATTTACTCACTTCATTTTTCTCCCCATTCAAAATATTGACCATTTCACACATTTACTCACTTCATTTTTCTCCCCATTCAAAATTTTGACCATTTCAGTCTTCGCGAGTGAAATACAACCAAGAACACTACACCAAGGTCTTCTCTGCCCCCGACCAAGTCAAGATGTTGAATGACTCGGTCACACAGCCATCTTTGTTCCAGCTAGTGGAGGTACTACATGAAAGATCAAATAAAATGTGTCAGTGCATGGTATAATCAGTCGGAGGGTGAAAATTTTGGATTTGCATTTTTTTTCTCTTTTATTTTCTGAAAGAATATGCTCAACAGAGCATTTTAATCTTTATTTGAAGTAAATCGGGTGATTTTTCATGAAGTGATGGTCAGATGTATGGGAAAAGTATCCAGCAACTTTTCTCAAATTTCATACTTTTTCAACTTGACTAGCTGTAATAAATATTTAGATGTGAAATTAAGCTTTGATATTTCCCGATGTACAAAAAGGGTTGATTTAATCCTTTATGACAGGAACTCATCTTTGATAAAAATTGATCTTCCAACTAAACTTGGCAATATCTCAGTTCAAACCTTTTCACCATCCGACTGATTATGTCATTAACTGTCACAAATTATAAATATGATCACTTATATAGCGCAATTCCACAGATTTACATTGGTCAATGCACTTCACAATGTTTCATTTATTCCCCCAGCTGGGCGGGTGGTTGGATGGGAGCATCACCCTTGAATCATATACTTATGATGTTCGCATGGGTGTACGATCCGATAGTGATGTCGTTTCTTCTTCTCTTTACTAGCCTATCCTGCTTCTTTGGTTTGTGATTGTATTTTTGACAGGGGATATTTTTTTCTGTAAATCTTCTGCCTGTTTGTTCTTGGTTATTTATAATTTAGCTTATGATATCCTTAGGTTATGATTTTGATTGACATTTGTACTATTTTTGTTGGATTGCTTGTTTCTTTGTTTCAGCGGTCTCTCATATAACCCAATTGTGTTGGAAGAGACCTAAAGCAACAAACAACAACAACAACAAATTCCCCCAGCTGGCAGTGTGGAAGCATATTTCCATTTCCCACAGTACCAATCAACTGTTTTAGTTTTAACACTTTTACAGTACATGTCACTGCCTATGACCAGATACTCATTCACACTTGATTCAAGTAATGTATATAAAGTGCTTTACCCAACGACACAACATTAGGACTGTTGTATTCTAATACTCTCACGAGATGTCACTTCCTATAGCCAAGTACTTATTCATACCTGAATCAAGAGGGGTAATGAGTGCAAAGTGCTTTACCCAAGGACACAACATCAGGACTGGAATTTCCCACCACAACTGTCACCCATCCGGCCAATGACCATGTTTAACATTGCTTTACTGTTGTGATGCACGATATACTGTACAGCTGATTCGCATGCACTGCCTACTTGATCTGAGATTCCTGCACTACGTAATGAAAAAAAATTAAATTATTTTACATTTGGCAAAAACACGTTTAATAACTCTTTGGAAAAGAACAGTATAAGTACCATCTTTATCGAAAATAAGAATTATTATTATAATAATGATAATAATAAAAATAATAATAATAATAATAATAATAATAATAACAATAATGATAATAATAATAATGATAAAATTTTGTTAAATCTTACATTGGTTCATCTGTTTTCTCCATGACTTTATCACTGATTTAGTTGAGTAGATGGGTCTATTAAATTTGGCAGAAAGTAGTTTGAAAGTAGTGTGCTCTCTACTACAACTGGTTACTAACAATTAATACAGTCTATTTAATGATACTTATACTTGGATAGGTCCTGGCTCCATTTGGCTGTGTGGCACTAAAAGACTTTTTTAAATGCAATCATCATCATCCATCGTGGCTTGTGCTCTTGAGCACGTTGCCGGTCAGCTGTCTCCATGAATCACGATCCTCTGCAGTGCGCATGAAATCTGCGTTGCTTTTTAAATCACATTTGGCCATTCTTAGGTTATTTAGATAAGTCATTCCTTGTCTTCCTCTAGCTCTCTTTCCTTCGATCATCCCAGATGTTACCAACTTTTCTATTCTGTCTCCTCTCCACACATGTCCCAGAAAGCGTAACTGCCTCCTTCTGATGTTATCGATCAGTATTCTTCCCTTTCTCACCTTCTCCAACACTTCCTCCTCGTTCGGACACCTGTCTGTCCATGATGCAATGCATTATAGTCATTTATAAATCACGGATTTTTTTTTGGATTTTTTTTTTGTTTGTTTTATTTTCCAATTAGAAATGGCTGGAAAGAACTCCTGGTTTGGCCGTCAAGTCTTTTCAATTTTGGGAGTTGTACAAGAGGTCAGTTTATAGATGGCTACAGGACACCATCTTGGTTCCAGCTGAGGTATTTAATTTTTTTAATTTGGAATTTTAAAAGATTTTATCTATGTATATTTTGTATAATTCTAGAAATGTTGTTGTAGTTATATGAAAAAATGTTAATGCCCAAAGAAACAAAACGTGGTGACTGAGACAATAAAGATGAATGACTGGGTAGGGTCCTTGACCTCCCATCGTGGGCACGGGGGCACTTACTGCGTCTTCTATCCCTTCATTCTGTTTTCCAACAAGCTTTCTGATAGTAAATTGTTGATTAAAAATTTTTTATCAATAGTGACTACTATTTTTATTTCTTAAAACCTGCGAATTTTTTTAATTTTCAAGTAGACAGGTCTGTTTTACCTCACAATGCACTTACAGTCAGATGCCCTCTTTGATGGCTGAGCAAGGTTTATGACTATATGTTGAGTGAAGTTCAAAACTTTGGGAAATTGTTACAATTTTTTTTTTCATTTTATTCTATTCAATTGAAAAAAAAATGTGTTTTGCCATTTTAGATAAATGATCGCTGATTTTTTAAATTTTTTTTGTTTGTATTTATTTGTTTTGTTTGTTATTTCTCATCATTCATATTAGTAAACCAAAAACAGTAACATTTTTGACCTTTTTTTTTCTCAGAATGCAACAGATGAAAAAACAAAGAAAACTCTACTTGCTGAATACAATAAGCAAAAGGTTGGTTGATTGTTTCATATGGTATGTATGCCGTAGTAGTTGTTCCTCAGGGCCGTAGTTTATCCCGGTTTCACTTTGTGAACTAGAAGTAAACCAAAGGGTATTTTATTTCTAATTAGTAGAAATAGACCAAAATATATTTCTAATAATTAGCAAGTCACTCGCCCTAACACAATGATAAGTTTGTTAACTTTGTGAACTCAAGCCATTAAAAAAATTAAATTTAAAATTCCTACTTAACACATGTCCTGAATTATAATGTAATATATGTATCTATGTATCCTTGCGTAACGTCATGTCACTTTTTTGTACGAGTTGAATTTTAACTTTATCTTTCAATTTCCATTGGACATGTTTGCAATTTTTAGGACGAGTAATTTGCATATTTTTTGCATGCATATTCACCTTATCTTGATGCATATTGTTCATTTTTAAAATGCATAAAACCGCAGGGCCATTATAACCTAAATGTGTTGCAAGTGCCGTAAAACCCTTTAAAAAAACAGTTGCCATTGTCTTACATTTTCATTAGCTTGCTAAGCTAGATCTAATATTTATATCTTTTGACTATCCGTTACTTCTTAGGTCTTTGTTTTTTCTTAAAGTATTTTCTGCCAGATCTTATAGACCCAGCTGTCCAATCATTGCTGAGTGGACAGGGGAGTCAGGAAAAAAATCTTTGCAATAAAGTAGTTATAGAAACTGGGGAAAACTCCGGCTTCATGACCCTAATGGTTCTGAAGACTACTCATTTTTGGGGATGTTTTTGTTTGTTTTTGTTTTGTTTAGTTGTTTTGTTTTTTTTTGGAGGAGGGGGGGGGGGGGGGGGGGAGGGGGGATGTTTCTGCATTGATTTAAAATACAACACATTAAATGAAGTTGAGATGAGTAGCCATAAAAATTGCTGGATTTTCATCGCCATGCTTAAGTCCCTTTGCAGACCTTATAAATCATATTTCAATTTCATTCGAAACAACACTCTTACGATATCCTTTACTGCTTCTAGCAAGATACTTATTAATAATTATAATAATAATAATAATAATAATAATAATAATAATAATAATAATAATAATAATAATAATAATAATAATATTAATAATAGACTGTTGCGCACGGTATCCTCAACAATGAGGCTCTTGGCACTTTATTCATGCCAAATTCATGTGGATTAAGATCTTAACGCTGCCTTATCATAGAACACAAAGCTAGAGCAAGAACAAATTCTTCTGTTTTTATCAACATAAGTGCCTGCTCCACTCACTTTTCTGAATTTATATTCACCCGCAATATCGGAGATTACTCAATGTCTCAATGTTATATGTTCATGTTGAGAATAGAACTTCAGCATCACTGCTGGCTTGTAAACAAACTTCGCGGAGTTGTGTGTCTTGAACCCATGACATCAAGAAGTCGGGACAGGGACTCAGGATGGAAACTACGTTTGAAACTACTTTTTTTTTAGGAGTGGTGGATGGCGTCGATTGCATAGCGTCTCTCTCACGGCCAGGCCGGGTTGTCGTATCAGTATGGTCTTGGGTTTGAGCCCCCATCGTCGTGAAAAGAATTTTATTCTCTATTTTCTACTCACTTCATTTTCTGTAATTATCAGCTTAACCCTCTCCTTACCAACCAGAGGAAAATCTTCACATTCGTTACGATGTAACCATTAATATCACAAAATTAAAAGAAAATATTTTGTTATAGCTCTAAAAACTTGACACTGTAATTTAGAGCTCATTTTGCTTGACAATATTATAGAATTTATTGGTTGCTTTTGCTGTTTGAATTGCTTAATCTATTTTTGTTTAGAGTGAGTGTAAAGTAAAATTTTGGATAAAATTCTGAAAATCGGCTGTTAAGGAGAGGGTTAAGTGCCTGCTCCATTCACTTTTCTGAATCGCAGAGTGGCTATTTTTACAGTCCAGTAAAGATGGTTCTCGAGACTATTTTTTACAGTCATTATCTCGACCACCCTTTGCATTTAGGTCACCAAGCATTATAGGTACCTACGTCATGCTTTGGAGTCTCTTGAACTGTTTGATTTTAGCTTATCATAAAAGTTTTATTTAGCGGGTGGTTGGATGGGAGCATCACCCTTGAATCATATACCTATGATGTTCGCATGGGTGTACGATCCGATAGTGATGTCGTTTCTTCTTCTCTTTACTAGCCTATCCTGCTTCTTTGGTCTGTGATTGTATTTTTGACAGGGGATATTTTTTTTCCTGTAAATCTTCTGCCTGTTTGTTCTTGGTTATTTATAATTTAGCTTATGATATCTTATGGTTATGATTTTGATTTACATTTGTACTATTTTTGTTAGATTGCTTGTTTTTTTGTTTCAGCAGTCTCTCATATAACCTCAATTGTGTTGGAAGAGACCTAAAGCAACAAACAAACAAAAAAAAAAAGTTTTATTTCTCATCCTCACTTGTCCTCTGGTGGAGCATAACAAACAATGACTGTCAATTTAGCACGCTTTGAGTTGAAACCTGCCTTGAGCAATCATTCTCCCATTGGCTTCCATTCTAGTAGAGCCTTTCTTGTTTTGTTTTTTTATAATAGACGAGCCTCGCTATTTAAATGTAAAAATAACCCAGAGAAACATCTTTACGGTAGTGGAAAAAAATAGCCACCGTGTTTCTGATTTAAGTAAGCTTGTATTTCAAGACTAATAGTTTTAGATTTAGCAATGTTTTTGTTTTTTTTCCCTTGTATCTGACAGGACTCATTTGAAAGTATTATGGTGGATGAAAAGTATGCTGCATGCCTGAGTCGAGGCAAGTTTTGATTTGATATACATCTAATTATTTGGGGGGGGGGGGGGGGTTGGAGTTTAAATTTATAATTATTTAAAAGAAATTTTTTTTTTTTAATTTGAGCTTTATATAGCGCAATATCCACTAAATGTGCTCAAAGCGCTTTACAAGGGGTCCCTGACCAACAGCAACATTTAACATATAGGACGGTGTGGCGACCAGTTATGTCGGTGCTTCGCACGAACATTTGTCTTACATTTTAAGCACTACGACGCACTTCTATTGTATTCAATGTTTACTTCCGTTTTCTTAGTCTTGTACGGTTCGTCCTCTGATCCATACAATCAATCCAAGTTCTATCAACTATTAAACGTTAGCAATAATCTATACACGGATTTTGTTATTACTTTATTGTATCATTACTGACTATTTCTACATTGGTGACCCCGACGCGGATACGTAAAATGGCTCAACCAGATCTCTCACAACAAGTCGCGAATTTGACAGGCCAACTACAGGCTCTTGCTGCTTCCACCAACTTCCGTGAACAACAAATCAACTCTGTCTCCATCAAGCTCCCGGAATTCTGGACTAAATCACCAGAGGTTTGGTTCGCAAGAGTGGAGGCACAGTTCAACACCAAGAAAATTACTCAGGATCAGACAAGGTACGACTATGTTGTCAGTTCTCTTGACATAAATACTGCAGAAGAAATTCAGTCACTGCTAGTAAACCCACCACATCTTGATAAATATGGCAGCTTAAAAAAAGCCTTGATCAAGACCTTCGGCAAATCCCAGACCCAGAAAGACACAGAACTCCTTAATCTTAATGGTCTTGGTGACAAACGCCCAACTGCTCTACTGCGCAAGATAAATGCACTGAATGATGACCCTGTCACTCTGAAACGTGCATTATTTCTCATGAACCTTCCCCGGACATTCGAGGCATTATAGCCGGGCACAATCTTACAGACACAGAAGAATTGGCTGAGGCAGCTGACAGGATCTGGGAGACACGCATGTCCGGTGTGCAACATATTTCCTCATCACCATTCCTGACTTACCCTCAGCAGGATGTAACAACCACACGACCACAGTCAGAGGAGACTGTTGCTGCAATTAAGACAGTCCGCCAACGTGGACAGCCTCTTCAACATAGCATGCCCAACTCTATTTGCTATTATCATCAACGATTTGGACCAGACGCCCGTCGCTGCCAAGATGGTTGTAAATTTTCCAGTTTACTCAAACTCAAAGGAAACAAACAAAACTTGGCTTCTTCGGGAAACGCTTCGGCTGGCAGATGAACGTGGAATCGGTCAGCAATCCAAATTCAAACACGTTTTCCATTTATGATAGACGTTTGGGACAATCTTTCTTGATCGATACTGGTGCTGATGTTTCTGTATACCCCGCCTCAACTCAAGACCGCAGAACATTAACACCTTCTATTACACTCTCTGCTGCAAACGGAACATCAATCAAAACCTGGGGTAAACGCACCATCACTTTAGAAATAAAATCTAATCAAGTCCTCAATCACGAATTTTACCTGGCAGATGTGACACGTCCCATCCTGGGTGCGATTTCTTTGTTTCTAACGCCCTGATAATTGATCTAAAAGGAAAACGACTCTTGTCTATGGACAACATTTCTGTTCCACTTAAATATACTAATTCACCCATAAGCCTTGCCGGCCTCTCAGTGCACCCAAGTACTGCATACTCTGACCTCCTTCAACAGTTTCCAGACCTTGTCATTCCCCAGTTTAACTCATCTCGCAACAAACACGGCGTGGAGCATCACATAATCACCAATGGGCCACCCGTCCACGCTCGAGCGCGCCGTCTCAATCCAGAAAAACTGACTGCAGCAAAGGCTGAATTCTTCAAGATGGAGCAGATGGGAATCATCCGTCGCTCTAAATCAGCATGGGCATCCCCTCTACATGTAGTTTCCAAATCAGATGGCCAACTGAGGCCTTGCGGTGACTACAGACACCTCAATGTTGTGACCAAAGATGATCGGTATCCTCTACCTCATATTCATGACTTCAATAGCCGCCTTTCTGGATGCAACACCTTTTCCAAGATCGACCTGATTAGGGGCTATCATCAAATTCCCATGGCAGAGTCGTCAATTCCAAAAACAGCAATCATTACGCTATTTGGGTTGTGGGAATTCGTGCGGATGCCATTTGGCTTGAAGAACGCTGCCCAAGCATTTCAAAGACTCATGGATGGCATTTTGAGAGACATACCTTTCGCTTTCGTCTATGTTGACGACATTTTGGTTGCCAGTCATTCACATAAAGAACATATTGAACACTTACGGGAACTTTTTCAACTCCTCTCTACAAACGGACTTGTGATCAACAAGGCGAAATGCGTTTTCGGTGTTAGCGAGTTGGATTTTCTTGGCCACCGTGTGACTGCTGAAGGGATTCTTCCACTACCGGACAGGGTGGCCTCTCTACGTGACAGTGCCCCTCCCACTGACCGTGCCGGCCTTCAGCGATTCCTTGGCTTGCTAAACTATTACCACAGATTTATCCCACACGTGGCAGACTTCCTTGCCCCACTACATTCTCAGGCAAGTGGCAAAGGACAATCCATCGTGTGGTCTGATGACTGCAATACGGCGTTTGAAAAGGCCAAGGAGGCTTTGAAACACGCTGTTCTCCTTCACCATCCCCTACCAAATGCCCCAACAAGTCTTACAGTTGACGCTTCCAACTCAGCTGTCGGTGCACAACTTGAACAAAAGCAAGGTCATAACTGGGTCCCGCTTGCCTTCTTTTCTAGGAAGCTCTCAGCCACAGAAAAAAAAATACAGTGTGTTTGACCGCGAACTGCTCGCCGCTTACAGCGCTGTCAAACACTTCAGGCATTTCCTGGAAGGTAGGGCATTTACATTATTCACAGACCACAAACCACTTGTCTTCGCTCTCATCAGTCAAACTGACCGCTCGCCTCGACAAACAAGACACTTGTCTTACATCGCCGAATTCACCACTGATATTCAGCATATCACAGGTCAATTTAACGTGGTAGGTGATGCCTTCTCGCGTTTTAATATTATGACGCCCACAGCCACATCTGTTCCATTATTGATTTCACTAAACTTGCATATGACCAGGTTCACTCACAGGAAATGGAGTCTTATCGCAAATCTACCACAGGTCTTACACTTGAGAACATTCCATTTGGTTCATCCACAGTCTTGTGTGACACTTCAACAGGCGCAACACGCCCCATTCTTCCAACGTCATGGAGTCGACAAATTTTTGACCAGATTCACGGTCTCTCCCACGCCGGCGCACGGCCCACACAACGCGCCATCAGTCAACGTTTCGTTTGGCATGGGATGAAAAGAGACATACGTAAATGGTGTAAAGAGTGTCATCATTGTCAATCTTCCAAAGTGCATAGGCACACCCGAGCACCACTTGTCGACCGGCCACTACCAACGAATCGATTTAGTAGCCTCCATGTTGATCTCGTTGGACCACTACCCATCAGCCAAGGTATGACTTACTTGTTTACAGTCATCGATCGCTTCACGAGGTGGCCAGAGGCAATTCCTCTTCCAGATGCTCATGCTTCTACCTGTGCTCAAGCTTTGATACACCATTGGATTTCCCGATTTGGTGTTCCTGAAAACATTACTTCCGACCGTGGCGCACAATTCACATCGGCACTTTGGACAGAGTGCAACAGGTGTTTGGGCATCAACGTCAACCGAACAACCGCATATCACCCTCAAGCAAATGGGATGATTGAACGATTCCATCGCCAACTGAAGGCAGCACTGAAAGCCCGGACCACAGGCACAAACTGGTATTCGGAGATACCCATTGTGTTGCTGGGGATTCGAACATCCTGGTGAGAGGACTCTGGCTGTTCCCCCGCTGATTTAGTCTACGGTTCAACCCTTCGTCTTCCAGGAGAGTTTTTGTCGTCGACTGGTCCTGAAACATCTACACCAAAGTCAGAATTTGTTCAGCGGCTACAAAACACAATACGTTCCATGAAACCACCACCCCCCAAGTTTCACGGCCAACAGTCCACATATGTGCCATCCAACCTGGCATCTACTGGTTACGTTTATGTGAGAATTGACTCGCACAGACATCCGCTCCAGCGTCCATACGACGGCCCTTATCGGATTATTGACAAAAGGGACAAATCTTTCATTTTGGACATGAAAGGTCGCTCTGAAAAGATTTCCATCGATCGACTAAAAACTGCACACCTCTCACACTCAGACACTAACATCAGCCACACAACAGCCAACCCAAAACCATTGACATTACCTCATTCAGATGACACGCAACTGAAACGCGTGAATTCGACCCCTGTCACGGGACGCCTGGAGACAACAACTCGATCAGGTCGAGAATCTCGGCTACCACCAAGATTCCGCTGAACAACTGTTGCGCCCCGCTGGGGGAGGGGTAGTGTGGCGACCAGTTATGTCGGTGCTTCGCACGAACATTTGTCTTACATTTTAAGCACTACGACGCCTTCTATTGTATTCAATGTTTACTTCCGTTTTCTTAGTCTTGTACGCTTCGTCCTCTGATCCATACAATCAATCCAAGTTCTATCAACTATTAAACGTTAGCAATACACGGATTTTGTTATTACTTTATTATATCATTATTGACTATTTCTACAACGGGACATGATGCCTGTTAGGCGATATTACAATTTTTCGGACAAAGACAACGCCGTTAACGGCCAGGTACTCATTTTACATCTGAGTACGGTGAGAGAATGTGAGTAAAGAGCCTTTTCCAAGGACTCAACTATGCGCCGAGCACGAGGCTCGAACCCAGAACCTTCCGGTCCGAAGCGAGTGTCATACCACTTGATCACATAGCCGCAATGCTTTCAGATATGCAGAGCTGCCCACTACCACGAAATATTCGTATTATTACGAAATGAAATTTTGGCTCCCATTTCAGAACTTCATGAGCATCTCTAAGTCATTAAAACTTATTGAAAATGAAGGTTGATGTCGGAGTGCATAATTTTAGGGCTTGTGAAGTGTTATTTCATCATTGTGAGGGTAAATTGTTGAGATATAGAGTTAATTATAGCGACTTTTACTAATTTTAGCACGTAAAACTACGAATTTAAAAATGTTCAGTTGTGTGGCTATGTGGTCTGGTGGTATAACACTGGCTTTCGTATCGTTCGAGCCTCGCTGGGTGCATAGTTGAGTTCTGGAAAAGGCTCTTTATTCACATTCTCTCACCGTCCTCAGGTGTAAAATGAGGACCTGGCCATTGACAGCGTTGTCTCTGTCCGGAAAAATTGTAATATCGCCTAACAGGCGTCATGTCTTATCCTACATGTTAAGTGTTGCTGTTGGTCAGGGACCCCTTGTAAAGCACTTTGAGCATGTTTAGCGGATATTGCGATATATAAAAGCTCAATTAAATTACTCAAGTGGATATGGTGTTTTTATTACGGCGTCTCGTGATTTGGATCTGAAAAGGTGTGGATGAAACAGTGCCGGACAAAGCAGAAAAAAACCCAAAAAAAAAAAAAAAAAAAAATTTTTTTAAACAAGAAAAAGTTATCCCCAAAAATAAATCTGTGCTTGTGTCTTGATGAGACATTTTTAAGTGACCACAAAGCACACACTAATCGGTGTGCTCTTGAAATTTACATCTGTTCCCCATTTGAATTCCTCTTTGTCTTGCTTTTTTTCTTATGCTTATCATTTTTAATCTTAAAATGTTTTGCTACCCATTTTTTCTTCCTATTTATTAGCGCTGAAATTACCTATATATGTTGCAAGCGATGTAAACCCTTCATAACAAACAAACAAAGGAGTTGTCTCTTTACTTTCAACTTTCAGCTTATAAATATTACATATTTGTGCAGCTATGTGGTCTTGTGGTATGATTTGACACTCGCCTTGGGATCGGAAGGTCCTGGGTTGAGTCCTTGGAAAAGGCTCTTTACTCACATTCTGTCACTGTACTCAGGTGTAAAATGAGTACCTGACCGTTAACAACGTTGTCTGTCGGCAAAAATATTTTTTATATCGCTTAACAGGCATCATGTCTCATCCTACATGTTAAGTGTTGCTGTTGGTCAGGGACCCCCTGTAAAGCGCTTTGATTAATTTTAGTGGATATTGCGCTATATATAAAAGCTCAATTCTTTTTACTAAAAAAACATTTTTTTACATCATCATCATCATCATTGCTTTTTTCACCCTGGGTCAGGGTATAGGCCACAAAGTTTCCATCCTTCTCTATCCTGAGCTAACTTTTTTTTTTTATCTCATTCCATGTCTTACCACTTTTCTGTCCTTCATAAATTCTGTTATTCCAGAAACTCTTCGGTCGCCCAAGATTTTGGAATTGGAAGAGTAGAAGGGGTGACGGCACAACTTCTATGCCCTATTTCATTTTTTTATTTTTCATTGATGATTTATTTGCATGCGTATTTTTAATACTTCCTAAAGGAGAGCACCTGATGATTTATTTGCATGCGTATTTTTAATACTTCCTAAAGGAGAGCACCGTTTGAGTCACCAGGCATTTCAAGGAGCTCTTCTCATCTCCCTGTACCACGACCAACCCCGATTCAACCAGCCTTTCAAACTTCTCACTCTGCTCCTGGACATTGATTCACTCATGACCAAATGGAGATGTGAGTAGTACCTCCTTTTACTATTAGAATAATACATAATATGATAGATTGTGTTTTCAGGGGATTTTTTTTTAACCTTTTTTTTTTTTTGCCATACTATTGAGTGAATTCATTTGCTGTCCACTTCAGTCCCTGATTGACAGAGGACTAAATGATAACTGGATGGAAACACAAATGGGTCTAACCATCTTATCTGTGTGGCTTGTAGCAGTCCATGTCTGTTAGATCTGGTGGAAAGTATGAGCGTCCTATCCAAAGGGTAGCAGCAATTGCTAATGTCCATTTAATGCTATAAAAACTTGGATAAAATCCGACTTCATTCATGGGTCTAGTTTTTTTAATTTACGAAATACTATTTGAATGAATCTGCCATATTGAGAAGAATAAAAGAAGTTTCTCAAATTATTTGGAGTCCAAAATTTTGTCATTTAAAATGTTTTTTTTTTGTTGTTAAATTTAATTATCAGAATTTCGTCTATCCAGGCATAAATAACAGACAAGCATTGTATCTAAAGGATAGCAGGCAATTGCTACTGTTCTTCATTTAATATGTATGTTTACATACACTATTTAAACAGTATGTCATCCAACAGATAACCACGTGATGATGGTACAATTGCTACGGTTCTTCATCAAATATGCATGTTCACATAAGCCATTTTAAAACGTTATTTCTTCCAACAGATAATCACGTGATGATGGTGCAGAGAATGATTGGCAGCAAAGTGGGGACTGGAGGCTCTTCGGGATATCAGTATCTCAGATCAACTGTCAGGTAGGTTATTGTACTCTATATCATATGGAAGGTGTCTGGCTCTAGCTGTTTGAAGTGTGAGAAAGGGGATTTTTAGAAAAGTTTGAAAAAAAACACATTGCGGCTTCTGCAATAACACTGAATGTGTATTTAAATCACATGAAATCCCCCCCCCCCCCCCCCCCCCACAATAACGGGATTGTGTTAGTCACAAGGGTAGAGGGGGGGAGCTTGGATTTATTATTCTTCTTCTTCTAGGTTCCATGCCTGGTCCAGGCCTCGGATACTGCATGAATTATCTCTCTCCATTCCTCCCTGTCTCTTGCTTTTTCAAACAGCTCTTGGATTGTTAGGTTGGTGAAGCCCTTCAGTTGGTCTATGAGTGTTTTTCTTTGTCTCCCCGGGCGCGTTTACCAGGTATTTTTCCACAACTTGCCAGGTATTCATTCTTATCTTTCCTTACTATGTGTCCGAAAAAGGATAGTTGTCGATCCGCTATTAAGGGGGCTTGGATTTAATATAATCTAAAAAAAATAATTTTTTACCACGATTGTGCTTTGCTTGCACTGTCAGTGCCCGATGCCCTCGATACATTTCATGATGACCACGCTCTTGACTACATGTCTTTTCATTATTTTGGACACAAGACTTTGAAATCTCCGGTTTAAGACTTTGTTATAGAGCTGGCTTTCTATATTGTCCTAAACCAATGAACCAAAATTTGATGCTATTTTCGGTATTAGTTTTTTAAAAGGAGTCATGTCTTCATAATGGAAAGAAAATGGATGCATTTGTTTTAGAATACTAAATCAATTTTTGATTACTTTCCTCATTTTGATGGGGGTGCAGACGGCTCACAATACAAGCAAAGGGATCCACCCAGATTTGGTCACTAGGTCTGCTGCAAAAGATTAGCATCCAATACAAAGTCTATTATCAAGAAATTGTTACTAACAGTACAGAAACCAGAAACACGTCTCTCCATGAGCCTCAACTCTCTCCTTACCGATAATTTTCAGTATTTTCTCAAAATGGCAGGCTTACCCAGCAGAAAAATGGATTTTTTAAAGTTCAAACAATCTCTCTACAAACAACTTTATGTTCTTATTAATTAAACAAAGATCATTGTGATGTACAAAATAAATCTGAATAAGAAAAAATGTATATTGTCTCGTAATAAATGTGACGATTTTGCTGTAGGTGGTAAGGAGAGGGTTAAAGCTCTGAAGGAGTTTTTTTTTTTAAAACCTCTTCTGGACTGTTTTATGTTGTTTTTTATTTATTTATTTTTTTTTTTTTTTTTGTGTTTTTGAAAGTGACAGGATTGTTTCACAAGCACACAAAAGCCTAAAGACTGAAAAAAAAAAATTAAAATCAAGATTTTTTATCCATGGTAGTTATGTCTTAGCATTGTCTTTGTGAGGTCCTTTGACCTCACATGGCGGGCAGGAGGTCACCTGCCGTGTCATTTATCCGCTTATATCTGTTTTCCAAGTTGCTTTCTATCTTTGTCTTGGAATGGTTATTGCTTGAGGTTGCCCTGGCCCTTGCCAGAGTCCTTAGTTTGGAGGGAAACAATCAAGTGTTTAGTTAGTTTTGGGAGATGATTTTTTTTTCTCCTTATAAATCATCTCTGTTATGTATTGGTGGTTATGTTTTCTGTTTTTGATATAGTCTGTAAACATTCGAGTGTATTCCTCTTAGTGGGGTCTTGTGCAGGTGTCTGGATGAAACTTTTAGGTGATCTCAAACTAAGTACACTGATAGCGTGCTCTTGGAATCATTTCTTCCCTGTTTGAACCAATTCCCTTTCGTCTTACTTTTTCTCATATCCTTTTAACTGTAACGGTGGAATCTTCACCCATTCAATTGGCCCTGGTGCTGGAATGACCAAAACGTGTTGCAAGCCCTGAACTCTTTCAGCGCTGAGGCTATATTCGCATTTCCATCACAAAATGGCTGACACCTGATTGAGGCAGCATGAGAATGACAAGCCATGACAAGTGACATTCAAATTTGGCTCAAAAGCTCAATTAAAATACCCCCCCCCCCCCCCCCCCCCCCCCTTGGGCCAATTGAATGTTCTCATGAAAGAAATGATACCATTGGTTCAATTTATAGTACTTTTTGTAGAAAGTGGGATTGGATTACATTATTATATTTGCCTTTCAAGACCAGCTGCACTGTGCGGCCATTGGCCAGTAGAACAGATTCTGCTCTGGCTACACAGTGCAGCCAATGGTGCTGAAAGAGTTAAAACTCTTTTATAAAAAAAACAACATTACCTTTATATAGATCAATCTCGTTACTTGAAAACTCATTCATTTTTCATCTTCTCTCCGACCAGTGACCGATACAAAGTATTCTTGGATCTGTTCAACATGTCCACATATCTCATCCCTCGAGACTACACTCCACCACTCTCGAGGTCCCTCAAGAGACAGCTCAGCATCCTCATCCACGAGAACACGCCCCGCGATTCCGATGATGAAGACAACCAAGACTCCTCAGACGAGGACGTGAGCAAAGAATTGAACGGTTTGAACTTGGCAAAGGAAAACCAGAAGGTTAAATTCGAAATCTAGATTTTCTTTTAATTGATGTATAATGTTTTGAAATTGTTGATGAATTATATTCAAGGACCAAAGCGTTCATGCTTTCTAACTGCTGACTCGTCATATATGTCAGTGCATGACATAATCAGTCGGAAGGTGAAAATTTAGGATATTTGCATTTTTTTGCATTCTTGAAACAATATGCTCCCCAGAGCATTTTAATCTTTATTTGAAGTAAATCGGGAGATTTGTCAAGAAGTTTTGGTCAGATGTATGGGGAAAGGTATCCAGCAACTTTCTCAACTCAAATTTCATACTTTTTCAGCTGTAAAAAATATTTAGAAGTGAAATTAAGCTTTGATATTTCCCGAAAATGTACAAAAAGGGTTGATTTAATCATTTATGACAAGAACTCATTTTTGATAAAAAAAATTGACCTTGTAACGAAACTTGGCAATATCTCAGTTCAAACCTTTTCACCATCCCACCGATTATGTCATTCACTGTAACATTTTTGTGATGCTCCATGTCTTTCTGGTGTTATGTCGGAATGAACTAAAGGGAGAAAATTCAGTCGAACGTCAACTGGATCAGATCTGAAGAATATAATTGCTTTTAACGATGTTATTTAAAAATTTATTTTACCAAAACAAGAATTTTCCTCAATGTACGCATTTATTTTAACTCAAATCTTGTAACTTGAGCTTAAGGTAAGTTTTAAGCAACCGGTTCATTTCAACACAGTTGGTCACATTTTATTAGTATTATTATTTTATTTTATAATTTTATTTTTAAATACTTTATTTTATTGTTATTATTATATTTTTACTATCAAATAAGTCAGTCAGATAAATTTGAAAGCTCAAAACTTGTTTTATTTTATTGTTGAAAAAAAAAATAGTGTTGATACCATTAATAAATGTAATTGTCTGGAAATGAAAATCGATTATAGTTTTTGTTGGTAAATAGACTTTTTATATATATTATCACATTTATTTGAATTATGCGTTTTTTTAGTGCATTGTTAGGCCCAAAATGACAGCTGATAATTGTTCAAAGAAAACTTTCATTAGAAAATTTTAATTCCTTCTTCATTCAACTCGCTATGCAAACTGGGTGGGGATCCTGACCTCCCATAGCGGGCCGGGAGGTACATACTGTGTCTTCTATCTCCTTATATCTGTTTTCCAACATGCTTTCTGTCTTTGTCCTGGAATGAGGTTACTTGGTTTTGTCCTGGCCCTTTCCGGAGTCCTGGCTGGGAGGGAAACAGTCAAATGCATAGTTATTGTTTTGGGAGATATTTTTTTCCTTGTAAATCATCTCTCTGTTATGTATTGTATTATGTTTAGGTTACATATTATATTATATGATTGGTAAACATTTGAGTGTATTCCTCTTAGTTGGGGCCTGTGCTTGTGTCGATGAGACTTTTAGGTGATCTCAAATTAAGTACATTGGTGGTATGCTCTTGGAATCTACATCTGATCCCTATTTGTTCCCAGTTCCCCTTTGTCTTACTTTCTCTTGGGTGCTTTAATTGTAATTCTAGAACTTTTTACTATCCCATTTTCTTCCTTTTTACTGGCGCTGATATAACCTAAATGTGTTGCAAGCGCCGTAAAACCCTTAAAAACAAAAACAATAGCTATGCAAAGAAAATTAGATTGTTAATAATTCATGAACAGATTTATCAGGATTGTAACAGGAGAGTCTAAGTCTAAAAGAAAAATGATATTCCAGTCCTGCAGCCTTGATAAAGATAAATCACATTAGGGCAGTTCAAATTTGTTGATCTGGGTGGGGTTCCCGACCTCCCATAGTGGGCAGAGAGGTAATTGCTGTGTCTTCTTATCTCCCATATCTGTTTTCCAACATGTTTTGGAATGAGATTACTTAGTTTTGCTGACCCTGGCCGGAGTCCTTGGCGGGGAGGGAAACAGTCAAATGCATAATTATTATTGTTTTGGGAGATGATATTTTTTTATTTGTAAATCATCTCTCTGTTATGTGCTGTTTCTTTTTTTTTGTTTGTTTGTTTTTAAAACATATGATGTGTAACATTTGAGTGTATCCTCTCATGGATCCTTCGGTGTTTGGGTAAATTTAAGTGTTCTCAAACATACACTGAGTTGCTCATGGAATCTACATCTGTTCCCTATTTGAACCGTTTTCCTTTTTCTTTTGGTGCTTTGATTTTAGATCTAGAATCTTTTGACTATTCCATTTTCTTCTTTTTTTACTGATGCTGATATGACCTAAATGTGTCACAAACGTTGTAAAGCCCTTAAAAACAAAACAAATTTGTTGACGCTATCAACATTTTTTTAAGGAGGGGAGAAAGGCGTATAGTCCAATTCAGGTTGTGTTTTTATTTGTTTTTCTTTACTGCTTTGTTACCAGTTTAAAAGATTTCAAGGGCTCAAATGTTGGTCAATGAATTTATATATAAAGTTGTTTTAAACACCAACCTATTGTTGTGTTGCTTTTAGTCAGGGTGACTGGGTGGGGTTCCTGACCTCCCCCATATTGGGCAGGATGGCACTTACGGTGTCTGCTAGCCCCTTATAGCTGTTTTCCAATTTGCGTTTTGCCTTTGTCTTGGAATGAGATTACTTGGTTTTACCCTGGCCATGGCCGTAGTGTTTAGCTGGGAGGGAAACAGTCAAATGCATAGTTATTGTTTTGGGAGATGATATTTTTTTCTTTGTAAATCATCTCCCTGTTATGTATTGTTATAATTGTTGTTATGAATGTATAATATAATATAAGCATTTGAGTGTATTCCTCTCAGTGGGACCTTGTGCTGGTATCTGGGCGAGACTTTTAGGTGATCTCAAACTAGGTACACTGATAGTGTGCTCTTGGAATCTACATCTGTTCCCTATTTGTACCATTCCACTTTTACTTTTTCCTCAAGTCCTTTTAATTGTACATCTAGAATGTTTTGACTATCCAATTTTCATCCTTTTTTTACAGGCAATGATTTGACTTAAATATATTGCAAGTGCCGAGTCAAGGTGAAAACTTTGTTTGTTTTAAGGATTTTACGGCGCTTGCAACACATTAAGGTCATATCAGCACCAGTAAAAAGGAAGAAAATGGGACAGTAAAAAGTTCTTGAATTACAATTAAAGCGCCCAAGAAAAGGGAAGACAAAGGGGAATTGGTTCAAATAGGAAACGTGTAGATTCCAAGAGCATACTATCAAAGTATTTAGTTTGAGATCACCAAAAAGTCCCATCCAGACACAAACACAAGTCCCCACTAAGAGGAATACACTCAAATGTTTACAAATCATATATAATATGTAAACAAAATATAATATAGTGCATAACAGAGAGATGATTTACAAGACAAAAAATATCATCTCCCAAATCTCCAGCTATACATTTGACTGTTTCCCTCTCAGCTAGGGTATGCTGCCAGGGCCAGGACAAAACCAAGTAATCTCATCCCAAGACAAAGACAGAAAGCATGTTTGAAAACAGATATAGGTGTCATCGTGGTTTTTCGCGGCCGCAATGGCAAATTTGCGGCCGCAAAATTCGCACTTTTCCGCAATTTACCGCAAATTTTACAAATTTCATGAAAAATCTAAATTTTTCACCATTATTTAACCCGAGTGGTTTTTTTAAAGTGGCGAATTTCCGAAAGTCAGCATCGTCCCTTTCTTTCATTTTCTCATAGCTCCTGGTCTGTTTAAACTGCTACTGGAAGCTGCCCAGTCTGGTTTTTAAACTGCCATACTACTAACAGACGTTACATTGCAATTAAAAGGAGTTTTTCTACTTTCACTTTCACCTTAGTGACGAGTGACGCTATTATTGTTATCTTCAATTGGTTTCGCTACCGGCGTTCTTTTCTCTTACATCTACTTGTTGATTACAAACTCGCTATGGACAAGTTCCTTGGTTTAGACATGAAGAAGGCAAAATGTGCTCGCCATGTCACTGCACACCAGCGACACTCAGAATACAGCCAGTGGACCCACGTCAGTGGTTCAAAGCTATTCTGCACACCATGCAACAAGGTTATTGACCACTTACGAAAGTCTTCTGTGGATAGCCACCGCAATTCCGCAGACCATAAAACAAAAGAAGAAAGAATGAAGAGGTCACATGCCACTGACGTGGATGAGAGTGAAGCAGTGAAGAAGCAGAGGACATTGGATTCTGTTTTGAAGAAACCGTCTACAGTTTCAACGCAAGGTGAGTGGTGCACCCTTTCCCTCTAAATGAGTACTTAGTTTTGGGTGGATATTGCTCTATAAATCTATACAATTACAACTATATAAAAGATGAGGGTATTATTATTACTATTATTATTATTATGATGATGATGATGATGATGATTATTATTATTATTATTATTATTATTATTATCATTGTTGTTCTTTTTATTATTACTTTGTGGTATAGTGAAAAGACACTCGCTTTAGGATCGGAAGGACCTGGGTTCGAGCCTCGCTCAGTGCATAGTTGAGTCCTTGGAGAAGGCTCTTTACTCACATTCTCTCATGAAATGGAGGTGTAAAATGAGTACCTGGCCGTTAACAGCGTTGTCTCTGTCCGAAAAAAATTGTAATATCCCCTAACAGGCTTCATGTCCCATCCTACCTGTTAAATGTTGCTGTTGGCCACAGACCCCTTGTAAAGTGCTTTGAGCACGTTTAGTGGATATTGCGCCATATAAAGCTTATTTTTTTTAAGCTATTCATATTAACAAACTATTTTTTAAATTTCTTTCTTTCAGCAAGAAATGATATCTGCAATGAAGTTGTTTCAATGTTTGCTGCAGCAAACATTCCCTTATCGAAGGTTGACCACCCAGCAGTCAGAAACTTCTTGCAGACAAGAGTTGAAAACGGTGGTGCCATTCCACAAGCTCATCAGCTGCAGGAATGCTACTTAAAGAGGGAGTTCACCAACAAAAAAGAAGTGGTGTATAAGAAAGTTATAAACAAGCCTGTGGCCATCATCTGTGATGAAATGTCTGATGATGTTGGAAGGTGGGTTTTGTTTTTTGTTTTTGACTGACAATGTTTGTAGAAACTAAAGCGAAAGAGTAATTTATATATAGGAGTAGGAGGCAGGTGAATACACACACACACACACACACACACACACACTCACGCACAATCATATATATATATATATAAATATATATATATATATATATATATATATATATATATATATATATATATATATATATATATATATATATATATGGGCGTACTACACAACACAACATACACAGTGATCAGTTCGAATCCTTAGTTTGAATTCTATAATTAAATGCTGAGAGCAATTATGATATCACTTTTGCATCCTTCCCTATATGTTATTTTGTGTTTTCTCTTATTTGTATCGCCTATCTTTTCAGGTTTGTCCTCAATGTCTTAGTTGCACCACTGGAACCCTTGAGCGCTGATGTGGACAAAGTCCAAAGTTACCTCTTGGACACAAGATTTTTGTCTGTCACAAACCACACAACCGTTGCGACGGCCATAATTGAATGCTTAGTCTCCACTGGCATCAAGTTTACTGACGTCGTCACCGTAAACACAGACAATGCAGCATACATGAGGAAGGCTTTCAATGATGTATTGAAAGGGCTCATGGCAAATGCTACGCATATCACATGCATGGCTCATATCATGAGCCTAGTGGGTGATGCCTTCAGAAAGCCCTTCAATCGCACCAACAAATTCGTCAAAGCTGCAAATGCGATATTTTGGAACGCCAATGCCAGAAAGGCAAGATATCTGCGATTCCTGACACCACTCGTCAAATCTCCAAAGATGCCTCCAAACCCAATCGCTACACGGTGAGATTTTGAGAATTTTCCTTTCTTGGTCATGATTCATCTGGGTCTTTAAAAAAACTTTTTTCACCTAAAGGTGACACATTGTTAATATTGGATATTGACAAATAGGAGGGTCAGTCATTCTTATTACCTAATTTGATATGTTAGTAAACATATTTAGTAGTATCATGTTACAGTTATAGTAATCTGCTCCCTTTTTTTTGTTGAAAAGATGAGCTTTAATTAAGTATCTGACTGGGAAAGTGCTTGCTATGGCTTAATAGAATTGATTATTCCATTATGTTATCTTTTTAGATTGTCATCATTTTTTTATTTCAAAGTTAGTTTGCTTTAACCATTGATATAAGAAAATGCACTAGAATTTTTAAAAATAAATATTGGAAGCTATCTTGCACAATTATTTCGGGGTAAAGTAAGAGGGTCATAGTCAACCATTAAAGTCAATGCCTAACATTAGTCCTCACTAGGTCAAGTCATATGATGATGGTAAATTCAACAGACTATACTATAAGGCCAAAAACTGATAGATTAAGTAGGTATAATGTTATCTTCTTTTCAAATAAAAATTCAATTTAACAAATGAATTAAAAATACATCATTTCTTTTACTTCCTTTTCAAAATCCAGATGGAATTGTTGGTTTGAAGCGGTCTCATACCATGAGAAAAATTTGCAGCACTTTGCCACATTCATTGCGAAGGAAATGGAGCACTGTGGGCGCACGGCTCCAGAGTCGTTAGTCTACTTGAATGATATCCTCTGCTCGGTGTCGGAGCGCCAGTTAATTCAAGCAGAGATGAGCTTTATAATCCAGCAGTCTCAGTCCATCGTTGTAGCTACTGATGTATTCCAAAGCCAACGTCCAATCGCCATGACAGTAAATATTCATTTTCTCCTCCTACCTTTAAATCTTATTTTATAAGATTAAGAGCAGGTATCATTATTAATGAAACGATTCCATCTTTGTTGAAACTCTGCCTTTGGACACAACATTATAGTTGAATGTCTTTGACTAGAGCAAGAAAAGAATTACAAAACAAAAATACTTTCTTATGTTTTTTAATCCTTGCCTTATTCTTATTTCTATTTTCACCAGGCGTGGTCAAAGCTCATGGAAATTAAGGACCAGTTTTCATCTTGCCATGTGACCCTACAAGATGTAGAAAGACACTGTCCGCATGACCTGGACCAACATCTCAAGCTTCAGCTCCAGGATAGTTTTTGTCAAGCTTTCTCTTTGGCCAATGAAAAGCTTGAGAAATATTCATCGACGGAAGGCCAACCAGGGATGGAATTATTGAAGGAGATACCTTTCTTCAATCCTTGCAATTTAGTGTTCATTGCTGACTCTGATATTGATTCTTTGACCATTCCTGGTATTCATGAAGTACCTCGTGTAGAAGTACTTCGATATAAAGAGTCTCTTGGTCCAAGAGCAGTGTCGGCATCTGGAGGCATTCCACTTGATCTGACTGTTTTTTGGAACAGTGTTAGCTCAGATGTTCCCCATCTTGCTACGCTGGCAAAGAGATACATATACACCTGCCTTAATTCTGCTGATGCTGAGAGGTCCTTCTCCATTTATAATCTTGTATTTTCAGACAGGAGAAGGCGGCTCAACGAAGCAAACTTAAAGGCTTTGGTGTTCCTTTATTATAACAGTTTTATTTCCTATGAATATCTTGTTTATTTAAATTTTGATACCTCTCTTTGCAGGTTTTTCGTACTTTTGTTTTGATATAAGATTAAGATTGATGTTTTAAATCATTTTTCATTCTGATCTGCACCTGAGTGACTTTTGTGTGCATCTTCAGATCATTGTAGTATTTGGGGTCCCCGGAACGAAAAAAAGTTATCCGATTAGTTAACAAAATTTGCAAAATTTGGCAATTTTTACGGCAAAATGTGGCAAATTTTTCTATTTTTTGTGGCAAAATTGTCATTTTTTTTGTGGCAAAATTTGGCAAAATTGGGATTTCAAATGGCAATTTTCCGCGATGACAGATATAGGGAGATAGAAGACACTGTAAGTGCCTCCCTGTCCACTATGGGAGGTCACTAACCCCACCCAGGGTGAAAACTTTCATATCAGGACATGTTTTATGTGGTTTGTGGCATTTATTTTTTTTGTTTGTTTGTTTGTTTGTTGCTTTAGGTCTATTCCAACACAATTGAGGTTATATGAGAGACCGCTGAAACAAAAAAAACAAGCAATCTAACAAAAATAGTACAAATGTAAACCAAAGTCATAATCTAAAGATATCATAAGCTAAATTATAAATAACCAAGAACAAACAGGCAGAAGATTTACAGAAAAAAAATATCCCCTGTCAAAAATACAATCACAAACCAAAGTAGCAGGATAGGCTAGTAAAGAGAAGAAGAAACGACATCACTATCGGATCGTACACCCATGCGAACATCATAGGTATATGATTCAAGGGTGATGCTCCCATCCAACCACCCATGTGGCATTTATTATGGTGTTTATGACGATATAAATAAATGACTGAAGTCGTACATCGCTGTGGTTGTTTTGGTTCTTTTTTAGATTTATTCACTATTACTACCTCCCATAGCGGGCAGGGAGGTACTTGCTGTGTCTTCTATCCCCCTGTATCTGTTTTCCAACATGCTTTCTGCTGTCTTTGTCTTGGAATGAGGTTACTTGGTTTTGTCCTGGCCCTGGCCGGATACCCTGGCTGGGAGGGAAACAGTCAAATGTATAGTTAGTTTTGGGAGATTGATATTTTTTTCCTTGTAAATCATCTCTCTGTTGCGCACTGTATTATGTTTTGTTTACGAAATATATATTTGTAAACATTTGAGTGTGTTCCTCTTAGTGGGGAACTGTGCTTGTGTCTGGATGAGACTTTTAGGTAGATCTTAAACTAAGTACACCGATGGTGTGCTCTTGGAATCTACATGTTTCCTATTTGAACGAATTCCCCTAAAAACAACGACAAACACCCGAGTGACGTCAACTTTATTCTATCTATATGTCTTGTCTTGTTATGAAGTCGCAACTCTGTGCTTCGAAGATCATCGCGGCTGTTAACGATGGCTACTGTAGTTGTCTCTGTGGCACAATCGGTTAGCGCGTTCGGTTTTTAACCGAAAGGTTGGTGGTTCAAGCCCACTCAGGGACGATTTTTATTTTCTTTTGTGTTGCAAGCGCCGTAAAACCCTTAAAAACAACGATGCAAAGTCATAGTGACTAGAATTAGGAGGATGTGGAGCTGAATCTTGTTTATTGGAATTTTCTACATAGTCGATAGCCGAGTGAAAGAGTACATACTGGGTTACTTCAACTTCAAAGGAGGTTTAATGTGAACAATCTGCTTAACACAGAACGTTTCGAGCCAAAACCTACTTCAGCCAACAAGAAAAAATACTATTCTCTTCTTTTAAAAAGCTGTAGCATTCATTCTTGTTTTATAGTTTTGAAAGTCAATAACTTGTAACGCTTGCTATAGGGAATGCGATTAGCGGAAGAGTAGCGTCCCTTGAGAGGACGAGAGACGCATGCGCACAACCAACATGACGTTCTCTATCTAATAACTTTTCCGCCGGTGACGTCACAGACTATGGGTGACGTCCAATCAAGGGACGCTACTCTTCCGCTAATCTCATTCCCTATCCCCTACTTTGACTTTGAGTTATTTCAGGAAGGTAAGGGCCATGAACCCAGCCCTCAGCTTCCTTTCAGCCACATCCCAGCTGCTCTCTTGTTTTTCCTCTTTTTCTTTGGCAGCTTTCTTCAAGAACGGATTGTAGACTCAGGTACTGGCACGATTTCAAATTCTCCATGGAGTTTTTGTCGCCCTGTACAGATTCCTGTGGATTTGAAACAAAAAAAATTGAATGATTTAAATTTGATCTTGTTCTATACATCATTCTGATTCATTGATTCATTTAGGTCCCCCCCCCCCCCCCCCCCCCCCCTTCGTTTTTTCCCCTTCACCAAAATATAAACTTGCTAATTTACCATGAATTCTGGGGTGTTTTTTTTAATGTAAAAAAAATCTAAATTTGTATCTAGTCTATTAATTTTTTTTTTAATGTGTATGTGTGTGTGTGTGTGTGTGTGTGTGTGTGTGTGTGTGTTTAAAAACGGAACATTTGATAACTAAGTAAAAGTCAAAAATATTGAGATTTATGTCAACTAGTCGGTGGTATCGCCAAATTGCCTTTTTAAAAACGTTAAATAATAAATAAATAAACTGTATTAATCCATTAAAGGGATTGGAGAATTAATAAATAAGCATTATAAAATATACAGTATTTACATATTTTATAAAGCAACATTGTGAATGGAAAAAAAATGAAATAATAATAAAAGTAATAGTAAAAGTGCATCTATATAAAATGTATATTAATACATTGAAAATATAGTATATATTATTTTGTATAATGTATATATAATATATATA
>NC_088363.1:4455070-4510070 GCF_034508935.2 Berghia stephanieae | reverse complement strand
AAAATACTCACAAAGTCCGCCAGCCAGAAATATCATTCCAGCCCAAAGATCTACATGGAACCTTGAACGTTATAGTCTGATATATTTTAATGAGAACTAATCATAAAAATGGGTGTCTAAAAACAATAACAATGAGATGAGTGACGTCAATTTGGTTCCTTCTATAAATATCCAAGAACTTAACTCACTCCATCCGCTCTCTCCTCCTTCAATACATATGAATCTATTCTCTCATCACTTTTTTGTGCGTCTATGCATTGTGGTCTTGTGAAATGACACTCGCATTTGGATCGGACGGTACTGGATTCGAGTCCCGCTCTGAGTGGCGCATAATTGAGTCCTTGGAAAAGACTCTTTACTCGCATTCTCTCACCTTGTTCACTGTTAAAATGAGTACTTCGCTGTTTACAGCGTCGTCTCTGTCGGGAAACAATTGCAATATCGCTTAGCAGTCATGTCTCGTCTAACATGTTTTTATGTTGGCCAAAGACCCTTATAAAGTGATTTGAGCACCTTTATTGAATATAGCGGTATATATAGCGCAAGTAAATTTTTCTCTCTTTCTCTTTCTCTTCTTCTCTCTCTTCTCTCTCTCTCTCTCTCTCTCTCTCTCTCTCTCTCTTCTCTGATAGCTATTGCTACATATGATGCGAATATCTTGGACGGTTATTGATGCTATGAGTTTAGGTAAAATGCTCACAACATCCACCAGTCGGAAATAACGTACCGTCACACAAAACTACGAGTAACCTTGAACGTTAAAAGTCTGATTGATATAATTTAGTGAGAACTAATTACCAAAATGACTGCCTTAATACAATAACAAAGAGTGGAATGATGTCAATTTCGTTCCTTCAACAGTCTAATTGATATAATTTAGTGAGAAGTAATCACTATTGTGCGCAAGACGAAAGATAGAATAACAGACAGTAACTGGGATCGTAGCCTACCTATTAATTAAAATATATTTCTAATTTCACCAATTTTTGGAGTAAACACACAGTTCTTAGTATCAAACCTATTGTAAATTTGACGCTGATCACGAATCCGACGTGAAAACAGCGAAAATCCGAAAAAATTGTCCACTTTTTTATACTGCCACGCCCCCGATCGCCGATCGCCTCAAAAAAATATCTCCCCATGTGTGGGCAAAAATCATCTGCGATAAACGCAGGGATCGGGTCACAGCGACTAGGTCATCCGTACCGCTATCAGCGGATGTCAGCGTCTATGGGGGGCTTTAGACCGCACACTGTCCTTCTCTCAGCACACGAAGTTAACATAAACTACAATCTAGGGTGACCACAAGAAACAACCTCTTAAGAAAACTGGCAAACACTACATGGGGAGCAGATCCAAAAACAGTCAGGACAACCCTCTGCTATTCATCAGCTAAATACGCCTCATCAGTCTGGGCAAGATCCTGCCATGCCAAAAAGATTGACCCTGAGCTACATAACACCTGCCGGATCATTTCAAAAACTTGAAATCAACTTCAGTTCTAGTCCTCCATCGGCTGGCTGGCTTTTCACCTCCCCACATTTGAAGAGCCACTGCTTCCAAAGCCCAGAAATATAAACAGGAAATGGACCCAAGGCACCCCCTCCATGACCGCAACCCAACGACAAGTAGACTGAGACTGAAGTAAAAAAAAAAAAAAAAAGAGAGCTTCATGACAGAAGAAAGCATCAACCCTGATCATGCATCTGTCTACCAACTTTCCACATGGAGGGAGTGGGACAGCCATGCAAATGAAGCCGTTGAAGATCCGAGAGAAGAGCTGCTCTACGGAACTGAGCTCCCCAGGAATGAATGGGTAATACTCGGAGAACAGCCGGAAGCATGAAAAAGTGGGTCTGGCTGAGACCAGCTTGTGTACACGAGGATGCCCAGAGCAGACGATGGAGCACATCCTTGAAGAATTTTGGACGGGCCCAGCTGCACTAATGATGATGATAATAATAATAATAATAATAATTTTGCCTTGGAGAGGGAATGAGATTAGCGGAAGAGTAGCGTCCATTGATTGGACGTCACCCATAGTCTGTGACGTCACCGGCGGAAAAGTTATTAGAGAGAGAACCTCATGTTGGTTGTGCGCATGCGTCTCTCGTCCTCGCTTCCGGTGAAAGCGGCTTGAGACACTTCAAAACCAAATTGACGTTCTCTCTGTAAGGTGACGTCCAATCAAGGGACGCTACTCTTCCGCTAATCTCATTCCCTATTGTTCTCCATATTATTTGTTTCCCACTGTACTCAAAGCTTAGAGTTAGAGAGATACAGACTTACCCTTGCTTTTGAAGACATCCTTGAAGAATCGTTCAATGTTGATCTGACTCTGTATCTCTTTGCCTTGCTCCTTTCTGATCAGCTTGTCCTGCTCGTGACGTAATTTCCCACTGGGTGGGACGAACTCCATCCTCTTTGGCAATCCGGGCATTGCAGAGATTTTTTCTTGCCGTTTTCTGTTTATAGAGGGAACGAAAAATTTACGTCACTCTGCTCTTTGTTATTGTTTTTAAATAGCCAGGTTAATGAATATGTTTTTATGTTTTTAAGGGTTTTACGGCGCTTGCAACACATTAAGGTCATATCAGCGCCAGTAAAAAGGAAGAAAATGGGATGGTAAAAAGTTCCAGAATTACAATTAAAGCAAAAAAAAAAGGAAAGGGAAGACAAAGGGGAATTGGTTTAAATAGGAAACATGTAGAATCCAAGAAGCACACCATCAAAATACTTAGTTTGAGATCACCTAAATGTCTCATCCAGACACAAGCACAGGTCCCCACTAACAAGAATACACTCAAATGTTTACGAAAAAAAATATCATCTCCCAAAACTAACTATACATTTGACTGTTTCCCTCTCAGCCAGGGTACCCGGCCAGGACCAGGACAAAACCGAGAAATCTCATTCCAAGACAAAGACAGAAAGCATGTTGGAAAACAGGTACAGGGGAATAGAAGACATAGTAAGGACCTCCCTGCCCACTCGCTATGGTCAATGAATAGATCTCACTAAATTATATCAATCAGACTATAAGAGTTCAACGTTCCAGCTAGTTTTGTATTCTGGTTACGTCATATCCGACTGGGAGATATTGCAAGTATTTTACCTAAATGCATAACATCGATACAAGGATAACAATTGTCGCGTGTATTATGAGTAGTTTCAGATGGGTCCCGTCATCCGCCAGTCTCTTGATTGGACCCCCCCCCCCCCAGGAGACTCGAAAGCGCTCACAAACTCACGAATTAAAAGTGGCAAACCTCACATGGGAGATTACCAAGAAGAAAGACATAGACAGAAACAGATGGCGGACGCTCGTGGATGTCATAGTCATATGTTCCATGGAGACACTATGTTTTATAATAATAATAAATAATAAAATAATAATAATAATAATAATAATAATAATAATAATAATAATAATAATAATAAATAATAATAATAATAATAATAATAATAATAATAAATAATAATATAATAATAATAAAGTTTATTTGTATAGCGCCCAATCCCGTTGACAAAACAGCTCTAGGCGCACAAAATTATAAAACATCATTAAAAACATTTTTGTACACACACCCAATTATACAAGCACGCACCACACACACACACACACACACACACACACACACACACACACACACACACACACACACACTCACTCACTCACAAAGACACACACATTCACCAAAACGTGCATATGCAAACAGAGAGGAAAAATATCTGTTAACATGAATCATTGAATAAAATCATATCAGGCCATTTAACAATAATGGAGGATGAAGGGAGATTATAATATTATGTCATGAAAATTTTGATGTAACAAATGTATATCTTATTAAAAGGATGTTTCATTTAATCTAGTGAGCTGCTCATAAGATGAGATGTTAATTTCTTTTTAAAAGATGACTATAAGAGTTCACTGTTCCAGCTAGTTTTGTATTCTGTGGAGGCACTGTGTCGATTCAAGTGTGAACGAGTACCTGTCTGTAAGCAGAAACGGATATTGTGAGAATGCGGCTCGGTACGGAGGGAATGCCACAACTTGTTTTATATGGAATGTGAATAATATAATCCCTTTAGGCTTCTGGAGGAATATAGGAAGTATGGGAGCGATCTATATTTATTCAGGTTTTTGCACAACCGAGTCAGCAATCACATGATTTGTTGCTGCCCAACGATTGGATATTTCTTACCAAATGTAAACATGCTGCTTTGTTTATGAAAGTGGAAAACATACCTACCTATGTGTCAAGCTGAACAAAATGACCAATCGTGATGTTAGATAGTTCAAAAGCTGTGAATGACCTCGTGCATATGGAAGGGTGATATAATATATCTATTTTTTAAAAATGTATTTAATATAATCCGTGGGGGAGGGGGGGGGGGGGGGGGGGGGGGGGGCGAAGTGGCCGAGTGGTTAAGACATTGCACTGTGATCCGGAAGGTCCCAGGTTCGAGCTCCGCTTCAGGTGGGCAAGATTATTAACCCCCAATTTGCTGACTTGGACAACATGGGTGATTCCTGTTGACATCGGACATACTGTTTGATGGATTATCTATTCCTTCATGGAATGCTTCGGCGACGGGATCTATTGATGCCGTTAGGAATTGGCGTAATTTAAAAATTCTACATAAACTAATAATACTATAACAAGACACAGATTAACATCAGTGCGTTGGATGTTTGTATCTGTTGATAAAATTAATCGTATCCATTAAAATACACACGCTTCTGTCCCCTTTTGAAATACAATGAGACTGGCCTCATATCTTGTCGTCCTACATATTAAGGATTGTTGTTGAAGTGGAACCCCTGATTATAAAGCGATTTTAGCAAATGTTTTGGATATTGCTTTAACAATAATGAATCGCACCTTCCCCGTAATAGGTTCAGCTCATGCCGCACAAATAAGTGGGCATAGGAGCTTACGAGTTTTTGTTTTTTTTTTTTTTTTGTTTTTTTTGTTTTTGTTTTGTTTTGTTTTTGTTGTTGTTTTATTTTTCTCTAAAAAACAAACCGATTCAGTCTCAAACATTCCCATGCTTCTCGTATGTTTTTATATTTGAAGTCCTGGTTCGAAGATGAAGGTTCTCGTCTTTTTGAGTTCTTCTAGCGAGCCGAAACGTTTTTTATGGAGAGTGGTTTCAGAGGGCCACGTCTTTTCTCTATAGGTTGTGTATGTTCTGCATCGCTGCAGTGTATGTTCTGCATCTTTCTCCTCCTCAGCACATGAGCAGATCGGTAACTGTGTCAGTTTCATGCCTCTGTGCATATACATTTTGATCTAATATGGAATAAAACGGAAACAAAAATCGACTCACCTTGAATAACGAGTGACTGGTTCTTCATCCAATATCCTAGTTCGGGCTTTCGCCCTCTCCGCACGTTCATTCTCTATCACTTTTACCATGTTCTTCCTTCGTCTTCTTCCCTTTGCATTCCTAGAATCCAATCCAGATGGCGCCTCAGAACGTACGCGATTTCGCTTTCCGCTTCCACGATCGTCTTCGTCTGAGCTACTCGTGGAAACATCCATTGTCAAACTGCGATGGTTAATTCGTCCTGGGAAATCAAATGAATCCTCTTCCTCAAACGTATTTTCGCGAACAACTTGGTCGATGATTAAATCTTGATCTGAGCGTTGTTGTGGAAATTGAGTTGAATGCGAACCTGGGTTGGTTTCTTCTGATGAATTCTGATAAACGTCGTGGTGCATCGAGGGTAAGCTCTTCGAAGCGAGCGTGGATTTTGTCTTTTTACGAGTTGCTGATGAGGAGTTCTTCCTCTTGCCAACTGCTTTGGTTACATTTACTTCCGGTATCGCTTCAAGATGGCCGCTGGTGTTAGAATTTTTGCGGGACAGTTTTGTACTCGGAACTTTGTTGCTTTTCTTCGATTTATTGAAAGAATTTCCTTGGCCTTCAGAGTCGCTCTTTTGATTGATGTCACGGTCTTTGACTTCGTCATGATTTCCACCGACAGAATGCTGCGTGTGAGTATCATTGTCATTCACCGTGACAGCTGATTCTTGGCCTGTACTGACATTAACTTCTTGAAGGTCAGTGGCGACATTGGGCTGGGTGTGTCGTCTGAGGCCTCCAGCATACTTCTTACTTACTTATCCGAACCAGCGACCACCTGAGCTCTAGCCCTTCGGTCTTGTGCCATAACGTAGAAGTTAGATGTCTTTTGTAGTTGTTCCAGGTGACTATAAAGTGTGTTACTGATGCTTGGATTTGGTGGGAGGAATGTGCATCTCAGATCTTCAAGAGGTTGACATTCAAGCAAGTGGTGTGTTACTGTTTCATTGGGGTGTTGACATAGGGGGCAGGAGGGGGATGTGTCTTTTGTAATTTTGCTTAAATGGTTGTTGAGCGGTATGTGTTGTGTTCTTAGTTGAAAGATGATGCTTTGCTGGTGTCTTCTGAGCTTATTTAGGCAATCAGTCTTTACAGGAGTGGTCATATGGGAAAACATACATCTACCCGTGGTGCTCATTGCCCAACTGTTCATCCATTCTTCTCTCTTATTTGTTTTGATTATTTGTTTCGCTGTGTCTAAGGATACTGGAAATGATGGTTGTAAAAGTGTTGATCCGAGTCTGGCTAGTCTGTCTGCATTGTCATTTCCTGGTATATTTGAATGTCCCGGTATCCACTGGAGAGATAAGTCTACTCTGTGTGTTGTAAGGAATTCATCTAGTTGAGATCTTAAACTATTGAACGTTGAGGAGAGTTTATCTAAATCGAGAGCTTGGAGAACGGATTTGGAGTCTGTGAAGATGACAGTGTTTTGAAGTTTTGAAGGGTTTAGCTGGAAAACAGAAGAGAGGTGTCGCAGTGAGGCTTCTATTGCAACTGCCTCTGCCTCGTAGTTTGAGCAGGAGCTTCCGCAAGAATTGTGGATTTTATCACAGGTTTTATCTGGGTATTCTACTACAAACCCATACCCAGCATTTTTAGTTCCTTTGTGGGCAGATCCATCTGTGTAAACATGTATCCAGTTGTCTGGGTATTCTTGTATTGTCTTCATTGCTAATGTTTGTATATCTGATTTGTTTTTATTTCTTGTTGTTTCTTCTATGAGGTTAGTCTTTATTTTTGGAAGTTTTAGTTCGGCGTATGGAGGTTTTTGACTGATTAAAATAGATTTTTCTCTGTTTTCTGGGAGTCTGTGTCTTTCGTTCAAGTTGTTAGCAATGTGTAGCAGGGATTTTTGTTTTAATCTTGTTCTTGGTTTCCAACCAGCATACTTCAACAATTGCTGGGCTGAAAGGGTAGGAGCCTGATGAAGAAATAAAGTTTTAAAATCTTTAGTCTTTCATGATACCAAGCATATTTTCAATAATCGGGAAGGAAGACGCTGTCATTGATTATTAATCATTTAATAGTGTTAGTAATCGCCAGTTCTGGCTTGCTGAACAATTGTAAACTTGTCTTAGCCAACTAACAAGCTTACATGTGATGGTAAAAGGAATTCACTTAGACAAAAATGCACCCCCTCTCCCTCTCTCTCTCTCTCTCTCTTCTCTTTCTCCCTCTCTCTCTCTCACTCTCTCCTCTTTCTCCCCCTCTCTCTCTCTCTCTCTCTCTCTCTCTCTCTCTCTCTCTCTCTCTCCCCCCCCCTCTCTCTCTCTCTCCCCCCCTCTCTCTCTCATTTACGTATCCTTATTTACGTATGATAACCTAACTCGTTATGGGCTCATCATTACAACACTATTAAAACGAGCCCCTAATCTTATTGGGTTATCAGACCTGAAAATATGAGCGCTTAGCTCCATAACGTTGAAAGTGACAAAAAGGAAAAATATATAAAATAAAACAAATGATTTAAATAGATAGCGCTGGCTAATACACAACAGGGTCGTGATACGAAAGCAAAATATCTCGAAAAACCGGCTTTCAGTTGGTCCGTCGTTCTCGAAAAAGGCGAGGCAGACTAATTTTAGTCTTGTTTATAATTAGAGAAAGGAGTTTTATTAATTAATTCATAATTTATCTATTTATGTATTCAGCTTTATTCAATCATTCATTCATCTTTTCAGCTTATCATCCCCTTTGCTATATCTGACATCATTCACAAAGAGCTTTTGAGTATTTACTCTGGTTTGAAAAAACAAACCCAAAAATACCTCCTCCCCCCCCCCCCCCCCCCCCCCCCCCACCCCTAACACAAAAAAAGAAACAAATAAACAAAACAAAACAAAAAAAAAAAAAGAAAAAAAAAACGAAAAAAAAACCAAACAAAACAAAAACACACAAAAAACCCCAAAACAAAACAAAAACACACCAAAAGAACAAACAAAATAAACAAACAAAAAATAAAGCAAAAAAACAAAAAAAAAAATAAATAAATAAAATAAAATAAACCAAACCCCTAAAAATCCCACTGACTTTGCCACAGTGCGAGTAAAGAGTAAGTTTTTTTGTCAATGCAGTCACCTTGAAGTCTTCATTCGTTTCCGTGGCTTGTTGTATCATTCGCTCTGCACGCTTTTTGATGACGTTCTCACGGAACTTGGTCACCACTCGTCTCATGAGTTGGCGTTTCCTCGTTCGGTTGAACATGTTTCGAATTTCCTGAAAATAATGATGATGATGATGCTGATGTTGATAACGACGACGAGGACGACGACAATAATAATAATAATAATAATAATAATAATAATAATAATAATAATAATAATAATAATAATAATAATAATGATGATGATGATGATGATGATGATGATGATGATGGTGATGATGATAATATTAAATAATAATAATAATAATAATAATAATAATAATAATAATAATAATAATAATAATAATAATAATAATAATAATAATAATAATAATAATAATAATAATAATAACAGCAAGAGGCATAAAAAAATCTTTTTACTTTATCAGTATAGTTGTTTTGTTTTGTTTTATTGTAACAGGCATTCATATTTAATTCAAATACTAGGAACGGGAGGGACAGGGGAAATACAGACATGGACTCGTTTAACCTATCAATTCGTTTTAAACTCGTTAGTTATAAGTGAGCTCTATTGTAGTTGCGAAAAGAAACACGATTCATATCTTGGACGTGCAAGTGCACAATGTGCGCTGGGAACAAAGTTCGAATTCTAAAACACAAGAGTGTAAGAAATCTTTTGTTCTTCCCCTCCATCGATTCCGATTTTGTCAGCATTGAATGAAAGATATATATTTTTTTTAAAATAAAAAAAATAGAGCTTTATATAGCGCAATATCCACTAAATGTGCTCAAAGCGCTTTACAAGGGGTCCCTGGTCAACAGCAACATTTAACATGACGCATGTTAGGCGATATTACAATTTTTCGGACAAAGACAACGCTGTTTACGACCAGGTACTCATTTTACACCTGAGTACGGTGAGAGAATGTGAGTAAAGAGCCTTTTCCAAGGACTCAACTATGCGCCAAGCGCGAGGCTCGAACCCAGGGCCTTCCGATCCGAAAGCGAGTGTCATACCACAAGACCACATAGAAAAAACGTTTAAATGAAATTTATTTAAAGAATCTGATTTTAGTGAAATGTATCGTTTGATGATCTGTCCTAACAAATGACTGTTGTAAACTTGATATTGTTACGCGTTACTATATATGGGAGTGGGTTGGTTGGGGAGGGGGAGGGGGGGGGGGTAGAACAATATAGATTAAAAATATATAAATGGATATATCAAACCTGTCTCCTGTGTTCATGCTCATCTCTTTGTACCCTTCTCTTCAACTTCTGGATCCTACACAGAGATTTGTAAATATGGGCTTGTTCTTTCCGTATCGTCTCCATTGTGTGTTCGTGTTGTCTGAAGCTCACGTTTAACTGGAAATCAACACAAGGAATCTTTAGTTTATTTTTCCTCCTCCTGCTCATCGACCACTATCATCATCATCATCTACTCTTCTTCTTCTTCTTCTCCTCCTCCTCCTCCTCCTCCAGTCTTCTTCTTCTTCTTCTTCTTCTTCTCCTCCTCCTCCTCCTCCTCCTCCTCCTCCTCCTCCTCCTCCTCCTCCTCCTCCTCCCGCCCCTCCCCCTCCTCCATCTCCTTCCCCTCGTGCTCCTCTTCTTCCTCCTCCTCCTCCTCCTCCTCCTCCTCCTCCTCCTCCTCCTCCTCCTCCTCCTCCTCCTCTTCTTCTTCTTCTTCTTCTTCTTCTTCTTCTTCTTCTTCTTCTTCTTCTTCTTCTTCTTCTTCTTCTTCTTCTTCTTCTTTTCTTCTTCTTCTCCTTCTTCTTCTTCTTCTTCTTCTTCTTCTTCTTCTTCTTCTTCTTCTTCTTCTTCTTCTTCTTCTTCTTCTTCTTCTTCTTCTTCTTCTTCTTCTTCTTCTTCTTCTTCTTCTTCTTCTTCTTCTTCTTCTTCTTCTTCTTCTTCGGTCTTTTGATTATTTATACGATCTGCCAGGGTGTTTTGAACGTAACCAGTAAATAATCGATCAAAACGCCCGGGCAGATTTTTAAAATAACCAAAGGACCGATCATTATGCCCTAGGCCCTAACAGATTTTATAAATAATCATTTGAGTCAACGGGTCATCATAGATTTACTCGTAATTTAAAAAAAAAAAAAAAGATTTCCAATCTGTAAAAAAATAGTTTTATATTCTTTGGTTTGCCACTAAAACTGCTCGTCAGCAAATAATAAACGTGGGCTGGACGGAATAATATTAACCTCCAACTCCTTAAAAATTAAGAATTGATCATTATTATCACTGACAAAAACGAGTATATAATAATTGCTGTCAATCATATCTATACCTGCCATGGCAGTTTTTTTGTATCGCTTGCGCCGCAAAAAAATTGCAAAATATCACCGATTTATATAGCGGCCGCAAAATCTGCAATTTTTTTTTGCAAATTTTTGCAAATTTCCGAAATTTTGTAAAGGAAAAAACAAAACGAACAGCCATAAACAAAAAACTTTTTTTTTTTAAGGCAAAAAAAAAACAAACAAAAAACAAAACAAAGGCTAATATTTTTTCTTTAATTTGATAGCTCGAGTAGGACGTGAAAGATAATTAATCAAGAGTAGTTTCTTTTTTCGCGTTCTTTTTTACTATTCCATTTTCTTCTTTTTTTTTTTTTTTTACTGGCGCTGATATGACCTTACGTTTGTTGCAGGCGCCATGAAACCCTTAAAAACAAACAAATACCTTTCTCTTTCAAGAAATAAGTATGGGTTTTTAGGAAAATTAAGCGCAAATTTTTGCAATTTTTTGTTGTTGCAAATTTTACTATTTTTAACTTGCAAAATTTGGAATTTTTTTTTGTTGCAAAATCCGTCATGTCAGATATACTTGCACCATCAACTCATCAACTTGCCAACCTTACCGCCGTGTCTAGAACCCGTTCCGTGTAATGGTTGTATAACGTAATTCTACCGGACAGTTCTGGTCTTTTGACTCGTCTCAACATGGGTAGCTGGTCGCCATTCAGTTTGCTGATGGGCTTGTACATGGACTTGACCGTCTGACGGACGGGGATGGACGGGGGGTGGGTAGCCGCCATCTGGGAAGGAATTTATCAAGAAAATAAATCGATTTAGATCAACAGGTCAAACTTTTTTTTTAAATTGAGCTTTTCTATAGCGCAATATCTACTAAACGTGCTCAACGCGCTTTACAAGGGATCCCTGACCAACAGCAACACGTAACATGTAGAACGAAACATGACGACTGTTAAGCGATATTGCAGGGTTTTTTTCTGACATAGAGAACGTTGTTAACGGCCAGGTATTCATTTTACACCTGAGTACGGTGAGAGAATATGAGTAAAGAGCTTTTTCCAAGGACTCAACTATGCGCTGAGCGAGGCTCGATCCCAGGACTTTCGGATCTGAAAGCAAGGATCAAACCACAAGACCACATAGCCGCACAGCATAGACACAACATTAACACAATATAGACGACAGCGCGATTTTCAAAGAGCCTCAGAGAAATTGGACAAACTCCCAGTCGTAATAAAGACAGCATCAAAACCACAAATATGAGACTGAGAAAACTCGGGAAGATGCGGCAAGCTTCGATTCGAGATATGAGCCAAAATCGAAGATAAAGTGTTTCCCATAGCAACAGATTTTATTCAGAAAAAAATATATATCATAACTTGAGTTCTAGTAGACATAGAAAAAAAAATTTAAAGTGGTAAATGATCAGAAAGATGTGGTCTACACCACTATGGGCCTAATGATAATAGAACACAATAGTAACAGAGAGGTGATTTACAAGGGGAGAAACTATCAACTCTCAAAAAAGGTACCTACTATATACAATTGACTGTCTCCCTTCCAGCTAAGGATACCCGCTAGGACGGGAACAGAAAATAACCCAAGTAATCTAAATCCAGAACAAAAACAGAGAGCAACTTGGAAAGGAAAAACAACAGATGTGGGGAATAGAAGACACAGCGAGTGACCTCCTGTCCGCCATTGGAGGTTAGAAGGCCCCACACAGAGGTCGAAACTATTTCACTTAGATATGAGTAATAAAATGGTTTGGAAGTACTCGCCTTGACTGGAAAGATGAATGGAAAAAGAATAAGAGGAAGACAAAGAATAACTTATTTGAAAGGGATAAGAACTTGGACAGATGAAGCTGAGAAAGGTGGCGCTGCTTTAATAGAATTGGCAAGAGATAGATCAGCTTGGCGGAAGATGACCTCTGACGTCTGCTTCAGATATAGAACTACATGATGATGATGATGATGATGATGATGATGATGATGATGATGATGATGATGATGATGAGTAATAGAGCGATGCGACCTGAGTTTATTGAGTCGGTTACTATCAAGTTCGCAAAAAAAAAAAAAAAAAAAAAAAAAAAAAAAAAAAAAAAAAAGAAAACAAAAAAAAAAACAAGAATAACCAAAAAGAAAACAAGTTATAGGCTAATGTGATCTCTACTTGAAACGTTGTTAAACACACACACACTCTCTCTCTCTCTAGAGAGAGAGAGAGAGAGAGAGAGAGAGAGAGAGAGAGAGAGAGAGAGAGAGAGAGAGAGAGAGAGAAGAAACTGGTGCTTTCATAGTGAGTGCTGAATTTTTAAAAATGATTATCCAGATGAGAAAATATTTATTATGAAAACTTATCTTTCAACAAGCCTCGAATTTATTGTTTTACCAAAAGTATAAAAATCTATTCACTTTGCTCCGTATTTTTTCGTATCTATCTAGGTTTCAAACAATTTCTCCTTTTTGAATTACCAATTAGTGGTTCTTGCGATTCATTTTTCAACTATCTACTAATACTACAAAAACATATTATTTGCCATATAGTGCAATGAGAGTTAGCTCCCTTGCCATTATGTTCTAAGACAACTCGATCAAAACAATAAATAAGTTAATGCTTTCTAACTGGACACGCGTCTCTAATGAACTAATTAAAGACCCAAATTTTTCCCCCTCTTCTCTGAATGCTAATCCGTTTATTGATAGCTAGTAATAGTGATAGGTTCGTTTCTTTTCAGTAGACGCACAGTGGAGTAGTAGTCGGTGGCCTAATCGTCTGTTGTAATATTTCAATAAGGAATTAATTTCCAAAGACATTATGCCGTACTCTTAAAAAACACATAATTATAAATTTGGCCAGAAAACTCGTCCTTCAAATATCGATCGATTTAAATGACCCCTCGTCTTAGCAAAAAAAACTTTCAAACCTGGGACTTCGCTTCCCAGGTTTGAAAGTTTTTTTGCTAAGACGAGGGGTCATTTAAATCGATCGATATTTGAAGGACGAGTTTTCTGGCCAAATTTATAAATATGTGTTTTTTTTCCAGAACACGGCAGTTCTTTCCCCCTGATCGGTCTATGTTTGAGGAAATGCGAACCACGAAGCGACAAAACAAACATTTGTCGACGGATATGCCGTTAATTCTCCTATAGAAACTGTCATTAACCCCGCACTTTAGGACGATATTACGCTTAAAACACCGTGAATGAATGAATGATAACAATGAAAGAAATGTGTGTGTGTGTGTGTGTGTGTGTGTGTGTGTTTGTGTCGGGAAGGGGGGGGGGGGGGGGGGTTCAATCACGTGATCTAAGTGGCCGGGCAGGTTGAGGACAATGGACGACGGGGGGTTGCTCTAATGAAATATAAGAGACCATCAAGTTTTTCTGTTGAGATTTCGAACCTCAGAATGTACAAGCTTACTGTTTTGTTCCAGGGGGTCACATAGCCCAGTTGGTAGAGTATTCGTTCCACACTCAAAGGGACTGGTATCTTATCCTGTGTACAGTCGAGATTTTGTTTTTCTGACCCCCTGTCCACCCAGCAGTGATTGGGTAGCTGGGTCTGGTAGATCTGGCGGAATGTACTTTGCAATAGATTAGCGTCCTATTCAAATGGTAGTAGGCAATTACTATATTGCCCATTTCATACTATAGAAACTGGGGATAAACTACGGCCCCCTGGGGCTAAATTAATGACTCCAAAGGACTTCTTTTTAAAAAGTTTAAGAAACGACACTCATTGTTTCTCATAGAAGATATTCATTTTATCTATAATTTTAAACGCCAAGCTAAGAATTATATTTAAATAAAAGATTCACAATACCGTTTTGAAACGATTCGTCACAGATGTGCGCAAAGCGATTTTCTATGGGTTCCAAGCCAGCAGCAATACTGAACACGTAGGAAGATTTACCTACTTTCGGTCATAAATTCCGCAAAGCAAACGCTCTGTCCGTCGTATGGGAAGTACATGGCTTTAGCCAAAGCCAACTCTCTGTCCGTCTCATGGGAAGTACATGCTTTAGCCAAAGCCAACGTGTACTTATTTACAGGTCAGATAGCCAAAATTGTTATGGGCTCATAATCATAATTGTTGTAATGGAATTTCTCTCAAACCAACGCCAATTGTCCATTACAACAATGTTAAAACAAGCCCATAATTGCGTTTGGTTAACAGACCTGCAAATACGTGCACCTTACGATAGCCAAAGCTATTCCATTTCCAGGAAATGATTGAATAATATAAGACATCAATAACACCACCACCCCCACTACCACCACCAACACCAACAAGCAACAAACATTAACAAACAACAACAAACTACAACTACAAACAACAAACAATAACAACAAACAACAACAACACCAAGGACACCACCACCATCACCACCACCACAAACAACAACAACAACAAGATCAACAAAAACAACAACCACAATACACACAAAAATATTCCTGTTTAATAGTTGTCAAAAAAGTTTTTTATTAATTAATGATAGGGTGTATTTTTTACAAAAACGGCACTCACGGGCGTAAAGGTTTTTTTGACACAATGTGTAAGTACGATGTTGTCTATGCTGTCATCGACCATCAATGCAGGCTTTCCACCGGAGTCACGTGATGTCTCCAAGACTTTGAAAGGATTCCATGGGTACGTTGTCATATTCTTGTCATAACACATGCTGCAATACGCTTCAACAGTCATGACATCACTTCCCTCGTAACGACGCATGGTAACTTTGTAACTGGCTCTAAACTATCGGAACAAAATCTCTCCCCTCCCAAACCCCCAAAATTATTTGGGTCCCCGAGTTTGCGGTAGTACCGTTGACTCAGCCTCCAAATTGTTGAATGAAAACAACTAAACCTCACTGCCACCTCCATGAATGAAAAACCACGACAAAGCATCCCAATAGATTGATAACGTTCTGGATTTGATAATTCAGGCATCACAAACACAAAGTAAACATAATCACATTAAAAAAAAAAAACAACAAAAGAACCCTGCGAATTGCTTTCTCCTTGAATTAAATGTGTTGTGGATTTCATAATAATCGGATGTGTAGAAACGAGGCTTGAGACAAAAAGGTTGATTTGCACGAGGTGACACGCAAACGAATGGTTACACACATAGATACAACCATTTTGAAAAAAAAAACAAAACAATAATTGTTGAACTAACGAGTCCAATGAAAATCGCTCACTTATTTTTCTTTTCTTTCTTTGTTGTTCTTCTTCTATTTGTTATTATTATTATTATTATTATTATTATTATTATTATTATTATTATTATTATTATTATTATTATTATTATTATTATTATTATTATTATTATTATTATTATTATTATTATTATTATTATTATTATTATTATTATTATTACTGATGCTGTGCATTTAGTTGAAAAACTCAAAACATTTGTCACACAGAACTATGAGTAACCTTGAACGTTTCTAGTCTGATAAATACAATTTAGTGAGAACTACTCATAAAAATGGCTGGTTAAAAAAAAAAAAAACAATAATAAAGAGTTGAGTGACGTCAATTTCGTTCCTTCTATTTACGGAGGTTATGAAAGCTGTGCGGAACTTATGGCCACCGGTATTGATGGAATGCGTTTAAGTAAAGAAGAGAAACCCTCACAAATTTTTCACACCTCCAGATCAATCGTGCGAACACACACAAATGTGGAGGTAATAACTTTTATGGATAGTTCGAAGATGACGTCACTCAGGTCTTTGTTATTGTTTTTTGCCATCCGCGTTTATGAGTAATGCTCACTGAACTGTATTAACCAGACTATAAACGTTCATGGATACACACAGTTTTGTGTGATGGTTCGTTATACTTCCGGATGGCAATGTTATGAGCTTCTTAGCCAAGCGCATACTATCTATAGTTATAGATAGTATGCAGATGACGTCACTCAGGTCTTTGTTATTGTTTTTGCCATCCGCGTTTGTGAGTTGTTCTCAGTAAACTGTATTAACCAGACTATAAAAGTTCATGGTTACACAGAGTTTGTGTGTTGGTCCGTTATACTTCCGGATGGCAATGTTGTGAACTCCTTGGCCAAGCGCATTCTATCTATATATAAACACACACACACACACACACACACACACACACACATATATAGATAGAATGCGCTTGGCCAAGGAGTTCACAACATTGCCATCCGGAAGTATAACGGACCAACACACAAACTCTGTGTAACCATGAACTTTTATAGTCTGGTTAATACAGTTTAGTGAGAACAACTCACAAACGCGGATGGCAAAAACAATAACAAAGGCCTAAGTGACGTAATCTGCATACTATCTATACCTGCATAGTGACACATGGACTGAAAACAAACAATACAGGGCTTTCATAACAGTTCATAAAATGACAACCACTGACCAAATTTAGTGCATGTGTGTGGTTATTAACCCACCATACCCAACTATCATAAGCACAGCTGGTATTTTTATCAACACTTATTATTGCTTGCACCGGTTTCTAACTCGTTATGTAACCAGACACATTATAGATAGTATGTGTTGGTGGCGGAATGGGCATTCAATTAATTAGGAGAAGTTCTTTGAACCAACGGGGCCATTTCGATACAGCTGCGAGGTTTATTATGGGAAATGCGTTTATCACCGATTATGTCCCCAATGCAATGAAAGCTATAGATTGAACCAGTGCTTCCTCCAAGAAATTGTCAAAAAGGAGGATTTGTTTAGAAGCCCACCTTGGGGGGTCAGGGGGCGTGCTCCCGCGAAACTTTTTTTTAATTGTCATGCAGTTAGAGCCATTGGGAGCCACTTTGCCATCAAAATAAGGATTTTTTCAGCAATTTTTTTTTCTTGAAATTTTCCGCGGATATTTCTCTTGGATTTTGACAAGTGCGGATTTTTCACGGGTCATTAAAAATGCGGAAATCCGCATAAAAGCGGAAAAGAGGAAGCACTGTTGAACGCATTGACGTCACTCAGGTCTTTGTAATTGGGGTTTTTTTTTGCCTTCCAATCCATGTTTATGAGCAATTCTCACTAAACTGCGTCTGTATCATCTCCCAAAACTTCTAACTATACATTTGACTGTTTCCCTTCCAGCTAGGGTATCCGGCCAGAGCCAGGATAATGCCAAATAATCTCATTCCAAGACAAAGACAGAAAGCAAGGTGGAAAACAGTGTATAAGAGGATAGAAGAAACAGTAAGTACCCCCCCCCCCCCTGGCCACTATGAGAAGTTCCTGTGTAATCTGTGGTCGGAACCCTACCCTGCTGTCCGGATAATGAAGACATTATCCGAATTGTGTTTGTTTTTATGTTTTTAATGGTTTTACGGCGCTTGCAATACGTTAAGGTCATATCAGCGCCAGTAAAAAGGAAGAAAATGGGAAAGTAAATGTTCTAGAATTACAATTAAAGCACCCAAGAAAAGGTAAGACAAAGGGGAATTTAGTTCAAATAGGAAACAGATGTAGATTCCAAGAGCACACTATCAGTGTACTTCGTTTGAGATTACCTAAATGTCTAATCCTGACACAAGCACAGGTCCCCGCCAATTTTTTGTTTGTTTGTTGCTTTAGGTCTCTTCCAACACAATTGAGGTTATATGAGAGACCGCTGAAACAAAACAACAAGCAATCTAACAAAAATAGTACAAATTGTAAATCAAAATCATAACCTAAAGATATAATAAGCTAAATTATAAATAACCAGAACAAACAGGCAGAAGATTTACAGAAAAAAAATATCCCCTGTCAAAAATACAATCACAAACCAAAGAAGCAGGATAGGCTAGTAAAGAGAAGAAGAAACGACATCACTATCGGATCGTACACCCATGCGAACATCATAGGTATGTGATTCAAGGGTGATGCTCCCATCCAACCACCCGCGTCCCCGCCAAGAGGAATACACTCAAATGTTTACAAATCATATATAATATGAAAATATAACTTATAATACAGTGCATAACAGAGAGATGATTGACAAGGAAAAAAAATATCATCTCCCAAAACTGACTACATATACATTTGACTGTTTCCCTTCCAGCTAGGGTATCCGGCCAGGGCCAGGATAAAACCAAATAAATCTAATTCCAAAGCAATGTGGAAAACAGTGTATAAGAGGATAGAAGAAACAGGAAGTACCCCCCCCCCCCCCGGGCCACTATGGGAGGTTCCTGTGTATTCTGTGGTCGGAACCCCACCCAGCAGTCCGGATAATGAAGACATCTGAATTGTGGATTTCCGGATTATTAGAGAGACTATAGATAGTTCGAAGTTGACGTCACTCAGGTCTTTGTTATTGTTTTTTTTTTTTTTGCCATCCGCGTTTATGAGTAATTCTCACTAAACTGTATTCACCAGACTATAAACGACCATGGTTACATACAGTTTTGTGTGTTGGTCCGTTATACTTCCGGATGGCAATGTTGTGAGCTTCTTAGCCAAGCGCATACTATCTATAAGAGGACAGAAGAAACAGTAAGTACTGTCCCCCCCCCCCCCCTCCCTGTCCACTATGGGAGGTTCCTGTGTAATCTGTGGTCGGAACCCCACCCAGCTGTCCGGATAATGAAGACATCCAAATTGTGGATTTCCGGTTTATAAGGGAGACTATAAAATAGTTAACAATGACATTGAATGCTATTGGGTTTTGTGTAATAATTTATTTATTTATTTATGATTCAAGCACGTGAATATCCGAATTTAAGTAAGTCGTAAGTATACACATTATATATTATCAGCATTACCTACAGTTTACATAACATAGTTTGTCCCTTTACAACAATAGGGAATGACATTAGCGGAAGAGTAGCGTCCCTTGATTGGACGTCACTTTACAGAGAGAACGCCAATTTGGTTTTGAAGTGTCTCAAGCCGCTTTCACCGGAGGCGAGGAAGAGAGACGCATGCGCACAACCAACATGACGTTCTCTCTCTAATAACTTTTCCGCCGGTGACGTCACAGACTATGGGTGACGTCCAATCAAGGGACGCTACTCTTCCGCTAATCTCATTCCCTATACGTCTCATCACATTTACAAGTGTCCCTTTACGACAATACGATATGTCTCGTCATATTTACAAGTCATAATACAATATACTATTTACAAACATGATAATATTAAGTACTGTGTTTTATGGTCATCACCTTTTCAATCTTGTATCATGTCGGGATAAAAAGTAAATAAAAAGATTTAAAAAAAAAGATTGAGAGAGAGAGAGAGAGAGAGAGAGAGAGAGAGAGAGAGAGAGAGAGAGAGAGAGAGAGAGAGAGAGAGAGAGAGAGAGAGAGAGAGAGAGAGAGAGAGAGAGAGAGAGAGAGAGAGAAGAGAGAGAGAGAAGAGAGAGAGAAGAGAGAGAGAGAGAGAGAGAGAGAGAGAGAGAGAGAGAGAGAGAGAGAGAGAGAGAGAGAGAGAGAGAGAGAGAGAGAGAGAGAGAGAGACAAAAAACAAAAAGGAAGACGGATATGGATATAAATTCATTTTAAAATGATGAGAAAAGATGAGGTTCCTTTATTCAACTATCTATGTACATTGTTTTGTTTTTAATGGTTTTACGATGCTTGGAACGCATTAAGGTCATATCAGCGCCAGTAAAAATGAAGAAAATGGGATAATAACAAGTTCTAGAAATACAATTAAAGCACCCCAGAAAAAGTAAGACATAGGGGGACTGGGAACAAATAGGGATCAGATGTAGATTCCAAGAGCATACCACCAATGTACTTAGTTTGAGATCAGCTATAAGTCTCATCCGGACACAAGCACAAAATCCAACAAAGAGGAATACATCAAATGCTTTCATTATACATTCAAAATAACAAATATAATAATACATAACAGAGAGATGATTTACAATGAAAAAAATATCATCTCCCAAAAAAGTTTGACTGTTTCCCTCCCAGCTAGGACTCCGGCCAGGGCCAGGACAAAACCAAGTAATCTCATTTCATGACAAAGACAGAAAGCATGTTGGAAAACAGATATAAGGGGGATAGAAGACACAGTAAGTACCCCCTGCCCACTATGGGAGGGTACGATCTTTGCGTCGTACCCTGAAGGTACCCAGTTCTATCACCCACTGCTGCTGTGCTGTGTGACCTTGAGCAAGTCACTTCGCCCTAGCTCAATACGTATGCGGCACTGCACTGCGACTGATGCCTGGTCATTCCAGTCTTCCCTTGGAATAGACCCTGGAGAAAAAAATTCCCCTATTGGATGAATAAAGGGAAATTTTATGTTAAATTTTATTTTATTTATTTTTATTTACTAACAAAAGAGGTGAAAACGAAGAGATGACAAGAGTTACCTCCCATTTCCCATGGCCCAAGGCCCCCCCCCCCCCCCCCCCCCGTAACTTTCTAAAGGGGAATTCCATCCACTTCACGGCTGTTTTAAATTACTAATTCAAACACCACAGACACAAACCATCAACGGAGAAGCAACAACAGCTGCTATGAGTAACACATCCACATTTTTTGTAAAAGACAAGTAGGCTAGTGGGCTATGAAATTAAGAAATTAAGGAGCAGGCACCGTTATCAGGTAAAGAACTGAACAAGTGTGTATTAAAGGTGCCAGACAAAGCAAGAAACAAAAAAAACAGAAGAAAAAAAAACCATCCCAAATAATCAGTCGACCTCGACTGGGGATCGAACCTCAGACCTTCTGATTACCGGTCAGACGTGCTACCATTACATGTGTTGATCTCAACATAATACTGTTAATTTGGGATGATGGGTGACATAATTTGTGAAGTATTCCAAGTGATGAGTCGATGACATTTTATGATAGCAACCAAGAGACATGTTATCCTGTCCTATCACATTTTCATTGCCCTCTATGCGCGCTGTCAAAATGATGTAACAAGTCATATGGTAACATGGATGATTTGGTCATCGTAGTGTTTTTACGCACCTCCGTTGTATCTTAACGGATCGTTTTTATACACCTCCATCACGCATGCGCATCCCACCCAATTTCATCAGCGATATTGTGTTTCTGTATTTGGACATGGCGAAAGTTATATTGACATCTGTAGGATCTTTTTGTAAATAAATTTATATAAAAACAATAATAATAATCTAAAAATTGAAATATAAAACGAGAAAATAGAAGTTGTATTGAAGGTAAAATAATGTTTTAGAAAGACCTTATTAAATCTGATAAAAACAGTCAGATGGCTCTTGAAAGTACTGGGTTCGATTCCCATTGCAGACATTAAAAAAAGATTTACTTTAATAAGAAAGATATCATTGTTGTTTGTTTTTTTTTCTTTCTTTTTTTTTTTTTGTTTTTTTAAAAAAAACTTTTTATCATGTTTAAAAAAAACTTCGATTTTAATTTTCTAAAATTATTTATTTATTTGAGATCAGTATTTGTGTGCCATGTTTCTTTTTACCTTTGATTTTTTAAATTATTATTATTATTATTATTCTTAAATTTATTATCATTGTATAAACGTACATCGGTAATCACTAAACAGCGTGCTAAACTACAATCTAAAACTATTTAAACCTCATGGACGTATGCAGCAACATTTTCATTTTCATTAATTAACCATCACCGCCAATGGAGGTGCATAAAAACGGTGCGTTTTTGTACACCTACAACAGAGGTGCATAAAAACGCCACTTTGCTAATAATAATAATAATAATAATAATAATAATAATAATAATAATAATAATAATAATAATAACAAAAACACAAACAAAAAATAACAATAGAAGGTCCATTTCATGAATGTCAATTATGATAATCTCTAGCAAAGGAATGGAGTTCAGTTGGTAGAGCACTCGCTTCACACGCAAAGGGGACGAGATCGATCCCGGGTCTAGTCGAGATTTTTCCCCCCGACTCCCTCCCCCCGTCCTTGTCCACACAGTATTACTTAATTGGGAAGCTGTTTTTACTCTTTTTTTTTGTAGACGGTTGACTTTGGTTGTTTCGACTTTTCCCTTAGCCAGTAAAAGTAGTCCTTCAGAGCCACTAGGCCAATAGCGTTAAAAGGACAGTCGTAATTACTTTCTATTTATACCTTATGGATAGGACGATAGTTTATCATAAAGTACTTTCCAATAGACCAAACAGACCCAGCTACCCAATCACTGCTGGGTGGACAGCAGGGGGGGTCAGAAAAAAATCTAAACTTCATCCTGGATTGAATTCAGTCCCTTTGCATTGGAAACGAGAGCTCTATCAAATAAACGAAGGCTTAAACCTATCCAGTGGTCACGTGACACAGGGACTAAGTGTGTCATTATAATAGTTTTTTTTTTGTTTTGTTTTTGTTTTTAAGGGTTTTACGGCGCTTGCAACACATTTAGGTTATATCAACGCCAGTAAAAAGGAAGAAAATGGGATAGTAAAAAGTTCTAGAATTACAATTAAAGCATCTAGGAAAAGGTAAGACGAAGGGGAACTGGTTCAAATTGGAAACAGATGTGGATTCCAAGAGCATATTATCAAAATACTTAGTCTGAGATCACCTTAAAGTCTCATCCAGACACAAGCACAGGCTCCCCACCAAGAGGAGTGTTTTTTGTGTTTTTAAGGGTTTTACGGCGCTTGCAACACATTTAGGTCATATCAGCGCCAGCAAAAAGGAAGAAAATTGGAGAGTAAAAACATCCTAAGGGTACAATTAAAAGGACTTGAGGAAAAAGTAGACAAAGGGAAATGGTTCAAATAGGGAACAGATGTAGATTCCAAGAGCACACTATCAGTGTACTTAGTTTGAGATCACCTAAAGTCTCACCCAGACACCAGTACAAGTCCCCACTAAGAAGAATACACTCAAATGTTTACAAATCATATGTTAAGAATAAAAAAATAAAAAATAACAGTATATAACAGAGTGATGATTTACAAGGAAAAAAATATCATCTCCCAAAACTATAACTATACATTCGACTGTTTCCCTTCCAGTCAAAGACTCCGGCCAGGGTCAGGACAAAACCAAGTAATCTCATTCCAAGACAAAGACAGAAGCAATTGGAAAACAGATATAGCGGGGAAGAAGACATAGTAAGTACCTCCCTGCCCACTATGGGAGGACAGGAACCCCACCCAGCCACTAAGAGGAATACACTCAAATGTTTACAAATCATATATAATATGTAAACAAAACAATATACAGTGCATAACAGAGAGATGATTTAAAAGGAAAAAAATATCATTTCCCAAAACTCTAACTATACATTTGACTGTTTCCTTCCCAACGAGGGTATCCGGCCAGGGCCTGGACAAAACCAATTAATCTCATTTCAAGACAAAGACAGAAAGCATGTTGGAAAACAGATATAGGGGATGGATAGAAGACACAGTAAGTGCCTCTGTGCCCACTATGGGAGGTCAGGAACCCCACCCAGTAATTATAATATATAATATTATGATGATTATTTTATACACTCTGGTTACTAGGATTGGGTTATACATCATTTTATAATATTCTACCTTCAAATTATGTTGTTATAATATCTATCTATATATCATATACAATACATTGAAATGACACTATGTAGTATCTCTGTAATATAATGTACATTGTAATAAATTAAGTGTTAACATTATATACAATATTTCTATATATACAGCATATTTTCTTAAAAGATAAAACAAGTCCAGCTCACTGCGCTCGACGTTAAACATAATTTCATCTCATATAATAATAATAATTTACAACTCATCCAATAGAGAGGGAATGCAATTGACACTTATTTCAGTTCCTTGATCACTATAATATAACTTGCAATTAACACTAAGTTATGCCCCACACAAAGGTTTGGGTACTCCCGCAATATGGCTGTCCATGTTTATTTTAATAGTGTTTGTTGTTTGTTTTTGTTTTTAAGGGTTTTACGGCGCTTGCAACACATTTAGGTCATATCAGCGCCAGTAAAAAGGAAGAAAATGGGATAGTCGAAAGTTCTAGAATTACAATTAAAGCACCCAAGAGAGAGAGTAAGACATAGGGGAACTGGGAACAAATAATTTTTATCAAGCAAATGTTTTGTATTTGTATGCTCTTAAACGACATATGCCATAACAAACATCATATGCTGTTTACCCTGATGATGTTTTTGTTTGTTTTAAAGGGTTTTGCGCGCTTGCAACACAATTAGGTCATATCAGCGCCAGTAAAAAAAGGAAGAAAATTGGATAGTGAAAAGATTTTTGATGTACAATAAAAAGGACTTGAGGAAAAAGTAAGACAAAGGGGAATCGGTTCAAATGTAGATTCCAAGAACACGCTATCAATGTACTTAGTTTGAGATCACCTAAAAGTCTCACCCAGACACCAGCATAAGGTCCCACTGAGAGGAATACACTCAAATGTTTACAGATCAAATGTTAAAAAAAAATAAAATATATATAACAGAACAAAACAGAGAGATGATTTACAAGGAAAAAAAAAATATCATCTCCCAAAACTAACTAAACATTTGACTGTTTCCCTCCCAACCAAGAACTCCGGCAAGGGTCAGGACAAAACCAAGTAATCTTATTCCAAGACAAAGACAGAAATCAATTGGAAAACAGATCCAGGGGGATAGAAGTAGAAGACACAGCAAGTACCTCCCTGCCCACTATGTTAGGTTGGGAATCCCACCCAGATATTTTGAACTGAACAAGTGTGTATGAATAAAGGTGCCAGACAAAGCAAGAAAGAAAAATATAAGAAAAAAATAGAAAACATCCCAAAAAAATCAGTCAACCTCGACTGGGGATCGAACCTAAGACCTTCTGATTAGCAGTCGACTGATTTTTTGAGATGTTTTTTTTTCTTGTATTTTTCATTCTTGCTTTGTCTGGCACCTTTCATACACAATTGTTCAGTTCTTTATCTTACACCGGTGCCTGCTCTTTCATTTCTTAACCAGATATCTTGTTGAGGCAATGGCTTAAATATATTGGTATAAATCTGTAGAATTCTTAGTATTCTCTCTAACTAGCCGATTGCACCACACTAGAACACAAACCTTGGCCCTAAGCTATCCATGCCCCCACCACCCCCCATCGGACCACCACAATGGCCACCCCCACCCCCAGACATATCGTCGTCATCCTTATCGTCCTTCCAGTTCTTCAGAGACTCAGATCCGACCGACGACGACCTCCTCCTCTGTCTCTCTTCTCTCATTTTAGCCTCCAATTCTTGCTCCTGGGGAAGACAAAGTTCAAAGTTCAAAAGTCTCAGATCAATATCCATAACATAGTACACGACCAACTGTGACGACCTTTTTTGAGACCAAGCCAGGTCAATCTAGATGTCATGAATCATATCTTAAAACTTGAGCTTTTTAAACAAAAATGAATGACTACCTATAGCTAGGGAACTTATCAAAACTTTGGTCGAGTAGAGTAATCTGTGCTCATGAATAATAAAAATAATAATAATAATAATAATAATAATAATAATAATAATAATAATAATAATAATAATAATAATAATAATAATAATAATAATAATAATAATAATAATAAAAAAATAATAATAAAAAATAATAGTAAAAATAATAATAATAATAATAATAATAAAAAATAAAATAATAATAATAATAATAATAATAATAATAATAATAATAATAATAATAATAATAATAGTAAAATAATAATAATAATAATAATAATAATAATAATAATAATAATAATAATAATAATAATAATAATAATAATAATAATAATAATAATAATAAATAATAATAATAATAATAATAATAATAATAATAATAATAATAATAATAATAATAATAATAATTTTTCTATAGCCTTTACCCAGTATCTTAACAAGCTCAAAGCGCTTAACAGTCCCCTAACATCAATCACTCAAAATACTAAATAAATAAATACAATGATATCAAATTCCATTGACAAGAAAGAAAATTGCAGTTGTCAAAATCCTAAGAAAGGAAAGCACATACAAAACGCAAGCCTGCTGATAAAACATGATATGCACAGTACAGAACTTTACAGGAAATAATATAATATGGAGTATGATGAAGATGATGCTGGTGTTATAGGGGAATGGTGAAAGTGAAGGATTGTAACGAAAATAATAGGAAGGTTGTTGTGATGATGATGATGATGATGAAGATAATGATGATGATGATGTTGTTGTTGTTGATGCCATTTTTTTTCGATGACTACTATGTTACTAGTGTGCATCTGTGTGAGTGTGTCTATGTCAATATTGTATTGTTATAAATGTGTAACCAAATGACAAATTGCGACTTTTTTTAGGACAATAAAGATTTATTATTATTATTATCATTAACTCCCTAACCCCCCCCCCCCCCCCCCACCCCTAAAAAAAATAAATAAACCAACCCAAAAAGATCCCATAAAAGAACAAATCAAACCCACAAATATTAACAAAACTTTTTAAATTGACGTCGTCTTACTTGTAGATATTTGACATTGTCCTTGGTGATGGCGTCCCTCAAGTCTGCTCTCAGGGGAGATTCGGGGCTCACCGAGTGACCAAAAAGATCTAGTTTACGGTAGATGAGGACGTATGCTGTGTCAGTTGAGAACCTTTTGGTCAGATTACTGGAGAAAAAAAAAATAATAGCAATATAAAGGATATCTCTTTATTTTTTATTTCTTTTAATTAATAAAAAATAACCCCAAAAAGCAAAAAAACAAAAAAACAAAAAAAAAAAAAACAACAAAATTTGAGCATTTAGATAGTGCAATATCAACTAAACATGCTCAAATCACTTTACAAGGAATCCGTAGCCAAGAGAAATAATTAACATGTAGGACAAGACATAATACCTGTTATACAACAAAACACTTTACAAGTCCCTTAGCCAACAGCAACAATTAACATGTAGTATTAGACAAAATGCCTGTAAAGCGACATTACAATTTATTTAGACAGAGACAATGCCAAGTACTTATTTTACACCAGAGTACGGTGAGAGAGTATTTCTAATTCAGAAAAGTGGGTGGAGCAGGCACTTATGTTGGTAACAACAAGAGATGAAGTGAGTAGAAAAGTGCCAGAAGACAAGAGAAAATAAAATTTTATTCTCTATTGTCTTCTGGCACTTTTCTACTCACTTCATCTCTTGGTGAGAGAGTATGAATAAAGAGCCTTTTCCAAGGACTCAACTATGCAGCGCTCAGAGTGGGACTCGAACCTTGAACCTTTCAATCCAAAGATGAGCGTCAAACCAATAGACCACATAGCGGCAAAATAAAAAATCGATATAAAAAGACACCTACCTTTGAAGAATATGTGAGGCTGGCTGAGAAAACCTGGGAAGATGCGACAAGCTTCGATTTGAGATATGAGCCAAAATTGAAGATAAAGTGTTTCCCAAAGCAAAAAATGTTATTCAGAAAAAAATTCATAACTTGGGTTCTAATAAGACATAGAAAGAAAATTTAAAGTGGTAAATGATCAGAAAGATGTGGTCTATTCTACACCACTGCATACATAACTCAATCTACGAAATTTGCGCATCTTTCCGGGTTTTCTCAGCCATTGCTATATTGTACATTGTACTCTAAAATGTCCATTATTATTATCACAAATAGCAATGCTAACAAAAAAAAACCCCAACATAATTTCAAATTTACCTGAAAGACTCATAACTCGTCTTTGTGATTCGGCTGTCGTTGAAATTGTACCACTGGTCTGGGAGGAGGTCAAGGTCATCCAGATTAACCTTTGAACTATCACCTTCCAAGTTGATTTTCTTCAACTGGTTTGGGTCAGGCTGGCCCATGTGAGAGTGCCTGGCATAGCAATAGTAGTGTCCGCAGTCGGATGAGTTCCCAGAATGCACAACCACAGCAGACAGTCCATAAAGATCGCAGTGATCGGTTATCGACTGAAGCTTGTCTTTATGCTTGGCGCTGGCCATGTTTAGAATTTTTTCTGCTTTTTCTTCTTGTTTGGGGTCCTTCAAGGAGATGACGTTGGTCAGGCTGTTGGATCTAGAATGATGGCTGCTGGATACACTACACTCTCTAGAGTAAACCGATCTCATCAGAGATGAAGACGGCTGTGTCCCTGTAACGGGGATGGACAAAGTCCTCGGATAATGAACCTCCTGGAAGATCTTGGTCCTGGACTGTAACTTGATGTCATAGGAAAACCTCAGCAGAGTCAGGATGAGGTATGAAGGGGACTCGATGATGTTGATTTGTCTTTCCCCGTCTTGGAGTTTGCCACAAGTGTCACAATGGTATTGGTTGTCACCGTTCAGTGTTTCCGGTTTTAAGTAGTATTCGATTAAATCGTTCAAACTCAGGCAGCTGTTGGAGTTGGAGTTGTTGTCGGCGTGTTCGTTGTGTGGGTTTGCATTATTTGATTGGTTGATTTGAGTCGCTGTGGCAGCAGAGTTGTTGGCAGTTTTAGTCTCTGCTGAAGTGGAAGAAGATTCCTTGTCCACTGTGGGTGTTGGATCTCCGCTTCCTCCAACTAATGTAGGCTGCTGTTGGGGATGGGTTGCTTTACCAGGGGATTTCAAGGTGGAGGAGGAGCAGGATGAGGAGGAGAAGGATGAGCTGTTTGGGAAAGCCAGGGGAATATCTGAAAACGTCTCTACCCTTTTGGACTGCGTCTTACACGCAAGGCACTGAAGGCTGGTTTGAACTTTGCCTCTGAGAATTTTCTCGACAAAGGAAGGCGGGTTTTCGGTCGTCTCCTTGTCGGAGGAGCAGGCGGAATCGGTGGAGCTGCTGCAGCATTCGTCTTGCAATCTCATTTTAACGCTGGTAAGGAGACACCCGTCGTCCGTCTCTGGGATGCCTGTGCTCCCTGCATGACCAAGCCTGACACTTCCATGAGAGGAGATGGAATTGGACGAATGGCTCTTCTTCAATTGGCCCAGCTTGTCGTTTTCGTGGAGTTGGTCCATCAAATACTTGAGGAACTCGGAGCAATCCTGCTGGTGTCCTGGGGCAAACCATGGAGGTCTTGAAGCAGCCATGAACTTGGTGGGAGATATAGAAGGTCGCTGGAAGCAAGAGCAAGAAGGAAATAAATCAGAAGTGGAAAATTGGTACCATTCTCTATGACCGGTGCAGATTTTTGGATTTGTGGTTAGGTTTTCTGTCTGACATACTGCAATGCCATCAATAATTCCTTGGTATAACTTGTAATATAGCTAATTCTAATATCTCCTATAATTTGTGGTAATTATACTTATAAATAACAGGGCCAGATACATTTATAGCCCAAGTTGGAATGCATAAAGTCTTCTCAAAAAATGTGGCAGAGAAGGTCAACTGTCTGTATTTTATATAACCAATCAGAATGCCGAATTCCATTAATTTGAAATTTACCACGATTTGATTGGTTGGCAATCAACCCTCCTTACCATAACACGTCTTTCTTTAAAATTAAAATTTAAAAAAATAAAAAATCCCTTTATTCATTCTATAGGCGAAATTTATTCTAGTGTCTATTCCAAGGGAAGACTGGAATAACTCAAGTGCCAGATGCAGTGCATCGCACAGCGCAGCAGCAGGTGATCGAACTCGTTACCTTTCGGGTACGAAGCAAAGACCATACTGCTGAGCCACGTTGTCCCATAATTGTAACTTTCTTTTTGTTCATCCTTCAGAACCATAAGGCCCATAGAGCTGGAGTTTACCCCACTTTCCATCAGATCTAACAGAACCAGCTACCCAATCAATGCTGGGTGGAAAGGGGGGGGGGGGGGGGGGGGGGGGTCAGAAAAATATCTTGACTTCACCAAGGATTGAACTCAGTCCCCTTGCATGTGAAGCGAGTGCTCTACCAGCTGAGCTATCGGGCTCCCCATTTTCATTGTTTGGGTTTTGTATTATTCGATTAAATTATTCTGGGTTGCTTTCCTCCAACAATATTATCTTTTTTTAAAATGTATAAAAACAGATTTTGACAATCTGATAACTCACATTTGACAAGCTAAGTGATGCAAAGATGTATTGGAATTTGACGAGCAGGCTTTCCTCCACAGTCGGAGGCTTTGACAAAACCTCTCTTCGGAATCTGGAATGGGAATAAGAAAAAATATTATTTATGAGTGAATGCTTTTGTGACTGAGTTCAGTCCCTTTAATAGTGACTGGATAATAATTACAAAAACTCATACATCCAGGACTGGTATCTCAAAGTTGGGGGTTGTTATATTTTAGAGTTTTGTTAACAAAAAGCAAAAAAATCTTTCCTTTATCCATCCCTAAGGAGAAATTTGTCTTTAGTATCTATTCCAAGGGAAGAGTGGAATAGCCCCAAGCATCAGCGGCATAAAGAAAGCTAGGCTAGGTGACTTGCTCAAGGCTACAAAGTGCGGCGGGTAGTCGAACTGGGTACCTTTCGGGTATGAAGCAAAAGACCGTACAGCTGAGCCACGCTGTCCAATCCATCCAGCCTTTATAAATATTGTTTACATAAGAGTTGTCCTCTTAATAGTGTTAACTGTTTTGGACAACACAACTGAGGGACAAAATCAGTGACAACATCAAACTCTGAATAGAAATTATCAACTTAATAGTTGTTGACAAATATAACTTGGAATTATACAAATCAAATTTTAACACCCATAAGCCTAAATCTTACTTCCTTCTTCTTCTTCTTCTTTTTTTTTTTCAACAGTGTAGATATAGATTTTGGGTTATGGAATTTGACAATCTTTTAAAAATAACTTAAAACACTAAATCAAAAAAATAAAGGGATGCAACTCATCTATGATTATTTCAATTCAACTATTATAATTGAGTTGCCTCCCTTAGAAAAATCTATAAACTACTAAAGTTATCGAATTAAAATAAGTGAAACGGGATCCAGTTTTAGCTGAGTGTATGGTGCCCTAAACGGCATTGAGCATAATCAAGATATGAATTGAGCATAATACAATTTTGAAAATGTGCTATACAAATGCCACCTATTATTATTATTATTATTATTATATTATTATTATTATTATTATTATTATTATTATTATTATTATTATTATTATTATTATTATTATTATTATTATTATTATTATATTATTATTATTATTATTATTATTATTATTATTATTATTATTATTATTATTATTATTATTATTATTATTATTATTATTATTATTATTATTTATTATTATTATTATCATCATTATCATTTATATATTATTATTATTATTATTATTACTATTATTATCATTATTATTACTATTATTATTATTATTATTATTATTATTATTATTATTACTATTATTATCATTATTATTACTATTATTATTATTATTATTATTATTATTATTATTATTATTATTATTATTATTATTATTATTATTATATTATTATTATTATTATTATTATTATTATTATTATTATTATTATTATTATTATTATTATTATTATTATCATAATAATCATTATAACATTTGTTACAGATAAAGAATTTCAAAGACCACTGAATTCCAAGCTCTTTTATACTTCCTATCTTTAATATATATCAACTTAAAAGACTCACTCATCACACATGTAAAGAGCCTGGATAACACTATTCATATAACACGTGTTCCCCAGATTGTCCAAGCCGGTTTTGCCGGGCTCCAGTTTCTCCAAGTTGGCGACAGGCATGAAGGACACCAGTGGTTGGCTACTGTTGCAACTGCCACTGCTGCCTGCAGGGCAGTCATTTTTCGAGGACTGTTGTGCTCTGGATGAGGAGCTAACCTGAGACGACCACTGGGCACACCTCAGTTCTGCCCTCATTTGGTCTTCTTGTGGTTTGGGGAAGGGCTGTGTTGAAAATAAGAGTAGAGAAGAAAATAAAAAAATAAATTTTAAAATTCCAAGTTTACCAACACAAGATCATTTTTGAACAACCAAATTTTTACTGTATATTAAAAAAAAAAGTGGAAATTAATTTTTGTGTTAAATCCAGTTTGATGGAATTTGTTTTTGTTTTTATGTTTTTAAGAGTTTTACGGCGCTTGCAACACATTAAGGTCATATCAGCACCAGCAAAAAGGAATTCTTAAAAAATGGGATGGTAAAAAGTTCTAGAATTACAGTTAAAACACCCAAGAAAAGGTAAGACAAAGGAGAATTGGTTCAAATAGGAAGCAAATGTAGATTCCAAGAACACACCATCAAAGTACTTCGTTTGAGACCACCTAAATGACTCATCCTGACGATAAGCACAAGTTCCCACTAAGAAGAACACACTCAAATGTTTACAAATAATTTATAACATGTAAACAAAGCACAATACAGTGCATAACAGAGAGATGCTTTACAAGGGAAAAAATACCATCTACCAAAACTTTGACAATACTTTTGGCTTTTTCACTCCCAGTTAGGGTATCCGGCCAGGGCAGGACAAAGCCAAGTAATCTCATTTCAAGACAAAGAAAGCAAGTTGGAAAACAGATATAGGGGGATAGAAGACACAGTAAGTGCCCCCCCCCCCCTGCCCACTATGGGAGGTCAGGAACCCCACTCAGATGGAATTTGTTTCTCAATACCAATGTCAGCATTAAATTGTATAAAAGTTTGATCTCACGTCATCTTGCAAATGACATTAGAGTAGCCTACAGTAAGTCATTATAAATTGTATAGACTTTACTCTCTGTCAACAAAAACTTAAGACATTTTGTATATGGCCCAAATGATGAGATTAAAAAAAACTCCAACAAATATGGTAGCTTTGCTGATGCAAAAGATGATGTCGATGATGACGACGATGATGATGATGATATTGATGATGATATTGATGATGATGATGATATTGATGATGATGATGATGATGATATTGATGATGATGATGATGATGATGATAATGATGATGATGTTGATGATGATGGTGACGACGATGATGATGATGATGATGATGATGATGATGATGATGATGATGATGATAATGATGATGATGTTGATGACGATGATGATGATGATAATGATGATGATGATGATGATGATATTGATGATGATGATGATGATATTGATGATACTAACGACAAAATGGTGCCACCAATACAATGCAATAATATGATAAAGAAACAACCCTACTTACTGTCATGCAGTAGAAAAGTATATATATATCACATTAGAATATTCCCTTTACCTTTTCTGTATTGAATCACTTCTTCTTCCTATTATTATGGTTATCTACTTCCTGGCGCCAGAATGCCTACTTCCGGTTCTCACTTCTACTCTAGTTTTTAGTCAGTCCAGTTCAGGAGCTCAATAAAGCAACATGTCAAACTATGTCTATCTCAGTTCATTATACTTACTTTGATGAGCTCCAGGATAGGATCGTAGAGATCGGGGAACCCCGTGTGCTGGTACATCAGGCAGTAGACCAGAGTGGCCATTTTGCTGCTCCATCCCACACTGGCCTGCGTGTTCTCATCCATCATGGTCTTCCATATGCCTGGGAACTTTTCCAAAATCTGAGGACACACACAGACAAAAAGGACTGAAGTTAAAGATAAATGGCTTGTTTGTGCGGCTATGTGGTCTTGTGGTATGACATTCGCTTTAGGATCGGAAGGTTCTGGGTTCGAGCCTCGCACTCGGCGCATAGTTGAGTCCTTGGAAAAGGCTCTTTACTCACATTCTCTCACCGTACTCAGGTGTAAAATGAGTACCTGGCCATTAACAGCGTTGTCTTTGTCCGAAAAATTGTAATATTGCCTGGCGGCATGTCCCGTCCTCCATGTTAATGTTTAATGTTGCTGTTTACTAGAGACCCCTTTTAAAGCGCCTTGAGCACATTGAGTGGATATTGCGCTATATAAAGCTCAATTTTTTATAAACTCTCTCAAGCTCACATGAATGACCAATCGAAATAATTTCTTTGATTTTCAATCATGTCAACGCCTGACAATTAAATATCTTTAAAAGTTGCAAGGCCATTTTAAGGTCTGTATCTTTTATAACCACATAAAAAGTAGTCCTTCAGAGCCAGTAGACCAACGGAGCTGGAGTTAAACCCGGCTTCTGTAGCTTAAATTGAGACAATAGTTATTGCATGCTACCCTTTGAATAGGAAGCTCTATCGTAAAGTACTTTTTGCTAAGTATAATAGATCCAGCAACCCAATTACTGCTAGATGTCCAAAACAAAATCTCGACTGCACACTGGAATCAACTTCATCAAGACATTCTGATCTTAGAGTGAGAGCCTTTATTATTGGGCCACGGTTTTGTCGATTTCCACTCTAATACGAATGGACGATTAACAGTATTTTTAAAATTTGAAGAGAAACAAAACAGATAACCAGCTCCCCAACCTCTCCTTCCCCCCCCCCCCCCCAAAAAAAAAAAAAACCCAACAAAAACAAAACAACAAACTACCCGATCTCCCCCATCCCCCATGCCCACCAAAAACAGAAAAACAAAAACAAAAATAAAAAAAACCCCAACAAAATATTAAAATAAAATAAAACTAAACAAAATTAAAAACAGGAAGTTTAAAAAAGCCTTGCAATTCCAAAGATATCTAGAAACCACAACCCCCCCCCCCCCCCCCCTGAAAAAACAAAACAAAACAAAACAAAACAAAAAATAAAAGAAAAACAAAAAAAAACAACAAAATGAAGTGAACCAGAGATAAATTGTTGTGATGTGATTTGTATTCAAATACATATAATCGAAATTTAAAAAAAAAACTTAGATAAAATCATATATGAATTATTTTTTTAAAGGCTAAAAACCCATTGCAGCGTAAAGTATAATAACCTTCACACATCTGCATCCTAGCATTGATTCAATCTAAACCCAAACTGCCAAATGCATAGCAAGCATGTGATGCATGCCATGTCACCACCCAGGCTTTTGAACCAGTTAACTGATGTACTCTGGAAAAACACGTATTGAAAAATTTGGCCAGAAAACTCGTCCTTCAAATATCGATCCATTTAAATGACCCTCATCTTGGCAAAAATCTCTCAAACCTGGGACGTAAAAGAAGACCTAGTGAGGTCCCAGGTTTGAGGGTTTTTTTTGCCATTTTTGTCATTCAATGATTAATATTTTTAAAACGAGTTTTCTGGCTAAATTTTGAGATACGCGCCTTTCCGAAATGTGGCAATCAACTAGTTAAAATGCATATGCAATACAATGTTATTCGACACCTACAATTCCATCAACCGTTCCCAACGACCTCTAGTGTTTAAATCTTATCATTAATAATTCTTTCTTTCAAGTATCTTTATCACAATGTCACGCGATTCGTCAAGCAATGGGGGCAATGGCAGGTGCTTGATTGAATCAGCGATAGCAGAGATAAAAGGTCTAGATAGATAGAGAAGTCCAAAGAAATTAAGAAAAATGATGGGAGAAGGTTTTATTTTATTATAAATATGTGTGGGTTTTTTGTTGTTGTTTTTTTTGGGGTTTTTTTTTTTGGGTAAGGGAGGGGGAGATCAGATCAGATAATAAAGATACGTATGCCAAACCTGGCCCTGGAAGAGCAAGTTGAAATAAAAAACAAAAAAACTTAAAATAAACAACAAAACCAAACAAAAAATGAATAAATAAAATTAAAATAAATATAATAATGATAAAGAAGCAAAAAGTTTCCATGAGACACTGGAATGAGGCAGCGAGAAGGAGAGGACCTCAAAATGCTATATGGACAATGTCTGTAAAGGAATGGACGAGGATGGACAGTCCAAGAGTCATGAAGAAGGACAGATCCCATACAACCATCTCTCGGATTAGGAGAATGAGGTGAGGTAAGGTGAGGTATATATATATATATATATATATATATATATATATAAAGTATAAATTGTCACTCACATTATATATGGCCAAGAAGTACATTTCTGTGGCTTTCGTCCACGTCTTCAGTCGGCATACAACCCAAACAAATACACTTACCTTAAAGAGCTATTAAACAAAATGGAACACTTCCTGAGACGCCTGAGATGGAAGGTGTTCCACTTCGAAAAAAAAGAGGAAAATGACGACCCAACATCAAAAGAAAATTTCGGATTCAACACAGCAAACTACCCACCTCCCCACAAAGACCTAAATGCTTTCGAATACGACTTATTCGACCTAATTCCTACCATTAACTTTAAAAAAACTGAAGCCGTGGATGAAAGCAACAGAAATGTACGTCTTGGCCATATATAATGTGAGTGACAATTTATATTTTATATTAGCTCTAACCATCATTATCGAGCACTTTCGTACCTACGAGTACCCACCAACACTCATATATATATATATATATATATATATATATATATATATATATATATATATATATATATATATATATATATGTGTGTGTGTGTGTGTGTGTGTGATAGTACGCGTTAGAGGCTAAAGAATGATACAAGGGGACTACGTGGTCTTGTGGTATGAAACTCGCTTTCGGATTGGAAGGTCATGGGTTTGAGCATCGCTCGGTGCGTAGTCAAGTCCTTGGAAAAGGCTCTTTACTCAAGGTCTCTCACCGTACTCATGTGTAAAATGAGTACCTGGCCGTTAACAGCGTTGTCTTTGTCAGAAAAAAAAGAAACCTGTAGTATCGCCTAACAGGCATGGTGTCTCTGTCTACGTATTACGTGTTGCTGTTTGTCAGGGACCCTTTGTAAAGCGCTTTGAGCACATGTAGTGGATATTGCGCTATATATAATCTCAATTTTAAAAAGCTCACTGTGTTTGAGGCTAAAGAATGATAATAGGGGACAACATTGGGGAGGGGGGGGGGGGTTATATGTGATAGTACCCACTGTATTTGAGGCTAAAGAATGATAAAATGGGATGGAAATAGGGGGAGGGGGGAAGGGGGGGGGGTACATTTGAGAGTTGCAATACAAATAATTCGTGATGTTTGAGTGGTTTTGATGTCTAATAATAATTGTAATAATACATGATGGGTGATGCATCTCTTGTTTAAATCTACCCTGCCTGACACACACACACACACACACACACAGACAGACACACACACAGACACACACATACACACACACATACACATACACACACGCACACACACATACACACATACACATACACACACACACACACACACAGGCCATCAAGATGTCAACCTCCTCCTGTCTGTCTGCCTTAGGCATGCATGCAAAGGGTTGGCTGACAACCAAACCAAACCCAGTCCGGGTTTTACCCACTAGATACAGCAGGTACCAACGAATAACTTTCAGCATAACAAAATTTAGACTATTTAAAACTAAACAAAACAAAACAGGATTTTAATTTTCAAATCCAATTTTATCTCCCCTGAGAACATCTCCCGCCCCCCACCAAAAAAAAAAATAAATGATCAAAGCCCCTCACCCCTCCCCTAAAACACAACAATCCCCCCCCCCCCCACCCCCGCTTGAAAATAAAACAAAACAAAAAAAAAACAAAACAAAACAACTGCAACAAGAATTTAACCTAAAAAACACCAAAAGAAAACAACAAAACATACCAAAGTTACATAATTTTTTAAAAAATCATAGATTAACATAATTTTACATTTTAAAAAATCAGAATTTTAGCAATTATGAGGATTCAACTATCAATCTTGATTATTATTAATTCAATTAGGAATAGAAAAGTCTCTATCAGGAATAGTGTGAGATGGATAATAGCAATTTCTTGCTATCCTTTGAATAGGATTACAATCTATCGCAGACTTCTTTCCACCTGATAAATTCGACCCAGCTACCCAATCACCGCTGGGTGGACAGTGTGTGTGGGGGGGGGGGGGGGTAGGTCAGGTCTTGGTTCCTTTGTAATTCTGTATGTGAAGCGAGTGATCTACCAACTAAGCTATCAGCCCCCCCCCCCCCCCCCCCCCCCCCCCCATTCTACATGTCTAATCATCACCTAATCGTCAAAGTGTTAAATCAATGGGGGGAAATAAAAACCCTAAAAGATAGGGATTGGCAGCTCTTCAATAGTTTATCAAGCAGTTTGAAGAACGTACATAGATCAATCGTTTTATCTTGTGCTCTTAAATAAGTAAATATTGATATCTTTTTATAAACACGGGTTAGTCATATGAAGATAATATTGTTGTTGTTCATTTCACGCTACCTACAGGGAATAAACTCAGGTTCCATGTGTAAACTCGGCAGTGGTAAACATTTGCTACTGTCTCTTTAATGCTATAGTCAAGCAATGTGGTCATGTAGTATGACACTTATCTTTGGACCAGATGGTCCAGGGTTCGAACCCAGCTCGATTCGGTGTATAGTCGAGTCCTTGGAAAAGGCTCTTTACTCACCATATTCAGGTGTGAAATGAGTACCTGTCAATTAGACCTGGGTACCCAATCAATGCTGGGTGGATTGGTAGAAGGGCGGAGGGGGGAAGGGTTTCAGATCTTGGTGCCTTTGTAACTTTGTATGTGAAGCGAGTGCTCTATCAACTGAGCTATCATATCATCCCCTCCCATTCTACATGTCGTGTAATCATCACTTAATAGTCAAATGGGGAAATAAAAACCCTAAAAGATAGGGATTGGCAGCTCTTCAATGATTTTATCAAGCAGTTTGAAGAACGTACATAGATTAATAGTTTTATCTTGTGCTCTTAAATAAGTAAATATTGATATCTTTTTATAAAAACGGTTAGTCATATATGGAAATATTATTATAGAGATAATATTGTTGTTCACTATACACTATGGGAATAAACACTGGTTCCAATGGGACTTTGGACAGTAGACGTATGAATTATCTTTTAACAAATGTGTGAACTCGGCAGTGGTAAACAATTGCTACTGTCTCTTTAGTGCTATGGGGTCCCTATAGCTCAGTTGGTAGAGCATTCGCTTCACATGCAAAGGGACCGAGATTGATCCTGGGTGCAGTCGATTACAATTGTTGTAATCAAAAGGTCTGAGGTTCGATCCCCAGTCGAGGTCGACTGATTTTTTTGGGATGGTTTTTTTTCTTGTATTTTTCTTTCTTGCTTTGTCTGGAACCTTTCATACACACTTGTTCAGATCTTTATCTTACATCGGTGCCTGCTCCTTAATTTTTTAATTTGATATTTTCTAAAATAAAAAGGACTAGATACACACACACACACACACACACACACACACACACACACACACACACACATCCACAAATATATTCTGTTCACAGGCATACACAAACTTCACTCACCTTATGAAACGGTCCAGGACTGTGCTGGTAACTCATCAATAACTGAGAGACAACGTGAAAGGAAGGGTCGCGTAGCTGTGGGTAGGCCATGTTTTCCATCACCTACAATGGACAGAGAGAAAATAATTACAAATTGATAAACATCATCATTATCCTTATCATCACCATTATCATCTTTATCATCAGAATTATCATTATCATCATCATCATCAAGCTGAGCCAATAAAGACATAAATATTACTAGATTCCAGATTCTATCTGGAATTTAGTAATGTATTTATGTCTTTATTGTTTTTTTTTGTTGGCTGAAGAAGGGTTTTGAGCCCGAAACGTACCGTGTTTGGTATTTTGTTCTTTGTTGAAGTGGTTAAATTTATTTTTGAATATTACTTTTAAAATATTTCTGAAAGAATTTTCTCTCAGCATGCAAAAACCTGTTGAAAATGAAAGTCTGCCAGATAAATGTGGACTGGAAGACATGAAGGACATCATCATGAGAAGAAGGTGGAGATGGACAGGACATTGAATGAGAAAGGAGGCGGGAAACATCAGCAAAACTGCCCTACACTGGACACCAGAATGACAGAGAAGAAGAGGAAGGCCCCTGGGCAACTTGGAGGAGAACTGTGGAGTGAGAGATGAGAGAGTGGGGAGGGTGGGGGGGGGGGGGGGGACCGGACATGGAACTGTCTGAAGATGATGGTCACAGACAAAGATTGGAGGTCCATCGTTGCTGCCCTACATGCCAATAGGCTAATGGGCAGGAAGTAAGTAAGTGGCTCAATGGCGCAGTCTTTGCTTTGTACCCGAAAGGTACCGAGTTCAATTACCTGCTTTGCTGTGTTGCTTTGAGAAAGTCGCCTCACCCTGAGTTCAGTTTTTCGGCGCTGCACTACAGCCGATGCCTAGGTTGTTCCAGTCTTCCCTTGGAATAGACCCCAAACTGCCATCTTATGATTAAAGAGCTATGGTTGGAAATGCTTTAGGAATTTTAAGGATTTGTCTTAAGACTCAATCTCAAAATTTCGTTTTTCTGATGGTGTTATATTGAACAATACTACATGACCCAGATAGTATTGTGTGCTGTGATCCGGGGATTACCATAACATAAACACTTCATTTTTGTTTACATTGGTGCTTATGTCCTTTTACCATATTAAAAAAAAAAAATTAAAAGTCCCTTTCTTCATCCCCAAAGGGAAATTTGTCTTTAGGGTCTATCCCAAGGAAAGACAGGAATAACCCAGGCATTAGCCGCAGTGCAGGGCCGCAAAGTGAACTAGGGAGAGGTGACTTGCTCAAGGCCACACAATGAGGTGGGTAGTCGAACTTGGTACCTTCTGGGTACGAAGCAAAGATCGTACCACTGAGCCACGCTGCCCCCAAATATTACGGCAGTAAAGACAAATTGTGACTCTTGACCTCAAAACTGTGTTATGCCGGTATGATTATGATGCTGGAAATTGAATTTATAGCCAAAAAAACATCAGTCTTGGGTTGTGTTTATATGTGTTAATGAGAACAATTACAGCATTTTAGAACAACAAAAACCAACATTGCATATTTGTGTGTCAATGCATGACATAATCAGTCGCAAGGTGAACATTTAGAATTTGCATTTTTTTTGCATTTTCTGAAATAATACGCTCCCCAGAGCATTTTAATCTTTATTTGAAGTAAATCACGTGATTTTTCCTGAAGTTATGGTCAGATGTATGGGAAAGGTATCCAGCAACTTTTCTCAAATTTCATACTATTTCAACAGGAGCAGCTGTAAAAAATAGAAGTGAAATTATGCTTTGATATTTCCCGAAGATGTACAAAAAGGGTTGATTTAATCATTTATAACAACTCATTTTTGATAAAAAAATGACCTTCTAACTAAAATTGGCAATATCTCAGTTAAAACCTTTCACCATCAGACTGATTATGTCATTCACTGTAACATTTTTGATGAGTTTGGCTTTAATCTGACTTTTTAGAATTTAGATCATCCTGACATAACACCGTTTTGAGACGATGGGTCACAATTTTCCCTATGGAATGAATAAATGGTCATCATCATCATTATAATTATAATCTATTTATTCAATACCTGTTCAATGTGCGAGTTGGTCAGGCGTATGAGAAGACTGTACTTTCCAGACGCTGCCAGTTCTGTGAGGAAGCAGGAAAGCCACTGTGACACGTTGATGGCCGTCGGCCACTTCAGCCAGTCCATCAGATGACCAATGGCAAGCTCCACGGCCTGGTCAGGGACGGTAGGATCTGATACCACATCCCGTACAATCTTTATAAGAGAAAAAGGAAGAAATAAGTATAACAACTTAAAAAAAAATAATTTTAAAAACAAAAAAAAACCTCGTACATGTCCCGTCCTACATGTTAAATGTTGCTGTTGACCAGGGACCCCTTGTAAAGCGCTTTGAGCACATTTAGTGGATATTGCGCTATATAAAGCTCAATTTTTTATATATATATAAAGCTCAATAATAACAAATGTGTGGCTGGCTGAGAAAACCCGGAAAGATTCACAAATTTCATAATTTGCGTTATGTATGCAGTTGTGTAGACCACATCTTTCTGATCATTTACCACTTTAAATTTTCTTTCTATTTCTATAATGACCCAAGTTATGAATTTTTTTCTGAATAAAATCTGTTGCTATGGGAAACACTTTATCTTCGATTTTGGCTCATATCTCAAATAGAAGCTTGCCGCATATTCCCAGGTTTTCTCAGCCTGCCTCACAAACATCTAATATTTGCACAGCACATTTCTTTACAAAGTTTAGTTCAAGACCCTTATAATTTTAAAAATAAAAAAAAAATTCTACCCCTTTGATTTCAGGGAAAACCTGACTTTACTATAGTATAATAACAGAAATATTACAAAGGGTCTGGTTTTTATTAAAAATAGACTTTGACGCACAATGATATTCTGACCATTATGGTCATTTTTAATATCAAATCAATATATTTGAGATCCAATCAGTGTAAATGAGAATATATTTAATACAATTTGAAAATTCAAACTCATTCCTATAAAATGCTCCCAAGATGTTGCATTGGCATTGGGAACTTGTTTGAAATGTAAAATGCAGGAGTTTATGAATCAGGGGTCCAGTTAGCTCAGTTGGTAGAGCACTGGGCTCACAAGCAAAGGGACCAAGATCAATCCCGGGCGCAGTCCAGATTTTTTCTGACCCCCCTCTGTCCACCAGCAGTGATTGGGTCTGGCGGAAAGTACTTTGCGATAGACTAGCGTCCTATCCAAAGGGTAGCAAGCAATTACTATTGTTCGTTTCATGCGATAAAAAACGGGATAAACTCAGGTTCCATGGGCAAAATGGCTCTGAGGGAGGAGTTTAAGAATCTTATATCATAATTTATAATTATGACTTGATAGGGCATTTTATAAAGCTGGTCAGGTGGAAAGTTCAATAACTGGGTAAAAAAATTTTTAAGTAAAAAAAAGCTCTCATATTTAATATCTTGAGTTTCATTTAAAAAAAAAAGACTAAAATAAAAATAAGAAATGATTCAAAATGTTTGTGTTCATGAAACATAAAGGATCAATTAGCTGTTCTGTACTCCTTACTCTCACTATACTCGGGTGTAAAATGAGTATCCAGCCGTTAACAGTGTTGTCTCTGTCAAAATAAAGATTGTAATATGGTCGTAAAAGTGTGATGTTTCGTCCTACATGTTAAGTGTTGCTGCTGGATAGGGACCCCTTGTAAAGCGCTTTGGGCATGCTTAGTGGATATTGTGGTATATAATTGCACGTTAAAAAAAAACCCAAATTATTTAATTAAACCCCCCCCCCCCCCCAAAAAAAAAAAAAAACAAAAAAAAAACAAAAAAAAAACCAGGCTACTGACTTGACTGGCAAGATTGGGGTCGATGTGTTTGACGACAGAAGCCAGGCCGATGGTTGGCTCTTCACACTCCCCGTCATCCACAGTGAGGGGCCTGGTGGAGATGATGCGGAATATCTCTGTCAGGCAGTCGTGAAGCAGTTGATGCTGGTATTGAAGCTTCCACAGTTTGCTGAGGAAACTGGCAATCTCCTCCGTCTGTTTGATGTATCGAATCATCTGAAATGGGCAGGAACACATTTTTGAATTAAACTCAATTCTATTATCAGAGATGCCAAATGGTTTTTGAAATTAAGCCTAAAATGAGCCCTGTAAAATGAGCAAACAAAAACATCTCTATTAACTCTGTCCTCTCCTTTGTAAGAGATGGGGCCTTTGTTTCAATGATATCATTATTATGTCTCTCTTGAGAAAAAGGACCTTAAGTAGCCTTTTTCTTGAAGACAGGAAAAGCTGTTTAGATGTAAATTGAGATTTGAAAAAAAAAAATACCCCATAAACACAAGTAGTAAAAATGGACATTTGGCACCCCTGTATTATGTATTGTCGTCATCACCATCATCATTATTATTGTTGTTGTTCACAAAATATACAATATTTTTGTCATATCTATATTATTATCAGAGGAGCATAGACTGAAAAAAGATTTTATCACTGTTCAAATTGGTCTTTAAGGCTGTCAGTCTCATATTGAAGAAAAAAATATCGCCTGCATCAGGATCGATCTCGGTCCCTTTGCTTGTGAAGTAAGTGCTCTACCAACTGAGCTATCAGGACCCCCTCTACCCACTAAGTTTATTTACCTCTTTTCCATTTTGAGGGAGAGTTCCCTTGGACAATGACAAGAGGACAGCTTTACACAGATGGGTAACGCCATCGCTCGATGCCGGAATGCACTCGTTGAACTCCCCAAACAACAAGACACAGTTCCGTAACACGATTCGTTGACCAGCTCTGTTGATGAAGTTGGTGATGCCCTCTTGCACCTTCATGGCATGATCATCGTACGTACAAGGACCTCGGAGGCTGAGAACGCGGAAACCTGAAATCAGAAAATGAATCTAAAATATTAAGTAAATCTCATCTCATGTAGTTCCATATCTGAAGCAGACGTCGGAGGTCATCTTCCGCCAAGCTGATCTATCTCTTGCCAATTCTATTAAAGCAGCGCCACCTTTCTCAGCTTCATCTGTCCAAGTTCTTATCCCTTTCAAATACGTTATTCTTTGTCTTCCTCTTATTCTTTTTCCATTCATCTTTCCAGTCAAGGCGAGTATTTCCAAACCAGGGTGGCGGATAATGTGTCCTAAAAATTCCATTTGGCGTTTGATGATTTTTGTTATCAGTGATCTTTTTCTGTTTGCCATTTCTAAAATTTCTTCATTTCTTTTCCTTTCCATCCATGACACCCTCATCATTCTTCTGTAAAACCACATTTCCACTGCCTCCAGTCTTTTAACCATGGTCTTGTTTATGGTCCAGCTCTCACAACCATATAGCAGCACAGACAGTACATAGCAATCCAGGACTTTGATTTTTGTTTTCATGCTAATATTCCTGTTTTTCATAATTGTATGCAGCTGGTTGAATGCATTCTTCGCCATACCTATTCTTTTCTTTATTTCACAATCTGATTTTCCATTGGATGTTACATTGAAGCCTAAATATTTGAAACATTCAACTTGTTGTATTGTTTGTCCTCTGCTTGTTATTACACAGGCTGGTGGGTTATTATTTTTAGATACCGTCATACATTCTGTTTTAGATATATTCAGTTCCAGTCCCATATTTTCACTACTCCTGACTACAACATCCAGTAATTCTTGTAGTTCATGTTCAGATTCTGCCAGTAGAACCGTATCATCTGCATACCTCAGATTTGTTACATTCTTTCCTCCAATACACACCCCCTTCTTATGTTCGATATCTCTTAATATCATTTCACTATAGAGGTTGAATAAATCTGGAGACAAAACACACCCCTGCCTAACTCCTCTTCTAATAGGTGTAAAACTGCTTAGTTCATTGTCAACACGCATTGCTGCTTCTTGTTCCCAGTACAAATTCCGTAATATTCTTAAATCTTTACCATCAATGTCCAAGGATGATAGAATTTTGAATAGTTTTTCGTGTTGTACTTTATCAAAGGCTTTTGAATAGTCGATGAAACACATATACAGATCTTTATTTACTTCAATACATCTTTCCATCAGCATTGATAATGTGAATATTCCATTTCTGGTACCCTTGTCCTCAACAAAACCAAATTGCATCTCCCCAATTTCAGGTCGTATTTTATTTCTTATTCTTAGTAAAATTATCTTCAAAAGAATTTTTGTGAGGTGGCTCATTAGGCTAATAGTTCTGTGTTGTTCACAATCAACTGCCCCTGGCTTTTTTGGTAGTGCTATAAAAATGGATCGTTTCATATCAGTTGGCATTTTTCCTGTGTCATACACTTGATTTAGAAGGTTTGTGATGAATTCAATCCCCCATTCACCCAGGCCAGTCAAGGCTTCAATTGTTATGGCATCAGGTCCTGCAGCTTTTCCATTTTTCATGCTTTTCATGACGTTCCTAACTTCATCTTTCATTATAGAAGGCCCTTCCAGTTCTTTTGTCATAGGCATTTCTCCTCGATTATCAAAAAAAAGTTCTTCAATATATTCTGACCATCTGTTTAGAATGCAGTCTTTGTCCATGATGGTGTTTCCACGCTTGTCTTTGATGCATCCACTTTTAGCACCTGATTTAGTTTTGTTTGTCACTTCTTTGATTTTCTGATGGAAGAATTTGCCATTTTTTTCTTTGCAGGACATTATATAGTGACATTGTTCATTTATCCAGTCTTCTTTAGCTTCGTTGCATTTTCTTTTTATCTGCCTGTTCAGAGTCTTGTATTTTTCTTCCTGATTTTTGGCCTTTCTTCTCTCATTCATTAATTCTAATATCTCTGGAGTAATCCATTTCTTCTTCTGCAACTTAAGTGTGGTTGGAACATTTTCTTCTAATGATGCAGCAACACTGTCTTTAAACTGCTCATATTTCTCTTCTATATCTGTTAGTTCTCCAAGCACTTCAAACTTGTTTCTTACTGATAGTTCAAATTTTTCTTGTATCTTCTGTTCCTCCCGGAGAATGTCTAGTTGGTATTTAGGTTTAGCCTTTGCTCTTTTGCAGATTTTCAATTTAACTCGTATGGGGCATAGCACAGGTATATGATCGCTGTTACAGTCAGCCCCCGGCATAGATTTGGCATACAAAACCGAGTTTCGGAAACGTTTGCTGATGAGTATGTAATCTATTTGGTTTCTCACTCCATCTCCAGGACTTTTCCATGTCCACTTCCTTCTATTGTGGTTTGTTGACCAAGTATTTGTGATTGTCAGATCATGTTGACGGCACCATTGAATAAGACGATCACCTCTGTCATTTTTGTCTCCCAGACCATGTGGGCCCACAATATCTTTCTATTCTCTCGGCCCACCTTGGCATTAAAATCGCCCATGATGAGTTTTATGTCTGAAGACTTAAACTGATGCATTGCTTTATCTATTTGTTGATAGAAATTTTCCACTTCTTCATCATCGTGACTGGTGGTTGGGGCGTATATTTGTAAAATATCAAAATCAAAAGGTTTTGCTTGTAGTTTGATTGCCATTACTCTGTCTGATATGGGCCAGAATCCTTTGACTGCTCGCGCCGTTTTATTATCTAGTATAATTCCAACTCCCCTTTGGTGTTCTCCTCCTCCTGAGTATATAATTTTACAGTCATCATAATTAAGTTCTCCTGCTCCTTTCCATCTAACTTCTGATAATCCTAAAACATTGATATTCAATCTCTTCATTTCCATAACTACATTTGCTAATTTTCCTTTCTGGTACAGACTTCTTACATTCCATGTTGCTGTTCGTAATGTTTGGTGGTGCACAGTAGCTGGATGACGGTCGAGAGTCACCTGTTCACCTGCATGACTATCTCTACCGGACGAGGCTGTAATCGAGTTGCTCGAAAAACATCCATTGACGTCGTTGACTAGATTCGCTTGGACGGACATCATGACGATCTTGGGATGATACGTCAGTGGTTTCCCGTTGCCTTCTGACGGATTTTTATCTGGTTTACTCCATAGCCTTTTGACCTCCCGGTCATAACCCACAAGGCAGTGGGAGCATTTGGCAGGTTTTAAGGCGCCTCCCATTCACCTTGATAGTCCCTTCATAGAGTATATGAGGCATTTTGCATGTGTAGCTGTGCTGCCAGACTACCCAACCTCACTCTCCACGACTATCGCCAGTTGGTCCGCGGCTTTACAGCTAACCTATAGATCAGGATCTGTAGGCCGTTCCACGATCCGCCACCTGTGGACGCGCTGGGTTGGGGATGGTCGCCCCAGCTGTACCCAGATTAAGTAAATAACCTTTTGAAATACCGACTTCGCCGAAGTCTCGGGTTTCATAGTTTATTTTTTTGCCAAGATGAGAGTCGTTTAAATCGATCGATATTTGAAGGACGAGTTTTCTGGCCAAATTTTTTAATATGTGTTTTTCCAGAGTACGGTAGAATACTCGTTGGCTTCTGTCACGATCTTAGGAAGAGCAAAAAAGCACACTAGAATTTGAGCGTGCTGAAATCTGATGTCCATGGGAGGTAAACGACTTATTATAAAGATACACTTCTGTCACCCAGTTCCCGAATGCCGTATTGCAGAGCGTGTTGGAATTCGGTGAGTTCTGCGGCGTGGCTCAGCGGTACGGTCTTTGCTTCCTACCCGAAAGGTACCGAGTTCGCCCGCCGCTGCGCTGTGTGGCCTTGAGCAAGCCACCTCGCCTTAGCTCAATTTGCAGCGCTGTACTGCGGCTGGCTGATGCCTGGGTTATTCCAGACTTCCCTTGGAATTGACCCTGGAGACAAATTTCCCCTATGGGATGAATAAAATAAAGGGAATTTTACTTATTTTTCATTTGTTTATTTTTTCTTTATTCTATTTATTTATTTTTATTTATTTATTTATTTGTTTCTTTTTATTTTTATTTATTTATCAAAATCACCCCTACATAAAACTGATTTTATGTGATGGGTAACATATAAACATGAATATGTTTAGAATATTATTATTGCAATGGTTGGACAACCTTTTCCACACATATAAAGATTAAGGGTATTAAATTCCCAGGGTGAGACTGAGACCGATATTGAAGTTGTGTTTTGTTCCATGTACTTTTTTATTGGGTAATTCAAAAAAATGATTGAACATACTTCACTGAACTTCTGATAAACAATAATGGTAACCGTCCAGGAATTTTATAGAGCCCATTATAGAAATGAAATCCATTAGTCCATTGGGGTCACAGGGGCCTTATGTTGCCAGATACGAGCTTCTCAGATACGAAAGGAACTATCATAATTTAATTGCTAGAGATGTTTGCCTCAGAGGAAAATTCTCTCACCAATATTTTTGTCTCTGCCCAAATCATTAAAAAAAAACAAAAGTCCAGAAATGAGAGACATCCAACGTTTACTGTCCCTATGCCAGTTAACTTTTATCCTCTTCTAACATATATATATATATATATATATAATATATATATATATATATATATATATATATATATATATATATTGAATTGTGTTTGATACAAATATGGTACGAAAAGTGCTCGACATGCAGTAATGGAGCGAATTATTATTATTTAAAATATTTACCACAATGTTTGAGACAGTCTACATTAATGTTTCAGGCTTAATTTGCCATCGTCAGGACTCTGACGATGGCAAATTAAGCCTGAAACATTAATGTAGACTGTCTCAAACATTGTGGTAAATATTTAAATAATAATAATAATAATAATATATATATATATATATATATATATATATATATATATATATATATAAAAATATATATATATATATATATATATATATATATATATATATATATATATATATATATATATAATATACTACACACAGGCTTATGGATATTTGCCTTAAAGTAATATAAAAAGAAAGAATATAATTTGAGACAAATATATGAATAGATTTGAGTAAATAAGTAAAAAAACAAAACAAACAAAAACAGACTGCGTTATTGTGAAAAAGAAATTAACAAAATAATAATAATAATAAATAAATAAATAAAAATAAAACATAAATGAATCCATTCATAATTAAAGAAAAACCTTATGATTGTTTTAATTCGCCGAAGTCCCGGGTTTGAGAGTTTTTTTTCACAAGACGAGAGTCATTTAAATCGATCGATATTTATTTGAAGAACGGAGTTTTCTGGCCGAATGTTTAAATATTCTGTGTTTTTTTCCAAAGTACGACAGTTTAGTAGATATAATAATAATATATGATATCCCTTACCTTCCCTGATGAGCAGTGGCACGTTGGCATCCATGCCCTGTCCACCAATCAACATCTGAGTGACGGAGTCCGGGCTGAAGAAGGAATCGAACACCTCCTGGTTGTGCTTGCCCCACTCGTGGAACAGCTTGAACCCAGACGACACCTGGAGCTCCGTGGATCCGTGCAGGACCCATTTGCAGCTCACCTGGTTGGTTTGGGAAGGGATTGATAATAGTTATTTAAAAAAACAACAAAAAACAAAAAACAACAAAAAAAAAAAAAAAAACACCCCTAAACAACAAAATAATTTTAAAAACCAAACAAAAAAACAAAAACAAACTTGAGCTATTATATAGAGTAATATCCACTAAACGTGCTCAAAGCGCTTTACAAGGGGTCCCATGTCAACAGCAATACGTAACATGTAGAACGGGACATGATGTAAATAAAATAAATAAATAAGTAAATAAAAAAGTAATCTTTGGTCGTCGTCGTCTCAGATCTAAAAAAAAAATAAACAACGCCACTATCACATTATCTCATTCGTCTGTAATGTTTCATTCATCATGTTTTGTTGATAAAGGGAAACCCGAAACGTCCATTTTATCTGCTTTCGTATATTGACTTGACGCTTACATTCAATTTCACATTGTTATTAATGAATAAGGAAGGATAGTATAAGATATGGGGGGTGGGGTGGGGGTGGGGTGGGGAGGAGATCTGGTAGCAATGAATTACATTATATTATAAATTCCACTACACGTTCACTCATTCTAATGTCTGGTTACTGAAAGACATTCCTGAACACACATGAGATATTCAATTGACGTAAGAATATTTTCACATGCCATGAATGGATTTCCCTATACAATCTCAATGCACCTAGAGCTTTATTGTATAGAGGATTGGGGCAGAATATATTCATTACTCTTATATTGTTATTATCTTACCATGTAAACGTCCAAATTCAAACAGCGCTTTGGATTTGGTATTTTAAAAAAAAAGTAAATTCCTTTATGCCACGTTATAATACAGTAGAATTTAAAGTCTTAGGTAAATTGATTCAAAAATTATTTTATATATAAAAAGAAAAAAGAATCTGTTATTTCCCGTTTTCAATACACGCCGTGACCTTCAGACAACATTGCCTTCACTATCATTACCGCGAGACACAGACACATACTCAATAAACTGGATTAGACATTAAACCAAAGATTGCATTATTTAAATTCAAATGACGGAATGCAGAACACGACATCCAAGCACAGAGTTCTAAATGCAAACCACCAGACTTTTGGCACGCTGAAAACCTTTTGGAAATCAAAGCAAATTATGAGAAAGACTAAACTGAAAATATACAAAAGCAATGTCTTAATTGTACCACTGCTTTATGGAAGTGAAAGCTGGAAAATGACATCCTACATAATACAAAAGCTAGAAGAAACCTTCCAATACAAGTGTCTAATTAGAATTTTCAACATAATTTGGCCTACAAAAATAAAAATAGTGGATCTATTAAAGAAAGCTGACTGCGCTAGCATTGAAAGCCAAATAAAAATAAGAAGATGGCGTTGCCTGGGTTATGTGGCCTGAATGGGAAAAGGGTCACTTCCCAAGACAGCCCTTAACTGGACAACAGATGGGAAGAGAAAGCTGTGGAGACGTAAAGAAACCTGGTGAAAGACCATGGAGAAAGAATTAAAGGAAGCAGGCCTGTCCTGGAATACAGCCACTGCAAAAGCAGCCGACCACAAAAAATGGAGATGTCTGGTGGATGCCCTATGCGCCTCAAGGCCCGAAGAGGATTAAGTCAGTAAGTAAGAATTCATATGCGACGAATGGATTTATCTATACAATATCTAACCATGTAAACTATTTCAAACAATTCTTTGGATTTGGTTTTTACAAAAATGTAAATACCTTTATGTCACATTGTAATACAGTGGCATTTAAAGTCTTAGCTAAAGTGATTTAAAAATTATTTTATATTTCAAAAAAAGAATCTATTATTTCCCGTTTTCAATACATGCCGTGACCTTCAGACAACATTGCCTTCACTATCATTACCGCCAGACACAGACACATATTCAGTGAACTGGATTGGATATTAAACCAAAGATTGCATTATTTACATTCAAATGACGTTTTAGCACCTACTGACTTGTAAAAAGGTAATACATTCCAAGTATCTTGGAGTGCTTTGATTAAAATATCATCGAAAAGTCTATATACAAGTTTTGCCTCGGTTTTCTGTGATATAAAATATTAAAGTGATGTTTATTTACTTGAAAAACATCCAAGGAGCAGGAAAAAAGTATGGGTAGAATAAGTTGTAGTAGTAGTAGAGGTAGTAGTAGAGGTAGTAGTAGTAGTAGTAGTAGTAGTAGTAGTAGTAGTAGTAGTAGTAGTAGTAGTAGTAGTAGTAGTAGGAGGAGGAGGAGGAGATGAAGAAAAAAGAAAGGTAAAAGGATGATGAAGAGGGAGAAGAGGAGGAGGAGATGGAGAAGAAAATTAAAAGGATGATGAAGAGGAGGAAGTGGAGGAGGAAAAGGAGGAAGACGAGTTGGAGGAGGAGGGGAGGAGGAGGGAGAGGAGGAAGAGGAGGAAGAGGAGGAGGAGGAGGAAGGGGAAGAGGAGGAGGAAGGGGAAGAGGAGGAGGAGGAGGAAGGGGAAGAGGAGGAGGAGGAGGAGGAGGAGGAGGAGGAGGAGGAGGAGGAGGAGGAGGAAGAGGGGCTTTGTTTGAAAGGTCAAACTTTCAAGTACCTACATACTACTAACCTGTAACACGCCCTTGACGGTGGTGGCGGGCTGAGAGCTTTTGGCCCCCTCGTTACAAATGCGTCCAATGAGAGCTGATTTGATGCCGTCTGGTTGCTGGGACTCCAGTAGGCCCTCCAGGATGTGGTCCATGCTCTCGTTGTCATGCTGCAGAAACAGAAAGAGATAAATAATATATTTTTTTTTGTTAGAGAGAGAGAGAGAGTGAGGGGGGGGGGGGGTGTGAGGGAGAGAGAGGATGGGGGTAGAGGGGGGAGAGAGAGGGGGAGATAGATAGATAGATAGATAGACAGATAGATAGATAGATAGAGAGAGAGGGAGAGAGGGAGAAAAAGAGAGAGTGAGTGAGTGAGTGAGTGAGTGAGTGAGTGAGTGAGTGAGTGAGTGAGTGAGTGAGTGAGTGAGTGAGTGAGTGAGAGAGAGAGAGAGAGAGAGAGAGAGAGAGAGAGAGAGAGAGAGAGAGAGAGAGAGACATGGCCGTGTATAAATCGGGGTTTAATGGTCTTGTCAAAAAAAAAAAAAAGAAAAAAAAAAACGATGTGCCTGAACAGGGGCTCGTACCCGGTACCCTTTCACCCCCAAGATGTGAGCCATGCTCTCGTAGTCACGCTGGAGGACTAGAAAAGGAATAAGGTAAAGTGTGTCAATCGGGGTTAAATGATTCGGAAGAAGAAGGAGGAGGAGGTGGAAGAAGAAGAAGAAGAAGAAGAAGAAGAAGAAGAAGAAGAAGAAGAAGAAGAAGAAGAAGAAGAAGAAGAAGAAGAAGAAGAAGAAGAAGAAGAAGAAGAAGAAGAAGAAGTTATATTTTCAATAAGTTTTAATGGCTCGAAAATGTTCATAAAGTTCTGAAATTGGAGCCAAAATTTAGAATTCGTATTTCTACCGAGTTTTTCGTAGTTCTAGGCAGGTCGTCTCGCCTTTTACATTATTTTACCTGACGCAGAAACTATGACCAAAAAGTGTCACAAGAGTCGTAAAGAAACTACCCAAAAAAAAAATAAAAAATACACTATAAATTCTGTTTTGTTTTTGTTTTTAGGTGTTTAATGGCGCTTTCGACACAATTTAGGTCATTTAAGCGCCCCGGCTATAAATTCTCCACGGTATCAAATTTACAAATTTCAAAAACGCAAAACTACGCAGATAGATAAATAAGTAAAGGACCAAATATTATGAACATGAGAAAGGGGTATAGGAAGGGGGGAGGAAGGGGGGGGGGGGATGTGTGTGATAAAAATGGGATACAAATAATAACACCGGTAACATGAGAAAATGGGCGGGTAAGGAAAGGATTGGCAAGAAGATTAACGAGGGGATGAGGAAATATATGTATATTATATATATAATACATTGACCGCATTTGTAAAAATTTATATAGTCAATAAGAATGAAAATAATTTTACTATAGGCTAGATGTGGCATGTTATAAAAATGAGAGACTGGAGGAGGGCGAGAGCGTTTGGTGGTTGGATGACGGACAATCGCAAATCGTTTAAATGCAACTTTCGACATAATTGCATAATAATGAAAATGAAACGCAGTTCGCTTGATATAGCATATATATATATATATATATATATATATATATATATATATATATATATATATATATATAAATGTAAATTTTTACTCACATTATTCTTGCCAAGACGATTCGTTTCAGTGTTCCCACCTCATCAGTCGGCATAATCCATTTATATATATATATAAAGATGATGACGGTAATGATACCAATCTACCCCCCACGCCCTTAATCTATATATATATATATATATATATATATATATATATATATATATATATATATATATATATATTATAAGGATTCAGGCAGTGTGGTTCAATGCCATTAAACACCTCCTACTTATTAAAAAAAAAAAGAAAGGAAAAAAAGAAAAGAAAGAAACACACAAAAAAATCTAACATTGCTAATACTACATAATCGTTATAACCATTATTATTATTATTATTATTACTATTATTATTATTATTATTATTATTATTATTATTATTATTATTATTATTTATTATTATTATTATTATTATTATATTATTATCTTTCAAAATTTTTGGCTTGAAAAATTTTACTTAAAATATCGATCGATTAAAAAAAAAATAATTTGACCTCCCCCCCCCCCCCCCCCC
>NC_088363.1:4447570-4450070 GCF_034508935.2 Berghia stephanieae | reverse complement strand
AAAAAAAATCAAATACGCACCTATCTTATATCCTTTGATTTTATGGTGACATTAGTCAGAGATATCTTCATCACTGAAATGCTCCTTAAGGCCAACCGAATCTTCTTATAGATAGTATGCACTTGGCTAAGAAGTTCACAACATGGCCATCCGGAAGTATTACTGGCCAACACGCAAAACTGTGTGTAACCATGATCGTTTATAGTCTGGTTAATACAGTTTAGTGAGAATTACTCATGAACGCGGATGGCAAAAAACAATAACAAAGACCTGCGTGACGTCAACTTCGAACTATCTATAGAAACAATCACGTCCCTGATATAATCTTCAATGGCCTCCATCAAAGAGAATCTCAATCATATTTTCTTTTTTTTTCTTCTAGCAAACGTGCACCTTTTGATTTTATTACAGTCCACAATATTATTATGGCGACATTAGTCATATTTTCATCACTGAACTGGTCCTTAAGGCCAACCGAATCTTCTTAAACACATACATTTTAAAAAATTGAGCTTTAAAATTGAGCTTTATACAGAGCAATATCCACTAAATGTGCTCAAAGGGCTTTACAAGGGGTCCCTGGTACATGTAGGACGGGACATGACGCATATTAGGCGATATTAAAATTTTTAGGACAAAAACAACGCTGTTAACGACCAGGTACTCATTTTACACCTGAGTACGGTGAGAGAATGTGAGTAAAGAGCCTTTTCCAAAGACTGAACTATGCGCCGAGCGCGAGGTTCGAACCCAGGGACCTTCCGATCCGAAAGCGAGTGTCATACCACTAGACCACATAGCCGCATACATTTGGTGGTCAATGACTCTCGACCGCCTGACATAGAACGTAGAACACGAACTATATAACACAGAACAGGTGGTTATAGATAGAAAGAAGTTGACGTCACTCTGGTCTTTGTTATTGTTTTTTGCCATCCGCGTTTATGAGTAATGCTCACTGAACTGTATTAACCTGACTATAAACGTTCATGTATACACACAGTTTTGTGTGTTGGTCTGTTATACTTCCGGATGGCAATGTTATGAACTTCTAAGCCAAGCGCATACTATCTATATGAAGTCCTAGCCTCGAGCACATGGAAAGGTAATATAGATCATCCCCATTGTTAATATTTCAACCATCCCAGCATTGTACCGTTTTGAAGCGGCGGGACACATTTAGCCCCGATCTACGTTGACGTTAATCTGCAAGACAATCTAATAATTATTTTCTCGCGAGATGTGCATCGAGATAATTATATGTGTGTAGATATTATTCTATTTTTAGCAACAAAGGGAAAGGGAGACAAATCTGTAAACCGTGTCGAACAGATCTCGTCCAATCTGCCATTATTTGCTGCATGCGTCATAAATTAATGTGACCAAAGGGATGACCCATCGCCTTCGTTACCCTATAGACAGAATGAAGTTGACGTCACTCGGGTCTTCGTTATTGTTTTTTGCCATCCGCGTTTATGAGTAATTCTCACTAACCTATAGATAGATCGAAGATGACGTCACTCATGTCTTTGTTATTGTTTTTTGCTATCCGCGTTTATGAGTACTTCTCACTGAAATGTTTTAACCCGACTATAAACGTTCATGGATACACACAGTTTTGTGTGTTGTTCCGTTATACTTCCGGATGACAATGTTATGAGCTTCCTAGCCAAGCGCATACTATCTATATTAACTAGACTATAAACGTTCAAGGTTACAGAGTTTTTGTGTATAGATAGAATGCGCTTGGCCAAGGAGTTCACAACATTGCCATCCGGAAGTATAACGGACCAACACACAAACTCTGTGTAACCATGAACGTTTATAGTCTGGTTAATACAGTTTAGTGAGAACAACTCACAAACGCGGATGGCAAAAACAATAACAAAGGCCTTAGTGACGCCATCTGCATACTATCTATTGGTCCGTTATACTTGTACTCCGGATGGCAGTGTCATGAACTTCTTAGCCAAGCGCATACTATCTATAATGGATGGATGCTGTGCGCTTGGCTAAGGAACTCAAAACATTGCCATAAACGTTCAATGTTACGCATATGTTTGTGTTTGCTAAGTTATATTCGGCTGGCGGATATTGTGAGTATTTTTACCTAGACACATAGCATCAATAGCCTGACACTTGGACCGAAGCCATCGTGAACTTATAGCCTGTCACTGACCAAATAATGACGTCGAAAGACAAGTCTTTGGCCGCAAAAGAAAACAAATCGTGAGTTGTATTCAATAGTTCAACCTTGTTTCCTTGACCACTACTAAAGACAACTCACTTTGCGGTCAACAAACCTCAATATGACGTCAAAATATGATATTAGTGGGTTCTAGCGTAGCCATCGTTATGTTATAGATAGTATGCAGATGACGTCACTCAGGCCTTTGTTATTGTTTTTGCCATCCGCGTTTGTGAGTTGTTCTCACTAAACTGTATTAACCCGACTATAAAAGTTCATGGTTACACAGAGTTTGTGTGTTGGTCCGTTATA
>NC_088363.1:4437570-4442570 GCF_034508935.2 Berghia stephanieae | reverse complement strand
TCTCTCTCTCTCCCACACACAGACACACTCTCTTCCCCCCCTCTCTCTCTCTCTCACTCTCTCTCTCTCTCTCCCTATTCACCATATCCACCCCCCCCCCCCCCCCCCTTTTTTTTTACTATTGCTATCACGTGTGTATCCCTCCAAACTGTCTCACCCCCCCCCCCCCCCCCCCTTCCTCCCATTTTCCATTACACCCCCCCCCCTCCCTCCCTCCACTCCCATTGCTATCATACCTCTATCTACAACACACGATGTTGCTGCATACAGCCATGCATGCCTACATTACATATGACAATGACACTTAATGACACTGATGACACATATTACAACTAACAAGGACCTCCTCTCCTCCTTTTCCTTTCGTTCCCAGTGTTAATGTCTCGTTTGGAGGTTGTCCCCATCCGCTTGATCATTTACATAGCACCACAGACTACCGTGTTATCTATGCATAGCACGGTATCATCCACTAAACGTGCTCAAAGCGCTTTACAAGAGGTCTCTAGCTAATAGCAGACTTGCCTACAAAATTACGAAATATTCATAGCATCACGACATTTTGGCTCCAATTGCATAACTTCATAACAAAATGTATTATTCATATTTCTGTACAAAAATGCATATCATATTCAACGTTATGCATTTTTGTACAGAAATATGAAAAATAAATGTTGTATTTGGAGCGCTTGGCTTGTAGTTAGTTTGTTTACAAATAACTTCTCCACCGGTGACGTCCAATCAAGGGACGCTACTCTTCCGCTAATCTCATTTCCTATTGTTGATTTTTAAAGTTAACTATAGCGACTATAGCTTTTATCTCATAAAAACTACGAATGTTTAAGTTTTCAAGTATCAGGTCTGAAATAGAAACACTTCGTATAATGTACACGCAGAGCTGCCAACTTGACATTTCAAAAATTCGTAGTTTCGAAGGGGAAATCGAAAATTCACTTTAAATCGCTTTAGAAATAAACAATTTGCTCTCAACATGGTCCAAAAAATGCCCCAAAATCCTGAATATAGTTTCTAAGAAGCTAAACTTTCCTTTTCAACAAGATTTATTGAGTCAAAGAGACCTCTGCAGCTATGTAGCTGGAGACAAAAATTCGTATTTCTACGAAATTTTCATAGTACTAGGCAGGTCTGTACACGAGATATGATGCCCGTAAATTTGGTTATCAGACCTGTAAAACAGTACACGTGGGTCAAACCCTTTCTATGTACAATGCAAATGAGGCCACCTGTACGTAAAACCGACTGTTTAATCCTAACGAACACCTCACGTTTATTTTCTTTGATTTCTAATGAGTTCATCCTTTCATTTACACGGAAACGACACCTTGACATATCATTGGCTTTTGAAATTGTGTAATCGGGGTTTAATATGTTATGAAAACGGTATGAAAGTGTCCGCTCTCTCTCTCTCTCTCTCTCTCTCTCTCTCTCTCTCTCTCTCTCTCTCTCTCTCTCTGAGCCACTCTCTATCTCACACACCACCAACACACACACACAAACACATTTACACTCTCTCTCTAAATCTCTCTCTCTCTCTCTCTCTCTCTCTCTCTCTCTCTCACACACACACACACACACACACACACACTCCCCCCCCTCTCTCTCCCTCTCTTCCTCCCTCCCTCTTTCTCTTAAACCAGTAGCAAAATATCTGGAACACCAATGTCACCGGGATTAACTGCTTTATAAAGTCTACATCTAAACTATATAACACTTATTTTTCTCCCATGAAACTAACCACAACTTTGGCATGTTTCACTATTATGTAAGATCTATCCGTTACGTTTGTGAAGCCTCTTTGAGACATTTTATGTTATACCTAACACCTTTACATCTGATTCTTTGGGGTTATTTTTTAACCTATTATATTATCTCTTATCTTATCTTTTGTCATTCTATAATTTTATACCCAAAACGAAACGACGAGATGACATGGCCTTGTGGATATGATATATGATGATGTATTTAAGGTTTTATATTATAATATAATGTTTCAACATTGTGTAAACAGTATGAAAGGATCCTTATATAAATTGCCCATTTAAAAGCCAATAGCCCGGCAAATATCTATGAGCCTAATGTTACAGGTCTTAAATTCTGTATTTGGGTTTTATTTTATTTGATAAGTTAATTACTATTATTATTATTATTATTATTATTATTATTATTATTATTATTATTATTATTATTATTATTATTATTATTATTATCATTATTATTATTACTACTACTATTTTATATAATAATAATAATAATAATAATATAATAATAATTAATATAATAATAATAATAATATAATAATAATTATTATTATTATATTATTATTATTCTTATCATCATCATCATCATTATCATCATTATCATCATTACTACTACTACTACTACTACTACTACTACTACTACTACTACTATCCCGGTTTCTATAGCGTGAAACGAACAATAGAAATTGCTTTCTACTCTTTGGATAGGACGCTAGTATATCGCAAAGTACTTTCCGCCAGATATTACAGACCCAGCTATCCAATCTCTGCTGTGTGGACAGGATGGGAGGTCCGAAAAAAATATCGATCTCGCTCCCTTTGCGTGTGAAGCGAGTGCGCTACCAACTGAGCTATCGGGACCCCCTTTTCATTATTATCATAATATTAAAATTTTAAAAAATGAGCTTTATATAGCGCAATATCCACTAAAAGTGCTCAAAGTGCTTTACAAGGGGTCCCTAGTCAACAGCAACATTTAACATGTAGGACGGGACATGACGCCTGTTAGGCGATATTACAATTTTTCGGACAAAGACAACGCTGTTAACGGCCAGGTACTCATTTTACACCTGAGTACGATGAGAGAATGTGAGTAAAGAGCCTTTTCCAAGGACTCAACTATGCGCCGAACGAGTGAGGCTCGAACCCAGGACCGATCCGATCCGAAAGCGAGTGTCATACCACTAGACCACATATTATATATATATATATATATAATTATATATTTACACACACACACACACACATATGTGTATATATATATATATATATATATATATTTATATATATATATATATATATATAATATATACATATCATTTCTCTTTTACCGAGTCAACAGTTTGAATGGAAAAAAAAAAGAACAATGACCGTGGAATCGACGTGGAAATAAATGAATTAAGCCTCGTACCAGACAGAGACGAGACTGACACTAGCACTGACTTAATTGACATTAGTCATTATTGTCAAGGTGCAGAAACTAGAAAGACGTATAATTATAATAAATATTGGGTCAAGCGTCAATGTTACTTGATCCAGTCTCCTGCCTAATCAGTGACTTGAATCATTAATTCAAGGACATATAAATAATATTATTGGATTATTATTTCAATATTAAAAAAAAAAAAACACACACAAAAAAAAAAAACAAAAAAAAAAACAACATAAAACAAAAAAACAAAACAAAAACAAAATAACAACAACAACAACAACAAAAACAAAAACAAAAACAAAAAAAAAAACAAAAACAAAAGAAAAAACAAAGAAATAAACTGGATCTTTTATATAGTGCAATATCCACTAAACGTGCTCAAAGCGCTTTATGAATGGTCACTGACCAACAGCAACACGAAACATATATAGAACGAGACATGACGACTGATAGACGATAATATTACAATTTTTTTTTACCCCCGACAAAGACAACGCTGTTAACGGCCAGGTACTCATTTTTACACCTGAGTACGGTGAGAGAATGTGAGTAAAGAGCCTTTTCCGAGGACTAAACCATGCGCCGAGCGAGGCTCAAACCCAGGACCTTCCGATCCGAAAGCGAGTGTCATACCACAAGACCACATAGCCGCGTCTCATTGTTCTCTCAGAGTTGAGTAATTTATAAATTTTGCACATTCGTAGAAATATTTAAGCCGACGTGTACTTATTTGCAAGTCTGATAACCCAAATTATTGTGGTCTCATTGTTGTAAAATGATTAATACTCTCATACCAACGCGAAATATTGTCCATTACAACAATGTGCATGCGTAAGCTACTCAGAATAAAATGAATGGATAGAATAAAAAATGAAGAAGTATGGAAAAGAACACAGCAGAAACCATGGGTAGAGGAAATGGAAGAAAGACATGGAGTGGATTGACACACGCTTAGAAAGAATGACTCAACTATAACAAAGAAAGTTAATGGACTGGAACCCTCAGGGCAGAAGATCAAGGGGAAGGCCGACGCAACATGGAGAAGAATTACAAGAAGCTGATACACAAGAAGAAGCGCGTTCAATTGTCCTGAATTGAGATAAAAAATTAGCCTCGTAGAGAGATGGAAACGTCTGTGCTATCAACCTGACCCAGGGTGAAAAAGGCAATGATGATGATGACAACAATGTTAAATCAGGCCCATAATTGCGCTCGGTTATCAGACCTGCGAAAATAGGCACATGGGTTCAAGCCTTTACGTCTTGAGTTGCTGTATACGCCGGAAAGAGTAGGCAAAAGGGATGTTGTTTAAAAGCAAGTTGTCAGTTTCAAAAGTATAAATCACTTCAAAAATGCAATCGACAGGAAACTCCATAACTTCAAATGTGCAGCTAGCTGTGTGGTCTGTGTGATATGATACTCGCTTTCAGATCAGAAAGTCCTGAGTTCGAATCTCGCTCGGATCGGCGCATAACATTCTCTCACCGTACTCAGGTGTAAAATGAGTACCTACCTGGCCGTTAACAGCGTTGTCTCTGCCGAAAAATTGTAATATCGCCAAACAGGCGTCACGTCCCGTCCCACATGTTAAATGCTGCTGTTGGCCAGGGACCCCTTGTAAAGCGCTTTGAGCACATTTAGTGGATATTGCGCTATATAAAGCTCAATTATTAAAAAAAAAAATTCTTATTTAGAGACATAATTGGTGACAAAATCATTGCCTTTATAATGGACATCTTATGTAGAGATCATGGCATCTAATTTTGTTGTCACGTGTGTAACATTGGCAAATC
>NC_088363.1:4410070-4432570 GCF_034508935.2 Berghia stephanieae | reverse complement strand
GGCATTTTTTTTTCGACCTTTCGTTGTATCCTGCGTAATAAGTGGATTAAAAGATTGAAACTTGAAGGGCAAATTAGGATGGTGTTTTGTAAAATACGGGAAAAGTACTCGTCATATTCATATGAAATTTTACAACCAAAAAGAAGAAATGTTCATGTATTACCTTGTCAGCGACAAAACCTCCACGCCCGGTAGTTTTAGAAATATTTTACTCCAAAGAGTAAAAATCTATTTTTAACGGTCTTCTGGTAATCGTAGGAGTTTTGTCGCTTGACATAATCTAAAATGACCTTTTTTCTAACTGTGTGCCAACTTTCAGTCATATTCATCGATAAACAGCGTCGTAATTAATTTTTTAAAATAGCATATACGAAACGGCTTCGTCCCATATTTTGACGCGAATTCGGGCACTTCGTGAGCGAAAAAGAGGCCAAAAGATTTGTGCGGGACAGTCATTGCTAAATAATGCTGTCGCTTTTTTGAACGTCCATGATATTTCAGGGGCTTTTGTTTCTTTTCCAACAGCTGTATTGTGATGATCACATCACATTATCATGTTATCATCAGAAAAAAATCACAGCATCGCAAAAATAGAACATTTAGATTGTAAATAATCACAGCATCGCAAAAATAGAACATTTAGATTGTAAATAATCACAGCATCGCAAAAATAGAACATTTAGATTGTAAATAATCACAGCATCACAAAAATAGAACATTTAGATTGTAAATAATCACAGCATCACAAAAATAGAACATTTAGATTGTAAATAATCACAGCATCACAAAAATAGAACATTTAGATTGTAAATAATCACAGCATCACAAAAATAGAACATTTAGATTGCAGATAACACAGGAATGTGGTCCTATCGTGAGGAAATTTTAACGCTCCTACCCAATAATAATATACATCATTTTAATAATTTTCTTTTTAATTTTCAGAGAACCTTTTAATCTGACAGTTAATGAAAAGTACACCCCGTGAAAAGAAAATCAAACGCCATGAGCACTTTGCGAGGTCTGTTTGTAGATAGTATGCGCTTGGCGAAGAAGCTCATAACATTGCCATCCGGAAGTATAACGGACCAACACACTAAACTGTGTGTATCCACGGACATTTATAGTCGGGTTAATACAGATCAGTGAGCATTACTCATAAACGCGGATGGCAAAAAACAATAACAAAGACCTGAGTGACGTCATCTTCGAACTATCAAGAGGGAGAGGGTGGTTCAACCGACTTTTTGCTTTTCGAAAACAAACAACAACAACAACAACAACAAAAGCGAACCCTTTGAACTTGTCAAGAACTCTCAAACCCGAGACCATATAGATAGTTCGAAGATGACGTCACTCTGGTCTTTGTTATTGTTTTTTGCCATCCACGTTTATGAGTAATGCTCACTGAACTGTATTAACCCGACTATAAACGTTCATGGATACACAGAGTTTTGTGTGTTGGTTCGTTATACTTCCGGATGGCAATGTTATGAGCTTCTGAGACAGGCGCATACTATCTATAAAGAAGTGACTTGTTTTTCGTCTTTCCAATAAATATACTTTGGAGTCAACTTTTTCAGGCCAAAAAGAATGGGAAAGAAAAATTGCGAGGGCAGAGGATTGAAGAAGGGGAGGAGGGGGGGGGGGGGGGGGGGGGAGGACACACCGACTTTTCTTTATCCCGTCATGTATTTTCTTCACCCTCCGGCTACGGAAATGACCGAGAATTATTATTCTTTTAAAATTAAAAATAACACAAATGGGCTAGTGATTCGGTCGGGTCTGTAACTGCCGTACTTTGAAAAAAAAAAACCAAACCCACATTTAATAAATTTGGCCAGAAAACTCGTCCTTCAAATATCGATCGATTGAAATGACCCTCATCTTGGCAAAAACTCTCAAACCTGGGACTTCGCCGAAGTCCCATGTTTGAGAGTTTTTGCCAAGATGAGGGTCATTTAAATCAATCGATATTTGAAGGACGAGTTTTCTGGCCAAATTGTTAAATATTTTTCCCCCCAGATTACGGCAGTGTAGACGGACGATGGTGTCTGATTCTGTACTAGACCGTAACACACACCGGTGTAGTTAGGTCAGTACCCGATAAACACTCAAATGACTTACAGAAATCATACTAATGACCTGATTATCATTAAAAGCCAAGTCTCTCTCTCTCTCTCTCTCTCTCTCTCTCTCTCTCTCTCTCTCTCTCTCTCTCTCTCTTAAAAAAGCCAAATGTCTCCTGTCTCCTCTCTCCATCTCTCTCTCTCTCTCTCTCTCTCTCTCTCTCTCTCTCTTAAAAAAGCCAAATGTCTCCTCTCTCTCTCTCTCTCTCTCTCTCTCTCTCTCTCTCTCTCTTTTAAAAATGTCAAATGTCTCCTGTCTCCTCTCTCTCTCTCTCTCTCTCTCTCTCTCTCTCTCTCTCTCTCTCTCTCTCTCTCTCTCCCCCGCCCCCTTTTTTTTCTTCTTCTTCTCTATTTTCTCCTTTTCATCGGATTTCGGTGAATGTTTATGACTAATGTTATGTTGTTCCCATTACTCAGTTGTAATCTCTCACACAACACACTTCTTTGTCATTTTATTTTTGGAAGAAGAACTTTTGACTTCAAATTCGATTGCTTAAAATACCCCCCTCTCCTCCAAACATGTCGCAATAAATGAATAGATATGATAATAACAGTAGTAGTAGTAGTAGTAGTAGTAGTAGTAGTAGTAGTAGTAGTAGTAGTAGTAGTAGTAGTAGTAGTAGTAGTAGTAGTAGTAGTAGTAGTAGTAGTAGTAGTAGTAGTAGTATAGTAGTAGTAATAGTAGTAGTAGTTAGTGTAGTAGTAGTAGTAGTAGTAGTAGTAGTAGTAGTAGTAGTAGTAGTAGTAGTAGTAGTAGTAGTAGTAGTAGTAGGAGGAGTAGGAGTAGTCGTAGCAGCAGCAGCAGCAATGGTCTTAAAATGGTCTTAATGACCAAGAAAGACCCAACACCAACTCCCCTTAAAATCAACCTCAAATCTCCCCGCCCCCCTCCGACCTCCAAACAATCCCCCCCCCCCCCCACCCACCCTTTGAGTAACGTCCAAACCTGCCACTTCGAAGAAAAAAAACCCGCTCAGGTTTGACAAGTAATTTAAAGTTAGAAATCAATTGACGTTAATTTTACTGCCCAATTGAAGCTATGCGTTTACTTAAAAAAACAGAAAACAATGCCGGCTGGATATTCAGTACCAACACATTAAAACTCTTTTGTTTGTTTGTTGCTTTAGGTCTCTTCCAACACAATTGAGGTTATATGAGAGACCGCTGAAACAAAAAAAAAAAAAACAAGCAATCTAACAAAAATAGTACAAATGTAAATCAAAATCATAACCTAAAGATATCATAAGCTAAATTATAAATAACCAAGAACAAACAGGCAGAAGATTTACAGAAAAAAAATATATCCCCTGTCAAAAATACAATCACAAACTAAAGAAGCAGGATAGGCTAGTAAAGAGAAGAAGAAACGACATCACTATCGGATCGTACACCCATGCGAACATCATAGGTATATGATTCAAGGGTGATGCTCCCATCCAACCACCCGCACATTAAAACTCTGTGTAACCTTAAACGTTTATAGTCTGATTAATACAATACTCCTAAAATGGCTGGCGAAAAACAATACAAAGAGCTGAATGACGTGACGTCAATTCAGTTCTATCTATGTGAAGATGAAGAAGACAAAAAAAAAAAGTCGTTTATCATAGCACAGCATATCTTACTTAACATATGTGTTGTCTATGTGTGTGTGTATGTGTGTGAATCCCCCACAGCGTGCATAATAACTTAATAACATTATCGTTTTAACACACTGCAACTAACAATAATTATTACCATACTAGCTAATTCTTGCCTGACAATGACACGGAAGACGCACTCAAAGAAAAAGGTAGATAGTTTGTATAGAGATAAGAAGAAGAAAGATTCGAGTTAAGGTGACTAAACAAACCGGGAGATAAAAGTTATTATTATTATTATTGTTATGAAAAATTGACAGCTTACAGAAGTCAAGTCAAGTCAAGTCTCTCTCTCTCTCTCTCTCTCTCTCTCTCTCTCTCTCTCTCTCTCTCTCTCTCTCTCTCTCTCTCTCTCTCTCTCTCAAACACACACACACATACACACATACACAGAGATAATAATAATAATAATAATAAATGGCATTTATATAGCGCTTTACCCCGTTGTCACAGGCTCTAAGCGCTTTACAGTGATATAAAACAAAACATATTACAGTGAGACAAGTGTGAAGGAAACGTGATACGAATTCAATTTAACAACAACAAAATATGAAAATAATATTGTAACATTATGACGTAAAAAGATAAAACTTTAAGCGAGATTTGAACGTTGTCAACGAATCCGAGCATCTCACGTGTGACGGGAGAGAGTTCCAAAAATGGGGGGCCGAAAATTGAAAAGACTGTTCACCTATTTTACGCAATGGCTTAGGTTTGACAAGGATCAAGTTTCTATTGGGGACATATATGTTTAGAAGGTCTTTAATATAGGAGGGACTGTTCGTGCTCAGGGATTTGTAGACAACAGTACAAATCTTATAAGCAACTCTTTTTTCAACAGGAAGCCAATGTAACTCACGGAGAAGAAGAGTTGCTGACGGGTATTTTTTGTTATTGCGTACAATGAGCCTGGCTGCGTTATTTTGAGCAACCTGAAGTTTGCTAATTTTGTCTTTAGTTAAATTCGCCCAAAGGGAGTTACAATAGTCCAATTTAGATAAAACCAAGGAATTAATTAAAAGTTCTGTTATATGCTTCGGTATTAAATTACGAATTTTGCTTATTTTTTTCATTTCTATGTACATAGATTGTATGGTGTTATTCACGTGGCTTGTCATGGAAAGATCTTTATCAATGATGACGCCAAGGTTTTTTGCTTTATTTGAAAATTCTATTGTGCTATTTCCGAGAGTAATTAGTGATTTATTTGCCTGTTTAAGGATACTCGGTCTTCCACACATTAAAATCTCAGTTTTACTATCATTTAATTTTAACTTATTGTGGTACATCCAAGATTTAATCTCATTAAAACAGCTCGTAATTCGTTGTATTAAGAACTGTAAATTACTAAGGGGTGCTGAATCATATATTTGCGTATCATCTGCATAAAAATGATAACTCAGATTGAATCAGGATATCACACTAGAAAGGGGCTGCATATATACAGTAAAAAGGACAGGGCCAAGAACAGAGCCTTGTGGCACTCCAAAATTTAGTAAAACTTGTTCTGACTGAACACCATTCACCATGACAGTCTGCCATCGATCCTGTAAATATGATGTAAACCATTTAAGGGCAATTCCTTTTATGCCGAACGTATTTTCTAGTCTTCTTAACAAAATGTCATGGTCAATGGTGTCAAAGGCAGCTGAAAGATCTAAAAGGCATAATACATTGATATTGTTAGCATCAGCATTACATAACAAGTCATTAAAGATTTTAAGAAGCGCCGTTTCAGTACTGTGTTGATGTTTGTAGGCTGACTGAAAGGGTTGTTCCAAACTGTTGTTCTTAAGATGAGATGTTAATTGTGTAAGAACTACCTTCTCCAAAAGTTTTGACAAAAAAGGTAAATTTGATACAGGACGATAATTGTTTAATATATTGTGGTCTAGTGATGGTTTCTTCAGAAGTGGTTTGACGAGGGCACTTTTAAAGCACGATGGAACTTCGCCAGTCAGTATGGATGTATTTATGATTGATGTAATGGATGGTAATAATGTATCGATGGAGCTGGCCAAAAGCTGTGCTGGTAGGGGATCAAGGTCGCAGGATTTAATGGGGGCTTTTTTTATCAACTCGTTTATGAAACTAGGTGAAACTGGTTGGAACTTGTCTAAAGGGGTACCACAGAATGTATTTGTATCTATAAATGGTTCATGCCGATCTAGTTCTGAACGAATGTTATGGATTTTGTCTTTAAAAAAGTTGACAAATGTGTCTGGCAAGTCTCTTTGATTGGTTGTAGATGGTAATGAAGTGCATCTTTCACGTCCAAGTAGATCATTGCAGATGTTAAATAATTGTTTACAAGATTTAGAAGTTTCAAATTTTGAAAGAAAATACGTGGTCTTTGCCTTTTTTATTGTTGTCTTCCAGGCACGAAATGCGCTCTTGAATATTTCACGATGAATCATGAGGCCTGATGTTTTCAGCAGTCTTTCTGCTCTCCGACACTTCGTTTTAGCTTCTTTAACGTCCGACGTATACCACGGAGCATACTTGCGGTTGGTGACGGTCCTTGTTTGGAATGGCGCATGTTTGTCAAGCGTTTCAATGAGACAACTATTCCACTGGTCTGGAGAAATAATTGAATTTTTAGTAAGTTTTGTTTCTAAATCGCCTCTGAAATTGTCCAAATTAATGCCTTTAATGTTTCTGGTTGATGTGGTGGTGGTTTCTTGGCATGGTTTTGAAACGTCAAGATTGAAAGAAATGAGGGAGTGGTCCGAAAAGGGGAGATAATCGACGGTGGCGTTGGTTTTTTGGAACTCTGAATTTTCTACAATTACCCAATCTAAAATATGACCAGCAGAGTGGGTTGGCGTTGTTACGATCTGGCACATGTTGTTCTCTGAAATGACTCGTGCAATTTGGCGGTGTCTGTGACGTTGTCGAAGTGAAAATTAAAGTCGCCGAGTATAATTGAATGGCCAGGACGCGTGTGTTGCAAAGTTAGCATCTCGTTGATTTCCTTCCTAACATCAGGTAATTTTATTTTGTTTTTCTTGTTTGCTGGCGGTCGGTAGATGCAGTTGAAGTTGTATCTTGTATTCTGGAGGGATAATCTAAGATCAATGGCCTCCATTGTTTTGCAGCGCATTTCGATGATTTCCACATGTTTACATAATTTTGTTTTATAAAATACGCCAATGCCACCCCCTCGCTGATCTTTCCTTGGATACGATCTAAATTGGTACCCAGGGGGTGTCATAGCTTTTTCAACTGGGTCGTCTCCAGACTGTGAGAGCCATGTCTCTACTATAAATAGAATATCGAAGTTCTTCTCCGTTAATAAATCGTTTAATTCTTCGGTTTTGTTACGGCAGGACTGTGCATTCAGAAGACCAATAACAATGTTATTGTTGTCGTTTGTGAAACTGTTTGTGGTTGGTACAGTTACAAGTGTTGGTGGTGGACGGGGGTTTGTGTGGGGGCGGGGTGGACGACGAGTTGTTACCATTGAGATGTTATGTTGTTTCCGTTTGCCTCCCCGAGGCCTGTACTTATTAATATTATTGTAAAAAATCGGATCACTTGAGCTAAAAATCGCAGCTGGAATGTGACGTTGAGTTTACCGCCTCGAGGCCTGTTGTAAAAATCAGATGTTGAATAAAAGTGTTCACAATTATTAAAATAATGATGGTGGTAAATCACGGCTAAAAATAAGGTGAACAATGTTCGTAAGAGTGCGGCGGCCATTAAGTGACTGTGTAAAAATTTTTTAAAACTTACAGTTTCCATGATAAAATACAGAATTATACAGTAGTCCTTTCTTAAGAATTGATAAAAACTATACAATAAGAAACAGTATGTTTTAACGAGTCCAACGAAGTAAAAATGTCCAGGTATCAATATGTAGAAATCACAAAACAATTAAAATACACCAGAGCACACAACGACACGTCTTGCCTGTTAGGCGTGTTTACAATAATACATTCACACAAATAGGTACACCTTATCATATAAACAAACAAACAAAAAACAACAACAGCAACAACAATATAAAGAAGAAGAAGAAGAAGAAGAAGAAGAAGAAGAAGAAGAAGAAGAAGTAGAAGAAGAAGAAGAAGAAGAAGAAGAAGAAGAAGAAGAAGAAGAAGAAGAACAACAACAACAAAAAAGACAAAAGACAAAAATCAAAAAAAAAAAAAAAAAAAAAAAAAAAAGAAATGCTACTCACGCTGAGTGTGTATTTCTTGATGGATCTCTTTTTAAACCAAGTCCCCATGATGAATAAAACTCACAATAACTGTCGTCGTCGCGGTAATATTTTGGTCATAGTAATAGTAGTCCATAATAACAATAACAATACTATAAAGTAACTATTATGGCATCTCAAAGCACGTCCGATTATGAACACAACAGGTCCACAGAACACATTGTAAGTGTGTATTGTGTAATCCACACACCAAGAAAACCTATAGATAGTATGCAGATGACGTCACTCACGCCTTTGTTATTGTTTTTGCCATCCGCGTTTGTGAGTTGTTCTCACTAAACTGTATTAACCAGACTATAAAAGTTCATGGTTACACAGAGTTTGTGTGTTGGTCCGTTATACTTCCGGATGGCAATGTTGTGAACTCCTTGGCCAAGCGCATTCTATCTATTAAATGAATATTAATCCTAAGTACAATGATAAGAAACAATAACAAATAATAGATAAAAGTCCACAAAGACTGTGCACCAGTAATAAGATAAACACATTGATTTAAAATAAAATCTATTTTGGCCAGAAAAATATTTTAAAAAATCTTACTTCAAAATTCGATCAATGAAAATGACGTTCATTTTGTCCAAAACTCTCAAACATGATACATTTTTAAAGACTTGATTATTCTTTGAAGTCTTAGGCTTGAAAATTTATTTAAATTTTCTTCCTTCCTTCCTTTTTTTTTTTAATTAAAACTTTTTTGGCAAGTTGCTGATCGATTTATTTTTGAAGTCAATTATGTGTTTTCTGGCCAAAATTAATTTAAACAAAAACCTATTTATTATTTTCTTCTTATGACCTACAGTATCAGTGTCGTTCAGCTGGCCACGGAGCCCGTGGTCTACAAACAGATAACGGGTGTGTTTAGGTGTGTGTGTGTGTGTGTGTGTGTATGTGTGTGTTTAGGTGTCTGTGTGTGTGCGTGTGTGTGTGTGCACTAATTGTGCACCGATTGGTGCGTTGCGTTTAGCTAAAATAGTCCCAACATCCACCAGATGGATAAAACGTACCGACGTATACAAAACTAGTGTGAACCTTTGAACGTTTAAAGTCTGATTGCTAGAATTTAGTTAACTAGTCACAATATACATAACTCTGTGTATTATTATAATAATAATAATAATAATAATAATAATAATAATAAAATAATAATAATAATAATATAATGATAATGATAATATATAATAATAATATATAATAATAATAATAATAATAATAATAATAATAAATAATAATAAATAATAATATAATGATAATAATAATAATAATAATAAATAATAATAATAATAATAATATAATGATAATAATAATATAATATAATAATAATAATAATAATAATAATAATAATAATAATAATAATAATAATAAATAATAATAATAATAATAATAATAATAATAATAATAATAATAATAATAATAATATAAATAATAATAATAATAATAATAATAATAATAATAATAATAATAATAATAATAATATAATGATAATGATAATGATAATAATAATAATAATAATAATAATAATAATAATAATAATAATAATAATAATAATAATAATAATAATAATAATAATAACAACAACAACAATAACTGATCATTTCCCTGGAGGAGTCCAATAAATAATCCAATCCAATTCGAACTAACCAGAAAAACCCCCGGATCACACATTCTCTAGAACTACACACACACACACACACACACACACACACACACACACACATGCGCACACACACTCTCACAGCCATTTATCAAATGAATGCAATCATTGGATTTCATGCCGAGTCCAAAATCAAAGATCTTTATTATTACCATTATATTTTTTTTTCTTCTTCACAAGATCACGCCCGCTACGTAAATATACTAAATACAGCCGAGTTCGGAAGAAGAAAGAGAGAAAAAAATCCAACAAAACGCTTATTAACAATTTAGGTCAGAAAACTCGTCCTTCGAATTACGTATATCGATCGATTAAAAATGACACTCGTCCTGTAATAAACTCTCAAACCTGGGACTTCGTTTTAAAGACTTCGTGAAGTCCCAGGTTTGAGAATTTTCGACAAGTTGAGGGTCGATACTTGAGGGACGTGTTTTCTGGCCAATAATTTTAAATACGTGTTCTTGTTTTTTTGCTTCAGAGCACGGCTAAAAAGGGAGAACCGGTCCTCCGGTAAACCGTAACGTGAAAATGAAATACATCTATCCATAATACAGATGAAATGAATGAGCCGAGACTGAAATAAACTTTCGTTTACATTATAGAAATTATATTATCCACAAATACAATTCAATAGTTTTGTTACTATGGCTGGCACACCTCACGATACTTCGATGACAGAAAAAAATGGATAAATAAATAAATAAATAAATAAATAAATGAATGAATGAATGAATAAATAAACAAATACACGCCCTATATTTGTTTCGTTACGTATGTTATTCATAAATTATGTGACCATCCGAATCAAAAACGGTATTATGTCGGGATGAACTGTATACTAAAAATTGAAATGACAGTGAAGTCAAAATCCCCCCCCCCCCCCCCCCATCTAAAAAACAAAACAAAACAAAAACAAAATAAAACAAACAACAATGAACAAAAATGTTTGTTTTTTTTTTTTAAATGTAAAAAAAAAATAATCATAATTTATGACGAAATGACATTCCCTCTTTTCAATCGGCATGATGCTCAGCATGATTCTCTCACTCAAATAGGATTCAATAGTCGTAACGTCACTTCCTTCATAATGACGCATGGTAACTTAGCAACACTGGCTCTAAACTATCGGAACAATGGCGGACGCAGTATGAAATATTTCTCCGGCGAGCATAAAAGCGATCCTGAGGGGAAAAAAAAAAACATAAACTTGGATCATGTTTTGACTTTTACACATTCTGGTCACAAGACATATGAAAAGTTCTAGCCAGCTTGAAGAATGAAAAGTAATTATTTTCTTTGTTTAGAACCAAGATGGCCGCCGTTGCCAGGCGGCGTGACATCAGACTACTGAATCCAATTGCAAACTCTTGACCAAAAAAAAATAAAAAAATAAAAAAATAAATTCATTTACTGTGTCACATCAATTCCGATATTCAGACCGTGCAAAAATAAACCCACCAAAAAACATCAAAACAACAACCAAAAAAAAACTAAAAAACATACAAAAAAAACAACAAAAAAACAAAACAAAAACAAATAAAAAACAAAACAAAAACAACCACAAAACAACCAATAACGAACCCCCCCCCCCCCAACCAAAAAAAAAAAAAAAAAAAAAAAAAAAATAAAAAAAACAACCACCAGGTATTAGGAACTTTGGGCAGCAAACTCAAATGACTCTCATCCTGTCTTAAATCTCAAACTTCAAGCCAAAATTGTTTTTAAAAATATGTCACTGTTTTTTTTTTTTTTTTGTTAGTAATTGTTTTGTCACTGATACAGATGACATATTCCCTATGATATTTTTTGCAACCGTAGGCAGGGTGGGTCTCTCTACGCATCCGATCTAGTCTAGTGGGTGTTGACCGGGTGGCGGGTGACGGGTGGCGGGCGGCGGTGCAAAAAGTGGAAAATTCCGCGACAGTAAGTAGATGTGCACACACATATATCATATTTGTTTCCACATCAGTGTGCGAAAAGATACGTTCTGTAGATTGGAGGTAGAGATAACCGATAACCCCTGTGACGATGACGATGACGACGACGACGACGACGATGACGTGACGACCTATTGAGTGTTCTCTACCCGGCCGGTTGGAGATTGATAATATATATGGAAAAAAACACACAACCATACGCATATATTACACAAACACAGGAATCATACACCCCCTCCGCATTCACAGACACAAACACATACACAAGCGTAAACATAATCTATTACACAAACACAAGAATCATACACCCCCTCCACATACACACACACACACACACACACACACAAACACATACACAAGCATAAATAACATATTACACAAACACAAGAATCATACACCCTTTCCACATACACACACACTTACTTACTTACTTATCCGAACCAGCGACCACCTGAGCTCTAGCCCTTCGGTCTTGTGCCATGACGTAGAAGTTAGACGTCTTTTGTAGTTGTTCCAGGTGACTATAAAGTGTGTTACTGATGCTTGGATTTGGTGGGAGGAATGTGCATCTCAGATCTTCAAGAGGTTGACATTCAAGCAAGTGGTGTGTTACTGTTTCATTGGGGTGTTGACATAGGGGGCAGGAGGGGATGTGTCTTTTGTAATTTTGCTTAAATGGTTGTTGAGCGGTATGTGTTGTGTTCTTAGTTGAAAGATGATGCTTTGCTGGTGTCTTCTGAGCTTATTTAGGCAATCAGTCTTTACAGGAGTGGTCATATGGGAAAACATACATCTACCCGTGGTGCTCATTGCCCAACTGTTCATCCATTCTTCTCTCTTATTTGTTTTGATTATTTGTTTCGCTGTGTCTAAGGATACTGGAAATGATGGTTGTAAAAGTGTTGATCCGAGTCTGGCTAGTCTGTCTGCATTGTCATTTCCTGGTATATTTGAATGTCCCGGTATCCACTGGAGAGATAAGTCTACTCTGTGTGTTGTAAGGAATTCATCTAGTTGAGATCTTAAACTATTGAACGTTGAGGAGAGTTTATCTAAATCGAGAGCTTGGAGAACCGATTTGGAGTCTGTGAAGATGACAGTGTTTTGAAGTTTTGAAGGGTTTAGCTGGAAAACAGAAGAGAGGTGTCGCAGTGAGGCTTCTATTGCAACTGCCTCTGCCTCGTAGTTTGAGCAGGAGCTTCCGCAAGAATTGTGGATTTTATCACAGGTTTTATCTGGGTATTCTACTACAAACCCATACCCAGCATTTTTAGTTCCTTTGTGGGCAGATCCATCTGTGTAAACATGTATCCAGTTGTCTGGGTATTCTTGTATTGTCTTCATTGCTAATGTTTGTATATCTGATTTGTTTCTATTTCTTGTTGTTTCTTCTACGAGGTTAGTCTTTATTTTTGGAAGTTTTAGTTCGGCGTATGGAGGTTTTTGACTGATTAAAAAAGATTTTTCTCTGTTTTCTGGGGGTCTGTGTCTTTCATTCAAGTTGTTAGCAATGTGTAGCAGGGATTTTTGTTTTAATCTTGTTCTTGGTTTCCATTTCTCTGCCAGAATTCTGTTTGGATGGTTTTCCTCTTTTCGTTTGTATCTTTCAACCATTTCAAGCACTGCTGATTCTCTGCGAAGTCCAAGTGGTTCCACATTAGTATGTATTTCACATGCTGCTGTGGTGTCGATCTCAGGGCACCGGAGATGAAGCGAAGGGCTTGGTTTTGTACTCTGTCCAAGGTTTTGTGTGTGTTTTTACTACCTACATTTTGGAGGGCTAAATTGTAGTCCATGACGGAACGCACATAGCCTAAATAGAGTTGTCGAAGCGAGTTTTTGTCTGCTCCCCAATTAGTACTGGCTAGTCGTTTTAGTAACTGGAGTCTCCTTGTGGCTTTGATTTTTACATTCTGAGTGTGTTGGTTCAGAGATAGTTGTCTGTCTAACTGTATGCCCAAATATGTGGGGTTTTCTTCTTTTGCGAGTCGATGGCCTTGGATGGAGAGTGTTATTTCTTTCTTGGAAACAGGATGGCTCTTAGTAAATATAGAGTAGACTGTTTTATTGCAATTTACTTTTAATTTCCATTTATCACAGAAGGTGTTTAAGCTTTCTAAATCTTCATTTATTCTATTGGAGGCTATTGGTAGATGCTTTGTAGTATACCACATAACTAAATCGTCAGCATATAGGGCCTTTTCTGTCTGTAATACTTCTGGCAGATCATTTATAAAAATAAGAAAGAGAGTACAGCTGAGGCAGGATCCTTGTGGGAGACCTTCCTCTAATACTTCTCTGTTTGACAGTCCGTTATTAATTTTTGTTTGGATTGTTCTGTTACTGAGAAATTGTTTAATCCAGAAGTAGAGATTTCCATCAATTCCGTAGTCCATCATTTTTGATAACAGCCCTTTCCACCATACTTTGTCATAGGCCTGTTGGAGATCAACAAAAACCGCGACTGTATGTTTTCCATCTTGAAAGCCATCAATTATTTTTTGACTTAATCTAAACAATTGATCTTCTGTTCTTTGCCCTATCCTAAAGCCTGCCTGATATTTATTTAGTAGGCCACATGTCTCCAGCCACCAGTATAATCGGTTATTTACCATTCTCTCAGCGATCTTTCCAACACATGAGGTGAGAGATATTGGTCGGTAACTTTTCGTTTCGTCGGGTGGTTTATCTTTCTTTAAGATTGGAATTATAATAGCATTTTTCCATCCCCTTGGTACTATTCCTGTCTCCCATGTTAGATTTATAAGTTTGAGAAGCATCTGTTTACCTCTCACGCTAAGATGCAGGAGCATTTCATTGTGTATCTTATCTGGTCCAGGGGATTTCCTTAACTTGAGTTTTTTCATAGCTCTGTGAAGTTCTGACATGGTAAAGCCCTCTTTGAACAGATATGAGATAGCTTTTGGGGCCTTTTCTTGATGTTTAAGGTCTTTAATCAATTTTTTGTCCTTTTCACTTCTTTTTGATGCCTTGTTTACTGAAGCAAAATGTTTGTTGAAGATCATGGCTTTTTTTTGGTCATCTACGATTGTTCCTTCTGTAGTTTTCATGGGCTTTGGGTTGGTTTTCGGGGTTTCATTGTTAAGATTATTAAGTAAGGCCCATGCTTTTTTCCCATTTTGATTGAGGTCAATATTAGCGCATGTGTCTGCCCATTTCTTTCTTTTAGCGTTGTTAATAGTTCTTTTGACAATTGCCGATGCTTTATTGTACTCAATCTTGTTTTTAATGGTTTTGTTTTCCTCTAAGTTTTTCCTTGTTTCCTTTCTTGCATTTACTGCTTTTTCAATTTCTTTGTTCCAGAAGGGTTTGTAATTCTGTCGACTACCTCTTGGAATTCCTGCTTTTGCAGCTGCAAGAATGGCTTTGGTGAGGGCTTCGTTTAAATGTTCTACACTTGATGTATCTGTAATTTTTGGAAGCTGGTCATCTAATGTTGCTGTGAATACATCCCAGTTTGCTTTATTGAAATTCCATTTGGATTTCTGCTCAAATGTTTTCTTCTGTGTTTGAACTGTTATTTGTGTTAAAATTGGTTTATGGTCACTGCCTATTTCATCCAGGACTTTAATGTGACAAGAATTCAGAAGGTCAGAGGAGATGATGGTTAGATCGGGATGACTCAGGGACATATGAGCTCTGTGAAGAAGGGTCGGGACTGAGTCTGCATTTTGTAAAATGGTGAGGTTGGTTGTATTGCAAAGCTTTTCTAGTTCTTTTCCTGTGTTGTTTAGATTTTTGTATCCCCATAGTGGAGAGTGGCCATTGAAGTCACCAGCAATTATTGTGTTGTTGTATTGGGAACTGTTTAGATCTGTTAGGTTTATAGTACACCGTGGAGGGTTGTAAATGTTGTAAATGGTAAATTTCTTATTTAGGTGCCATAAGGTGACTTTCTGTACATCAGTTGAGTTCTGTGATGGTTTAGAAGTAACATCTCCCGTGATGTCATTTCTTATATAAGTATAACACCACGGCAGTCGTCACATTTGCAGGTATAGTATGTATAACCAGCAATATATGGATCGCTATTTTTATACAAGGTTTCCTGAAGTAAAGCGATGTGAACTTCCTTTTCATTTAATAATTTCTTCAGCCCTGTCTTTTTATTCCTGATTCCACAAATGTTAATTTGTAAAATATTCAAATGTTTGTGGAATTTCTTTGTCTTTTCATACACACACACAAACACACACACACAAGCAAAAAAATAATATAATACACAAACACAAGAATCATACATCCCCTCCACATACACACACACAAACACATACACAAGCATAAATAACATATTACACAAACACAAGAATCATACACACACACACACACACACACACACAAAGAGAGAGAGAGAGAGAGAGAGAGAGAGAGAGAGAGAGAGAGGGGGGGGGAGAGAAGAGGAAAGAGAGAGAGAGAGAGAGAGAGAGAGAGAGAGAGAGAGAGAGAGAGAGGAGAGAGAGAGGGGAGAGAGAGAGAGAGAAAGACAGAGACAAACAGATATATATATATATATATATATATAATATATATATATATATATATTATATATATATATATATTACTATCTGAAAGTAAACAAAGTCCTGTGAAGGGCATCGAAAAAGGCTAATCCGCGAGAATGACCTCAATAAACAATGTTTATCTTTGTTTATTTTCTTGACAAATGTTAGATTCAGATCGATAGAATTCAATATATATATATATTGAATCGTGTTTGATACAAATATGGTACGAAAAGTGCTCGACATGTGGTAATGGAGCGAATTATTATTTTAATATTTACCACAATGTTTGTCTACAGTCTATGTAGACTGTCTCAAACATTGTGGTAAATATTAAAATAATATATATATATATATATATATATATATATATATATATATATATATATATATATATATATATATATAGCACAATACATTGAATATGGAGACAGTCACTAGTCAAGTTGTCTTGACCTGCAACACGACGCAAAATCCAAATCTTAAAACCAAACACGGAGTGAATAAACATACAAAACAAACATAATTCAATCCACCACGATAACAAGAAGTCAAATATCCCTCAGGAATACCACAATTACATCCATCTTTAATAACAACATATAAGATATTTCACGGGTTAATCTTGGAACACCGATATTAAGCCGTTAATAACTGTTGTATTCTAGAAAAAAAACTCGTGTTTGAAAATTTGGCCAGAAAACTTGACCTGTGTTAATATCAATCGGTCTAAATGACCCTCATCTTGACAAAAACCACTCAAACCTGGGACTTTGCGAAGTCTTTAATAAAGTCCCAGGTTTGAGAGCTTCAACCAAGATGAGGGTCATTAAAATCGATCGATATTTGAAGGACGAGTTTTCTGGCCAAATTATTAAATAGGAACTTTTCTGGGTTTTTTTTTTTTTTAGAGTAAGACAGTTAACTTGTTAAAGAACGTCTCCTTCTCCCCTCCGACCCTCTACACAAACAGCTATGTCCATATAATACAATGTACATTGTACATATCAGCCGTATTCTGTCAAAACACACTTTATATATTTAAAAAATCAAATTTGGCAAGAAATCATTTACGACATAATAGAACCCCCGCCCCCCCCCCCCTCCCCTATCCCCCGCTGCTTTAGCTCCAGATATCTTATAATTTCTAATTAGTCATTAACTGGTTTTAAGACTTTGATTATATTATGTGGGTTTTCTAAATTTGGGTTATCGATGTAAAATTAAATAAAAAATATAATTTTCTGGCCAAAATTGTTTAAAAAAAAAAAAATTGTATTTCATCGGAGAATGGCAGCTCTGTGGTTCCCACCAGGTTCGTGTATCGTCGTTCAGTCCGGCCCACAAGACACCATAACATTATCATATTGTTGGTGTGACCGGTTCCTTGTCGATTGAAGGGTGTGAGGGGCTTTATTTAAGGCTATGGATTGGGCCTGTCACAAAAGACTTAGGTATGTGAATCTACCCCTTAAATATTCTGTCGTACTCGGAAATATCCCCCCCCCCCTTCTCTCTCTCTCTCTCTCTCTCTCTCTCTCTCTCTCTCTCTCTCTCTCTCTCTCTCAAATTATTTTAAAGATTGTGACCAGAAAACTCGTCCTTCAAATCATTGACCGATTCTTAAATGACCCCTCATCTTAACCAAAAAAAAAAAAAAAAAAAAAAAATCTCAAACCCGGGGGCTTTTTAGAAGTCCCAGGCTTGAGAGCTTTTGATGGGGGTCATTTAAGATTGATCGAATAAAAAGTCACCCCCCCCCCCCATCTTGTAAAAAGTACTAAAACGAATTGAAGATGAAAAATAACAACCAAAAAAAAACAAACATTCAAAAACGTCCACATTATAATCTGTCTTCGTTATCTAAATTGGCGCGTCCATTCCATTTAACTACTGTTTTAAAGGGGGGGGGGGGGGGGGGGGGGGGGGGGGCGTATGGGCATCGCTTCGTACCCAAAAAGTACCGAGTTCGAGTACCCGCCTTGTTGTAAGTGTGGCCTTGAGCAAGTCACTTTAACCCTAGCTCACTTTGCGGCACTGTACTGCGGCTGATGCCTGGGCTATTCCAGCCTTCCCTTGGAATAGACCCTAAAAAGGGCATTTCATTTCATTTTTATTTATTGTCCAAAATGTAAAAAAGGCGTTTTAAGGCGTTTTATCAGTATTTGGCAGAATTATAATCCAACCAGATTTATCAAAAACAGGTTTTGGCACTTGTGCCACAATAAAAGAGGCGATTTCCCCCCCCCCCCCCGCCCCAACCACCCACTGTCTACACTATACTGATTTTGTTGTGGTCAGCACCCGCCCCCCTCCCACACCCACCCCACGTCTACACTTCTTTACCATTTGTTGTGGTCTATAGATAGTATGCAGATGACGTCACTCAGGCCTTTGTTATTGTTTTTGCCATCCGCGTTTGTGAGTTGTTCTCACTACACTGTATTAACCAGACTATAAAAGTTCATGGTTACACAGAGTTTGTGTGTTGGTCCGTTATACTTCCGGATGGCAATGTTGTGAATTCCTCGGCCAAGCGCATTCTATCTATAGCACACAGACCCGCCACCTCCCCCCCCCCCCAATTCATTACTCTTATTTATTTCTATTTCAACTTGGTCTCGTCCTTGACTAAAAGTACAGTCAAGTTATATTTAGCAGTATCACGTGGGAATAAAGCAGCTCACTCAATGGGAGCGATCTATAGATAGAATGCGCTTGGCCAAGGAGTTCACAACATTGCCATCCGGAAGTATAACGGACCAACACACAAACTCTGTGTAACCATGAACTTTTATAGTCTGGTTAATACAGTTTAGTGAGAACAACTCACAAACGCGGATGGCAAAAAACAATAACAAAGGCCTGAGTGACGTCATCTGCATACTATCTATATTCATGTTTTCGTCCAACCAAGTCATTAATCACATGATTTGTTGCTGTCCAACGATTGGATATTTCTTCAGAGATGTAAAGACGTTGCTTTGTTTATGAAAGTTGTAAACAAACCCAAGTGTCAAGCTGAAGAAAATGACCAATCGTGATGTTAGATATTTCAAAAGCTGTGAACACTTTTCACTATGTGGGTCACTTTGAGCACATTTTCAATGTGACCAATGACCTCGAGCACATGGGAAGGGAATATAGATCATGCCCATTTGTGCGGCTAAGTGGTCTTGTGATATGACCACTCGCTTTCGAATCGGAAGGTCCTGGCTTTAAGCCTCGCTCGGCGCATAGTTGAGTCCTCGGAAAAGACTCTTTACCCACACTGTCTCACGCCACTCAGGTATAAAATGAGTATGTTAAAAGCGTTGTCTCGTCGGTCGGATAAATTGTAAAATCGCCGAACAGACGTTACGTCTCGTTCTACATGTTATCTTGCTGTTGGTCAGGGACCCTTTGTAAAGCGCTTTGAGCACGTTTAGTGGATATTGCGCTTTATAAAAGCTCTAGTTAAAAAAAAACAAAACAAACAGCTTTCACACCAGAGTAGAGAAAAAATGTGAGTCTTTACCAAGGACTGATCTATGCGCCGCTCAGAGCCGGACTCGAACCTAAGACCTTCCGATCAGAAGGCAAGCGTCAGACCACAAGACGAGACAGCCACACACCCATAAATACATGCAACGCTATGCTGCCGTACACTGAGAAAAACCCATATTTTAAAAATTTGGCCAGTAAACTCGTCCTTCAAATATCGATCGATTTAAATGACTCTCATCTTGGCAAAAACTCTGAAACCCGGGACTTCGGCGAAGTCCCGGGTTTCAGAGTTTTTGCAAAGATGAGAGTCATTTAAATCGATCGATATTTGAACGACGAGTTTTCTGGCCAAATTTTTAAATATGGGTTTTTTCCAGAGTAGGGTAGTATGGAGTTTAATAACATTCCTCTTGATTGATCCGAACATGAAAAGAGAAATCAACAAAGTAATAAATTAAATTTTAGCACCCAAAACACTGTCTTCGGTTTTTTTTTTTTATTCTTCAGAGAATGGCAGAATAAATGCTGCAAGAGTGAAGAATAATCTTATAATGGGAGCGATCTATATTCATGTTTTCGTCCAACCAAGTCACCAATCACATGATTTGTTGCTGTCCAACGATTGGATATTTCTTCAGAAATTATGTAAACACGCTGCTTTGTTTATGAAAATTATAAACATACCCATGTGTCAAGCTGAACAAAATTATGACCAATCATGATGTCAGATTTTTCAAAAGCTGTGAATACTTTTTCGCTATGTGGGTCACTTTGAGCACGTTTTGCAATGTGACCAATGACCTCAAGCACATGGAAATGTAATATAGGTCATGCCCATTAAAGTGCCTTGTGCTAAAAGTTCTTAAGTCACAGATAGTAATTGGTTTTGGGAAAAATGAAAGATTCACTTTGGATTCGGTTACTGATATAGATACTATGTTTCTTTTTTTTTTTGGGTAAAATAATCACAAATTCTACCCGCCAGACCAATCGTACTAACGCATAAAATCATGTGTATCCTTAAACGTTTAAAGTCTCGTTGGGAAGAATTTATTAAGAATTTATCACCCACCTAGAGGTCTAAATACAATGACAAAGAGCTGAGTGACGTCAACTTCATTCACTATACAGCACAGATAAATAGAAAAAAAAACAAAACAAAAAAACCTCCCCAAAAATTCCCCACTGATTAGCATCGAGATAACGGACTTAGATTCTGTTTATCGTTAAAATAATTGGTGAGTTAACTGAGGTCATTAACTATGGTATAAGTTTATCGCCTATTAGCTGAAAAATCATTTTAAAAAAGAAAAAGCGACTTAGGTCCTTTTATATTTGACCTAACGGAGTGTTCAATTTAATTGTGCAATAATAATAATATCACTGAGGTGCATTGAAGACGGACGGCGATTCCAAACTCAGACCTACCAACCTTTCCAAATTGAAATCGGGAACATCAGAACCGCCTTCCAAAAACTCGCCTCAATAATGAAATGATGGAATAACACTGTAGGTCTAGTTACTAGTTACCGGCAAATAGTCCGTGCAAGAGCTTTAATGAAAATACACATTTTAATTCAAAGTTTAAAAAAAACAACAAAAACTTGAGCTTTTATCTAGAGCAATATTTCACTACTCGTGCTCAAAGCGCTTTACAAGGAGTCCCTGTCCAACAGCAACAGTTAACATGTAGAACGAGAAATGACGCCTGTTAGTTGATATTGCAATTTTATTTTCGGACAGAGACAACGCTGTTAACGGCTAGGTACTCATTTTACACCTGAGGTTTTACACGTTCAGGTAAATAAAAAGAAGAGAATTGAGGAGGTGACGATTAATTAAATGAGGAAGATTAGCCATGATATTAATTTCATATTTTTAAAAAACCCATCTATTTGGCAGGTCTGAAAATTTCAAATATATATCTACAACAGCCCCACTCCCTCAATAATAACATAAACATGGTTGGATTCGGGTCCCAAATAAACTTGTGACAAGACATTGATATTTTGATATTATCGCAATGGTGAATTGTATGATTTATTTATATTAATTTTATTTATTACGACAGCAACCTGGTGGATCAATCAAATAAGCGATTGAATGAATGTAATATGAATAGATAGGTTTAAGATTTGACGAAGAAGCCCCGGCCCCTCCCAGAAATGAAAAATTAATACGTAGATCAATGAATTAACACATTCAATGAATGAGTGGGTGAAAGAATATAGGAGTGAATGAATGAAGGAATGAGTGATTTTGCATCAAGGTAAGAACGATAACAATGATTAATGAATGAATGAATGAATGAGTGAATGAAATAGTGAATAAATGAATGACTGAATGAACAAATGAATGAATGCAAGAAAACTTTAATTGATTAAAGAGCGAATGGATAAATGAATGAATGGATGAATGAATGAACGAATGAAATAGTGAATGAATGAATGAATGAATGAATGATTAAATGAATGGATGAATGAAAGCGCGATGGAAAAAAACGAATTAATGTAAGAAAGCTTTAATGGATTAAAGAATGAATGAATGAATGAATGACTAAACAAATAAATTAATGAATGTAAGAACCATTTAAATGGAATAAAGAAAAAATAAACAATTAAACGAATGGATGAACAAATGAATTAAAGAACGCATGAAATAAAATATAAAATAATAGTAGGATTAAAACGTTTGTGGGTGAGTGAATGAATGAAAGAAAGAAAGAATGAATGAATGAATGAATGAATGAATGAATGAATGAATGAGAAACGGCTGCGAGATTTGCTGGCAACAAACAAATAAAGGAATGAAAGAAAGAAGACGTTAACGGGTGACTGACTGACTATTCCATTGACAAAAAGAACAATGGTATATATAGACTATAGACTAGAAGAGAGGAAGAATGCTGCTGC
>NC_088363.1:4395070-4405070 GCF_034508935.2 Berghia stephanieae | reverse complement strand
GATTTGGACGTCCCAGGTTTGAGAGTTCTCGATCAGATGAGGTTCATTTCAATCGATCGATATTTGAAGCATGATTTGGACGTCCCAGGTTTGAGAGTTCTCGATCAGATGAGGTTCATTTCAATCGATCGATATTTGAAGCATGATTTGGACGTCCCAGGTTTGAGAGCTTTTGACAAGATGAGGTTCATTTCAATCGATCGATATTTGAAGCATGATTTGGACGTCCCAGGTTTGAGAGCTTTTGACAAGATGAGGTTCATTTCAATCGATGGATATTTGAAGGACGAATCTTCACAACAAATCACCCTGCCTTGACCGGGGATCGGACCTCAGCAGGCAGACCTCCTGTTTACCTCTTGCAGACCTCCTGATTACCTCTTGCAGACCTCCTGATTACCTCTTGCAGACTATACATCACCACCGCTTTCATCATCATCACCATCCTCCTCCTCCTCCTCCTCATCATCATCATTATCTTCTCAACTACCATCACCACCACCATCAGTTTCAACCTAATCTATTCACTATTGACGTAACTGTTTAATCTGCCCCCCCCCCCCCCCCACATTTTATCTTGATCACTTAGAATGTTAGTGCTATCATAATAATATCAGTTTTGTATAGATAGTATGCAGATGACGTCACTCAGGCCTTTGTTATTGTTTTTGCCATCCACGTTTGTGAGTTGTTCTCACTAAACTGTATTAACCAGACTATAAAACTTCATGGTTACACAGAGTTTGTGTGTTGGTCCGTTATACTTCCGGATGGCAATGTTGTGAACTCCTTGGCCAAGCGCATTCTATCTATAGATAGTATGCAGATGACGTCACTCAGGCCTTTGTTATTGTTTTTGCCATCCGCGTTTGTGAGTTATTCTCACTAAACTGTATTAACCAAACTATGAAAGTTCATGGTTACACAGAGTGTGTGTGTTGGTCCGTTCTACTTCCGGATGGCAATGTTGTGAACTCCTTGGCCAAGCGCATTCTATCTATAGATAGTTCGAAGATGAAGTCACTCAGGTCTTTGTTATTGTTTTTTGCCATTCGCGTTTATGAGTAATGCTCACTGAACTGTATTAACCTGACTATAAACGTTCATGGATACACACAGTTTTGTGTGTTGGTCCGTTATACTTCCGGATGGCGATGTTATGAGCTTCTTAGCCAAGCGCATACTATCTATAGACCAATTATCTTAAAAAGAAAAAAAAAAAAAACCTTAAAACTTGAAAGTATTGATAAGTATTGAATGTAGCCCACCCTTGATGGAAACATTGAATGGATTCGTTGAACTGATAACTGATCTCTCACTCTAATGGAACCGTGGATCCGATCCAATGAACTAATCTCTCGCCCTAACTCTAATGGAACCAATAAATATATGACTTGGCATTGGTATTTACTTTCCCATCGGTCAATCTCAAATCTTCTGGCAGCGACGTTTTTGTTTATCCGATGGAGTGAGCCGTCATTCGGTTCTTTGTCGTCTTTTTAGAGACAGCCATTTGGGTCAATTGGTTTTGTTGTTTTTTAAAAATATTTTTTTCCATTGGTTGTTTGTTATGTTACAAAAAATCCGGGGTTTGGGGGGGGGGGGGAGTGGTTGGGATGTTAGGGGGGGTGGGGTAAAAAAATAGAGGGGGGGGGGGTTACTTAGGATAACAAAAAAGGTTGCTTATTTATTTTCTTTTTCTTTCTGTCTTACTTTCTTTTTCTTTTCTGTTTCTTATTGTTGTTGTTCCTGTTGTAGTTATTGTTTTCATTGTTAACGTTGTTTTGTTGTTGTTGTTGTTGGATTTGTCTGTGTTCAGCAGAAATAAATAATATACACATAACTACACACACACACACACACACACACACACACACACACACACACAAAGGCGCGTACAGGTGGAGACTTCTACACACACACACACACACACACACATACACACATAGTCAATGATAGCAGGGACATATCACCCAGGACCTGCATACTTGCATACTAATGGCCTAATCAATGACAGCGGGTAGTTGCATATTAAAACAAAACCCCTCATAAATCAGTCCGAAGGGTGCCTGCCACTACCACGTCGTCCATCTTTTTTTGTTTTTGTGGGGCTATGTGGTCTAGTGGTATGGTGGTAAGACACTCGCTTTCGGATCGGAAGGTCCTGGGTTCGACCCTCGCTCGGCACATAGTTGACTCCTTGAAAAAGACTCTTTACTCACATTCTCTCACCGTACTCGGGTGTAAAATGAGTACCTGACCGTGTACAGCGTTGTCTCTGTCCGAAAAAAATTGTAACATCGCCTAACAAGTCCCGTCCTAAATGTTAAATGTTGTTGTTGACCAGGGACCCCCTGTAAAGCGCTTTGAGCACATTTAGTGGATATTGCGCTATATAAAAGCTCAATTTAATTTAACGATAAATACCAGGTATACTATAGCAGACCTGCCAACTTGAACCTTTCAAAATTCGTAATCTTTTGGAGATCAAATTCAATTGCAGTCACTATAGTTAACTTTTAAAAATCATCAATTTACCCTCACAAGGAACAATAAACAACCCTTCGAGATAGAAAAGGGGGGGGGGGGGGATAGCAAGAGAGAGAGAAAGAGAGAGAGAGAGAGAGAGAGAGAGAGAGAGAGAGAGAGAGAGAGAGACAGAGAGAGATAGATAAATAGATAGATAGATAGATAGATAGATAGATAGATAGAGAGAGAGATAGATAGATAGATGAGAGAGAGAGAGAGAGAGAGAGAGAGAGAGAGAGAGAGAGAGAGAGAGTAGAGAAAGAGAAAAGGAGGACCGCATTATCGTTATCAGAGTAGCGCACTCATCAGTGGATTTTCCATCTCACGTTAAACAAAAAATCTCGGATAAAACTGGCAAAATCCGGAACAAAATGACAGCGATACAGAAAGGTTACTTTTTAACCATTTAACTACCGAACTCTGGGGAAAAAACACAAAACAAAACAAACATTTAAAAATTTGGCCAGAAAACTCGTCCTTCAAATATCGGTCGATTTAAATGTCCCTCATCTTGACAAAAACTCTCAAACTCGGGATATACCATGAAACTATATTAAGACCTCGCGAGGTCCCAGGTTTAAGAGTTTTTGGCCAAGATGAGGGTCGATTAAAACAGTCCATATTTGCGGGAGAAGTTTTCTGGCCAAATTTTTAAATTCGCGATTTTCCAGAGTAGGGCAGTTAGCTGGTTAATAATATTAACTCACTCAACCCTAACACCGACTATATCCGTAGTTTACCTGCCGGGTTACTTTTACCCCATGCCTATTTATTTATTACATTTTTCTGAGACAAATTATAGGCGTAATATAAAAGCTAATGTTTTTAGTTTTTACATGTTAATGATAAGTAGTAGTTGTATAAAACTATCTGTGCACATGCTAATTTTCAATACATTTTTTTTCCAACTTTGCAAAGTAGCAAAAATCTCTAGGATTGAGTGAGTTAAAGACTGATAGAAAAAGACCCAATCCCGGGTCGAGGGGTACTCCTCCAACCACTTACAATATGATTCAATGGCTGCCCTTATCATTACAATATCATTATACATTCTTGCTATCGGAATTCCCGTCTTGAAGCGAAGCGACTTCACCCACATATATCCTTACAGAGAGGACGTCAACATAGCGTTGCGCATGCGTCTCTTCTCTTATCAACGGAGGAAATCTATCGTTTGGTTAATGAGATATCAATTTATAAATGTTATTATATACATACTTTTATAAAATAAAAATATAACTTTAAAAATCAACTTATTTTTCACAGTGATGAACCCGTTAAATCGTTTCTCAGCGATCTTTTAGTCAGTGATTTCACGGCGGGTAATCTTAATCTTGGGTGCATTCCATATTATTTTTTATTCTTTGCAACACATCACTGTGAACTTTTCATCAAAATAAGTTATTGGGAAAACATATCGACTGCGCCCGGGCTTGATCTGAGTCCCTTTGCTTGTGAAGCCAGTACTTTACCAACTGAGCTCTCGGGACCCCAGATTTAATGTAAAAATACCTAGCTAATAATCGTTCAAATAATATAATATATGTTACGGTGAATCAGTCACGTTACATAATCAGTCGGATGGTGAAAAGGTTTGAACTGAGTTGGAAGGTAAATTTTAAAATCAAAAATGAGTTCTTGTCATCAATGATTAAATCAACCCCTTTTTTTTGTACATCATCGGGAAATATCAAAGCTTAATTTCACTTCTAAATATTTTTTACATAGCTAGTCAAGATGAAAAAAAATGAAATTTGAGAAAAGTTACTGGATACCTTTCCCATACATCTGACCATAACTTCATGAAAAATCACCCGATTTACTTCAAATAAAGATTAAAATACTCTGGGAACATGCAAATCCAAAATGTTCACCTTCCGACTGATTATGTCATTCATACACTGACACATATTATTATGTTATGCACGTTTGTAAGTGGATTGCACTGGACTCGTGGCTTGCAACCCATCGCTCTGCTTTCAACTGGCAAAACGCTTTTATTTTTAATTTCATTATTTTTTTTTTACATTTTGGCTTTAAAAAACAAAACAAACAAAACAAAATCAAAAGTAAACCACCCCCCCCCCCCAAAAAAAAAAAACAACAAAACCAAACAAACAAAAAACAAAACAAAAACAAAACAAAACAACAACAACAACAACAACAACAACAACAACAACAACAACAACAACAACAACAACAACAACAACAACAACAACAACAACAACAAAACCCCAACAAACAAACTTGTCAAACATTCTTAAACACAACACTTCAAAAACGACTCGGGTTTAGAATGTTTGACAAGACGAGGTTATTTATCTAACTGACCGAATGTAAATAAAAATTTAAATAGCTGGCCAAAATAATTTTTCAAAAAATATATAAAAGGGTTTTGTCAGAGTATGCCAAAATTTTAATTTAAATATATTCTGTTCTATTTTGATAAAGTAACGTAAGTATGTAAAGTGCTTTGCACTTGATTCGTTGTAACCGGTTGCTTTGCTTTACATTGACTAAACGCCTTTATTTATAAACGATTTTATGTCCAAATCACGTTTGTCTATGTCTATATGGGGGACAGCGTGGCTCAACGGTACGGTCTTTGCTTCGTACCCAAAAGGTAACGAGTTCGATCACCCGCCGCTGCGCTGTGTGTCCTTGAGCAAGTCACCTCGCCCTAGCTCAATTAATTTGCGGCGCTGCACTGCGGCTGACGCCTGGGTTATTCCAGTCTTCCCATGGAATAGACCCTAGAAACAAATTTCCCCATAAAGGGATTATAAAAAAACAAACTATGCTTATCTGTATTTTTAATTGACATGAAACTCAAATTGTCAAAACATCTGAGAAACAAAATTTCAAAATCGTCTCAGGCTTAACAATTTTTGACAAGGGTGGGTTGTTGTATTGAAGATATGAAAAAGGGTGTATGAAAAAATGCGAGACAAAGCAAGAAAGAATTATATAAGAAAAATGAAATCCCCCCCCCCCCCCCCCCCCCCCCCCCCCCCCAATGAAAAAAATCACTCTTCATGGATGCCTGCTGGTTTTTGGGAATGATCAGAAAGCGGGTGTCATACCATTAGACCACATAGCGGTGCCGATCTTCATAATATGATAATATAAATATTTCCTAATCAAAAGCAATACGAAGCTGCTAGAAGCTGTGGAATGTAAAAAGCGAGAATGGATTTTACAACGTCAACCCCCCCCCTCCCCCTCTCCAAAAAACCAAAACAAAAATAAAACAAAACAAAAAAAACAAAACACAAAAAACCAAACAAAATAAAAAAAACAACAAACAAAAAACAAACTAGAAACGGAATGTTTCGGGACCAAAACCCCCCTTTTTTTTTTGTCGAAAGGCGTTTTGTCAGTGCTTAGCAGCACCCTAGTTTTTTAAGCGCTATGGCTTTCTTTACTTAACCGTCATGTATTGCATATGACCCTGTCAGTGTTTGATTTGCTCTCGACATATTTTATTTTATTACCCCATGTCGAGTTTCTATCTAGTTTTTAGATTATACCCAGAATAAATAGTTCTTTGGACTATTTGGAAGTTGCATTTTTATCATTATTATGTAATCGTTTTGTATCCGGCTGGTTGTAGTTGTATGCCCATGGTCCTTGCAGTCAGTCTGGTCTAATCGCCAAATTGAAAATATTCGAGAGACCCTTCAGTGGAGTTGAAGGTAATAGGAAAGAACTAAATTTATGTCAGCTAGTCGTGGAAGTTTGGAAATGTCCGTGGGACGAGGATATAAATAATAAAATAAATAAATAAATAAATAAATAGACAGATAAATTCCCTTTATTCATTAAAATTGCGGAAATGTGTCTTTAGGATCAATTCCAAGGGAAGACCGGAACTACCAAGGCGTCAGCGGCAGTGCAGCGCCGCAAACTGAGCTAAGAATAAAATGAGCTTAGGCGAAGTGCCTTGTTCAAGGCCACACAGCGCAGTGGTTACTTTTTTCGAACTTGGTACATTTCGGGTACGAATTGTAGACCGTATCGCTGAGCCACTCAATATTATAGTTAATTTCATTATTATTTAATGCGGCTATGTGGTCTAGTGGTATGACACTCGCTTTCGGATAGGAAGGTCCTGGGTTCGAGCCTCGCTCGGCACATAGTTTAGTCCTTGGAGAAGGGTCTTTACTCACATTCTCTCACCGTACTCAGATGTAAAATGAGTACCTGGCCGTTTACAGAGTTGTCTCCGTCGGAAAAACTTGTAATGTCGCCTAACAGGCGTCATGTCCCGTCCTACATGTTAAATGTTGCTGTTGGCCAGGGACCCCTTGTAAAGCGCTTTGAGCACATTTAGTGGATATTGCGCTATATAAAAGCTCATAAAAAAACCGGACATTAGATTAAAAATAGGCCTGAAAAAGAATCCGAATTTCAAGGGGCGAAAAATGAATCGATTCAAAATTTCACGTTTTCAGTGTTTTTGACGTAACGACTTCATGCTGCTCGCTGGCATGATCGACTGACCTTTCGGGTATGCGCTTGGCTAAGAAGCTCACAACATTGCCATCCGGAAGTATAACGGACCAACACACAAAACTGTGTTTAACCATGAACGTTTATAGTCTGGTTAATACAGTTCAGTGAGCAGTACTCATTAACGCGGATGGCAAAAAACAATAACAAAGACCTGAGTGACGTCATCTTCGAACTGAGCAGCGTGTTTACATTTCTGAAGAAATATCCAATCGTTGGAGAGCACAAACCATGTGATTGATGACTTGGTTGGACGAAAACATGAATATAGATCGCTCCCATTGATTTTGTGGGCAGAACCGGTGATTATTTCACCTATTAAACCAAAAATATGTCCTCCATCTCGTCAAAAATGTCATAAATTACTATTACATCACAAGTTCGACCGAGCATGACATATTCGTGGTCAGATTCCGTGCCGGTGAATGAGGAGGAGGCGGTAGAGGAGGAAGAACCACAGGGGCATCTTACAATGATAAACGTGATTTCAATACATCTATATCTCCATACATAATGGCAAGTCGTGGCAAGTCTCGAATAATAATGCCATGGTACAAATTACAACACGACAGCCCTTTGTTATCGTATTTAAACAGACAGCCGATTTTGGTGAATAGTTCTCACTAAATTATAAATAAAACGAAGTTGACGTCACTCAGGTTTTTTCTTATTGGTTTTTTTTTTTTACATCCATGTTTATGAGTAATTCCCACTAAACTGACCAGACTATAAAAGTTCATGGTTAAACACAGTTTTGTGTGTTGGTCCCTTATATATGGTAATGTTGTGAGTTTCTTATCCGAGCCCACACAATCCATAACCGTTCAAGTTTACTCAGGTTTATGTGTTGTTACGTTATATCCGGCTGGCGGAGGTTGTGAGCATTTTACCTAAACGCATAGCATCATGAAGTACTATAATAAATATACTTTTTCTAGCCAAATTTATTATTAAGCTCTATGACAGATAGTTCGAAGATGACGTCACTCAGGTCTTTGTTATTGTTTTTTGCCATCCGCGTTTATAAGTAATGCTCACTGAACTGTATTAACCCGACTATAAACGTTCATGGATACCCACAGTTTTGTGTATTGGTCCGTTATACTTCCGGATGGCAATGTTATGAGCTTCTTAGCCAAGCGCATACTATCTATCTATACAAAGCATGTCATATTATTATATTATTATATTCAAGGTTAGATTCAGTGCATGTGAATGACGAGAGAGCAGAGGAGGGGGATCAAGAATGACAGACGTGATTTCAATACATCTCCATATCATTATGGCTGCTTGTCTCATAATATAATAATAATGCCGTACATATCACATCACGACAAGTACAAGGACTTGTATTGTCGTCTGTATGAATAATGATGATGATGATGATGATGATGATGATGATGATGATGATGATGATGATGATGAAGGTGATGATGATGATGATGATGATGATGATGATGATGATGATGATGATGATGATGATTATGACAAAATAAAAATAAGATGAGTAGAAAAATATCCAGGTCCAATAATACTAAACTGAGATTTAAGCATAAAGAACAAACAAACAACCAAACGAGAGAAAATAAAGCAACAGAACAAAATAGAATGACAGCTACGAAGAACGAGATAGAGATATAGGATATATATATATATATAATATATATATATATATATATATATATATAGAGAGAGAGAGAGAGAGAGAGAGAGAGAGAGAGAGAGAGAGAGAGAGAGAGAGAGAGAGAGAGAGAGAGAGAGAGAGAGAGAGAGAGAGAGAGAGAGAGAGAGAGAGAGAGAGAGAGAGAAAGAGAGATAGATAGATAGATAGATAGAGAGAGAGAGAGAGAGAGAAAGATAGATAGATAGAGAGAAAGAAAGAGAGAGAGAGAGAGAGAGAGAGAGAGAGAGAGAGAGAGAGAGAGAGAGAGAGAGAGAGAGAGATATCATATTTCCGATAGCGGTAAAAGAGATGGCTTGTATTTTGAATCGTAATTCATCGAATGCCAAGGAAGTTAAACAAGAAAGGTTATTCAAACCTCAAGAACCACAAGATCAGATTAAATCAAATTAAAATTAAACAGCCCTAAAAATAGAAATAAAACGGGTTAACCCGTCAACTGCCGTATTATGGAAAAAAAAAAACAAATTTTAAAAATTTGGCCAGAAAACTCGTCCTTCAAATTATGTCCATCGATTTAAAGGACCCTCGTTTTGGCAAAAAACTCTCAAATCTAGGACTTCGTGAAGTCCCAGGTTTGAAAGTTTTTGCCAAGGCGGGGGTCATTTAAATCGATCGATATTTGAAGGATGAGTTTTCTGGCCAAATTTTTAAAATACGCCATCTTCCTATAATACTAATACGGCAGATAATTTCTTAAATCAAGTCAACCTGACTTACAAAAATAGACGTATAATTTCATTATTGAAAGAATTGTAAGAAGATAACAAGAGAAGTTGTACACGATAGGGGAGAATGTGACCGTAAATTGTAAACAACTTAAAAACTGAAATGCTATAATATTTAATAGGGGTGCGTTTTTTTCCCTTGATAAAAAGGAATTCCTTTTCAATATAAAATTATGTTTCATCTATAAATACTTCGCATGGGATTGACCTATCCGATACATAGTTCCTGGAATCCTCTTTAAAAAAAAAATTGAATGGCTTTCTAAGTTTTTACCTTATTATGATTATAATTTTTTATCATCATCATCATCATCATCATCATCATCAATCTCATCATCATCATCATCGTCATCATAGTCATCATCATTATTATTACTATCATTATTATTATTATTATTATTATTATTATTATTATTATTATTATTACTATACTACCATTATTATCATCATCATCATCATCATCATCATCATCATCATCATCATCATCATCATCATCATCATCATTAGTAGTAGTAGTAGTAGTAGTAGTAGTAGTAGTAGTAGTAGTAGT
>NC_088363.1:4372570-4385070 GCF_034508935.2 Berghia stephanieae | reverse complement strand
CACGATTATTGAGATATAATAAATAAAAAACGACCCCCCCCCCCCGAAAAAAAATATATATATAAAAATAAATAAATAAATAAATACCAACAAAAAAATCCAACAAAACATAACAAGACAAAAACCCAACTCAACAACAACAAAAAACAAATCCAAAAAGAACAGTTCGACAGTAGATAGCCTTATAGAGAGGATCCGATTTGAAGTTTGAACACGGCAAGTGGAGGTGCAATGCAGTCTCAATCTCATTCATTCAGGTGTCGACATTGTGAGCATATTATTAATATGAGAATGTTTTTGTATTGACATCACGATGCGTGAAATCACACCGCGGCGACATTTGTAAAATGCCATACAAACACAAACACTGCATTTTTACATTGCCGGAATTTTTCAAATACCAGAGGGCGAAATATTATTATCATCATTATTATTATAGGCTGGCCAAAGCACGTACTGAAAAACAACCAACTATAAAAATGGGAGCGATCTATATTCAGGTTTTCGTCCAATCAAGTCATCAATCACATGATTTATTGCTGTCCAACGATAGGATATTTCTATCAAATGTAAACACGCTGCTTTGTTTACCTATGAAAGTCTGTACTCGTGTGTCAATCTCAACAAAATGACCCATCCTTTCAAAAGATGTGAACACGTTTCACTATGAGGATCAATGGGGATGATCTTTAGATAGTTCGAAGATGACGTCACTCATGTGTTTGTTATTGTTTTTTTGCCATCCACGTTTATGAGTAATGCTCACTGATCTGTATGTTATGAGCTTCTTAGCCAAGCGCATTCTATCTAGATATTAACTTTCCATGTGCTCGAGGTCATTGGTCACATTGCAAAATGTGCTCAAAGTGACCCACTTAGTGAAAAGTGTTCACACCTTTTAAACATCTAACATCACGATGGGTCATTTTATTCAGCTTGAGAATGTTTACAACTTTCATAAACAAAGCAGAGTGTTTACATTTGATAAGATATATCCAATCGTTGGAGAGCAACAAATCATGTGATTGATGATCTTCTAGTTGGACGAAAACACGAATATAGATAGAATGCGCTTGGCCAAGGAGTTCACAACATTGCCATCCGGAAGTATAACGGACCAACACACAAACTCTGTGTAACCATGAACTTTTATAGTCTGGTTAATACAGTTTAGTGAGAACAACTCACAAACGCGGATGGCAAAAACAATAACAAAGGCATGAGTGACGTCATCTGCAAACTATCTATAACTATATCGAAGACCCAGCTTCAAATACTGCAAAGTGGACATGGGGATCGTGAAAAAAATATCAACTGTGCCCCGGGTGGATACGTGGCCTTCGTAAAGTTCTGGCCTGACACTGACCAAAAGATGACGTCAAAATGCCAGTCTTTTGCTACCAAAGAAAACAAATCGTGAGTTGAATTCAATAGTTTAACCAATGAAATAACTTGTTTCCTTGAGCTCTACTAACGACAACTCACTAGCGGTGCAAAAACCAAATAATGACGTCAAACTGCAAGTCCTTTTGGGTTTCAGTGTCAGGCAATAACATAACGATGGCTACGGTGGATAGCGGACCGCCAATTGGGTGATTAGTTCTCATTAAAATGTATAGATCAGGCTTATAGATAGTTCGAAGATGACGTCACTCAGGCCTTTGTTATTGTTTTTTGCCATCCGCGTTTGTGAGTTGTTCTCACTAAACTGTACCAACCAGACTATAAAAGTTCATGGTTACACAGAGTTTGTGTGTTGGTCCGTTATACTTCCGGATGGCAATGTTGTGAACTCCTTGGCCAAGCGCATTCTATCTATAAACTTGTAATGTAACACACACATATTATATATATATATATATATATATATATATATATATACACATATTGTTTGATGTGTTTCGTATGTTTAACCTCGCAGGCAGATGTTGTGAGTATTTCACATAACCGCATAGCAATACAACCTTCTACTCACTTGTCGGATCCTTAAAGTAAAACAGATTGCACAATACACAGTGACTCAATTTGATAACACACTTTACACACAGAAAACACGTTTAACAAATATCATAATATATTATTGAATTGAAAGGGTAAAAATTTTTGAATCGTGTTCTTTTCTGATCTTATTATAAAACTTTAAGAACTTTTTTCATGTCGTACGACATAACAAATGATAATAATAATAATAATAATAATAATAATAATAATAATAATAATAATAATAATAATAATAATAATAATAATAATAATAATAATAATAATAATCATCATCATAATAATAGGAATTATAATAATAGTAATAATAATAATAATAATAATAATAATAATAATAATAATAATAATAATAATAATAATAATAATAATAATAATAATAATAATCCACCGAATCACATATACAGAAAAAAACCATAATAATAATAATATTACGGTCACTCAACACAATTAAAGTATAGGTCATACACAGCACCTTCAGAATTCACACAAACACCTTCAAAACAACAATTTGTTTACCTCGATAGCTACTAACAAGACAAGCCCAACTCGAGACAATCGTACATATTATTCTGTGTAGGTTTAGTTAGCTAGCCCGACGACTGTAGTTTTAAGAGTGTTTAAAAAAGACCGGTGCTTGCTTATTCTTCCTATACATTTGTCCCCACCACCACCACGACGAAATCGCCACTCCTCTCTCTACCTGTAATTATCTCTCCCAAGACTGGTTATGTCTCGCTCGTCTCAGTCCCCCATATATACTTTACTTATGGCTGTGGCCCACAAACAGGGACAAAAGGTTGCCAACTTGGAAGTTTTGTGGCCAAATTTCAAAAACAAAACCGAAACAAAACAAGTGAAAGCAAAATAAATAAATAAAAAGCCAAAAAAAAAAAAAAAATGATTTAAAAATAAGTAATAAAATAAAACAACGACAAAAACAAACAAACAAAATAAAAAAAATAAAAAATAAAAAACAAAAACAAAACAACAAAAAACGCCGTTGTTTTTTTTATTATTATTTTTAAAAGATATTTTATTTATTTTAGTTTTGTTCTTATTTAATTAATTAGGCCTTGTGGCATCGAATAACTGGGTTAGGAATTTCGGCAATATTTTCAAAATCACTTCATTGAGCCTATCTGACCGACAAATCGACACGAAATTCACAAAATATTGATGCGATGCGCTTAGTCAAAATACTCACGACATCCGCCAGCCAAATTAAACATAGCAACACACAAACTGTGCGTGACCTTAAACGTTTATAGTCTGATTGATTTAATTAAGTGAGAAGAACAGGCTGTCTAAAAATGACACAAAAAAGCCGAGTGACGACATTTTCATTCCTTCTTTACACATTTTCACCCACAAACTAAACTGGAAAGTCAATGTACAAATTGTATTAACCCGAGACACTAGAAAGGTTTTTAACAAGGGATAAGAAAATTAAGATTATTTTCAATGTTAAAGGCATTTATTTAGCAACGAAAGTCACCATGCCTAGAAAAGTTTGGCATGCTCTGTAACGTATTTGGCATTTATCATCAAAATTAATCTGGCAAAATAACCTGAACGATGTCTCTCCCCTTTTACACCTCAACAGTTTTTCTTTTTTTATTCGGTCGACCAACTTGCCCTATACTATGCATATTATAGGCTAATAATACGACATACTACTGTACGTAGTAGCAGTGACTGGCGAGCGACCCTCTTCGTCTTGGCTTTGCAACAACAACAACAACAAAAAAGGAACAAACAAAAAAAAAAACCCGCTCAACACCCCCCCCCCCCCACCCCCACCCGCCGACCCCCCTTGCCCAAGAATGAAGTTGACGTCACTGGGGTCTTTGTTATTTTTAATTAATTTTTTTTTTATTACCATCCGCGTTTATGAGTAATTCTCACTAATAATTTAGGACAGGACATGGCGCCTGTTAGGCGATGTTACAAAATTTTTCGGACAGAGACAACGTTGTTAACGGCCAGGTACTCTTTTTACACCGTACCCATGAGTACGGTGAGAGAATGTGAGTAAAGAGCCTTCTCCAAGGACTCAACTATGCGCCGAGCTAGGCTCGAACCCAGGACCTTCCGATCCGAAAGCGAGTGTCATACCACTAGACCACATAGCCGCACAATCAATCCCCTATCGCACACTCTGTGACATTGGGCTGTAGTTGATGCTTGGGATATATTATATTAAGCACATTAAGTGGATATTGCGCTACTTATATAAAATCTAACAGGTTTAGAATAGCCATCAAAATATGCGGGTACCTCAAACGATTATGCTAACATTAAAATCTGAACATTTCAACAGTTTACAAATCTTTGAAGTAATCAAGAGATACATAAAAGAGGTCTTGTACAGAGATGCCAACCTAGCCTTTTGAAAACCCATATTTTCAAGACCAAAAACCTGTATTTTAGGCCAAAAACCTGTATTTTAGGACAAAAACCTGTATTTTAGGACAAAAACCTGTATTCACTGCGCCGTGCAGATTTCGATATCAGCGCGAACAATAGCAAGGCAAATTATCTCAAGAAATGACAGAAAGACACAAAGAAAATAAGTTCTTCATGAAAACACTTTTCGTGTTGTGATCGTTATAGTCTTCAACAGTCATAACGTCACTTCCTTCCTAATGACGCATGGTAACTTAGTAACACTGGCTCTAGACTATCGGAACAATGGCGGACGCCGTATGAAATATTTCTCCGGCGAGTTTAAACGCGTATCCAGAGGAAAAAAAACCCCATCAATTTGATCATGTTTTGACTTTTACACATTCTGATCACAAGGCGTAAGAAAAGGGAATGAAAAGTTATAGCTAGCATGAAGAATAAAAAGTAATGATTTTCTTTGTTTAGAACCATGATGGCCGCCGTTGCCGGGCGCGTGACATCAGACTACTGAATCCAATTTCGTGGATTTTTCACTTCAACCAAATCCCGTATTTTTCATGATAAAACCGTATGCCCGTATTTCGGAAGAAAAACCGTACAGAATACAGGAAACCCGTACTGGTTGGCATCTCTGCTTGTAGCCACCGATGTTTAAGTCGGGAAGAGGAAGGAACGGACCACTTGAAAATTTCAGAGGAAAAAGAATATGAATATAACTTTACAAATTGTGACCCTTCGCCTCAAAACGGTATTAAGTCGGGATGGTTAAGATGTTGAAAATTGAATTTATAACCAGAAATATCAGACTTGCGTTACTTGCGTTGAGTTTGTATGTTTTATTGAGGATAATGGATACCATGTTTTAGGGTGCTAATGCCAACACTTTATATTTTTGACCACTTTAACATTTAATTCGGCTTTTAAGCATCTGGTTCCTTCCGATATAATATCGTTTTGCGACGATGGGTCACAATTAATAATTTGGCAATAGCAGAGATGCCAGTTCAGGAGGGAAAAATTTACTGAACTTTTACGCAACAGTGCGGCTATGTGGTCTAGTGGTATGACACTCGCTTTCGGATCGGAAGGTCCTGGGTTCGAGCCTCGCGCTCGGCGCATAGTTGAGTCCTTGGAAAAAGGCTCTTTACTCACATTCTCTCACCGTATTCACGTGTAAATTGAGTACCTGGCCATTAACAGCGTTGTCTTTGTCCGAAAAATTGTAATATCGCCTAACAGGCGTCATGTCCCATCATACATGTTAAATGCTGCTGTTGACCAGGGACCCCTCGTAAAGCGCTTTGAGCCCCTTTAGTGGATATTGTGCTATATAAAGCTCAATATTTTTTAAAACTGCATAGACCGACCACCCCTTTCTGAGTGCTGAACTCCAATGAAATGACATTATGATGTCCTTACTTTTTTTTCTGTTTAGCAGGCGATTGGAAAATATAGATAGTATGCACTTGTACTTGGCGAAGAAGCTCACAGCGTTGCCATCCGGAAGTATAACGGACCAACACACAAAACTATAATGTGTAACCTTGAACGTTTATAGCCTGGTTAATACAATTTAGTGAGAATTACTCATAAGCGTGGGTGGCAAAAAGCAATAACAAAGACCTGAGTGACGTTAACTTCTGGTTATAAATTCAATTTTCAACATCTTAACCATCCCGACTTAATACCGTTTTGAGGCGAAGGGTCACAATTTGTAAAGTTATATTCATATTCTTTTTCCTCTGAAATTTTCAAGTGGTCCGTTCCTTCCTCTTCCCGACTTAAACATCGGTGGCTACAAGCAGAGATGCCAACCAGTACGGGTTTCCTGTATTCTGTACGGTTTTTCTTCCGAAATACGGGCATACGGTTTTATCATGAAAAATACGGGATTTGGTTGAAGTGAAAAATCCACGAAATTACGATCACAACACGAAAAGTGTTTTCATGCAGAAGAACTTATTTTCTTTGTGTCTTTCTGTCATTTCTTGAGATAATTGGCCTTGCTATTGTTCGCGCTGATATCGAAATCTGCACGGCGCTGTGAATACATGTTTTTGTCCTAAAATACAGGTTTTTGTCCTAAAATACAGGTTTTTGTCCTAAAATACAGGTTTTTGTCCTAAAATACAGGTTTTTGGTCTTGAAAATATGGGTTTTCAAAAGACTAGGTTGGCATCTCTGTACAAGACCTCTTTTATGTATCTCTTGATTACTTCAAAGATTTTAAACTGTTTGTTGAAATGTTCAGATTTTAATGTTAGCATAATCGTTGAGGTACCCGCATATTTTGATGGCTATTCTAAACCTGTTAGATTTTATATAAGTAGCGCAATATCCACTTAATGTGCTTAATATATATCCCAAGCATCAACTACAGCCCAATGTCACAGAGTGTGCGATAGGGGATTGATTGTGCGGCTATGTGGTCTAGTGGTATGACACTCGCTTTCGGATCGGAAGGTCCTGGGTTCGAGCCTAGCTCGGCGCATAGTTGAGTCCTTGGAGAAGGCTCTTTACTCACATTCTCTCACCGTACTCATGGGTGCGGTGTAAAAAGAGTACCTGGCCGTTAACAACGTTGTCTCTGTCCGAAAAATATTGTAACATCGCCTCACAGGCCATGTCCTGTCCTTAATTATTAACGCGGATGGTAATAAAAAATTTAAAAAAAATTAAAAATAACAAAGACCCGAGTGACGTCAACTTCATTCTTGGGCAATGGGGGTCGGCGGGTGGGGGTGGGGGGGGGTGTTGAGCGGGTTTTTTTTTTTTTTTTTTTTTTGTTCCTTTTTTGTTGTTGTTGTTGTTGCAAAGCCAAGACGAAGAGGGTCGCTCGCCAGTCACTGCTACTACGTACAGTAGTATGCCGTATTATTAGCCTATAATATGCATAGTATAGGGCATGTTGGTCGACCGAATAAAAAAAGAAAAACTGTTGAGGTGTAAAAGGGGAGAGACATCGTTCAGGTTATTTTGCCAGATTAATTTTGATGATAAATGCCAAATACGTTACAGAGCATGCCAAACTTTTCTAGGCATGGTGACTTTCTTTGCTAAATAAATGCCTTTTTAACATTGCAAATAATCTTAATTTTCTTATCTCGCTGTTAAAAACCTTTCTAGTGTCTCGGGTTAATACAATTTGTACATTCACTTTCCAGTTTAGTTTGTGGGTGAAAATGTGTAAAGAAGGAATGAAAATGACGTCACTCGGCTTTTTGTGTCATTTTTAGACAGCCTGTTCTTCTCACTTAATTAAATCAATCAGACTATAAACGTTGAAGGTCACGCACAGTTTGTGTGTTGGTATGTTTAATTTGGCTGGCGGATGTCGTGAGTATTTTGACTAAGCGCATCGCATCAATATTTTGTGAATTTAGTGTCAATTTGTCGGTCAGATAGGCTAAATGAAGTGATTTTGAAAATATTGCCGAAATTCCTAACCCAGTTATTCGATGCCACAAGGCTTAATTAATTAAATAAGAACAAAACTAAAATAAATAAAATATCTTTTAAAAATAATAATAAAAAGAAACAACGGCGTTTTTTGCTGTTTTGTTTTTGTTTTTTGTTTTTTATTTTTTTTATTTTGTTTGTTTGTTTTTGTCGTTGTTTTATTTTTATTATTTACTTTGTTTGTTTGTTTTTTTATTACTTAGTTTTAAATAATTTTTTTTGCCTTTTTATTTATTTATTTTGCTTTCACTTGTTTTGTTTTGGTTTTGTTTTTGAAATTTGGCCACAAAACTTCCAAGTTGGCAACCTTTTGTACCCGTTTGTGGGCCACAGCCATAAGTAAAGTATAAATGGGGGACTGAGACGAGCGAGACATAACCAGTCTTGGGAGAGATAATTACAGGTAGAGAGAGGAGTGGCGATTTCGTCGTGGTGGTGGTGGGGACAAATGTATAGGAAGAATAAGCAAGCACCGGTCTTTTTTAAACACTCTTAAAACTACAGTCATCGGGCTAGCTAGCTAAACCTACACAGAATACACAGAATAATATGTACGATTGTCTCGAGTTGGGCTAGTCTTGTTAGTAGCTATCGAGGTAAACAAATTGTTGTTTTGAAGGTGTTTGTGTGAATTCTGAAGGTGCTGTGTATGACCTATACTTTAATTGTGTTGAGTGACCGTAATATTATTATTATTATGGTTTTTTTCTGTATATGTGATTCCGTGGATTATTATTATTATTATTATTATTATTATTATTATTATTATTATTATTATTATTATTATTATTATTATTATTATTATTATTATATTATCATTTGTTATGTCGGACGACATGAAAAAAGTTCTTAAAGTTTTATAATAAGATCAGAAAAGAACACGATTCAAAAATTTTTACCCTTTCAATTCAATAATATATTATGATATTTGTTAAACGTGTTTTCTGTGTGTAAAGTGTGTTATCAAATTGAGTCACTGTGTATTGTGCAATCTGTTTTACTTTAAGGATCCGACAAGTGAGTAGAAGGTTGTATTGCTATGCGGTTATGTGAAATACTCACAACATCTGCCTGCGAGGTTAAACATACGAAACACATCAAACAATATGTATATATATATTATATATAATATGTGTGTGTTACATTACAAGTTTATAGATAGAATGCGCTTGGCCAAGGAGTTCACAACATTGCCATCCGGAAGTATAACGGACCAACACACAAACTCTGTGTAACCATGAACTTTTATAGATAGAATGCGCTTGGCCAAGGAGTTCACAACATTGCCATCCGGAAGTATAACGGACAAACACACAAACTCTGTGTAACCATGAACTTTTATAATCTGGTCCATACAGTTTAGTGAGAACAACTCACAAACGCGGATGGCAAAAACAATAACAAAGGCCTGATTGACGTCATCTGCATACTATCTATAGTCTGGTTGGTACAGTTTAGTGAGAACAACTCACAAACGCGGATGGCAAAAAACAATAACAAAGGCCTGAGTGACGTCATCTTCGAACTATCTATAAGCCTGATCTATAGATAGTATGCCGATGACGTCACTCAGGCCTTTGTTATTGTTTTTGCCATCCGCGTTTGTGAGTTGTTCTCACTAAACTGTATTAACCTGACTATTAACGTTCATGGTTACACAGAGTTTATGTGTTGGTCCTTTATACTTCCGGATGGCAATGTTGTGAACTCCTTGGCCAAGCGCATTCTATCTATACATTTTAATGAGAACTAATCACCCAATTGGCGGTCCGCTATCCACCGTAGCCATCGTTATGTTATTGCCTGACACTGAAACCCAAAAGGACTTGCAGTTTGACGTCATTATTTGGTTTTTGCACCGCTAGTGAGTTGTCGTTAGTAGAGCTCAAGGAAACAAGTTATTTCATTGGTTGAACTATTGAATTCAACTCACGATTTGTTTTCTTTGGTAGCAAAAGACTGGCATTTTGACGTCATCTTTTGGTCAGTGTCAGGCCAGAACTTTACGAAGGCCACGTATCCACCCGGGCACAGTTGATATTTTTTTCACGATCCCCATGTCCACTTTGCAGTATTTGAAGCTGGGTCTTCGATATAGTTATAGATAGTTTGCAGATGACGTCACTCAGGCCTTTGTTATTGTTTTTGCCATCCGCGTTTGTGAGTTGTTCTCACTAAACTGTATTAAACAGGCTATAAAAGTTCATGGTTACACAGAGTTTGTGTGTTGGTCCGTTATACTTCCGGATGGCAATGTTGTGAACTCCTTGGCCAAGCGCATTCTATCTATATTCGTGTTTTCGTCCAACTAGAAGATCATCAATCACATGATTTGTTGCTCTCCAACGATTGGATATATCTTATCAAATGTAAACACTCTGCTTTGTTTATGAAAGTTGTAAACATTCTCAAGCTGAATAAAATGACCCATCGTGATGTTAGATGTTTAAAAGGTGTGAACACTTTTCACTAAGTGGGTCACTTTGAGCACATTTTGCAATGTGACCAATGACCTCGAGCACATGGAAAGTTAATATCTAGATAGAATGCGCTTGGCTAAGAAGCTCATAACATACAGATCAGTGAGCATTACTCATAAACGTGGATGGCAAAAAAACAATAACAAACACATGAGTGACGTCATCTTCGAACTATCTAAAGATCATCCCCATTGATCCTCATAGTGAAACGTGTTCACATCTTTTGAAAGGATGGGTCATTTTGTTGAGATTGACACACGAGTACAGACTTTCATAGGTAAACAAAGCAGCGTGTTTACATTTGATAGAAATATCCTATCGTTGGACAGCAATAAATCATGTGATTGATGACTTGATTGGACGAAAACCTGAATATAGATCGCTCCCATTTTTATAGTTGGTTGTTTTTCAGTACGTGCTTTGGCCAGCCTATAATAATAATGATGATAATAATATTTCGCCCTCTGGTATTTGAAAAATTCCGGCAATGTAAAAATGCAGTGTTTGTGTTTGTATGGCATTTTACAAATGTCGCCGCGGTGTGATTTCACGCATCGTGATGTCAATACAAAAACATTCTCATATTAATAATATGCTCACAATGTCGACACCTGAATGAATGAGATTGAGACTGCATTGCACCTCCACTTGCCGTGTTCAAACTTCAAATCGGATCCTCTCTATAAGGCTATCTACTGTCGAACTGTTCTTTTTGGATTTGTTTTTTGTTGTTGTTGAGTTGGGTTTTTGTCTTGTTATGTTTTGTTGGATTTTTTTGTTGGGTATTTATTTATTTATTTATTTTTATATATATATTTTTTTTCGGGGGGGGGGGGGGTCGTTTTTTATTTATTATATCTCAATAATCGTGAACATTTGCATGCTATCTGTCAGACTTTGCAAGGTATTGGTATAACTCCCCACTCTAATAAAATTGGCTTAGCAGTAAAACTATTTTTAAAAAGGGGGGGGGGGAAGAGAATGAGCATTTATATAGCGCAATAATGGCTAAGTGCTCAATGCGCTTTACAAAGGGTTCCAAGCCAACAGCAAATTTTTAACATGTAGGACTTGACATTACGCCTGTTAGACAAGATTGCGAGATATAAATGTACGACAGAGACGACAACGCTTTTAACGACTAGCTAAGTACTACCTATTTTATACCTGGTTACGGTTAGAGAATTTGAGTAAAGAATGAGCCCCTTTCTAAGGATTTCAACTTTTGCGCCGCTCGCTCAGAACCCAGGGCCACCGATCCGAAGGCTGGTCTCATACACCACGGCACCACAAAGCAACACCGACAGAAGTGCACTGGAGTCAATCCGCTTGTAATTTGAAAACGAACAACGCAATAGATTGATTTCTTTTGAAAGAATTTTTCAGAGAAAGATTACCCGCCCTCCCTTCCCCAAAACGCTGTGCCTTACTGTAAACAAAACAAACAAACAATAATAATAATAATAATAATAATAATAATAATAATAATAATAATAATAATAATAATAATCATAATAATAATAATAATAATCATAATAATCATAATAATCATAATAATAATCATAATCATAATAATCATAATTATCATAATAATCATAATTATCATAATAATCATAATAATAATCATAATAATCATGATAATATTAATAATAATCATGATAATATTAATAATAATGATAATAATGATAATAATAATAATGATAATAATAATAATAATAATAATAATAATAATAATAATAATAATAATAATAATAATAATAATAATAATAATAATAATAATAATAAATAAGATCAAACACGTAGTTAAAGTTTTGGTCAGAAATTTGATCCTTCAAATAAATCGATGGATTAAAATAACAGCTTTTTTACCAAGAAGATGAGGGTGATTTTAATCCAACGGTATTTGAACGATTGGTTTCAATTTTAAATACCCGTTTTCTTTTGTTATTCTTTTTTAATTTTTCTTTTTGATTATTAATTTTTTTTTTTTTTTTTTTTGTTCTTTTTAGAATACGACACCGGCACCACTCCTTTCCTAGTTTATAAATACACATGACTGAAAACGGTGCTAAAATATTTTCTAAAGTGGTTTTAAAGTGAAACTGACCAGAAATTCCAAGACTTTCTTTTTCGGGGGGGGGGGGGGGGGGGGGGGGG
>NC_088363.1:4361989-4372470 GCF_034508935.2 Berghia stephanieae | reverse complement strand
ACTACTACTACTACTACTACTACTACTACTACTACTACTACACTACTACTACTACTATACTACTACTACTACTACTACCTACTACTACTACTACTACTACTACCTACTACTACTACCTACTACCTACTACTACTACCTACTACTACTACCTACTACTACTACCTACTACTACTACCTACTACTACTACCTACTACTACTACCTACTACTACTACCTACTACTACTACTACCTACTACTACTACCTACTACTACTACCTACTACTACTACCTACTACTACTACTATACTACTACTACTACTACTACTACTACTACTACACTACTATCTACTACCTACTACTACTACCTACTACTACTACCTACTACTACTACTCTACTACTACTACTACTACTACTACTACTACTACTACTACTATACTACTACTACTACTACTACTACTACTACTACTACTACTACTACTACACTACTACTACCTACTACTACTACTACTACTACTACCTACTACTACTACTACTACTACTACATTTTTGCTGTTGTTGTTCGTTTGTGTTTTTTGTTTTTTGTTTTGTTTTTTTTTTTGTTTGCTTTATGGGGGTTCTTTTGTTTTGTTGTTGTTTTGTGTTTTATTTTTTATGTTTTGTTTTTTTTTTTTGTTCTTTTTTTTTTTTTTTTGGGGGGGGGGGGTATTTAAATTCCAACATCTTACACAATCGATGTAAAGTTTCATTGACCGACGATGCACCCATTGGGGTCATGCAAAATGCATTGCCGTTTTACGGCATATTCAGATTCGTGTTATTCGTTTGCAGTTTGCAAGTTATCCTCGAACGATACTCGCAGCGGACATTCGAATAATTTTAGCAAGCCAGCCCATGGAACAACGCATATCTGTCGAATAAGACAAGTTCGTGCATGGGGCACGAGCGAGAAAAAACTTGACAAAGGCATCCATCGCAATTCATAATTTTATCCTTAAAAGTCCTCACATCCACCCCTTTTAAACAGTCTAGAGTGGTAGAAAGGATGTTATTTCAAATCGTTACTTTTATATTTAGTTGTCATTGTTAATAGTTTTTGTTATGTATAAACGATTTATGCATAGATTATGGTCTAGTATGTATATTTACCGACAATAAATAATATTCATTCATTCATTCATATTTTAAAATAATGTATTATTTACAATATAATTGGGGTGTCGACTTTCGGCCAACACTGGCAAAATAATCATAATTTATTCAACGTATTTTCCACCAAATCAGTAATTATGTTGATGAACAGAGTGCAAATCTCTTTCTCACCACCAAATCACTGCTCGTTGATGTTACTACTGTTCGATTACTTGTTTGCTTGTGTTTGCAAACGTCCAGATACCAACACGAACAATAAATATTATATAGATAGTATGCGCTTGGCTAAGAAGCTCACAACATTTCCATTCGGAAGCATAACGGACCAACACACAAAACTTTGTGTAACGATAATTAATTGTGTATAGTCAGGTTAGTACAGTTTAGTGAGAATTACTCACAAACGCGGATGGCAAAAAACAATAACAAAAGACCTGAGTTTCGTCAACTTCGAACTGTCTATATAGATAGTTCGAAGATGACGTCACTCAGGCCTTTGTTATTGTTTTTTGCCATCCGCGTTTGTGAGTTGTTCTCAGTAAACTGTATTAACCAGACTATAAAAGTTCATGGTTACACAGAGTTTGTGTGTTGGTCCGTTATACTTCCGGATGGCAATGTTGTGAACTCCTTGGCAAAGCGCATTCTCTGCCAAGAGGACGACCGTCGTGTCGTTCGTTCCAACTCCACAGTAACCACAATTTAACAATGCTATTTACTATCCCCGTTGTCTGTGTGTGATATATTGCCTTGTCAAATGTCAACCCATAGACATTCCGTGTGAACTCGGAAAATGCGCACCGTGTTTACTGTTTACACATCACATGGACTTATAGATAGAATGAAATTGACGTCACTCAGGCCTTTGTTATTGTTTTGTTTTTGATTGTTTTTTTTTCAGGGGTTTTTTTTTTGTTATTATTATTATTATTATTATTATTATTATTATTATATTATTATTATTATTATTATTATTATTATTATATTATTATTATTATTATTTTTGTGTTGTTGTTGTTTTGTTTTTTGTTGTTGTTGTTTTTTGTTGTTTAGTTATTATTTTATTTTTGTTTTTGTTGTTATTTTATTGTTGATTGTTATTATTATTATTATTATTATTGTTATTATATATTTATTGTTAATAGCCATATATTATATATATAATATAATATATATATATATATATATATATATATATATATATATATATATATATATATAAATTATAAAACAAAAACCATGAAATAATAGTGCTCAACTTTAGAATAAAAGGAGCTATTTATAAACTGTTTATATATATATATATATATAGCTAAGGCCATTGCCCTGACTGGCCCATTGGAATGAGGTTAAGCGGTAGCAATGACCATAGACTTATTATTAGGCAAATCTGACGCACCATTCCCTATGGATGACGTCATAAAAAAGTATTGATAACCATTATGTGGTGTTGACACAACTGACTGAGTCAATCTCTATCAGAGAAGGTACCATCATTTTATCCATTTTTTAACGCATAAATTTGACAAAATTACTTTTTTAAAAACCCTAAAAAAACCAATAACTACTACTTTTACAGCAAAACAACAACAGCATCGTCATCATTATCATCATCATCATCATCATTATCATCATTATCATCATCATCATCATCATCATCTAGAATAACAACCACAACAACAGCCACAACAAGAGTTCCGTGCAACGAACGACACTGAAACTAGGGCTTTTGAATAGACATTTCTGATTCTCCTAACTTCTTTCATTCTTCCTCCCTCCTCCTCCTCTCTCTTCTCCTCTTCTTCTTCTTCTCTTCTCTCCTCTTCTTCTCTTCTTCTCTTCTTCTTCTTCTTCTTCTTCTTCTTCTTCTTCTTCTTCTTCTTCTCTTCTTCTTCTTCTTCTTCTTCTTCTTCTTCTTCTTCTTCTTCTTCTTCTTCTTCTTCTTCTTCTTCTTTCTTCTTCTTCTTCTTCTTCTTCTTCTTCTTTCTTCTTCTTCTCTCTTCTTCTTCTTCTTCTTCTTCTTCTTCTTCTTCTTCTTCTTCTTCTTCTCTTCTTCTTCTTCTTCTTCTCTTCTTCTTCTTCTTCTTCTTCTTCTTCTTCTTCTTCTTTCTTCTTCTTCTTCTTCTTCTTCTTCTTCTTCTTCTCTCTTCTTCTTCTTCTTCTTCTTCTTCTTCTTCCTCCTCCTCCTACTCATTTTCCTCTACCATCACGCCCTTCTCCTCCTCCTTTTAGTCGACCTTCACACCCCCCTTCCCTCCTCATTTTCCTCTACCATCACGCCCTCCTCCTCCTCCTCCTCCTCCTCCTACTCATTTTCCTCTACCATCACGCCCTCCTCCTCCTCATCCTTTTAGTCGACCTTCACACCCCCCTTCCCTCCTCATTTTCCTCTACCATCACGCCCTCCTCCTCCTCATCCTCCTCCTCCTTTTAGTCGACCTTCACCCCCCCCTTCCCTCCTCATTTTCCTCTACCATCACGCCCTCCTCCTCCTCATCCTCCTCCTCCTTTTAGTCGACCTTCACGCCCCCCTTCTCTTCCTCATTTTCCTCTACCTTCAGGCCCTCCTCCTCCTCCTCCTCCTCCTGATCCCCCTTCTCCTCCTCCTCTTCCTCCTCCTCCTTCCCCATATGGTTGTCATTTTAGCACACACAGCCACTACCAATACCGTTATCATCGTCTTCATCTCCATTATCATTATACTCTCCGATTTCGTCTTATTTTACCCACTTTGTCAGATGCAAGATTTTATTATTGGCAAAGTTACAAGTACCAATATATATATATATATATATATATATATATATATATATATATGTGTGTGTGTGTGTGTGTGTGTGTGTGTGTGTGTGTTATCTTCGATACATATATAATATTAGAAAGGTTTATCGTCTAGACCCCTATGACCTGTTCTAATCTATGTCCTGATCGCTGCGATTGGGGCAAACGTAGTCTGCCAAAGATCCAGGCATTTATTATTGTCGTGGACATCACCCCCCCCCCCCCCATATATATATATATATATATATATATATATATATATATATATATATATATATATATATATATATATATATATATATATATATATATTAGACCTGTAAATTCTCAGTCAATTAACTGAAATCAGTCAATTTGTCAAATTCAAATATTAAAAAAAGGAAAGAAAGAAAGAAGTGAAGAAAGAAAGAATTCACAAATCGTAGTCTCATGACCGTAAAGTAATTAGGAGTGTTCCATAACGCTACGCATATCTCATGGGGGCCGTTCATATTAACGATGGATTTATTGGCAAGGCTAAGCGGCGCTTTTTAGAATTGGCGTGACTGAACACATCCCAGTGTAGTTTCACACAGCCTTCGTTAAATTATTTTTTCACTTTCCAACCTGTCGTGATCCCAACGGTAGCCAATTTTAACTGAGCCGCCGAGCGATAAATTTCACTGTTTCATCTCAGCCAAAATTGACCACATTTACAAGCTGGGCTTTAAAAGTATAAAAAAAAGTAAAATGCGAATGCCGGAAGTAACATCTGATAATGGGAGACACCTTTAAATCGAAAGTTAGATTAGGATAGATTGCTACAAGCACATTCCGATTGCCTCACGTTGTAAACAAACTGGTTGACCGTTTCTTCACTGATTGGGTACCTAATTATAAGGAACAATGGTAAGTAGCCTAATTAATTCCAGTGCAAATCAGGACGTTTTCTGCCATTGTTTTGCTCAAGCCCAAGTGAGCTTGCTGTTTTGTGGCGATTTACCTTCATTTCGATTCTTTGAATTTTTCCGCTACGCCTGCCGAAGTTTCTTCTTGATAATTCACTTCTACTTCTACTTCTACTTCATAATTCAGTGTATTTGCCAGAAGTCATATTTATTTAAGTTTTTTTTTCTGTCATTAACTGATTAAAAATCAAGTTTGCTCATTGCTACATTATTCTAATTATGTTCTCACAATGGCTGAGCTGTTCGTGGATCGCAATTCAGACTTGTCAAGCATCGATAAAGATGTGAGGAATAAATTCAATTGGTCATGGCTAGAAGTTCAAGATGATAATGGTGATTATTTTTCTGACTATGTCAGAAAAATTCCAGAGGCAGGAATATGACTTTGATGAAATGAAGTCATCTTTACCTATATTCTTTATGAATGACATGCTTATTTCTTATTATTTAGCATTCCTTCTACATCAAATTATGGCAGTCATACTTCCAGTAAGAAATAACACCCACTATTTTAATGTATTGTATTTATCACTCTCCTCTCCAATGATGCCCAATTAAAAAAAAAAAAAATCAAATCTTCAGTTTGTCGAAGAGTTTCAGTTAATTTTTATAGAGCTCATTTACAGGTCTAATATATATATATATATATATATATATATATATATATATATATATATATATATATATATATATATATATATATATATATTGCCACTCTCTCTCTTTCTCTCTCTCTCTCTCTCTCTCACCCTCACCCTCTCTCCCTCCCTCCCTCTATCTCCCCCCTCTCTCTCTCCCTCCCTCTATCTCTCTCTGTCTCTGTATGTTTGTTTGTACTATATGAAATCAAAGAGTGTGTAGGGTAACGTAGTTACCAAGAGCTCTCACTTCTCTTAACCGCAATGCTATTGTCGCTTGCCAGGCGAGACAGCGAGGTGGGTGTGCTCCGCGTGTATCATGCGCGCGAGGCTTACTGATACAATGAAGAAAATACGAGTAGAAGACGGAAAATGCGTGGCTTCACCAAAAGCGGGAAGTGAGAGCTCTTGGTAACACATAACAATCGTTACCTACACGCTCTTTGATGAAAAAGAAATTTGTTTCCATGTGGACTACTGGGGAAATAAATCGAACATTAGAGCATGACAAATCACTGGAAATGTCCTATACAGATAGTTCGAAGATGACGTCACTCGGGTCTTTGTTATTGCTTTTTGCCATCCGCGTTTGTGAGTAATGCTCACTAAACTGTATTAACCTGACTATAAACGATCATGGTTACACACAGTTTTGTGTGTTGGCCAGTTATACTTCCGGATGGCAATGTTATGAGCTTCTTAGCCAAGCGCATACTATCTATACTTTCATACTTTAATGGGGAAATAAAAAGTTTTAATAAAAGGTTCTAGGTCAAATGAAAAATGTCTGTGTTAAGATACTGGTTTAGTTATAGATAGAATGCGCTTGGCCAAGGAGTTCACAACATTGCCATCCGGAAGTATAACGGACCAACACACAAACTCTGTGTAACCATGAACTTTTATAGTCTGGTTTATACAGTTTAGTGAGAACAACTCACAAACGCGGATGGCAAAAACAATAACAAAGGCCTGAGTGACGTCATCTGCACACTATCTATAGCCTGACACTGATCATAAAATGACGTCAAAATGCCAGTCTTTTGCCACAAAAGAAAACAAATCGTGAGTTGTATTCAATAGTTCAACCAATGAAATAACTTGTTTCCATGAGCTCTACTAACAACTCACTAGACGCTACACAAACCTAAAAAATTACGTCAAACTGCCAGTCCTAGAGGGTTCTTATGTCAGGCTATATGTTAACAAGTTATTTCATTGGTTGAACTATTGAATTCAACTCACGATTTGTTTTCTTTTGTGGCAAAAGACTGGCATTTTGACATCATTTTTTGGTCAGTGTCAGCGTGGCCTTCGTAAAGTTATAGCCTGACACTGACCAAAAATTGACGTCAAAATGCCAGTCTTTTCCCACAAAAGAAAACAAATCGTGAGTTGTATTCAATAGCTCAACCAATGAAATATCTTGTTTCCATAAGCTCTACTCACGACAACTCACTAGGCAGTGCAAAAAACAAATAATGACGTCAAACTGCCAGTCCTTTTGGATTTCAGTAGCAGGCTATAACATAACGATGGCTAAGCTAGAACCCACTAATATCATATTTTGACGTCATATTGAGGTTTGTTGACCGCAAAGTGAGTTGTCTTTAGTAGTGGTCAAGGAAACAAGCTTGAACTGTTGAATACAACTCACAATTTGTTTTCTTTTGCGGCCAAAGACTTGTCTTTCGACGTCATTATTTGGTCAGTGACAGGCTATAAGTTCACGATGGCTTCGGTCCAATTGTCAGGCTATTGATGTTATGTGTCTAGGTAAAAATACTCACAATATCCGCCAGCCGAATATAACTTAGCAAACACAAACATATGCGTAACATTGAACGTTTATGGCAATGTTTTGAGTTTCTGAGCCAAGCGCACAGCATCCAACCATTATAGATAGTATGCGCTTGGCTAAGAAGTTCACGACACTGCCATCCGGAGTACAAGTATAACGGACCAATACACAAAACTCTGTAACCTTGAACGTTTATAGTCTAGTTAATATAGACAGTATGCGCTTGGCTAAGAAGCTCATAACATTGCCATCCGGAAGTATAACGGACCAACACACAAAACTGTGTGTATCCATGAACGTTTATAGTCGGGTTAATACAGTTCAGTGAGAATTACTCATAAACGCGGATGGCAAAAAACAATAACGAAGACCCGAGTGACGTCAACTTCATTCTGTCTATAGGGTAACGAAGCCGATGGGTTATCCCTTTGGTCACATTAATTTATGACGCATGCAGCAAATAATGGCAGATTGGACGAGATCTGTTCGACACGGTTTACAGATTTGTCTCCCTTTCCCTTTGTTGCTAAAAATAGAATAATATCTACACCATAGAATTAAACGAATGAGAATACGTACGAAGCCTAAAAAGTGTCCACCAATGAAAGCATTCAGCGCCATTTTGTTGTTGGCTGATAATGTAGTAATTACCATTCATTCGGTATCTATGTCAACATAACGACACAAGAAAAACAACAAACAATATCAAAATCCACAATTAGAACTGTTGCGTATATTTATGGCACAACGAAGCTGTCAAAAAATGAAGTTAGAGAATGTGTGTAATCATGTATTATAATAACCTGTAATGTGTTTTCCAACCACCACATCATCTACTACTACAACCACCACCACAATATCATCACTAACACCACTACTACAACCACCAGCCCCACATCATTATCACTACCACTACTACTACACCACCACCAGCACATCATCATCACTACCACTACTACAATCACCACAACCACATCGTCATCACTACCACTACTATTGCAACCACCACCACCATATCATCATCATTACCACTACTACCACAACCACCACCACCACTACTACTACAACCACCACCACATCACTACCTCAACTACTACAACCACCACCACAATAGCATCACTACCACCACTACTACTACAACCACCACAACGACATCGTCATCACGACCACTACTACTACAACCACCACCATATCATTACCATTACCACTGCTACTACAACCACCACTACCACCATATCATTACCATTACCACTACTACTACAACCACCACAACCACATCGTCATCACTACCACTACTACTGCAACCACCACTACCACCATATCATCACCATTACAATTACTACTACAACCACCACAGCCACATCATCATCACTACCACTACTACTACAACCACCACCACATCATCATCACTATCACTACTACTACAACTACAACCACCACCACATTATCATCACTACCACTACTACTACTGCAACCACCACCACCATATCATCATCATTGAAATATTTTTTTTTTAAATTGAGCTTTATATAGTGCAATATCTACTAAATGTGCTCAAAGCGCTTTACAAAGGGTCCCTGGTCAACATTTAACATGTAGGACGGGACATGACGCCTGTTAGGCGATATTACAATTTTTCGGACTAAGACAACTCTGTTAACGGCCAGGTACTCATTTTACACCTGAGTACGGTGAGAGAATGTGAGTAAAGAGCCTTTTCCAAGGACTCAACAATGCGCCGAGCGCGAGGCTCGAACCCAGGACCTTCCGATCCGGAAGCGAGTGTCATACTACTAGACCACATAGCCGCATCATTACCACTACTACTACAAACACCACCACCACATCATCATCACGACCACTACTACTACAACCACCACCACCACCACCATATCATTACCATTACCACTACTACTACAACCACCACCACATCATCATCACTACCACTACTACTACAACTACAATCATCACCACCACCACATCATCGTCACTATTACTACTACAACTACAACCACCACCAACACCACATCACCTCACTAACACTCAGTACTACAATCACTACCATTAGGTTTTGGAGCTTTACTTCATTTGAAATAAGGAAACTTCGGAATTGTATTTGGCATTGTGTTTATATATCATAATATAATTCTAATCAGTTATCTATTTAGAACTAGATACTATACAATATGTATGCCAAATACCACCCCAATTCCCCTTTCTTGTGTGCGGGAATTCCTCTTTCGGCATTGAAATTGAGTGTGAGAGAGTCATCACTACACACATAAACAACAGAAACAATTTAAAAACAAGACTATGACACGCAACCACTCACACACGAGGCTATACTATTTATCCTTTTCTCTATATAGAATAGGACAAGACAAACAATAGCTTGACTCTCGCTACACTTCGCATTGATGTTTGTCGTCTCACGAGTTCAACTCTCGGTCGACCTGTCAATATTCCTTTTTGCCTCGGACGTAATCATTAATAGAATGTGTGGTTTTGACCGTGAAGAAAACCTTAAGAAGTCACATTTATATCATTTTAGAGAGATCGTTTTGAATAATTTTGAGTTAAACGAGCGAGCAGCAACTTGTTTTCATGAGTCATGAACGGCCGATCAGCGCTTGTTTACTATAGTAACGCGATTCCCAGCCAACAGCAAAATGGCGGATATTTTTCTCATCGAGGCCGCTGGTTGGTTAGCCAATAAGAGCACCGTACGGTTTCCATTGGGTAAATTCCTTGATCTACACACATATAATTATCTCGATGCACATCTCGCGAGAAAATAATTATTAGATTGTCTTGCAGATTAAGGTCAACGTAGATCGGGGCTAAATGTGTCCCGCCGCTTCAAAACGGTACAATGCTGGGATGGTTTAAATATTAACAATGGGGATGATCTATATTACCTTTCCATGTGCTCGAGGCTAGAACTTCATATAGATAGTATGCGCTTGGCTTAGAAGTTCATAACATTGCCATCCGGAAGTATAACAGACCAACACACAAAACTGTGTGTATACATGAACGTTTATAGTCAGGTTAATACAGTTCAGTGAGCATTACTCATAAACGCGGATGGCAAAAAACCATAACAAAGACCAGAGTGACGTCAACTTCTTTCTATCTATAACCACCTGTTCTGTGTTATATGTTCGTGTTCTACGTTCTATGT
>NC_088363.1:4341989-4356989 GCF_034508935.2 Berghia stephanieae | reverse complement strand
CATTTATTGCCCTTCAAACTGCGCAAAGAAATCGCAGCCCGTCTAATACATGTAAATTGAAGCTAACAATTCCATACTTATCGTTATGTTTTGGGGTTTTTTTTTAGATCTTAGACGACGACTACCAAAGATTACTTTTTCATTTACTTCTATTCATAGAGGGTTAACATAGTAAGATTGATGTGTGAATAATGTTATCGTATTCTTACCCTCCCCTCTTTTGTCCGTTCCGATAATAATAATAATAATATGATTGATAACGTTTTACTTGACTGCTTCCCGTTTTCGTTTAGTCTTCTGCTCTATTTGACACTGTTCTATTTATTGTTCTCTGAAAAATAAAAAACACTTTTTAAAAAAGAGAAAGAGAAAGAAAAAGAGAATGTCTTGCCCCCCCCCCCCCCCCCCCCCCTAAAAAAACATCAACAAAAAACAAAACAAAAACAACTTTTAATTTAAATTTTATCTATCGATCAAAATGACCTCCGACTTTTGGAGAGACTTTATATCGGAGCTTCAGGGAACTCTATCAGGTTTAAGAAATATTTTGTGGCAAGCGGGGGGGGGGGGGGGGGGGGTCCAAATTGTAATTGTAAGGTGTGTGTGTTTGGGGGGGGGGGGGAGGTCAAATTATTTTTTTTTTTAATCGATCGATATTTTAAGTAAAATTTTTCAAGCCAAAAATTTTGAAAGATAATAATAATAATAATAATAATATAATAATAATAATAATAATAATAATAATAATAATAATAATAATAATAATAATAATAATAATAATAATAGTAATAATAATAATAATAATAATGGTTATAACGATTATGTAGTATTAGCAATGTTAGATTTTTTTGTGTGTTTCTTTCTTTTCTTTTTTTCTTTTCTTTTTTTTTTAATAAGTAGGAGGTGTTTAATGGCATTGAACCACACTGCCTGAATCCTTATAATATATATATATATATATATATATATATATATATATATATATATATATATATATATATATATATATATATATATATATAGATTAAGGGCGTGGGGGGTAGATTGGTATCATTACCGTCATCATCTTTATATATATATATATAAATGGATTATGCCGACTGATGAGGTGGGAACACTGAAACGAATCGTCTTGGCAAGAATAATGTGAGTAAAAATTTACATTTATATATATATATATATATATATATATATATATATATTATATATATATATATATATATATATGCTATATCAAGCGAACTGCGTTTCATTTTCATTATTATGCAATTATGTCGAAAGTTGCATTTAAACGATTTGCGATTGTCCGTCATCCAACCCACCAAACGCTCTCGCCCTCCTCCAGTCTCTCATTTTTATAACATGCCACATCTAGCCTATAGTAAAATTATTTTCATTCTTATTGACTATATATTTTTTACAAATGCGGTCAATGTATTATATATATAATATACATATATTTCCTCATCCCCTCGTTAATCTTCTTGCCAATCCTTTCCTTACCCGCCCATTTTCTCATGTTACCGGTGTTATTATTTGTATCCCATTTTTATCACACACATCCCCCCCCCCCCCTTCCTCCCCCTTCCTATACCCCTTTCTCATGTTCATAATATTTGGTCCTTTACTTATTTATCTATCTGCGTAGTTTTGCGTTTTTGAAATTTGTAAATTTGATACCGTGGAGAATTTATAGCCGGGGCGCTTAAATGACCTAAATTGTGTCGAAAGCGCCATTAAACACCTAAAAACAAAAACAAAACAGAATTTATAGTGTATTTTTTTTTTTTTTTTTGGGTAGTTTCTTTACGACTCTTGTGACACTTTTTGGTCATAGTTTCTGCGTCAGGTAAAATAATGTAAAAGGCGGGACGACCTGCCTAGAACTACGAAAAACTCGGTAGAAATACGAATTCTAAATTTTGGCTCCAATTTCAGAACTTTATGAACATTTTCGAGCCATTAAAACTTATTGAAAATATAACTTCTTCTTCTTCTTCTTCTTCTTCTTCTTCTTCTTCTTCTTCTTCTTCTTTCTTCTTCTTCTTCTTCTTCTTCTTCTTCTTCTTCTTCTTCTTCTTCTTCTTCTTCTTCTTCTTCTTCTTCTTTCTTCTTCTTCTTCTTCTTCTTCTTCTTCTTCTTCTTCTTCTTCTTCTTCTTCTTCTTCTTCTTCTTCTTCTTCTTCTTCTTCTTCTTCTTCTTCTTCTTCTTCTTCTTCTTCTTCTTCTTCTTCTTCTTCTTCTTCTTCTTCTTCTTCTTCTTCTTCTTCTTCTTCTTCTTCTTCTTCTTCTTCTTCTTCTTCTTCTTCTTCTTCTTCTTCTTCTTCTTCTTCTTCTTCTTCTTCTTCTTCTTCTTCTTCTTCTTCTTCTTCTTCTTCTTCTTCTTCTCTTCTTCTTCTTCTTCTTCTTCTTCTCTTCTTCTTCTTCTTCTTCTTCTTCTTCTTCTTCTTCTTCTTCTTCTTCTTCTTCTTCTTCTTCTTCTTCTTCTTCTTCTTCTTCTTCTCCTCCTTCCTCCTCCTCCTCCTCCTCCTCCTCCTCCTCCTCCTCCTCCTCCTCCTCCTCCTCCTCCCCTCCTCCTCCTCCTCCTCCTCCTCCTCCTCCTCCTCCTCCCTCCTCCTCCTCCTCCTCCTCCTCCTCCTCCTCCTCTCTTCCACTCTCTTTCTTCCGAATCATTTAACCCCGATTGACACACTTTACCTTATTCCTTTTCTAGTCCTCCAGCGTGACTACGAGAGCATGGCTCACATCTTGGGGGTGAAAGGGTACCGGGTACGAGCCCCTGTTCAGGCACATCGTTTTTTTTTTTCTTTTTGTTTTTTTTGACAAGACCATTAAACCCCGATTTATACACGGCCATGTCTCTCTCTCTCTCTCTCTCTCTCTCTCTCTCTCTCTCTCTCTCTCTCTCTCTCTCTCTCTCTCTCTCTCTCTCTCTCTCTCTCTCTCACTCACTCACTCACACTCACTCACTCACTCACTCACTCACTCACTCTCTTTTTCTCCCTCTCTCCCTCTCTCTATCTATCTATCTATCTGTCTATCTATCTATCTATCTATCTCCCCCTCTCTCTCCCCCCTCTACCCCCATCCTCTCTCTCCCTCACACCCCCCCCCCCCCCCTCACTCTCTCTCTCTCTCTAACAAAAAAAATATATTATTTATCTCTTTCTGTTTCTGCAGCATGACAACGAGAGCATGGACCACATCCTGGAGGGCCTGCTGGAGTCCCAGCAACCAGACGGCATCAAATCAGCTCTCATTGGACGCATTTGTAACGAGGGGGCCAAAAGCTCTCAGCCCGCCACCACCGTCAAGGGCGTGTTACAGGTTAGTAGTATGTAGGTACTTGAAAGTTTGACCTTTCAAACAAAGCCCCTCTTCCTCCTCCTCCTCCTCCTCCTCCTCCTCCTCCTCCTCCTCCTCCTCCTCCTCCTCCTCCTCTTCCCCTTCCTCCTCCTCCTCCTCTTCCCCTTCCTCCTCCTCTTCCTCCTCCCCCTCCTCCTCCCCTCCTCTCAACTCGTCTTCCTCCTTTTCCTCCTCCACTTCCTCCTCTTCATCATCCTTTTAATTTTCTTCTCCATCTCCTCCTCCTCTTCTCCCTCTTCATCATCCTTTTACCTTTCTTTTTTCTTCATCTCCTCCTCCTCCTCCTACTACTACTACTACTACTACTACTACTACTACTACTACTACTACTACTACTACTACTACTACTACTACTACTACTACTACTACTACCTCTACTACTACCTCTACTACTACTACAACTTATTCTACCCATACTTTTTTCCTGCTCCTTGGATGTTTTTCAAGTAAATAAACATCACTTTAATATTTTATATCACAGAAAACCCGAGGCAAAACTTGTATATAGACTTTTCGATGATATTTTAATCAAAGCACTCCAAGATACTTGGAATGTATTACCTTTTTACAAGTCAGTAGGTGCTAAAACGTCATTTGAATGTAAATAATGCAATCTTTGGTTTAATATCCAATCCAGTTCACTGAATATGTGTCTGTGTCTGGCGGTAATGATAGTGAAGGCAATGTTGTCTGAAGGTCACGGCATGTATTGAAAACGGGAAATAATAGATTCTTTTTTTGAAATATAAAATAATTTTTAAATCACTTTAGCTAAGACTTTAAATGCCACTGTATTACAATGTGACATAAAGGTATTTACATTTTTGTAAAAACCAAATCCAAAGAATTGTTTGAAATAGTTTACATGGTTAGATATTGTATAGATAAATCCATTCGTCGCATATGAATTCTTACTTACTGACTTAATCCTCTTCGGGCCTTGAGGCGCATAGGGCATCCACCAGACATCTCCATTTTTTGTGGTCGGCTGCTTTTGCAGTGGCTGTATTCCAGGACAGGCCTGCTTCCTTTAATTCTTTCTCCATGGTCTTTCACCAGGTTTCTTTACGTCTCCACAGCTTTCTCTTCCCATCTGTTGTCCAGTTAAGGGCTGTCTTGGGAAGTGACCCTTTTCCCATTCAGGCCACATAACCCAGGCAACGCCATCTTCTTATTTTTATTTGGCTTTCAATGCTAGCGCAGTCAGCTTTCTTTAATAGATCCACTATTTTTATTTTTGTAGGCCAAATTATGTTGAAAATTCTAATTAGACACTTGTATTGGAAGGTTTCTTCTAGCTTTTGTATTATGTAGGATGTCATTTTCCAGCTTTCACTTCCATAAAGCAGTGGTACAATTAAGACATTGCTTTTGTATATTTTCAGTTTAGTCTTTCTCATAATTTGCTTTGATTTCCAAAAGGTTTTCAGCGTGCCAAAAGTCTGGTGGTTTGCATTTAGAACTCTGTGCTTGGATGTCGTGTTCTGCATTCCGTCATTTGAATTTAAATAATGCAATCTTTGGTTTAATGTCTAATCCAGTTTATTGAGTATGTGTCTGTGTCTCGCGGTAATGATAGTGAAGGCAATGTTGTCTGAAGGTCACGGCGTGTATTGAAAACGGGAAATAACAGATTCTTTTTTCTTTTTATATATAAAATAATTTTTGAATCAATTTACCTAAGACTTTAAATTCTACTGTATTATAACGTGGCATAAAGGAATTTACTTTTTTTTTTAAAATACCAAATCCAAAGCGCTGTTTGAATTTGGACGTTTACATGGTAAGATAATAACAATATAAGAGTAATGAATATATTCTGCCCCAATCCTCTATACAATAAAGCTCTAGGTGCATTGAGATTGTATAGGGAAATCCATTCATGGCATGTGAAAATATTCTTACGTCAATTGAATATCTCATGTGTGTTCAGGAATGTCTTTCAGTAACCAGACATTAGAATGAGTGAACGTGTAGTGGAATTTATAATATAATGTAATTCATTGCTACCAGATCTCCTCCCCACCCCACCCCCACCCACCCCCATATCTTATACTATCCTTCCTTATTCATTAATAACAATGTGAAATTGAATGTAAGCGTCAAGTCAATATACGAAAGCAGATAAAATGGACGTTTCGGGTTTCCCCTTTATCAACAAAACATGATGAATGAAACATTACAGACGAATGAGATAATGTGATAGTGGCGTTGTTTATTTTTTTTTTAGATCTGAGACGACGACGACCAAAGATTACTTTTTTATTTACTTATTTATTTATTTTATTTACATCATGTCTAGTTCTACATTTTACGTATTGCTGTTGACATGGGACCCCTTGTAAAGCGCTTTGAGCACGTTTAGTGGATATTACTCTATATAATAGCTCAAGTTTGTTTTTGTTTTTTTGTTTGGTTTTTAAAATTATTTTGTTGTTTAGGGGTGTTTTTTTTTTTTTTGTTGTTTTTTGTTTTTTGTTGTTTTTTTAAATAACTATTATCAATCCCTTCCCAAACCAACCAGGTGAGCTGCAAATGGGTCTGCACGGATCCACGGAGCTCCAGGTGTCGTCTGGGTTCAAGCTGTTCCACGAGTGGGGCAAGCACAACCAGGAGGTGTTCGATTCCTTCTTCAGCCCGGACTCCGTCACTCAGATGTTGATTGGTGGACAGGGCATGGATGCCAACGTGCCACTGCTCATCAGGGAAGGTAAGGGATATCATATATTATTATTATATCTACTAAACTGTCGTACTTTGGAAAAAAACACAGAATATTTAAACATTCGGCCAGAAAACTCCGTTCTTCAAATAAATATCGATCGATTTAAATGACTCTCGTCTTGTGAAAAAAAACTCTCAAACCCGGGACTTCGGCGAATTAAAACAATCATAAGGTTTTTCTTTAATTATGAATGGATTCATTTATGTTTTATTTTTATTTATTTATTTATTATTATTATTATTTTGTTAATTTTTTTTCACAATAACGCAGTCTGTTTTTGTTTGTTTTGTTTTTTTACTTATTTACTCAAATCTATTCATATATTTGTCTCAAATTATATTCTTTCTTTTTATATTACTTTAAGGCAAATATCCATAAGCCTGTGTGTAGTATATTATATATATATATATATATATATATATATATATATATATATATATATATATATATATATATATTATTATTATTATTATTATTATTATTTAAAATATTTACCACAATGTTTGAGACAGTCTACATTAATGTTTCAGGCTTAATTTGCCATCGTCAGAGTCCTGACGATGGCAAATTAAGCCTGAAACATTAATGTAGACTGTCTCAAACATTGTGGTAAATATTTTAAATAATAATAATTCGCTCCATTACTGCATGTCGAGCACTTTTCGTACCATATTTGTATCAAACACAATTCAATATATATATATATATATATGTTAGAAGAGGATAAAAGTTAACTGGCATAGGGACAGTAAACGTTGGATGTCTCTCATTTCTGGACTTTTGTTTTTTTTTTAATGATTTGGGCAGAGACAAAAATATTGGTGAGAGAATTTTCCTCTGAGGCAAACATCTCTAGCAATTAAATTATGATAGTTCCTTTCGTATCTGAGAAGCTCGTATCTGGCAACATAAGGCCCCTGTGACCCCAATGGACTAATGGATTTCATTTCTATAATGGGCTCTATAAAATTCCTGGACGGTTACCATTATTGTTTATCAGAAGTTCAGTGAAGTATGTTCAATCATTTTTTTGAATTACCCAATAAAAAAGTACATGGAACAAAACACAACTTCAATATCGGTCTCAGTCTCACCCTGGGAATTTAATACCCTTAATCTTTATATGTGTGGAAAAGGTTGTCCAACCATTGCAATAATAATATTCTAAACATATTCATGTTTATATGTTACCCATCACATAAAATCAGTTTTATGTAGGGGTGATTTTGATAAATAAATAAAAATAAAAAGAAACAAATAAATAAATAAATAAAAATAAATAAAATAGAATAAAGAAAAAATAAACAAATGAAAAATAAGTAAAATTCCCTTTATTTTATTCATCCCATAGGGGAAATTTGTCTCCAGGGTCAATTCCAAGGGAAGTCTGGAATAACCCAGGCATCAGCCAGCCGCAGTACAGCGCTGCAAATTGAGCTAAGGCGAGGTGGCTTGCTCAAGGCCACACAGCGCAGCGGCGGGCGAACTCGGTACCTTTCGGGTAGGAAGCAAAGACCGTACCGCTGAGCCACGCCGCAGAACTCACCGAATTCCAACACGCTCTGCAATACGGCATTCGGGAACTGGGTGACAGAAGTGTATCTTTATAATAAGTCGTTTACCTCCCATGGACATCAGATTTCAGCACGCTCAAATTCTAGTGTGCTTTTTTGCTCTTCCTAAGATCGTGACAGAAGCCAACGAGTATTCTACCGTACTCTGGAAAAAACACATATTAAAAAATTTGGGCAGAAAACTCGTCCTTCAAAAATAGATCGATTTAAACGACTCTCATCTTGGCAAAAAAATAAACTATGAAACCCGAGACTTCGGCGAAGTCGGTATTTCAAAAGGTTATTTACTTAATATTTTAGATTCATTTTCTGATTTCAGGTTTCCGCGTTCTCAGCCTCCGAGGTCCTTGTACGTACGATGATCATGCCATGAAGGTGCAAGAGGGCATCACCAACTTCATCAACAGAGCTGGTCAACGAATCGTGTTACGGAACTGTGTCTTGTTGTTTGGGGAGTTCAACGAGTGCATTCCGGCATCGAGCGATGGCGTTACCCATCTGTGTAAAGCTGTCCTCTTGTCATTGTCCAAGGGAATCTCCCTCAAAATGGAAAAGAGGTAAATAAACTTAGTGGGTAGAGGGGGTCCTGATAGCTCAGTTGGTAGAGCACTTACTTCACAAGCAAAGGGACCGAGATCGATCCTGATGCAGGCGATATTTTTTTCTTCAATATGAGACTGACAGCCTTAAAGACCAATTTGAACAGTGATAAAATCTTTTTTCAGTCTATGCTCCTCTGATAATAATATAGATATGACAAAAATATTGTATATTTTGTGAACAACAACAATAATAATGATGATGGTGATGACGACAATACATAATACAGGGGTGCCAAATGTCCATTTTTACTACTTGTGTTTATGGGGTATTTTTTTTTTCAAATCTCAATTTACATCTAAACAGCTTTTCCTGTCTTCAAGAAAAAGGCTACTTAAGGTCCTTTTTCTCAAGAGAGACATAATAATGATATCATTGAAACAAAGGCCCCATCTCTTACAAAGGAGAGGACAGAGTTAATAGAGATGTTTTTGTTTGCTCATTTTACAGGGCTCATTTTAGGCTTAATTTCAAAAACCATTTGGCATCTCTGATAATAGAATTGAGTTTAATTCAAAAATGTGTTCCTGCCCATTTCAGATGATTCGATACATCAAACAGACGGAGGAGATTGCCAGTTTCCTCAGCAAACTGTGGAAGCTTCAATACCAGCATCAACTGCTTCACGACTGCCTGACAGAGATATTCCGCATCATCTCCACCAGGCCCCTCACTGTGGATGACGGGGAGTGTGAAGAGCCAACCATCGGCCTGGCTTCTGTCGTCAAACACATCGACCCCAATCTTGCCAGTCAAGTCAGTAGCCTGGTTTTTTTTTGTTTTTTTTTGTTTTTTTTTTTTTTTTTTTGGGGGGGGGGGGGTTTAATTAAATAATTTGGGTTTTTTTTTAACGTGCAATTATATACCACAATATCCACTAAGCATGCCCAAAGCGCTTTACAAGGGGTCCCTATCCAGCAGCAACACTTAACATGTAGGACGAAACATCACACTTTTACGACCATATTACAATCTTTATTTTGACAGAGACAACACTGTTGACGGCTGGATACTCATTTTACACCGAGTATAGTGAGAGTAAGGAGTACAGAACAGCTAATTGATCCTTTATGTTTCATGAACACAAACATTTTGAATCATTTCTTATTTTTATTTTAGTCTTTTTTTTTTAAATGAAACTCAAGATATTAAATATGAGAGCTTTTTTTTACTTAAAAATTTTTTTACCCAGTTATTGAACTTTCCACCTGACCAGCTTTATAAAATGCCCTATCAAGTCATAATTATAAATTATGATATAAGATTCTTAAACTCCTCCCTCAGAGCCATTTTGCCCATGGAACCTGAGTTTATCCCGTTTTTTATCGCATGAAACGAACAATAGTAATTGCTTGCTACCCTTTGGATAGGACGCTAGTCTATCGCAAAGTACTTTCCGCCAGACCCAATCACTGCTGGTGGACAGAGGGGGTCAGAAAAAATCTGGACTGCGCCCGGGATTGATCTTGGTCCCTTTGCTTGTGAGCCCAGTGCTCTACCAACTGAGCTAACTGGACCCCTGATTCATAAACTCCTGCATTTTACATTTCAAACAAGTTCCCAATGCCAATGCAACATCTTGGGAGCATTTTATAGGAATGAGTTTGAATTTTCAAATTGTATTAAATATATTCTCATTTACACTGATTGGATCTCAAATATATTGATTTGATATTAAAAATGACCATAATGGTCAGAATATCATTGTGCGTCAAAGTCTATTTTTAATAAAAACCAGACCCTTTGTAATATTTCTGTTATTATACTATAGTAAAGTCAGGTTTTCCCTGAAATCAAAGGGTAGAATTTTTTTTTATTTTTAAAATTATAAGGGTCTTGAACTAAACTTTGTAAAGAAATGTGCTGTGCAAATATTAGATGTTTGTGAGGCAGGCTGAGAAAACCTGGGAATATGCGGCAAGCTTAGATTTGAGATATGAGCCAAAATCGAAGATAAAGTGTTTCCCATAGCAACAGATTTTATTCAGAAAAAAATTCATAACTTGGGTTATTATAGAAATAGAAAGAAAATTTAAAGTGGTAAATGATCAGAAAGATGTGGTCTACACAACTGCATACATAACGCAAATTATGAAATTTGTGAATCTTTCCGGGTTTTCTCAGCCAGCCACACATTTGTTATTATTGAGCTTTATATATATATAAAAAATTGAGCTTTATATAGCGCAATATCCACTAAATGTGCTCAAAGCGCTTTACAAGGGGTCCCTGGTCAACAGCAACATTTAACATGTAGGACGGGACATGTACGAGGTTTTTTTTTGTTTTTAAAATTATTTTTTTTTAAGTTGTTTACTTATTTCTTCCTTTTTCTCTTATAAAGATTGTACGGGATGTGGTATCAGATCCTACCGTCCCTGACCAGGCCGTGGAGCTTGCCATTGGTCATCTGATGGACTGGCTGAAGTGGCCGACGGCCATCAACGTGTCACAGTGGCTTTCCTGCTTCCTCACAGAACTGGCAGCGTCTGGAAAGTACAGTCTTCTCATACGCCTGACCAACTCGCACATTGAACAGGTATTGAATAAATAGATTATAATTATAATGATGATGATGACCATTTATTCATTCCATAGGGAAAATTGTGACCCATCGTCTCAAAACGGTGTTATGTCAGGATGATCTAAATTCTAAAAAGTCAGATTAAAGCCAAACTCATCAAAAATGTTACAGTGAATGACATAATCAGTCTGATGGTGAAAAGGTTTTAACTGAGATATTGCCAATTTTAGTTAGAAGGTCATTTTTTTATCAAAAATGAGTTGTTATAAATGATTAAATCAACCCTTTTTGTACATCTTCGGGAAATATCAAAGCATAATTTCACTTCTATTTTTTACAGCTGCTCCTGTTGAAATAGTATGAAATTTGAGAAAAGTTGCTGGATACCTTTCCCATACATCTGACCATAACTTCAGGAAAAATCACGTGATTTACTTCAAATAAAGATTAAAATGCTCTGGGGAGCGTATTATTTCAGAAAATGCAAAAAAAATGCAAATTCTAAATGTTCACCTTGCGACTGATTATGTCATGCATTGACACACAAATATGCAATGTTGGTTTTTGTTGTTCTAAAATGCTGTAATTGTTCTCATTAACACATATAAACACAACCCAAGACTGATGTTTTTTTGGCTATAAATTCAATTTCCAGCATCATAATCATACCGGCATAACACAGTTTTGAGGTCAAGAGTCACAATTTGTCTTTACTGCCGTAATATTTGGGGGCAGCGTGGCTCAGTGGTACGATCTTTGCTTCGTACCCAGAAGGTACCAAGTTCGACTACCCACCTCATTGTGTGGCCTTGAGCAAGTCACCTCTCCCTAGTTCACTTTGCGGCCCTGCACTGCGGCTAATGCCTGGGTTATTCCTGTCTTTCCTTGGGATAGACCCTAAAGACAAATTTCCCTTTGGGGATGAAGAAAGGGACTTTTAATTTTTTTTTTTTTAATATGGTAAAAGGACATAAGCACCAATGTAAACAAAAATGAAGTGTTTATGTTATGGTAATCCCCGGATCACAGCACACAATACTATCTGGGTCATGTAGTATTGTTCAATATAACACCATCAGAAAAACGAAATTTTGAGATTGAGTCTTAAGAAAAATCCTTAAAATTCCTAAAGCATTTCCAACCATAGCTCTTTAATCATAAGATGGCAGTTTGGGGTCTATTCCAAGGGAAGACTGGAACAACCTAGGCATCGGCTGTAGTGCAGCGCCGAAAAACTGAACTCAGGGTGAGGCGACTTTCTCAAAGCAACACAGCAAAGCAGGTAATTGAACTCGGTACCTTTCGGGTACAAAGCAAAGACTGCGCCATTGAGCCACTTACTTACTTCCTGCCCATTAGCCTATTGGCATGTAGGGCAGCAACGATGGACCTCCAATCTTTGTCTGTGACCATCATCTTCAGACAGTTCCATGTCCGGTCCCCCCCCCCCCCCCCCACCCTCCCCACTCTCTCATCTCTCACTCCACAGTTCTCCTCCAAGTTGCCCAGGGGCCTTCCTCTTCTTCTCTGTCATTCTGGTGTCCAGTGTAGGGCAGTTTTGCTGATGTTTCCCGCCTCCTTTCTCATTCAATGTCCTGTCCATCTCCACCTTCTTCTCATGATGATGTCCTTCATGTCTTCCAGTCCACATTTATCTGGCAGACTTTCATTTTCAACAGGTTTTTGCATGCTGAGAGAAAATTCTTTCAGAAATATTTTAAAAGTAATATTCAAAAATAAATTTAACCACTTCAACAAAGAACAAAATACCAAACACGGTACGTTTCGGGCTCAAAACCCTTCTTCAGCCAACAAAAAAAAACAATAAAGACATAAATACATTACTAAATTCCAGATAGAATCTGGAATCTAGTAATATTTATGTCTTTATTGGCTCAGCTTGATGATGATGATGATAATGATAATTCTGATGATAAAGATGATAATGGTGATGATAAGGATAATGATGATGTTTATCAATTTGTAATTATTTTCTCTCTGTCCATTGTAGGTGATGGAAAACATGGCCTACCCACAGCTACGCGACCCTTCCTTTCACGTTGTCTCTCAGTTATTGATGAGTTACCAGCACAGTCCTGGACCGTTTCATAAGGTGAGTGAAGTTTGTGTATGCCTGTGAACAGAATATATTTGTGGATGTGTGTGTTGTGTGTGTGTGTGTGTGTGTGTGTGTGTGTGTGTGTGTGTGTGTGTGTGTGTGTGTATCTAGTCCTTTTTATTTTAGAAAATATCAAATTAAAAAATTAAGGAGCAGGCACCGATGTAAGATAAAGATCTGAACAAGTGTGTATGAAAGGTTCCAGACAAAGCAAGAAAGAAAAATACAAGAAAAAAAACCATCCAAAAAAATCAGTCGACCTCGACTGGGGATCGAACCTCAGACCTTTTGATTACAACAATTGTAATCGACTGCACCCAGGATCAATCTCGGTCCCTTTGCATGTGAAGCGAATGCTCTACCAACTGAGCTATAGGGACCCCATAGCACTAAAGAGACAGTAGCAATTGTTTACCACTGCCGAGTTCACACATTTGTTAAAAGATAATTCATACGTCTACTGTCCAAAGTCCCATTGGAACCAGTGTTTATTCCCATAGTGTATAGTGAACAACAATATTATCTCTATAATAATATTTCCATATATGACTAACCGTTTTTATAAAAAGATATCAATATTTACTTATTTAAGAGCACAAGATAAAACTATTAATCTATGTACGTTCTTCAAACTGCTTGATAAAATCATTGAAGAGCTGCCAATCCCTATCTTTTAGGGTTTTTATTTCCCCATTTGACTATTAAGTGATGATTACACGACATGTAGAATGGGAGGGGATGATATGATAGCTCAGTTGATAGAGCACTCGCTTCACATACAAAGTTACAAAGGCACCAAGATCTGAAACCCTTCCCCCCTCCGCCCTTCTACCAATCCACCCAGCATTGATTGGGTACCCAGGTCTAATTGACAGGTACTCATTTCACACCTGAATATGGTGAGTAAAGAGCCTTTTCCAAGGACTCGACTATACACCGAATCGAGCTGGGTTCGAACCCTGGACCATCTGGTCCAAAGATAAGTGTCATACTACATGACCACATTGCTTGACTATAGCATTAAAGAGACAGTAGCAAATGTTTACCACTGCCGAGTTTACACATGGAACCTGAGTTTATTCCCTGTAGGTAGCGTGAAATGAACAACAACAATATTATCTTCATATGACTAACCCGTGTTTATAAAAAGATATCAATATTTACTTATTTAAGAGCACAAGATAAAACGATTGATCTATGTACGTTCTTCAAACTGCTTGATAAACTATTGAAGAGCTGCCAATCCCTATCTTTTAGGGTTTTTATTTCCCCCCATTGATTTAACACTTTGACGATTAGGTGATGATTAGACATGTAGAATGGGGGGGGGGGGGGGGGGGGGGGGGGAGGGGCTGATAGCTTAGTTGGTAGATCACTCGCTTCACATACAGAATTACAAAGGAACCAAGACCTGACCTACCCCCCCCCCCACACACCACTGTCCACCCAGCGGTGATTGGGTAGCTGGGTCGAATTTATCAGGTGGAAAGAAGTCTGCGATAGATTGTAATCCTATTCAAAGGATAGCAAGAAATTGCTATTATCCATCTCACACTATTCCTGATAGAGACTTTTCTATTCCTAATTGAATTAATAATAATCAAGATTGATAGTTGAATCCTCATAATTGCTAAAATTCTGATTTTTTAAAATGTAAAATTATGTTAATCTATGATTTTTTAAAAAATTATGTAACTTTGGTATGTTTTGTTGTTTTCTTTTGGTGTTTTTTAGGTTAAATTCTTGTTGCAGTTGTTTTGTTTTGTTTTTTTTTTTGTTTTTTTTTATTTTCAAGCGGGGGTGGGGGGGGGGGGGGGGGATTGTTGTGTTTTAGGGGAGGGGTGAGGGGCTTTGATCATTTATTTTTTTTTTGGTGGGGGGCGGGAGATGTTCTCAGGGTGATAAAATTGGATTTGAAAATTAAAATCCTGTTTTGTTTTGTTTAGTTTTAAATAGTCTAAATTTTGTTATGCTGAAAGTTATTCGTTGGTACCTGCTGTATCTAGTGGGTAAAACCCGGACTGGGTTTGGTTTGGTTGTCAGCCAACCCTTTGCATGCATGCCTAAGGCAGACAGACAGGAGGAGGTTGACA
>NC_088363.1:4333473-4341890 GCF_034508935.2 Berghia stephanieae | reverse complement strand
TCCCAAAAAACCCCAACAAAACAAACAAACAAAAAACAAGAGCAATAACAACAACAAACAACGACGACGACGACAACAACAATAACAACAACAAACGACATCAACAATAACACCAATTAAGGCTATCAAACTTAGTACCAATCATGCGCCTCTCTACTCTCCACTGCTGCTTTAGCGACCACAAAGAGGTTGTTACATTTCTTATCCACCAGAAACCATGCTGTCAGCAGCCAGGTGCTCATTTTACACCTGGGTGGGTGCGGTAAGAAAACATTAGTAAAGTGCGTTTTCCAAACACTCAACTTTGCGCCGTTCACAGCTGGGTTCAAACCCGGGACCGCAAATTCACGAATCATCTAGATCACTACCCATCGACCACAAAAGGTGATGTAACAGATAATATACAGTACGGTTAAAGCTGAGGTAATGATGACCATATTACCGCATTATGAAAAAAAAACAAAAAAAAAAACAACAACACGTATTTAAGATTTTAGCCAGAATATTCGTCCTTCAAATATCGATTGATTAAAATGACCCTCGTTTTCGTAAGAACTCTCAAACCCGGGACTTCAAGAAACTCTTCACGGAAGTCCCGGGTTTGAGATTTTTTTAACAAGATGAGGGTCATTTTAATCGAAAGATATTTTGAAGGGCGAATTTTCTGACCAAAATTTTAAATACGTGTCTTTCCAGAGTATGACAGTGACAGCACAGAGTTCGGGTGGGGGTGGGGGGGGGGGGGGGGGGGGGGGGCTGCTGCTGATAACCAAGTGATAATTGAATAATAATTTGACAAGCGAGGTGTTCAGGTAAGTAAACAGTAGAAGCCTACTACTCTGCTCCAATTTGATTACATAATTCTTGACAACAACCCCCTCCCCCCCCCCCCCACACACACACACGCGCACACACAACAACAACAAAAAAAAAAAACAACAAAAAAAAACAACAACATAAAACAAAAAAAAAAACAAAAAAAAAACCACACCCCCCCCCCCCTCGCCCCCCAACTGTATATCATATTATCAATGACATGTCTCTGATCCCCCCCCCCCCCCCCCCCCCCCCCCCCACCTTTCCATTGACGTGTACCATTGGCCGATGAAACGCACGATCTAAAAAAAAAAAAATGTGAAAAGTCAGCAGATTTTTTTCTCCGAATATACATGTTTTTTTAAAAGGGGAATATCTTAATTAATGGTTGTAAGTTGGCTTAATTAGAATACTCTCTAAATAATAATCGAAATCTTCATCTTTGACCTCTGCCCTCCTACCTTCACACAAGTAGTCAAAGTGAACACTAAACTCTAAACTGCTAGGAGCTGTTGGCTGTAAAAAGTAATGAACAAAACTGAAGCCAACTTCAAACAAAAATTAATGAATAAATAAATAAAATAAAAAGAGAGCAAAATACCAAAACAAAAAAAAAAAAAAAACAACCCAAAGAGAACCCCCAAAAAGACAAAGACAAAAAACAAAAACAAAAACAAAACAAAAGAAACCCCAAAACACACCCCAAAAAAACCCACAAAAAAAAAAAAAAACAAACACACACACACAAAAAACAAACAAACAAACAGCAAAACAAAACAAAACTACAAAATAAAAAAACAAAAAAATTAAAAAATTAAATTAAAAAACCCCCCAAAACCGGGACGTATTCGGCTAAAAACCCTTCTTCAGTTGTTAAGCCATAAATGGTATAAACGTTGCGTGCACGATCTATTCTGCTGTCTTTGTTGTCGTTGTTCTTTTTATTTTTTGCTTCAATATTTTTTTTTTGGGGGGGGGGGGGTAGTAGCTATTTATTCGTTTTTGTACATTGCTTTTTACCGTCCCACAGAAATCTCGCAATGTCTAGTCGTGACGCAATCTGTGACTAGGGGGACCACAGATTAATGAGAGGGGTCTATAGTCTGTGATAGGGAGGACCCTTATAATACTCCATACTTTCCAGAAAGCTATGATAGTGATAGGGGCCCGATGACCGTAAAGCCGAAGTAGGGCGGGGACCACCGTAGCTGTCTCGTAGGTAATCCCCTATCGTGTATAAGCCAACTTCGAACAAAAATTAATGAATAAACAAATAAAATAAAAACAGAGCAAAATACCAAAACAAAAAAAAAAAAAACAAAAAAAACAAAAACAAACAGAACCCCCAAAAAGATAAAGACAAAAAAACAACAACAAAAAAAAAACAAAAAACAAAAAACAAAACAAAAACAACACAAACCCCAAAACACCACAAAAAAAAATCCCACAAAAAACAAAAAACAAAACAAAACTGCAAAATAAAAAAAGAACAAAAAATAGAAAAAAAATTTAAACCCAAAAAACCCGAGACGCCATTGGCTAAATACCCTTCTTCAGTTGTTAAGCCATAAATTGTATAAATGTTGCATGTACGATCTATTCTACTGTTTTGTTTTTTTTTTTTTTTTTTTTTTTTTTTTTTTTTTTTTTGGTTCCATCTTTTTTTTTTTTTTTTTGGGGGGGGGGGGGGGTGAGAGGTTGTAGCTATTTATTCGTTTTTTTTTTTTTGTACATTACTCTTTACCGTCCCACAGAAATCTCGCAATGTCTAGGCGTGACGCAATCTGTGAATAGGGACCACAGATTAATGAGAGGGGTCTCTAATCTCTGATAGGGACCCTTCATATACTCCATACTTTCCAGAAAGCTATGATAGTGATAGGGGCCCGATGACCGTAAAGCCGAAGTAGGGCGGGGACCACCGTAGCTGTCTCGTAGGTAATCCCCTATCGTGTATTATATAGAGAATCATTTTAATATCATATAAACATGATTGCATGCCAAGTTGTAAAGGGCGGCCTTACTACTACTACTACTACTATACGATGTCCCTTTAGTCCAGGCTCAGATCTGTACCTGCCACAGAATTAATTTCCCGTCCATGCATACCTGATGTAACCCAGCCTACCTATTCGGTTGCATGGCAACTGCATTTCACTCTGCCTCACTTCGATGAAACGCATTTTTTTTCTAGAATTATGCAACAGCAAGAGATGACTTTTGGCCCCTGACGGAGCTGAGTATTACAAGGACGATCACTCAAACATGTAGTCAATAGTACGAAAGGGAACGACGACGAGGACGACGTGACGAAGAAGGAGAAGAAGAAGAAGAAGAAGAAGAAGAAGAAGAAGAAGAAGAAGAAGAAGAAGAAGAAGAAGAAGAAGAAGAAGAAGAAGAAGAAGGAGAAGAAGAAGAAGAAGAAGAGGAGGAGGAGGAGGAGGAGGAGGAGGAGGAGGAGGAGGAGAAAGAGGAGGAGGAGGAGGAGGAGGGGGAGGAGGAGGAAGAGGAGGAGGAAGAGGAGGAGGAGCAGTGGCAGAAGAAGAAGAAGAAGAAGAAGAAGAAGAAGAAGAAGAAGAAGAAGAAGAAGAAGAAGAAGAAGAAGAAGAAGAAGAAGAAGAAGGAAGAAGAAGAAGAAGAAGAAGAAGAAGAAGAAGAAGAAGAAGAAGAAGAAGAAGAAGAAGAAGAAGAAGAAGAAGAAGAAGAAGAAGAAGAAGAAGAAGAAGAAGAAGAGCGCTCTCTGTCGAAAACAAACATGTAATGGTAGCTTATATGCTACAAATGAAGTGTTTATATTGGCTTTAGTCGAGCGCATTTTGTGTAAACTGTCGTACTCTGCTCTTAAAAAACCTGCGCAGTTCCAGGTTTGAGAGTTTTTGCCAAGACGAGGGTCATTTAAATCGATCGATATGTGAAGGACGAGTTTTCTGGCCAAATTTTCAAATACGGGTCTTTTCCAGAGTAGGGCAGAAGGGTGGACCCTTTATCTATCGCATCCATTGTGCTGACAGTTTCACTTACACTTACACCTCTTCGTATCGGCACATTGACGGAAATGGGCCGAGAAATATCGCACAATTCTGCCAGAAGCCTAGATACTCTGGAAAAACAAAAACAACAATTTTTTTTTAATTGGCCCTAAAAATCGTCTTTCAATCAAATCGATTAAAAAATTACCTTCATCTTGGCAAAACCATCTCAAACCTGGGACTTCAAGTCAGGATTGAGAGCATTAAATTTGACCAGATGATGGTCATTTTAATCAATCGATATTTGAAGGGCGAGTATCCTGGTCAATTTTTAAAAAAGTGTTTTCTTTCTTTTTTTTCCAGTGTGGACAGAGTTAGTGTTGCAGGGGTAGAAGTTAGAACGTTGAACATGTCATCTTTGCGGGTCCTCTGCTTCTTATCTACCTAACTAGCGCCTAACAACCCAAATATTAATGACTGGAGATGATAATAAAATAAAAATAAACTCGACTTCAAGAATATTTGACCAGATGAGGGTCATTTTAATCGATCGATATTTGAAGGACGAGTTTCCTGGCCAAAATTTAAAAAAAAATGTTTTCCGGGTTTTTTTTTTTCAGAGTGGACGGAGTTAGTGTCGTCGGGGGTAGGAGGTAGAACGTTGAACATGATATCTTTGCGGATCCTCTGCTTCTTATCTACCTAACTAGCGCCTAACAACCCAAATATTAATGACTGGAGATGATAATAATATTAATAATAAACTTGATGAAATGAAGGGCGAGCTATACATTTTTGAAGATAAGTCTCGAAACGAGAGGAATGTTGTGAATGGCTGGGCCCGTTGCAGCGTGTATGAGCTTCTTGGCCCGTTGCAGCGTGTATGAGCTTCTCCGCCCGTTGCAGCGTGTATGAGCTTCTTGGTGCAGAGTGTATGAGCTTCTTGGCCCGTTGCAGCGTGTATGAGCTTCTTGGCCCGTTGCAGCGTGTATGAGCTTCTTGGCCCATTGCAGCGTGTATGAGCTTCTTGGCCCGTTGCAGCATGTATGAGCTTCTTGGCCCGTTGCGTTTGTTATGAATAGCTAAACCTCGGACTCCGCTCACTCCAGTTCCACTGAAGGACATTATTGGAATAATTTTCGTTTCGTATCTTTGCTTTTCTTTTTCTTTAATTTTAACTGAATTGTTTGTTTGTTGTGTTTGTTTGTTTGTTTGTTTGTTGCTTTAGGTCTCTTCCAACACAATTGAGGTTATATGAGAGACCGCTGAAACAAAAAAAAAACAAGCAATCTAACAAAAATAGTACAAATGTAAATCAAAATCATAACCTGAAGCTGAATTTGGATGAGATAATACTAGATGATGATGATGATATTGATGATGATGATGATGATGATGATGATGATGATGATGATGATGCTGATGATATTGATGATGATGATGATGATGATGATATTGATGATGATGATTGATGATGATGATGATATTGATGATGATGATGATGATGATGATAATAATAATAATAATAATAATAATAGCAATAACAACAATTTGTTTATTATTATTATTATTATTATTATTATTATTATTATTATGATTATTATTATTATGATTATGATTATTATTGTGATTATGATTATTATTATTATCATTATTATTATTATTATTATTATTATTATTATTATTATTATTATTATTATTATCATCATCATCATCATCATCATTATTATCATAATATGGATCACCTGATTGTCTAGTGATTTTAGACAAATTATGTTTTCACCGCCCCCTAAAATTCTTTAAATGGAACGAGTAAATTTCAATGAAATTAAATTATGGGCTATTTATTGCGGACCTGTTTCATTAATCATAAACGTTAACAACTGGGTTTTCCCATTTGGGATAATACAGGAAAAATCACGAATTATTATTATAACCCGTAACGTGGATCACTTTTTTGTTTCGTTATGTGGATCGACATTCTTTTAAGATAAAGATAAGATAAGATAAGATAAAATGAACTTTATTAATCCAAAAACAGGAAATTACATTGTGTTTTACATGGCTCAAGGTAAAAGACAAGATATTTAGCAGGATTGATGATTATACAACAAAATCAATAACAATGTATCAAAGGTAGTTGGGATTTAGTACCGTAGAAAACATTCAGACCATTCATTCTGACACTCGCTCTTATATTTATGTTCTCCCTCATTAATTAAAGATGTCAGAAATAATGGTATTAGTGATAAATGGAAAGCATTAGAACTACATAACTAAATAAATGGCATTTGATAATTCCTAATTGAAGCCCTCTAACTCTATTGAAGAGACCACACTCTTGATTTCATTAAAAAATTTTTTTTTTAATTGAGCGTTATATAGCGCAATATCCACTAAATGTGCTCAAAGCGCTTTACAGGGGGTCCCTGGTCAACAGCAACATTTAACATGTAGGACGAGACATGACGCCTGTTGCCTGTTAGGCGATTTATAGAGTTATATTTCCTTCTAAATTAGCAATGACTATGAAAAATGTTTTTTTCTCTTTTTGAGGAAAATTTTGTTTAAAACCAAAGTCCTATCTCCACTGAGTAAAAATGTTTTTGAATTCTGAAAATCCATTCATAAATAAACAAGTTATGCAGTTTCAAAGGTGTCCTTTATTTGGATGACCCGCAAAGAGGAAAAAAAACGCGAAAATATGGGACGCTTTTTCGGCATTGTTTTTCGACCTTTGGTTGTATCTTGCGTAATAAGTGTGAAACTTGAAGAGCAAATTAGGATGGTGTTTTGTAAAATACGGGAAAAGTACTCGTCATATTCATATGAAATTTTACAACCAAAAAGAAGAAATGTTCATGTATTACCTTGTCAGCGACAAAACCTCCACGCCCGGTAGTTTTAGAAATATTTTACTCCAAAGAGTAAAAATCTATTTTTAACGGTCTTCTGGTAATCGCACGAGTTTTGTCGCTTGACATAATCTAAAATGACCTTTTTTCTAACTGTGTGCCAACTTCCAGTCATATTCATTGATAAACCGCGTCGTAATTAATTTTTTAAAATAGCATATACGAAACGGCTTCGTCCCATATTTTGACGCGAATTCGGGCACTTCGTGAGCGAAAAAGAGGCCCAAAGATTTGTGCGGGATAGTCATTGCTATTCTAAATACAACAATCAGCCCATAAGGAATTCGGTTAAATACCAGCTAATAAGTCCATGTAGCAACAGGCTCAACCAAAAAAAAAATAATTTAATTTTTAAAATCTAAATTTCAAATGCGTGCATATTTGTAAAGCCTTTTTAGCCTTTTATAATCATCTCTAAACATACGTTAAATACGAAATTTGATGCTAAATCAAACAAATTAGTGAAGTGGATGATCCTCAATGTGTCAAAAGCCATAAGCAGACCCAAGATTTTATCAACATTACCTACAAGTGCCTTTTTCGTTATGTAGATCGCTCTTTCGTTATGTAAATCGCTCTTTCGTTATGTAAATCGCTCTGTCGTTACGTAGATCGCTCTTTCGTTATGTAAATCGCTCTGTCGTTACGTAGATCGCTCTTCCGTTATGTAGATCGCTCTTTCGTTATGTACATCGCTCTTTCGTTATGTAAATCGCTCTTTCGTTATATGGATCACCATTTCATAAAAAATGCATTATTATCTTAAGATCTTTATGAAAATGTTTACTTTTTATGTGCGGCTATGTGGTCTGGTGGTATGATACTCGCTTTCGGATCCGAAGGTCCTGGGTTCGTGACTCGCTCGGCGCACAGCTGAGTCCTTGGAAAAGGCTCTTTCGTTACTCACAGTCTCTCATCGTACTCAGGTGTAAAATGAGTACCTGGCCGTTAACAGCATTGTCTCTGTCGAAACAAAATTTTGTAATATCGCCTAACAGGCGTCATTGTCTTGTCCTACATGTTAAGTGTTGCTGTTGGTTTAGGACCCATTGAAAAGCGCTTTGAGTACGTTTAGTGGATATTGCTCTATATAAAAGCTCAACTTTCTTTCTTTCTAGGTTGAGGCCTGGGTTATTCCAGTCTTCCCTTGGAATAGACCCAAAAGAAAATTTTCTCCTTAGGGATGAATAAAGGGTATTATTTTTATTCAATATTTATTATTTTGCACCTAAGCCCCATTTTAAAAACTGCATTAGCCCCCATTTTTAGAGCAATTGAGCTGATAAACTATCATTGATATTCTCAATAACTTGTGGAGAGTGGGCGTTTATTTGTTCCACCACACATCAAGACTCTCAATGCCAGTACATTTGATTGGGGGAAATGCAATTCAATGGGGTTTTTTTTTTGTGTGCTGTATTTTTAAGGGGGGGGGGGGGGGCGATAGCTCAGTTGGTAGAGCACTCGCTTCATACGACGTAAAGGGTCCGTGATCGACCCCGGGTGCAGTCGAGATTGTTTTTTCTGATTGTTTTTTACTACTACAAAAAAAAAAAAAAACAACAAAAAATAAACAAACAAACAAAAGAAAAACACCACACAAAAAAACAACCCTTTAGGATTCATATACATCAATATCTCACGAACATATAAAGATAGATAGATAGATAGATAGATAGATAGATAGATAGATAGATAGATAGATAGATAGATAGAT
>NC_088363.1:4213473-4328473 GCF_034508935.2 Berghia stephanieae | reverse complement strand
TCCAGAGTACACCAGTAAGTATACTGATTTCAATAAATTATCGACGGATAAACAATCAATTACCTGCTTGTCGACAAGTCTCGAACCATAAATTTCGAAGACTTATCCGAAGTCTCGGGTTTGGGGACTTGGGGTTTTGAAAAGTGGATGGTCGTAAAAACGTTTTACGGTTGATTTAATTTTTTTTTTTTTGGGGGGGGGGGGGGGGCAGAGTAGGTCACAACAAATCATGACACGATAAGTGCAAAACGGTCCCACTCTTGGCGAAGGTGACTGGACCACGACCAATAATATGGCTGAGTGGATTGCGTATCGCATTTTCTCCCGTAAGGTCTGAGTTCGAATCATCAAAAATATTTTTAAAAATAAAAAAAAAATAAATTTTAAAAAACGTTTCCGTTTTCTTGAGTAATTATTAACTCATAACCATCAAAGTCACTTTGCGGCGTTATACTGCGGCGGATGCTTAAGTTGACTCCGGGCTCTTTATTCTTATCTTGCTCGAAAAAACAAAACAAAACAAAACAAACAAAAAAACAAAAAACAAACCAAAAAAAAAAAAAAAAAAAAAAAAACCTGACGAAGGAGTTCTTAAATTATATGGAACATTCATTCTAATTCCATCCACCTTTTCCATTACGTAAGGGTTGAGACTTGAAGAGGCCATGAACGCGGCGACCTGATAACTTTCATTCATCCTATTATAGAACTTGGAAATAGTCGGCAAATCGGAACGACAATGTGATATATCATATGGACGTGTCCTTGTTGTCTACAAGATAAGAAGTATTCTGCCTTACTTTGGACAAAACCCATATTTTAAAATTTGGACAGAAACTCGTCCTTCATATATCGACCGATTTTAGTTAAATAACCCTTATCGTGACCCCCCCCCCCCCCCCCCCCCCCCCCCCCCAAAAAAAAATCGAAAAAAAAAAACCCCGCTCAAATCTGGGACTTCGCGAAGTCCCAGGTTTGAGAGTTTTTTTTTCTTTTGTTTTGCCAAGATGAGGATCACTTAAATCGATCGATATTTGAAGGACAAGTTTTCAGGCTAAATGTTAAAACATGGGTTTTTCCAGAGTAAGGCACTATTGTATAATTGAATACATGGAAATGTACAGATTTGAGAATGGGGAATGGGGACTAGGGCTGAAGGGGGGGGGGGGGGGTGTGAGGAGGAGGAGGAGGAAGAGGAGGAGGAGGAGGAGAAGGAGGAAGATGAGGAGGAGGAGGAAGATGAGGAGGAAGAGGAGAAGGAGAAGGAGGAAGATGAGGAGGAGGAAAAGGATGAGGAAGATGAGGAGGAGGAGGAGGAGGAGGAGGAGGAGGAGGAGGAGGAGGAGGAGGAGGAGGAGGAGGAGGAGGAAGAGGATGAGGAAGATGAGGAGGAGGAGGAAGAGGAGGAGGAGGAGGAAAAATACGGATCTTAGAAGGCAATGTGATACATCATATTGATATGTTCTTGTTGTCAATAAGATAAGAAATTCTGTGTAATTGAAAGACATGGAACTGAACAGATTGGAGAAGGAGGAATGACGGCGAGGACTGACATGGGGGTGGTGTGAGGAGGTAGAGGAGGTGGAGGGGGAAGAGGTGGAGGAGGAAGAGGAAGGGGGGGGGAAGGAGGAAGAAGATGAGGAAGGGGTCGAGGAGAAAAAGATAGAAGAGAAGAGGAAGGGAGCGGAGGAGGAGGAGGAGGAGGAGGAGAAGGAGAAGGAAGGGGGCGGAGGAGGAGGAGGAGGAGAAAGAGGAGAAGGAAGAAGAAGATGAAGAAGGAAGGGGAGGAGGAGGAGGAGGAGGAGGAGGAGGAAATTGTTTGTTTTTGTTTTTGAGGGTTTTACGGCGCTTGCAACACATTAAGGTCATATCAGCGCCAGTAAAAAGGAAGAAATGGGATAGTAAAAAGTTCTAGAATTATAATTAAAGTACCCGAGAAAAGGTAAGACAAAGGGAATTGGTTCAAATAGGAAACAGATGTAGATTCCAAGAGCACACCATCAAAAGTACTTAGTTTGAGATCACCTAAAAGTCTCATCCAGACACAAGCACATGTCCCCACTAAAAGGAACACACTCAAATGTTAACAAATCATATATAATATGTAAATAAAACATAATACAGTACATAACAGAGAGATGATTTACAAGGGAAAAAATATCATCTCCCAAAACATTAACTATACATTCGACTGTTTCCCTCTCAGTCAAGGACTCCGACCAAGGTCAGGACAAAACCAAGCAATCTCACTCCAAGACAAAGACAGAAAGCAATTGGAAAACAGATAAGAGGGGATAGAAGACACAGCAAGTACCTCCCTGCCCACTATGGGAGGTAGGAATCCCACCCAGGAGGAGGAGGAAAAATACGGATCTTAGAAGGCAATGTGATATACCATATTGATATGTCCTTGTCGTCAATAAGACAAATACCGTATAATTTAAGTAGTATAAATAATAAATACTCATTTACCACTCGATATCGACACCACACAAATACCAGGTAAAACAGTGGCAATTGTCGTGTGTATAAACGAAACGTACAGGTTTTTAAAATAAATAAAGTAACATGTGTATTGTGATTTCAAATCGACTGACATTTAAAAAAAAAAATGAAATCAGGAACGATGTGTAAAACGGCAGTATGTGCAAAGGGAGATAATCGTTTATATTTTCTATTTTTAAAAAAATAAGTAAAGGGAGATAATAGTCAAAAGTTGATGGTCAATAATATTTAAACAACAGCGATGACAGATAGGCTTCACCAATTTTTTCAGAAACAAAATTTGAGAAACATTTTTTTTTGGGGGGGGGGGGGAGGGGGGGGGGGGGGGCGAATCCGGAATGAAATTATACGATGGTGAGGATGATAGCGGTGGCGATGCTGATAGTGAAGTTGACGATGTCCTATCCTGAATAAATGTTTTAAAAATTTGGACCAGAACACTCAGCCTTTAGTCTCTCAATCCTTGGACTTCGCGAAAGTCCATGGTTTGAGTCCCGCTCTGAGCATCAAATAGTTGAGTCTTTGGTAAAGGTTCTTCAATCACACAGTACTCAGGTGTAAATGAGTACCTGGCTGTTATCGCGGTTGTTTCTGGCGGAAATTGAAGTACGTAAATGGTTTTAAATGATTAGAATTATATAGATCTGCAACAGTGTGTATGAGACAGTGCCAGACAAAGCAGAGAGAAAAATACAATCTGTTCTTTTCATGTATATTGTGCGGCTATGTGTTCCTGTGGTATGACACTCGCTTTCGGATCGGAAGGTCCAGGGTTCGAGCTTCGCGCTCGGCCAATAGTTGAGTCCTTGGTGAAGGCTCTTTATTCACATTCTCTCACCGTACTCAGGTGTAAAATGAGTACCTGACCGTAACAGCGTTGTCTGTGTCCGAAAAATTGTAATATCGCCTAACAGGAATCTTGTCTCGTCCTACATGTTAAATGTTGCTGTTTACCCCTTGTAAAGCGCTTTGAGCACATTTAGTAGATATTGTGCTATATAAAGTTCAATATATTTATATATTTCTCTCTGCTTTGTATGCCATCCACACCTTTTCAGGTGATTATCTTACACCAGTGCCTGATCCCTAATTTGTCACAATAATCAGAGTTATGTATCTAAATGTTGCTGATCGAAGCTCGAAGAAATAAATAACAATGTGAAATAATAATAAATGAAAACAGACAATGTGGACGTTTCGGGTTTTCCCCTTTACCGACAAAACAGGATAAATGAAACACTGCAGACGAATGAGATAATGTGATAGTGGTGTTGTTCAGGCGAATAAACAAAAAGTGTTTCATTCATCCTGTTTTGTTGATAAAGGGGAAACCCGAAACGTCTACATTATCAGTTTTCGTTTATTAAATTGAAGCTTACATTCAATTTCACATTGTTATTTATCATAATAATCAGGGTTAGGAAATTTAGATTATTTGAATTTTAAACACCATAGCTTACTCTCCTTGTTCACTTTAACTCAAATTTTATAAATAAGTTAATCTTCCATTTCAAGCTTAAATATTTTTCTTCTTCTTAATCACCACACCCCCCCCCCCCCCCCCCCCCCCCCCCCCCACCTCATTTTTTATTGTCTTCATGTTTGAATGTCTTGTCGGTGAAGGAAGCAATTGTCTTTCTTTACCAACCCAACATAAAAAAAACAAAAAACATTTTTAGAATATTGGTCATAAATCAAATGCACCTTGTACTATGTTACAGTATCTATATCATATTACGTATATTATATTGAGGGGACTAGGACAAAACATGAGTGAGTGGAGCTTGCACGACACGATAATAAAATGTGTCTTAAAATACAAGAGGTGCTTGCTTTATTCATAAAGTTCTTTTGAGTAAACACTCATAAAAAAGGATAAGGTCATAAATCATAACGGCAACAGCACACAAACATGTCCTTAACATAGTCAAACTCCAATAAAACACATTTTACAAACAAAACGGCCACAAAACTTTTTCTTCAAATATCATCGATCAATAAAAATGATCATCAACTTGTCAAAAAAAATAATACAACCCCCCCCCCCCCAAAAAAAAACAAAAAAACCCAGCAACTCAAGAACATCATTGAAACCATGAGAGCTTTTAAGAAAACAAAAAGGTGTTAAAGGGGGGGGGGAGGGTGGGGTCATCATAATAAGATAGATAGCATTAAGTAAGGGATTTTCTAACCACATTATAACAAATAGTATATTATACATGATAAAAAACTACAGTAATAAATGTAATGGAATCTATACACCATTATCCATTTACACACACAATACGCTCAACAATGCAACAAAAAATATAATATTAACAACACATACACTATATAATCACACACACAAATACACAATAAACACTTCACACACAAATATGAATATACATATACAAAACATATTCATATAATGATCGTTAAAACGCAGAATAAGTATGGCATTGTAAATAATGTTTTGGTATAAAACTGATAATCACAATTATGCATTTCATTGGAATTTACTTTTCCCCCAAGTTTGAGAGTTTTTGCCAAGATAAGTGTCATTTTAATAAAACGATCGAGATTTAAAGGATGAGTTTTCTGGCCAAAATTTTAAATATATGTATTTTTGGGGGAGAGTTTGACAGAATAGCTTATATTATGATAAACTGCCAAAAGGAAATCATGGCCCCTGAATTAAAAAAAAAAAAGAAATAGTACCGAATAGCTAGAAACCTGAGACAAATGAAATCATATTGAAGAAATATGCGTGTCCAGTGTCCTGTTTTGATTTAATAAAGATTTTTTAAAAACAAGAAGAAAGCAGTCCGTTTGTTTGTTTTTTTTTTGATAAAAACAAAACAAAAAATGCAAACCACTATATACCAATAAATAAATAAAACATTATATAGCACCAATCTCCACCTTACAAGTTTAATGGCGTGTTACAAGGCATAGGTGATATGAGAATTTAAAGAAAATCAAATGTTAAATTTTGAAATATTAAGGGAAAGTTAATCTAAAATATTCTGTCTTCAGTCTAGACTTGAGGCTCTGAATAGTACGAGTGCTTTAGGTAAAGACAGAGAGAGAATTCCAGCGGCTATGTGGTCTTGTGGTATGACACTCACTTTTGGATCGGAGGTCCTGGGTTCAAGCCTCACTCGGCGCATAGTTGAGTCCTTGGAAAAGGCTCTTTACTCACAGTCTCTCACTTTACTCGGGTGTAAAATGAGCACCTGGTCTTTAACAGCATTTTCTCCGTCTGAAAAAATTGCAATATAAGCTTAACAGGCGTCATGTCCTGTTTTTCATGTCACGTGTTGCTGTTGGTCAGGGACCCCTTGCAAAGCGCTTTGAGCATGTTTAGTGGATATGGCACTATATAAAAGCTCGAGTTTAGATTGATGGTGCCAACAAATGAGGTCATTTATATCCCAAGATATATATAGAAACTGGAACTTTTTTAAAGAATGAGGGAAGGAAAGGGAGGGGTTGGGTGAAAATTCAAAAGTATGAACCATGGAACGATGTTCCCTTCTAAAATCTATAAGAGAGCAAATCACTACAGATGAAATAGTTTCAGCATAAACAATAGGAACAGCTTATAACAATAACCATGTCGACAGCATTTAACAAAACCCAGTATTCATCGCCAACATGGTGTTGGTTGCTAAAGAGAAGGAAATGAAGAAAATGAAGGAGAAGAAGAAGAAGAAGAAGAAGAAGAAGAAGAAGAAGAAGAAGAAGAAGGAAGAAGAAGAAGAAGAAGAAGAAGAAGAAGAAGAAGAAGAGAAGAAGAAGAAGAAGAAGAAGAAGAAGAAGAAGAAGAAGAAGAAGAAGAAGAAGAAGGAGGAGGAGGAGGAGGTGAAGGAGGAGGAGGAGAGGAGGAGGAGGAGGGGAAGAATAAGAAAAAGAAGAAGTAAGGAGGAGGAGAAAGGTGAAGAAGAAGGAATTGACTTTAATTCTTTGTAGTAAATGTGACTTACCAAGGAAGGCGATCCTTGCAGTTTTGTGGTAGCAGATAATTATAAAAGGCAGATTCTGTTTGAAATAAAATAAAAGATTTTTGTTATAAGAATAACACTTTTAAGCTCCTCACGTATCACAATGATGATAATGACTGCAAGTTGAACCGCTGCTTTGAGCAAATAAGATTGTTATAATAATTGTAGTTATAATTATCATGTTGACGTTGTCAATGAGCATTCTTTTAACTAAAATAAATAATGAAATATGATTCGATTTGAATTTAATGCAGGAGGACTTCCGTAGTTTCACAGCCCTTTTATTATATTACTTTATCTTTTAGCCATTATGGGCTTATAATTAGTTGCATTGTCCAATAAATGATACTTTGTTTATGATAAGTTTCATTTCTATAAGTAGTGTGATATTACTAATTTCAAAAACAATTTGCTGAGTCGGTTGTCGTTTACGGCTTTGAACGACGCCATGATTACTTACGGTGTTTCCCATCAGTTTCGATATATTGCAATCGATGGTAAATATTATTTTTCATCAGATTATAGTTATAGTATCTCTAGTTAGGGTTTGAGGGGCAGAGGGAGGTTCGGGTGCCCCCCCCCCTCCCCAATTAAATAGGGGGGTGGGGGTTAGAGGGGTTTCCCCCCCCCCCCCCCCCCCCCCCCCGATAATAATAATAAAAAATCCCTTCAGGCGTGATATGAAACTACAGAAGTCCTTCCTTTAATGAAAATCTTACTTCCTGAAGGACTTGAAAATGGCTCACAGGCAGGAATCTTTATATTCATTCATCTCTCAGTGTTTGATTTGGAAGTGTCTATGGAGACCAAGATTTTGGCTTCCCGTCGTAAAATCGTATTTTTGTTTATAGAACTGTTTCTTCCTGTTTAAAAGGCAAGTTTTTCTTATTGTATTTATTTATTGCTTGATTGTTTTGGGTTTTTTGTTGTTGTTAGTCTTGCTGTTTTCTGGGGGTTTTTTTAAATCCATGTAATGATAGTATTATCATGCCCCCCGCCCCCCCCCCCCCCCCCCCCCCCCCCCCCCCCCCCCCCCCCCACAAAAAAAAGTCAGAAGAGAGATTGCAAGTTATCAGTCGTCCAACACAAAAATTAATTTAGATGTCTTTTTCTTTTTTATCCCTTTTCTTTTCCAATCTTTTTTTTTTTTAAATAATATTTAATTTTTGCTAGGGAGACCAAAATTTGATCTTCCCATGTAAACATTATTGGAACTGTGTCTTTATGTAATGAAGTGGAGGGATTTATTTTTTGTTTTTTTTTTTCTGTGGAGGAGGGGGGGGGGGGGTTCTTTATTTATTGTTTTGTGTTGATTTCCCTAGTTTTGGTGAAGGAGATCAAGATATTGGCTTTATGGCATTAATCCGAACGTTTTTGGAACTGTTTCTTTCTGTTGAGGGGAGAGGTTTTTTTTCTTTCTATTTATTAATTACTTGTTTGGTTGTTTTTGCTGCTGCTCTTTATTTATTTATTTATTTACTATTATTTTTTAAGGCTCTGTGATAATTATTTTTCTGGGGGGAGGGGGAGGGGCAGGGTAGATTTTAGTCTCCCTAGTCTACCTTTTATTACTTTTATTTACCATACAGGTTCATACAGGGACAATATAGAATTTTCTAGCCCTTGCGCCTTGTTGTTGAAATTAAAAAGAGGGAGGAGCAGGAGGGAGAGGAAGAGGAAGATGAATAAGGAGGGTAATGTAGAGAGGGGAAGAAAATTAATATAATGCTAGGCAAAAATAAACAATTATACACAAACAGTAACACACTGCAAGCGAGAGAGAGAGAGAGAGAGAGAGAGAGAGAGAGAGAGAGAGAGAGAGAGAGAGAGAGAGAGAGAGAGAGATGAAATGAAAGTGAAAGTAAGTAGGAGTTAGACGAGAAATAAACAGGGATAGTGATAGAGAAAACTCAAAGAGGCAGGAGAGTGAGTGAGAGAAAGAGACAGAGAGAGAGAGAGAGAGAGAGGGAGAGGAGGAGAGAGAGGGAAGAGAGAGAGAGAGAGAGAGAGAGAGAGGTGGGGGGATGACACAGAGCACATTGTTATATGTACTCATTTTATCATGAATACCAAGATGAAAATGATGAGTCACAATCAACTCGAAAATTAAAACAAAAACTTCAAAAGAATCAGTAATGAGTTATCATCATGAGTAATAATGTGAAGTCAATCACAATAGTGATCAGGGTTTAACTTTAGATTTACGTTTCAATGAGCAGATAATCGAACGGCTGACCTGGAAAAATGAAGCAATCGCTAAATTTCCGACAGAAAAAAAAACTTTGTTTACAAAATTCCAAGTGCCTCAGGTAGAACAAAACTCAAAACAATACAATCCTCAATAATGCTCACCAACAGTGACAGAGACAAAACGACGGCATAAGGGAAACCACTATAAAATCATTCAACACAATAATTCCACACATTAATTTTAGAATGATTCCCCTTGTAAAATAACAAGCTCTCTTTTCAATGGAGACAATTTTCGTTTCTTACACCACTGTTTACGAATGTCCGTCCAATATACAAATGATTCCTTTCCTTGTCCAAGACCGGCCTTTGTTCTTATTATATACTAAAAATCATCAATAAGGAGATAAGATTAACAGTCTTAATAGAACTAAAGGCAAACTGATTCGTGCTTCGAGAAGCCCATGTAATTCTCACAGGAGTTGAATAGGTGACCAGCTTTATTGTTGTTACTTTCAAGATTCAAACTTTCTCCTCGCAACTCCGTCAAGTTCTATCTAGCCTACAGCTGGCATTGCATTCAGGTTGGATGACGTATGAGAGGAACATGCCCTAGTAGGATACGAAAAACCAAGATGTCTAGTTATCTGAACTGAAGTTTGTCTACCCCTAGCCACTTCCTGATTATATTGTGCATGAAAACTTACTTTAAAAATTCCCGATATGATAATAAAAAAATGATATTGTCTAGGAATCAGGAAAGACATAAAATTAAAATATTCGAGCTACAAGAAATCCATTGTGGCATCCTCAACCTGGTTGCTAGTCAAAACATCGGTAAAATTGCCCACTCGCAGTGACTAATTTTTTTTACAAGGTACCTTACTCCAATTCAATGTAAAGTAACAGTAAAGAAACTGGGAATTCAGGAAGTGGAAGTGCAAAGATAAATATTATCATATGATTTGATATTATTTTAAGGAGTGTCATTGCCAAGGAGTGAGTCTTGGTAGTTGATGGTTCATCAATTACCAAGGAGTCAAATTGGAACTCTTCAGGTTCATGCCATGATTTCAGTAGAGCCTTGATTTGTTCGCATATGACATATGAATCTCGAATCTCATCACCTTCTTCCAATCATTCATTCAATGTCAATCGATATGGAAAAGTTTGAGTCTACACTCGTTGGCATTTGTTAAAAAATTTTATAATTTTTTTGCAAATTCCAATTCGAGTTAAAATCATATCCAAACAAACATTACTGTTGTTTATGGATCCAAACTTCAGATTCAGTGGAAAAAACAAACAGAAGACCGAAATGGCAGATCCCTGCCAAGTATAAATAATGCTAGATAAAAAATGAGTAAGTGACGGTGAGAGAAAGCTGTAGATAGAAGAGAAAATGAGAGAGAGTATTAACGTATCACTTCATATTCCGTGTCAGTTATGAGTTGACGATTTACCAACTGCCAATGTCTGAGGCAAAAATAGGAAATGAGAGAGAAAGAAAGGAGAAAATGACAGAGAGAGAGAGAAGAGGAAATGACAGAGAGATTGGTAGAAATGTGACGAGACTCAAGTTTCTGGAGAAGATCTAATCGCATTGCAGTTCTAATCTCTTGCTGATGTATATCATATATCCTCATATCCTGATAAAAGTTGAAGGGGGGGGGGGTATTTTGTTTTTGTTTTGTTTTTTTGAATGAAATATAAGCCCTGTCACCCCTCGGATTAACAAAGAGAGGATAAAAAAAAACAAAAACAAACCCGACAATAATATTAATTGTTTTTGGTTTATTGATTTTTAAATATTTTTCTTACTAACTTCAGATTATCTTGGTTTTTTTTGTTTTTTTGTTATTATTTTTTAAAACGAAGTGGCAATTTGGACCAGAGTCTGAATTGCTTCCCGTGGCAATTTGGACTCCTGCCACATTGCGCCTGCGCAATCACAGGAAGTGTCGGAAGTGGAAGCTGGGTCGAAAGTGAAGCGTGGTAGGGTAGGGTTTTGTCAGTCGGTAGGAGGATGAGTGAGCGAGCAAGTCACGTTTTAGAACTCCCGAAGATGACTATACATTCAAAAGTGGTGATCTATTATTCCCCTTTGTCTTCCTTTTTCTTGGGTACTTTTTAATTGTGATTCTAGAACTTTTTACTATCCAATTTCTCCCTTTTTACTGGCGCTGATAAAACCTAAATGTGTTGCAAGCGACTTAAAAAAAACAAACAAAAAAAACATAGGTCTAAATATTCATGGTCTTTGGGAGATTACAATTGTAGTCACTATTGTTAAAGTTAACAACCAATTTGCCCTCGCATAGATAAAAGAGTGTCTTTGTGTAATGATTGGAAGATTTATTTGATTTGCCATGAGCATGTTGCAAAAGATACATGCATGACATATCTACATTATATATTTTGCCATTTGCGGCCGTTAAAAAGTGCGGGGAAAGGAAAATAATATGACTTTGGGCATGGAGCGTTTTATTTAAAAGGCAGTGTGGGTCGGACTTTGACAAAAGGCATTATCTTAATTATTTTTTAATTTAAAAAATATGCTGTTTTATTTCTAAATAATAAAATAGAGGCGATTCTTGGCAGCAAACCATGTAATAGAGCCCCGCCACTGGGGTAGGGGCAGAGTACCGTCTAATACTAATATTATTAGATAATACTGGACTAGGTGCCTATTAATAAAATAAGCACTGGTTGAATACAGAGAGAAAATTAATGATCAACTGGTAATGGGATTGGGGGGGGGGGGTAACCAGCAAAGATAACATAGTAGTCTGTGGTAACCACAGACTACTATGACCTGTGTTATCTATGACGGTAACCAGCGACTTCTCAAGTAGACGATGGGGTTAACCGTGTCCTTCGTTATGTTATACTTAACGAAGGATACAGGTTAACCCACAAACGACCGAGGCGCTGGACGCAGGGGAGAGCATGGTGATTCGAGATCAAAGAGAAAAATCTGCCGGCTCTTGGGTTGTGGAAATGGTTGTTGGGGGTGGGGGGGGGGGGGGTGAGTGTGTGTGTGATTAATTCTGTATGACCTGAGTTAGATACGATTTTTTTTGGGTTCGTGGATAGCTCATACGGTTGAGTCACACTCTCACCAGCCAGGCGGAGTTGGCGTACCAATAAGTCGCGGGTTCAAACCCCATCACCGCCGCGAAAACTTTTTATTCTCTATTGTCTTCTGGCACTTTTCTACTCACTTCATCTCTTATTCTGTTTTTAATGACCTAGAGATACTCATGAGTCTGTGTGTGTGTGTGTGTGTGTTTACAAAGACCGAATTGTCACGAGAAGCAATTCAGACAGTGTCCGAATTGCCATGGGAGGCAATTCAGACTCGGGGTCCGAATTGCCATGGGAGGCAATTCAGACTCGGGTCCGAATAGCCTTTTCCTTTAAAAAAATTAATTTTAGAGTTTACTACCATTTATAAAACTCTTTCAAACACAGAGTGATTCATTTTGATAAGATTTTTTTGTTACATATTTCAAACTAGGTAAAGGATGAACAGGAAAACGGAATAACAAGTGAACCGGGAATCTGTTCACTCGATATGGACGGTAAAGGTCGGCTCATCTTAGAAGCTACTGTCACAAGTGTAGGTGAAGGGCCTTACTATTACCCAGCTTGTAGACAATGTTATTCAAAGTTGACAGGACAAACAGATAATTTGTAAGTATTGTCAGCTACTTTTCACATATTTGTTCTCCTTCTTCCTCTTCTTTTTTTCTTTCTTTCTCTTCTTCTTCTTCCTCTTCATCTTCTTCTTCTTCTTCTTCTTCTTCTTCTTCTTCTTCTTCTTCTTCTTCTTCTTCTTCTTCTTCTTCTTCTTCTTCTTCTTCTTCTTCTTCTTCTTTTTCCTCTTCTTCTTTTAAAAAATTATTATAATTAATATTATTTTCATTATCATCATCACCATTTACTATTATAATATAATAATAATAATAATAATAATTATTATTATTATTATTATTATTATTATTATAGTAGTAGTAGTAGTAGTAGTAGTAGTAGTAGTAGTAGTAGTAGTAGTAGTAGTAGTAGTAGTAGTAGTGGTAGTATTTTTTAGTAGTAAATACATATATATTTATTTATTTTTGTTTGTTTTTCTGAGCTAAAACTAAAACTCTACTATATCTTAAAAGTCTTACATTATTGCTTTTTTTTTTTTCTTGTTATACTCCTCTTAATACTACAACAGTTGTCCTAAATGCAAGAAAATCTATACCAATGCTGAGGTGAATCAAAGATATCGCCTTTGTCTAACGGTCAGCGATGGATTGTCTTTGACTAATGTCACAGCCTTTGGAAATATCATCACGCCGTTCTTTGGATGCTCTGCCTCTGAATTTCACTCAATGTAAGATTTCAGGATTTTGCAACTCGTAATATTTGCATGCGCAAGATTAAAACTGATTCTTAATTCTAGATATATTGTGGTAAAAATAGAAATGTCATCATATTTCCAGGAAATCAATAGTTTATTATACTTTGGGCAGTGGTGCCAACCTTACGTAAAAAATGCGTATTTTTACGCATTTTCTTTCATTGTACACATTTTTCTGAAGATTGTAAGCATTATTAAATTTCTATTATTTAAGCATTTCTAGCATTCATACCCTTTTTTGGTGGCCTTAAACACTAAATGTTTCTTAACCCATCAGAATTATATATGGATCTGGAAGTTGATACTATTTATCATCTATAAAATGTAAGCTTATTCGTTCTTTCAAATATTGATTATATCATTGCTAGTATGGTCTAATTGCCCATTATCAGATTTAGTGCTAATTATCAATTTTTTCAGTATTTTACGCATTTTTTCAAAATCTTACTCATTTTGGCTCCCCATTGTACACATTTACATGGGCTAGGGTTGGCAGCACTGCTTTAGGGAACGTATTTTGAATTCCAACTTTGATTTTAAATAGTAAAGTGATTTTGCCTATTCTGCGTTCATGGAATATATAGAAAAAAAGTTTTAAAATTTTAGGATTGTATATAGAGTGCTCATAGCACTTTACAAGGTCTCCCTAGCCAACAACAACACTTAACATGTAGATGAGACATTACGTCCGTTATGCCTGATGTCTCATAGAGGTAACGTTAATGGCCAGGTACTAATTTTGCACTTGAGTTTGGCGAGAAATGTGAATAAAGAGCCTTTTCCAAGGACTTAACTATACGCTGCTCAGACTCAGAGCGGAACTCATACAGAGGATCTTTTGATCTGAAGGCAAGTGTCATCCATACCACAGGACGACATTGTCACATAATTACAATATACAAGTACCTGTGCGTCTGGGATGATTTTACAAATAGAAAAGAATTTTTCTTAATGAATGAATTATTTCTTAATTTGTTGTTCTTAAATTTTCTGTTGATATCTTTTAAAATGTAAAATCTGTTTCCAATGGTCTCATAGTTCTCTGCATAATAATAATTTTTAAAAAAATTGTTCCCGTCCCCTCACCCCTCTTTTCCAAACACAGATGGAATGGACAGTTCAGCCCATGGGTGACATCTGCTCTTCTGAAGGCTGCGTTGGAAAAGTCAATGATTGGATCCAGTCTGCTCTTTGGATTCAAGGGAAATATCCAGAAACTTCAAGGAGGTCGAGTCACCCTTAGGGATGTGGAGAATCTTGACCATAACTCAACAGCATCCCATCCATCGTGGAAAAGAGATTTGATAGCTTTTCAAATATTGCCACAGTGTGAATTTCAGTATCCTGTTCCAGTCATCCAACATTTGCAAAAACTAGATGATTTTATTAATCAAAAAGAGAACTTCGATATGTCAAATATAAACCATTACAATCTCTCAAATCTATGGACAGATATCGGAAACAAGAATAGGAATAATAGTGTGTCAAATCAGTCAATGCATGGAAAATCAATTTTCTTTCATGGATGTGATAATGGAGACAACGATGGTTTTGATTCTGATTCAAGCAAATTTGTGTTGTCGTCTGCTGAGAGTGAAGCATCCATTGAGTTAAGTATATCTCGTTCTACTCAAAATTCTGAAGCAGAATGTTCTAGTCTACTCAAAGATGATTCTATAAGATCAACATTTTTATTTAGAGATTCTAATAACAAATCGTTTGAATACAACAGTGTCAAACGTCTTGATAAATCTGGAAATGATTTCATTTCAGTCCCTCGTGTCAAATCCAGCTGGTGTGTTAAGAAGTGGCTTAGGCAGAAAAAATATTCAAGTCTTAATGAGTCTTTGTTAGGAACTAAGAAACACACAACCCATTCAACTGTCTTTTATGACTCATTGTATCCCAGTCCAGAAAAATCGCGGGAGAAAATATCAAATGTTTCATCTTCTACAAATGTATTTTCAAATTTCTCTACTGTAGATATTGTGCCTTCACCTTGTGACTGTGATAAAGCCCATTTCAAGTCTAGTCAAAATTTAATTTCAGCTTCTGAGAACTCAAATAGGAATCAGAGTAATCAACGTTTCATAGCAGGAAATCAAAGATCTTTGTTGACTTTGAAAAGCTATAAATATAAAAAAGATGTCAAAAGCTCAGAACTGGATAAAGCTAATAATAAATCTCCTTCTTCGTCACCAATGGAAAATACAGTCAATACGAGATGGGAAGAAAATAGAAACTCCCATAATTCAACCTGTAGTTTTGGTAAAAAGTCGAGTCGCAGGAATTCAAAGGTAAAAAGACCAAGTTTGTCATTATTACAATTGCCGGAGTCAGAAGATTTCGATTTATTTATAGAAGCTGCAGGATCTGGTCCAATGCCCAGGGACTTGAACCAGAATGTTAGATGCATGCCAAGGAGGGAAAGAAGAATACCACAAAATTTATCTGGATATGATGACAAATGTAGGTTAAGTGGTTCTAAATATAGATTATATTCATCAAGTTTGGAAAAAAGTATCAACAGTTGCCCGAAGTCTTTCACAGATATGCCCGAATCTGAAGATTTTGATTTATTCCTAGATGCTGCTGGGTCAGATCAAATGCCCAGGAGATCGAACTCAGACTCAGATATTCCTGACACACCTCAGGGGAGAGGAAATAATGTACACAACCCAAGCAACAATAAATGTCTCAAGTCTTTCACGGATATGCCAGAGTCGGAAGATTTTGATTTATTCCTTGATGCCACTAGATCAGATCAATTGCCTCAGAGGAGAAGAAATAGTCGACACAAATCAAGCAACAATAAATTTATGACCAAATGTCCCAAGTCTTTCACAGACATCCCAGAATCGGAAGATTTTGATTTATTTATACAAGCTGCTGGGTCAGGTCAATTTCCCGAGACATTGAATTCCACTCCTGCCAAAACATCTCAGAGAGGTAAAAGATTATCTCAAAATTCTTTTAGAAAGAAGAGAAGAAGCAATAATAATAGATTCAAATCTAGCTCTGATAAAAATGTAACCAATTGCCACAAATCTCTCTTCACAGATTTACCAGAATCAGAGGATTACGATTTATTTCTGGACATCGTTAATTTAGAAAATCTACAACTTGAACCTGAAAATTCTGAAGTAAAAACAAAAGTATCGGAAGATTTAGACATGATCAGGGAAGACCCCAGCATTCAAAATAAAATATATCATAAAGCCAATCGACAGCTTGCCTCAGACAACATATTTTCATCGGCCTCGCCTAGTTCTATAGAACCGTCAAAAAAGGGTAATGGTAGAATTAATTCATCTCAAATTTTAAATTATGCTGATATATCTGGCAGTTCTGATCATTTCAATAGCTCTTGCGATTTATTTGAATCCCCTATACAGTCACAGAGACCCTTTCATAAAATGTCAATGCGATCAAATGAAGACTTTTTTGATGATAACAAAGGCATAGAGTCACGTAGCGCTAATCAAAATTATTCATGCAGTTTATTTTCTACTCCACTCCCGTCGTCCAGCCGAAGATTAACCATTCCGCAAAGTCAAAATTTTGTTGATGTTGACATTTTAAAACTGAAATCTCATCGCGACGACGACAACGACACCTTTATGGATTTATTTTCGCCAGGCTTGAAGTCAAAGTCAAAGTCCCCCTGTAGACGAAGACAACAAAGTAATAATCATGGAGATTGTTTTAACTCTTCGTCCTCCAGCTCCTCGTTCAATAGCCATTCCCAGGATTTATTTGCATCTCAGGATGTTGAGGATTAAAACAGAATAATGAATAAAGTTCAGCATTTATAATAATTTTCTATGACTTATTTTGTTCGTTGTATAATGGGCAGATCACAGGAATGGTCTTATTTCTTCTTCTATCTATCAAAGTAACAGTTGGTGACCTGAAACAGTCTCAGACAAAGGAGAACAAGTTGATTTTTTCTCTGCTTTTTCCTGCCGTTTCTTTAAAAACAAGCAAAAAACCCCACCCCCCCCCCCAAAAAAAAAACTTGAGCCTGAATGAGTGTGGGAGGCGTTCTCTCTCAGAACTGGTTCGGACCCTCGTTTGTATAAGACTAGTGGCTTCGAACTGATGAGTACAAATGGCGAGTTAGCACTTCAGTCTTTTCTTTTGATCTATTTTCCTGTTTCTGTCATCGGCCACAAGAGAGATGCAGACTTAACAGCTCTGTGCATTGTTATTATTATTATAATTATAGCTTTGTTTTTTTTTTGGGGGGGGGGGGGGGCAGTTTGCTTGTTTTAATGTGACCATTACTGTCAGTCTTTTCAAAGGCAAAAGTTTTGTCACCCATCTGGTTTCTGATCACACAAATTGGTTGCTTTTGTTAGAAGACATCGTACTGGATAGCCTCTGATACTAAATGCTGTGTCTTATGCACCATTTCAGTAGGTCCCTTTTGGCAGACAAAGAGAGAGAGAGACATTGTACTACTTCCTATTGTCGTCTTTGTCTTTGAGAGCCATATGGCTCATTGAACCAGAGTTTATCCCAGTGTCTCTGTAATTTTAAACAGACAATACCAAATGCTTGCTACCCTTTGTATAGGGCACTAGTTTATTGCTAATTACAGTACTTCCTACCAGATCTAATGGTATATACAGCTAGCGATTCACTGATGGGTAGACGAGATCAGAAAAAAATTCAGCGGCATTACAGATTTTATAACCCATCCCTTTGTTTGGGAGGTTAGTGCTATACCATGAAGTTAGACTAGTCCCGTTTAATCTTGGTGTCAGTGACATCAATGTTACAAATTCTGTTCTGATTATTTATATTTATATTTCAATCTATAATCGCTGTCCCAGTCACTCATTTTCCATTCCCGAGTCCAATATGATGACCAAAAATTGACGCAAATTTAGTCTGAATGAATATAGGTAGTAAATTAATCCTATTTCTTCAGACTAATGGAAAATATAATACACTGTAATAAGAAAAAACTAGACTAAAACGAGAATACGTGAAAAAACAAAACTTAACAGACAATAGGGTAAAATGAATATTCAAATGTTTTATTTACAAGAGAGCATTACAAATGGACAACAGGGTTATTATTTATTATTGCAAATGTTAAATTATGCCCAACAGTCTGTCACTTTGATAATTCAAATAAAAAACAAAAAAAAACAAAGTCAACATTCATTAAATGTCTGTAGGGTTTGACCATACATGATTGAGATTGTGTTTTGTTGTGCTTGTTTTGAAGGGTTTTATGGCGCTTGCATTAAGGTCATATCAACACCAGTAAAAAGGAAGAAAATGGGATAGTAAAAAGTTCTAGAATTACAATTAAAGCAAAAAAGGAAAGGGAAGACAAAGGGGAATTGGTTCAAATAGGAAACAGATGTAGATTCCAAGAGCACACTATCAAAGTACTTAGTTTGAGATTACTTAAGTCTCATCCAGAAACAAGCACAGGTCCCTACTAAGAGAAATGTGTACACGCAAATGCTTACAAATCATACATATGTAATACGTAAACAAAACATAATAATGTGCATAACAGAGATGACTTACAAGGAAAAAAATATCCTCTCTCAACACTAATTATACATTTGACTGTTTCCCTCCCAGCCAGGATAAAACCAAGAAATCTCATTCCCAGACAAAGACAGAAAGCAAGGTGGAAAACAGATATAATAGGGAGAAAGAAGACTCAGTATGTACCTCCCTGCCCACTCTGGGAGGTCAGGAACCCCACCCAGACAATACATGATTGTACCTTCAAATATTAATACTTACTCTCACCGTCATATAAAGAGAATTTAGTCTAAAGGGAAAACTTTGCTTCAGTGGATTTGATTAGGAGGATTCTATTTTTAGATTAGTTGTACAACTATTTTCCATGTTAAATGACTAGTTTTTGTTAGTCTTTAGGGGTTTTACAGCACTTGCGACAGTATTAAGTCATTGAGCGCCAGCAAGAAGGAAGCTGATGAGAAATACGTAGATCTGAAGTTAAGTAAAAAATCATCAAAGAAAAATGTAAGACAAAGGGACTAGTGGTTCATATGCGGAACAGAAGATGTAGAGATTCCACAAGCAATCTGTCAAGGTGCCTATTTTGATATTATCTAAAAGTCCCATCCAGGCACAAAATGATCTTGCTGTGAAGGATACACTCAACTGTTTACAAAATCCAATATATATATATTTAAAACTAAAAACTATCACAGAACATAACAGAGGTGATTTACAGGGGGGAAAAATATTTCTCTCTAAAAAACAAACAAAAAGGAATGAGGCATGTCGGCTGTCCGGCGATATTACAAACTATAAATTTGACAGCTTCCCTCTCAGCTAAATATCCCTGTCAGGACCAGGAAAATAAATCAAGAAATCTCAATCTAGAACAAAGACAGATAGCAGCATAGAAGGGAAAAGGAAAACGTGTAGGTGGGTAGGAGAAACAGTGAGGGTGAGTGACACTCCGTAAACCATAGGAAGTCTCAAGACCCATTTTCCATGTTAAATGACTTGTATTCGTATTAACAAATAAACTTAAATAAAAATGTTTATATTTTCATTCAAACCCAAAGAGGCAAAGTTTCGTCACCCTTTATGACAATATCAAACGATTTCAATCGTTGAAAGTAAAAAAATGCATTGAAAACATAATTTTGAACGATTTCTGAATAACAAAACCAAAATCTAATAGAAAAAAAAGAGAGAGAAAATTATCATTTCATTGACGAAAACTCCTTCTAGTTCATTTTTCAAAGTGACCAGAAAGTCGAGGTAGACACGTATCTTTCTCTCTGATTTGTCTGGACTGTTGTTTCACCCACACACCTTTTCAGGCCATTTCCCAACTGTTACATTTTCATTTAAATATAAATCGACACGCATCGTATCACACACTCAATGTCAAACCCTTCCATATATTTTTTTTCTTCTCCATAACGTATGAAAACAACTCGTATTCAATCATTTGATATAAATGCAGACATTGACCATACATAGCATGGATTGGGACAGACATTGTCGATATATAATACAGGGTTGCCAATTTAAGAGGCAAAAATTTACTGAACTTTTACACGAGTAAAATCCACCAACCACTATCTGATGTTGTTTTTATGTTTTTAAGGGTTTTGCGGCTCTTGCAACACATTTAGGTCATATCAGCACCAGTAAAAAGAAATAAAATTGGATAGTAGAAAGATTCTAGAATTACATACTAGGACTTGAGGAAAAAGTAAGACAACGGGGAATTGGTTCAAATAGGAAACAGATGTAGATTCCAAGAGCACAACATCATCAATGTACTTAGTTTGAGATCACTTAAAAGTCTCACCCAGACACCAGCACGTCCCCACCAAGAGGAATACACTCAAATGCTTACATTATACATTCAAAATAACAATACATAACAGAGAGATGATTCACAAGGAAAAAAATATCATCTCCCAAAATAATATCTAATAATAACTATGCATTTGACTGTTTCCCTCCCAGCCAAGCACTACACCCAGGGCCAAGGCAAAACTTAGTACAGTGCAGTCCTGATAATTCGAATTGGGTGGGAAAAGCAAATGACTTCTATTTATCAGAATTCGATTTGTCTCCAAACAAGGGAAATAACTAAACCTGACTCCAGGTATCAGGGTTATATTACTCAGTTACCTCCCCTGACAAAAGGGGGTTCCCCCTTACCATTACCATTTACAAATAGCAAGCGAATCCCAACTCTACGCAGAATGAGAATGCGTGCGGTTTAGCGTGGCGTTCACGTTCAGTCAACTGTAGGCCTAGACTGCTTGAGTAGTAAGCCAAGTTGTACAACAAAGAAAGAAAGACTACACATTGTTGTACCCTTGTTGTACATGTATGCTTTGGCCCTGGCCAAACCGTGCCCTGGCCCTTACTTACACTTACAAGCTACACAATAGCACAGAGTAGTAGTTAACACTGCATGCTGTGTAGGCCCTCTACTTCTAGATCTAGATCCATCGATCAATAAAGAAAGACAGCACAGAAGAGAAAGAGAAACGCGTGGAGTGGGGTGTGGCCTATGATTGTTCGTGCCGTGTATTGGTCAGCTTGTGGTTATCACTGTATGTTAGATCTATTTATAACCAACCCCCTTTGTTAGCCAGCGGCCAGCAGACCACAAGTTAGTCTTAGTGATGAGAGCGCGAGAAGGAGAGAGGGATGACGCGAGACAGCTGGTCAATTTGGAGAAAGAAGAGAGAGGGCGGGTGGGACTGAGAGGGAACAACACGCCATTACATGCCTCAGGGGTCTAGTTATTATTATTATTAGTCAGCTCAGTCATTAAAACGCATGGGAGGGTGGATACGGAGAACAGGCAGTTCGTTATGACCTTCCAGAGTTTGTTTTTTTAGTGATGGGCAAGCACTTGCACTTCGAATAAAGACTGTTCGAATTCGAATTAACCATGAATATTTTATATAGAAAAAGAAGAAAATAATTCATTACATCGTATTTTCTTCGATTTAAAAGAAATTCGGTTAATCAGATTTCGAATTATCTAGACTGGACTGTAATCTCATTCCAAGACAAAGACAGAAAGCAAATTGGAAAACAGATATAGGGGGATAGAAGACACAGTAAGTGCCACCCTGCCCACTATGGGAGGTCAGGAACCCCACCCAGAACCACTATCTGAACTCCAATAAAAAGACTGGAAAACAACTAAGGTTTTATAATATAATGAATTCAGTAAATATACTGAAAATTGGCAACCCTGATAATATAGAATTAATATGAGCCCTTTGGGCATACAACAAATTCTTGGTTTTAAAATGCTAAAATATAGTACAAAATACTATTCTGATTACAAGTATTTCATTTCGATTAAACCTGAAAAATGAAGTAAAATATTTAATAAATAAGTGATAATGACGATGGCAATGAAAATGTGAAATAGTTGAGTTGGACTAAAATCTAAAAATAGTAAAAGTCATAAAATGAACTCATTACAACCATGTCAAACACAATTAATAACAATTCATTTAAAATGATAAAATGAGTTGGATAAAAAAAAAAAAAAAGCCCCACGACCTCTGAGACCTCCTGTGTTTGTAGATGAATGAACCCGACACTCAACGAAGCCACTCTACATGACCTGACAAATAAAGACAGCCTTATTCTTTTACATCCAGTCAACAACAACAATCACATTTGTGGAATATAATTTACATAATCGTCATTTAACGAAGCTTAAACTTACATGACGCCCTTTTCAAGGTCATTTCTAAATGTCACAACAGGAAAAGGAAAGATAATAGTTTGATAAAAGGGACCATCGTCGTAGATCTAGAGTTTGTTTATGCTTCTTCGGTTTTGTTTGTTTTTAGCGGTTTTACAACATTTGCGACACTTTTAGGTCATTTCAGCACCAGTATAATGGAAGAGAATGAGGAAAAGGTTCTAGATCTAAAATTGTTTTTTAAGGGTTTTACGGCGCTTGCAACACTTTTAGGTCACATCATCGCCAGTAAAATAAAAGAAGAAAAAGGGATAGCACAAAAGTTCTAGAATTACAATTAAAGTACCCAAGAAAAGGGAAGAAAAAGGGGAATTGGTTCAAATAGATGTAGATTCTAAGAGGTTACAATCAGTGTACGTAGTTTGAGATAACCTAAAAGTCTCATCCAGACATAAGCACAGGATCCCACTAAGAGGAAAACAAACCATTATATTCAAATAAAAAAATAACAATGCATAACAGAGAGATGATTTACAAGGTAAAACAAAATCACCTCCCGCAAATTAACACTGAACAATACAACTGTTTCCCTCTCAGCCAAGGACTCTGGCCAGGGCCAGGACAAAACCAAGTAATCTCATTCCAAGACAAAGACAGAAAGCAAGATGGAAAACAGATAAAGGGTGGGGATAGAAGACACCGTAAGTGACCTCCCAACCGACTATGGGAGGTCAGGAACCTCCACCCAGTTATTTTCTTCTTTCTTATTCATGCGAATTTTCTCAGATCTGCGTATTTTTGACAAATTTTAAAAATCAAAACAGGTACTTCCATACTGGATGTCAAGCCTGTAAAATGTAATATCATCACTTCCATTTGGATTTCAATTCACATTTCTCAAACTCATGTTCAATTTCAATAACACACATTAAGATTAGTCACTGGTATATTTGGTACTGGCATTTGTCATAAATCACATGGAAAATGGACAATAAAAGTAGACATTCTAATTCATGGGATTATGGCTTACACGATATCATCTCCTCATTTCTCAACAAACTTAAACAATATTTCAGAAAACAAACAAACAACAACACACCATTGCTTAAATTCATTCTTGTAAAAAAAACAAAAACAATGTATGTACAAAATGACTAAAAACTTTTTGAATGCTCTTTTCTTTCTCTTGAATGCAGAAAAACAATAACGTTAAAATGTGAAAAAAAAAAATGTAAAACAAACAACCTTATACTAATATTCAGAGTACGTTGTTCTTTTCTTCATCAATAAAAACCCAACTTAAGAGCTGAAATTTATTTTTCATTTTCACTTGAGCTTTGATTTAAAATTTTATCAGCATTGATCGCGCACCGTCAAACGGGAAGACTTTGCCTCAGGGGGTAACTTTACCCCCCACCCCCCACCAACTTGGAGAATTTTGAATATCTTCAGACTTGTTGCAGTTGTCTTTCTTGAAAGAGGACTCAAATTTTTATTAAAAATTAAAAGAAATAACTATCACAAAACTGAAGATAATCATATTCATCCACACCCATAGAGACACAAAGTTAGCTCTTTTTGATTGACGGTGTGCAATTCATCCATTCATTATTTGTTGAAACATTTCCTAACAGTGAAATAGCAGCAACACTCCATGGATGTAAAAGTGACACTAAGCTGTCAGAAGCTTTATGACTGTAGAAGGAATGAATAAAAATGAACAAATCAGCTTCAGAAACAGAACAAAATGTCAAATACTGAAACAGTAAAACTGACATTTTAAGTGATGTCTTTCTGTCTTTGCTATCCACTAAAGAAGTATTTTGAGCCTGATAAATATGTTAGTGCGTGACATAATCAGTCGGAAGGTGAAAATTTTGGATTTGCATTTTATAAAATAATATGCTCCCCAGAGCATTTTAATCTTTATTTAAAGTAAATCGGATGATTTTTCATGAAGTTATGGTGTCAGATAGATGTATGGGAAAGTTATCCAGCAAATTTTCTCAAATTTCATACTTTTTCAACTTGACTAGCTGTAAAAAATATTTAGAAGTGAAATTAAGCTCTGATATTTCACGAAGATGTACCAAAAGCGTTGATTTAACCATTTATGACAAGAACTCATTTTTTATTTTTAAAAAAATTAACCTTCTAACTAAACTTGGCAATATCTCAGTTCAAACCTTTTCACCATCCAACTGACTATGTCATTCACTGTAACATATGTTCTAAGTTTGACTTATGACTGTTCATTACTTTTCTTTTTACATGGATATGACAGTGGAGTTTACAACAACCCAGTCGAGGCAGGTTGAATTTTCCGGGTGATCATTATTATTTTTTGGTTTTAAAGGAGAGGGGGGGCAGAATGGCACATCGGTACAATCTTTGCTTTGTACCCGGAAGGTGCAGAGTTCGATCACCCACCGCTGCGCTGTAAGGCCTTGAGCAAGTCACCTGGCCCTAGCTCAAGTTGCGACGTTGCACTGCACCTAATGCCTGGGGTTATCCAGTCTTCTCTCGGAATGGCCACAAGAGAAAAATTTCCCCTATGGGATGAATAAAGGGAATTTTATTTATTTATTTATTTTATTCTTTTCTTTCTGCTTTGTCTGGCACTGTGTGTCATTGGTCATGCACACCTTTCCAGGTTTTTATCTTACACCATTGCCTGCTCCCCTAATTTCATATGTAAAAGAGATGATTTCAAGGGTGCCCCCTCCCCCCCACCCTAACCGTGTAAGTATTAGAGAGGTGATTTTGAGAAAAAAAAAATAAAAAGAATTAAAATTGACCTATTTTCGAACTAACTGGTCATGTGTATATAGATCACACGACAATTCTAGCCAAATAACGGGACTGGGACTGTGGTTAATCTGTTGGCCACAATGGTAGGGATAGGGAATAGACTAGGCTTTAACTTGAATATATAAACTACAATGCACAAAGCTGCCTACTTGAAATTTCATAAATTCGAAGATTCCAAGGGGAAAAAAGAAAAGTCATTTTAAATAGCTTTAGAAATCTATAATTTGCCCTTAGCATGATCCAATATATGCCACAGAGTCTTGACTACGGGTTCTAAGGAACTAAACTTTCCTTTTCAAAGAGATTTATTGAGTCAAAGAAGGGAATACAGTTCTGAAGCTGGAGCTAAAAATTCGTATTTCTACTAATTATTCGTAGTACTTGGCAGGTCTGAATGCAGAAATAATCTTCCACAAGACATTCACACGAATGATTCAATTCTACACAATCAGTGATAACTAAAATCCCCCCGCTTCTAAACGTGTCCTGCACGTACTACTAGTTTGTGTCTACATTATTTTCGTGTAAGAATGTGTGAAGAAGAATAAGAGAAAGAAGGTGAAATTGTAAACTATGGATCGATCCACAACCAACTGGGGCTACTACAGAACAATGACGATCATGGGTGCCAGCAGGAAAAAGTGCTGAAACCTAAAACTAAAATCTCAACACTTTGCCAAACCTGAAAATGTTCCGACTGAAAATGCGGCCTAAACTTTACATCACCGTTTTTATACCATTATTAAATGATTACACGGCAAACTTATTTTACTCAAAACAATGAAACCGGAGGTATTTGACTTCGAGATATCGCGAAACCAGAATTCCGGCATGAACCTGAAAACTGGCACCCATGATGACGATAAAACAATAATTCTACCACACATGGCACATGCACAGTTAGTGTCCGACACCCTCAATTAATTTTGCAATGTTTTGTGTCGTATATCACACTTAAAATCAAATAATAACAAACATTATCAACAGATAAAAACAACTTGGAAGTACATCACATAACACGTCTTGCAAAAATTATCAACAGATAAAAACAGCTTGAAGTACATCACATAACATGTCTTGCAAACCTTATCAACAGATAAAAACAACTTGAAGTACATCACATAACACGTCTTGCAAACCTCATCAGCTGATAAAAACAACTTGAAGTACATCACATAACACGGCTTGCAACCAACCCGTTCAAGAGATTCATTTCAAACAGAAAACCAACTCGACAAGGGGTGAAAATTGAGGCCAATTGATTTCCCTGATAATCACCACTGTGGTAAAAGACGAGGCTAAAAAAAATTTCTCAGAACACCAACCCGAATGGTAAGGTTCAAATCCCCAACGCGCCCTCTCATCCACCCCTTGACGACTAAAGCAATTGACCTTTTAGAATGTAAAAAACATAGAATAAGTGAATCATTCGGAAATAAAATGGATGTTGCAAAATTGTCAACGTGTTTGTTTTGAGTGGATTCATTTGTCCCGATGCAGAATAGGTTTTTTGGAAAAAATCACAGCACTGGTTAACGATCTCGAGTTCATATGCATGGAAAATCGAACAAATTTGTTCGAATTTCAATAAGGGTGAACTCGAGAGAGTTAAGCAAATAAATACAAAATTCTCCGAAATATTTCAAATACCCAGACACCTTTCACTATCAAGCACCAACAAAAAGTATGGCCAAAAGTGAACAACAGACTTTGGAAGAGAGATAGATAGATAGAGAGAGAGAGAGAGATAGAGAGAGAGAGAGAGAGAGAGAGAGAGAGAGAGAGAGAGAGAGAGAGAGAGAGAGAGAGGGAGAGAGAGAGAAAGTGAGAGGGAGAGAGAGAGAAAGTGAGAGGGAGAGAGAGAGAAAGTGAGAGAGAGAGAGAGAGAGAGAGAGAGAGAGAGAGAGAGAGAGTGAGATAAACAGCTTAAAATGACCCATTCTCCCCTCCCCCACTCTCTCTCTCTCTCCCATTACATTCACAATCAAAACTGGCACATTTTTTTTATGGTTGCAAGACATTATAGTAAAAACAAAGTCAATCACACAAGAGCCACGGCACGAATGCCAGTCTGTCAAACGTTCATCGATATCAATAAGATTTCTGGTCAATGAATCTGACACTCAACTCTTCTAATCTGTAGTGGAAGATAAAAACAAATTTATAATCAACAAATTGCAGAGTCTTGAGTCAAGTGGATCTGAGCATGGGACTAAATGAGAATGAATAGTGGCCTTTTCCAACACTGATCAACCAGTTTAATGATAGGTGAGGCTGGCTGAGAAAACCGGGGAAGATGCGGCAAGCTTCGATTAGAGATATGAGCCAAAATCGAAGATAAAGTGTTTCCGATAGCAACAAATTTTATTCAGAAAAAAAATATTCATAACTTGGGTTCAAATAGATGTAGAAAATTTAAAGTGGTAAATGATCAGAAAGATGTGGTCTACACCTCTGCATTCATAACTCAATTTATGAAATTTCCGGGTTTCCTCAGCCAGCCCCACATATTGTCTTGGTCAGATTCCTTTAACCTAAGGAAAAACAAAACAAAACAAAAACAAACCCCCCCCCCCCCCCAAAAAAAAAAACCCAACAAAAATCATTTATATAGCGGAATATCCACTAAACGTGCTCAAAGCAATTGACAAGGGGTCCCTAGTCAACAGCAACAGTAAGAGCTTTTCTATCCCCCCCCCCCCCCCCCCCCCCTCAAATTACCCACGTCTCATATGTTTTTAAATCTCATAAATTCAAATGCAGGAATCAAATCCACCCGGACATAAAACTGAATCCAGATAGTAGGTCAAAGGTCAGATCTATTGCTAAAAGCCACTATTATGACACAGACTCAAAATGTAATTACAATTTATAATCCCGGTTTAGAACTTTTAAGTAAAACTGCGATAGTTTAAATTCTTTTTTTCACATCCCATCCTTACAACCTCTCTCCTAGAATCAACGTATGACGATATCCATAATAGGCTCAAATAGGCATTTCATCTGACTCTGTTGCCTTGCGTTGTTCCTTTAACCATTCCACAAATTCATCCAACATGACAGGCCCTGTGGAAAAGAATAAGTTTTTCTTAAACTCTTTAACAAAAAAAAAAAAAAAAAAAAAAAAAAAAAAAAAAAAAACAAATTAAATTTTTAAAAAATAAAAAAAAATATTTTAAAAAAAGGAAAAATGAAGAAAAAAAGAAAGAAAGAAGAAAGAAAGAAAGAAAGAATTCACACCTTAGACAAATATAAAACAAAAAAAGTATGACCTGATAACAATTCACCACGAATACAACAAATATAGAAAAATATGTATGAGTCTGTGAGTGTGCGTTTGTGCATGAGAGTGTGCACGTGTGGTTTCGCACTTTTTATTTCATCCATCTCTGTCTGCATATATCATGTATATGCTGTAACCAAATGAAAAATTGCCCTCATGGCATTAAAGATATTATTATTATTATTATTATTATTATTATTATTATTATTATCAATATAACACTTGAGAACGATAAAGAAAGAAATAATGCAATATCTTACATGCACCATCTTCATCGTAGTTGGTTAGATCTGGTTTTATGGCTCGGCTAAACTCCAGGATATTACACCACTGGTCTTTGTTTATAACCTTGTACTTGTTTTGCTGGGCAGAGGGAAAAATATATTTTTTTAAATAATTTTTTTTGTTATGATTGAATTCAATAAGTCCTTCAAAGACGTTTTGGTTTCTAATGTGCCAGACTTGCCAAATTGAAAACTTCAAATTTAGTAATTCTAATATCAATTTTTAGTAATTTGACACGGAAATTCGTAATTTCTGAAATTGTGTATGAACAACCACAATATTATTGTTATTGTCATTATTATAGTAGTAGTAATAGTAGTAAAAGTAGTACTTGTTGTTGTTGTTCTTCTTCTTCTTATCATCATTATTATTATTATTTTTATTATCATTTAAGTATAACTAAGAATTGAAAATTTGTAATTTTCCATAAAATTTGTCTAAAATTCATAAATTACTAAAAATTCGGAAGATTCGGAATTGTTTGCTGTGCTAAATAAAGACGCCAAAGTGATACTGCTAGAAGTTGTGGACTGTAAAAAGTAATAAACAAAAATAAATATAACAGCTTAAAAAAAAAACAAAATACCAAACACAGAACGTTTCAGGCTCAAAACCCTTCTTCCTTCTTCAACTACAACAAAAAACAATAGGGGTCTTCTCTGTGGAAAAACGTTAATATCAATCCCCTTGCTTGTCAAATGAATGCTCTACCAACTGAGATTTCAGGACCCCCTTTGATAACTTAGGTGTCTTTTTAATCTAATGATGAAGTAAAACAATTTTCTAGCCCAAATGAACAAATTCATTGGAGAACGGTAGATAGACTGTAACTGCCTTGATGATTATGGACTCGATTCTCACCTCTAAAAATTGGTGGAAAAATGAAAATAGAGACCACTGTTTTCCCAGGACTAAGGACAGCATTGCTTTGGCAGTGTCGATGTCCATACTTCTTTGGTCTTTATCCTGTCATGAAATTGTAAGAAAAAGGCTTTAAAACTAAAATTAACACCAAAAAAAACCAAAAAAACATGAAATAATTTTTCTAAAATAGACACTCACTGAATATCTGTGGATAGGACACACACATGGAGGAAACCAAAGGACAATATCACACAAGGACAGCCCTGCAATGGAATCCATCCAAAAAGAGGGAAAACAAGGAAGACCAAGGTCAACCTGGAGGAGAGACCTTCTGGTAGAGGCTGGAGAGGTCTGGGATGCGCTGGCAGAAGATGGAAAAACTGGCCAACGATAGAAGAGGATGAAAAAGTTTCATTGGTGGTCCATACCCAATCTGGGATGAGGACTGAAGAAGAGAAATGTCTGTGAAATGCAACGTATGAGTAAATAAAGGGGCCTTTAGGCTTGAAATTGTTAGCTGTTAGAACATACAGTTGTCTCCAGCTAAAATCCTACCAGTTAAGATGCAGGAAAACTAAGAGAAATCCTACTAGTTAAAGAGCAGGAAAAGTAAGAGAAATCCTACTGGTTAAGGAGCAGGAAAAGTAAGAGAAATCCTACTGGTTAAGGATCAGGAAAACAAAGAGAAATCCTATTCATTAATGAGCAGGAAAACTAAGAGAAAAAGAAAATGGAGTGGATTGGAAATGTTAACGTCAGCTAAATATCAAAAAGCTCACATGTATTGAGTGAGTTAATCCAAAATAGGCTTGTGGTGAGAGTTGTCAGTGACTCAATGAAAGTTTGTGTTTATTCTTTATTCTCTTTACTTTAAGATTTATTATTACAGCTTTAAAAAAAAAAAACAACAAAAAAAAAACAAACTAACATAAATTTTCTTCTTAGTCACTCAAATTTACAAAGACGGTATATAATGTTATATCATAAAGATCTGAAAAATTGTGTAGGATACATTGCCGGACAAAGCAAGAAGAAAATGCAAGATAAAAACCATCCCACCCCCCCCCCCCCCAAAAAAAATCAGTCTTCCTCGACTAGGGATCGAACCTCAGACACAGTGGTTTACCAGCGGATCACTTAGTTGAGATGCGAGGTCAAGAGGTCACTACTCTCCTTCTCTTTACCTGCGCTCTGGTATGGCACGTGCCTGCAGTCAGTGAAGCGAGTAGTCTAATTGGTCTGATAAATAATGGCATAGCCAAGCGACAATTATCTTAAATGTAAACCTATTTCACTCATGTTATAGATTGAAATCCCCCTCACACAGTGGACTAAATATCATAGATATCATCTGTATATTTCTCTCTCAGGAAGACAGCAAAGTAGACTCACATTTTCACTACATTTATCATTTAAATCAAATATTTCTGGAATCCCTACAACAACAATCAGACGTTGCAGTTTATTATTATTCACACTAGTACATAGTACAAACTGTCTACTTTCTGTTGCACTAATGTTAATTCAGTTCAACAAATATGTAACAAGTGTAGGGGTGGGGTATCAAATTTCACTGGGAATATCTAGCAGTCTATGAGATGTCTAGGCTATCGTGGATGATGAATTTTGACCAATTACACAATGTAAACAATGTCGTAATCATTTCCTGGACTCCCCACTGACCATGGAACACTTTACTACACCAATTCTACAGTTTTATCATTAAAAGTTCCCACGAATATGGTAAAGGAGTGAAGAAGTCATACTTATTGTAGTACAGGAACGTATATTTATATATATATATATATATATATATATATATATATATATATATATGTGTGTGTGTGTGTGTGTGTGTGTGTACACACATTCTCTCTGCAAGTAGCCCTACAATAATAGTTCTTAAAGACACATCTGTTACTGAATTAAGAAATATGAAATGAATGGGTTTGTTTCATTCATGTCTCTGTTGATTGATGTGGGAAGGTTTTATTCATCAGCTGCACTACTTGTACATTGTGAATATTGAGAATAATGTCTGAATATCTGTGAATTCCCAGGAGGTGCCACTATTATTTTCTCGATCTTGGCTATGTTTGAGTACTCCCACCCCCCCTCCCCCTCTTCTTATTTTCCCAAGTCAAACTTGCCTTTGTGGAATACTATCTGTACTAACTGTTGATGTTATATCGTTGTTGTCAGTGATATGAATTATGTGTAGTGTGAATGTGATGCATTTCTCTTAGCCTGTCTTTTACTTTTGTATGTATGAAATGCAGGATGTATGTGTGTATGTATGTGTGTGTGTGTGTGTGTGTGCGTGTGTGAGAGAGAGAGACAGAGAGAGAGAGAAAAAGAAAGATATATATATATATATATATATATATATATATATATATATATATATATATATATATATATATATATATATATATATATATATATATATAGAGAGAGAGAGAGAGAGAGAGAGAGAGAGAGAGAGAGAGAGAGAGAGAGGGGGGGAAATGCCTTTTTCTACCATATTCATTGCTTGTATTATCTACTACGCCACTGTGATGGTGTTGTTGTTTGGTGTAATGATGATGATTTTGTTTCTATTTGGAATAGTGAAGTAAAACCTACACACACAATAAATTGCTTTATATGTTCTTTAGGAGTGTGTTAAATTGTTTAATCAATTTATCTCCATATCTTTTAAATACAATACAAAATACCAATGAAGAGAACATACCTTATGTCCAGCCCATTACATTTATGACCATTAAAAACGTAGTTAAAATGTGTTGAATCAGAAAATGAATGTTTTACTTTGTGTAATAATATTAAGACTGGACAAAGCATTAATTAGTTTTGGAATCCAACGTCTGATTTTAAAGATTTGAATTTTTTATTGTCCGCACAACAACAAAAATATTTTAAAATAGTAGGGATTTTAAATTGCTTATAAAACCTATCAGAATAATCACAATAAAACGAAAAAAGAACCAACATAACTAGTGAAAGTAGTACTATCTGTTCCATAAGTTAATATTATTGTAATGTAAGTGGTCATCTAGATATGCTGTTGTATTACATCACGAAAATGCAATACTTTGCAGCTTAACCCTCAAAAAGGGGAATCCCCGTCCAGGTAGCCAATTTTACAGCATGCAGCTGCTGTTGTCAGTCACTTGCTGGGTTCCAGCAGTATAACTAAGTGATCCGATTTTATGAAGAAATAAACAGCAGTGCAGACCTCCTGATTGCTTTGTTTCGCACTGATTCATAAACAATCTTTCAGATCTTTTCTTTTTTTTCATTTATCCAGTACCTGCCCCCTAAATTGTCACAGTGTTATACTATATTGAGTACAGATCACCACGATTCAAAATATACATACCCTAGCAAAATCAAAAGCAAATCTGTAAATATTCTTGAAGTGAGAGGAATCGCTGAGCAATGCCCTGAGGTAATCTAGCCTATGTTGTACTTTTTGTACGCTGTCACACCTGAGGGGGGGGGGGGGGAATAGAAATAGAAATAATAATTATCAGTGCTGATGGTGACAAAAAGTAAAAAAGTAGGAAAATGTTGAACGATTGCCTTTAAGCCCCATTTCTACTGCACTAAACCCCACTTTTAGAGCAACTGAGATGATAGACTATCATTGATACTCTAGCTAACTTCTGGAGAGTGGAAAACTGCACCTGTGTGTTCCACCACACATCAACTCTCTCATTGCTAGCACATTGTTTCGAGAAAATGTAATTTTAAAAAGGAGGAAATTCCTCCTCCGGACTCCAAAATCGTGGATTTCCGCGGATCCGAGGAAAACCATCAGCACTGAATTATGATCAACAATGACACAATCTTTTAGCAGAGAGTAGGCATCCTAAACTTGGAGACAAAAGACTAACTAAACTACAGTACAACCCCTCTATAACAACAAATGCCGTTATAGAGGGTTGTCGTTACAGAGGGGTAGTCCAAAAATAAAAGAGGGGGGGGGGGGGGGAGGGGAAGAGAAAGAGGCTTGAAATTCCATTTTCCCCCTGTATATTCACCTGGGTTTGGGACCGGATGTATGCAATTGCATACATGGTCACATTAATCTATTTATTTTTTTTTTTTAAATATTTACACACAATGGTGACTTTCATTTTCATGTCAATGTTTTGTGAAGAAATCATCGATCACTGTCTGTCTTTGTCTGGAGTCTGGAGGAGACGACCTCACACACTATCAATCCGTTGTATGGCCTATCAAGAGCATTCTTGGTTGAAAAGCTAGTGTTCTCGTTGGCTAATGTCATGTGAGTATGGAATATCATTAGTCAAAGAGTAAGCGTTTTCATTGGCTACGTGTCGTACAAGTATGGGATACCATTGGTCGAAAATTAAGCGTTTTCATTGGCTACATGTCGTACAAGTATGGGATACCATTGGTCGAAAATTAAGCTTTTTCATTGGCTATGAGGACAAATTTAATTGGTAGAACATCTAGCATGAGCAGTTTCATCAGACCTGGAATGTCAATGTCGCTATTCAGGGTTTTTGCTAAAATGTATGCCACTATAGAGTTTTTTAAATTACTAATAATATATAGGAAAAAACATTGGGACCTGGCCACCATGTCGCTATTGAGGGGATGTTGTTATAACATTTTTCGTAATAAAGAAGTTGCACATAGGTAAGTATCTTATGCGTCAGTTACACAAAATACGTACTTACTGTACACAACTTGTCTTCTCATTATTCAAAACAGAAATATTGGCTTGTACAACTCACACTGAGCTAATTTCTTCATCTGTTGTATTAACTTGCCAACAACTTACTGTAATTCTGTCATCCCTTTCATCCATTCATCTGCGGTGAAGAAACCTAGATTTTTTGCGTTTAATTTGTACGCTAAAGCCAGCATTACAATCTGTGGAGAGAATTGGATATAAATAAACAACTCCTCTTTAACTCTTTCTAAAATAGTCCCAAATTAAAAAAACAAACAAACAAAATATAGAAATGGTTGGGCTGCAATTGATATATTGTGATGACAAATAATTAATCCCAAAACGTCAAGCACACACAGTGCAGCCCCCAAAGTGAATAGGGGCCAAATATTTTGCTTCTGATGGGAAAAAAACCCCAACAAAAAACTGTCATCAACAGGGCTCAAACCCTGGTCTCCTGGATAGAATTTGAATGCTTTATCCACTTGGTCACGTACACCCATCATCAAGTGGATTTGATAGTAATTCAAAAGCCTTTGTTTTGTTTCCAAATGTTAAGTGATCCACTTAATTATAGAGAGATAGAGATAAAATAAAAGCATTTTAGCACTTTCTCTTACATTCTCTGGTTCCACACCAATATCTTCACAAAACTTTTCCATTCCCTCAGGTCCTAAAACATCATCATCTGGACCTGAAAATAATAAATAAATAAATATCCTTTTGTGTTTTGTAAGCATTCAAAAAGTTAGTCAACAAAATTGCAAAGCGGCATATTAGGAATCCAGTGGCTGTAACATTGTTATGGAACAACATTCTGTGCAAGTCGTTATGAAATGAGAAGACAAATGAGCACAGACATAGACTTGACAGATTCGACAAAAAAAAAAAAAATACATGGCAGAGAGTGCTGTAAATCAAGATTTTCTGACTAGGAAGAGTAGAGGAGGAGTTCAAAACGTGAAGAAATGAACAATGACTTCAATCTGGAAACAAAAAGAAACAAAAGATTTGTAAAAGAGAGTCTCATCTACATAATGATCACCTGTATATTCTTGGAACCATGTTAAACACCGTTTCCTGCTAAACTCTGTACTCGTGTCTTTTGCCTGCCTGTAAAAAAAAAATAATTAAGAGTTGAATAAGATGGGCATTTGAAGGGACAAAAAAAAATTTAAAAAAAATAAAAAAATAAAAAAAAAATATATATATATATATAATAATAATAATAATGCTGAAAACTTATATAGCGCTATAACTCCGAGACACCAGACTCTAAGCGCTTAAATTACAAATTACTTTGGCTGAAACATACTCATTCACACACACAAGCACACACACACACACACACACACACAACACAACACACAACACAAACCAAACCTATCTTGCTTCTCATACCATCTACTAAAATCGAAACAAATATGTTTTAAGCGAACGTTTAAAAATAGACAAAGATTCTTTTTCACGAATGCTCTGCGGTAAGGCGTTCCAAATAGAGGGTCCGAAATGAGAAAAGGATCTCATTCCAGCATTTTTCCGAATTCGAGGGACAACTAGTTTTGTGGAATCACTGGCCGAACGTAAGGGGCGGGGTTTTGAATATCTTTCAATTAGTTCTGAAAGGTAGGAAGGGGCAGTACCTTCAAGACAACGATACACTAAAACACAAGCTTTGAATTTAATTCTTTTCTCAACAGGCAGCCAATGCAGGTCATGAAGTAGAGGTCCGGCAGAGTCGCACCTACGCTTCATAAATACTAGTCTGGCAGCGCTGTTTTGGACAATCTGAAGACGTTTCAGATTGTATTGCGAAACGCCAAACAACAGAGCATTACAATAATCCAATTTCGATAGTACGAGGGACACAACCAGGTGCTTGGTCACATCCTCAGATATGAACCGTCTAATGGAAGCAATCTTTTTTAGTTGGAAAAAGAGAGATCTAACCAAATTATTAACCTGATGCTCCATCGACAGTCCAGAGTCTAAGAATGTGCCAAGGTTTTTCACTTTGTCAACAATTTGAATAGAGGCATCCCCCAACTTCAAATCTGTTTCACTTTTCCACTTCCTGTTCCCCACATACAGCACCTCCGTCTTATCATCATTCAGTTTCAGTCTGTTCTCATTCATCCATTTCTTAACACTTTGGATACAATTTTTACTATTGGCTGATACTTCTTGTAAATTTCTCATATTGGAAACGCAGTACAATTGCGTATCATCAGCGTATTGATGGTAAGACAGACCAAAACTTCTGATGATTTTAGACAGAGGGCCAACGTACAAAACAAAAAGAACGGGTCCAAGTACTGAACCCTGGGGAACCCCACAATCAAGAAAGATTTCCTCCGATCTATATTCATCCACCGTAATAATTTGTTTACGATTAAACAAATATGACCTAAACCAATCAAGCGCTGCACCAGACACGCCATAAGTAATTTCAAGACGTTTGAGAAGAAGATTGTGATCAATAGTATCAAAAGCAGACGATAGGTCAAGCAAATTCAGCAAAGAACATGAACCATTGTCTATAACAGAGAGGAGATCATTAACAACCCTAACAAGTGCGGTTTCCGTCGAATGATGTTGCCTATAAGCAGACTGAAATTTTTCTTCAAGACAATTATTTTTAAGATGAGACAGTAATTGTTTCAAAACAAGCTTTTCTAAGATCTTAGAGAGAAAAGGAAGATTATATATAAAAACAAAACAAACAAAAACAATCTTGAAATTTAAAAAAAAAAGAAAAGAAAAGAAGGAGAAATTAATAAAAAAAAACTAAAAATCTTGTTGGATACACATGAAGGATTCTTCTGTAGAATCATAATCCAATGTTTTTCCTTTGCTTTAGATACAACCTATTCATGTTCCATTCGGAAAATATTATTTACAATAAAACAATTGTTTTACTGAAACAGGAATTACTTCAAACAAATTGACAGTAAGAGACATTAGAAGTTGAAAAACTACCACTGTAAATCAATTTGTAATCAACCAATCAAAATCCTGAGCAATAAAAATAACAAACAAATCTCTAAATATATCTATGAAAAAAAATATATCCCCAACTTACTGCTGAGACCGAATTTTCTTTGCTGTGACCTCGTCACTTTCACTGTGATCTCTTCTTCTGCGTCGGGATGGCATGTTTCTGTTACCAAAAGGGTTACCCAAAAGAGCCTCCACTGACCACACCTCCCCTGATTGACTTACGCCCGCTCCAAGGTTCTTGTGGAATTAACGATTAAAAAGCAAAATTTTAATAATAATTAATATAATATAATAATTAATAATAATAATATATCAATATATATATTAATATAAATAAAAATTATAACTCTTATTGCAGTAAACGATTCAAAATTACTTCCAATAAGGTTGAGTAGATGATTAAATTGGATCATAATCTGTACCAATAATCAATAAAAATGTAACTAAACACTTGAACATGCATTGTGATTTTGGCAACAACATTAATTCACATTTATTAAATCATACAAACAACTTTTATCGATTTTTTTCTTTCAGAGAATGATGTAATCAATCAAAGGTCAGTGTTTTTGACAGTGGTTGAAATATCTTGAACAAGGGACGGGGGAAGAAATAATTATGAAAACTCTTAATGACTTAAAAACACTTTCTATTATTCAGATTATAGCTTATAGTATAGTGGGGAATGTCAATTTTAAAAATAAAAAAAAAGTAAAAATTAAAAAAGAAAATTCCCTTTACTCATCCCAGAGGGGAATTTTGTATTTTAAGGTCTAATCCAAAGGAAGACTGGAAAAACCCAGGCATCAGCCACAGCGCAGCCCTGCAAACTGAGCTAGGGCGAGATGATTTGCTCAAGGGCACCCAGCACAGCGGGTACCTTTCAGTATCTAAGCAAAGACTGTACGGCAGAGACAAGCTGTCCCCTCTATTCCATAACTTGAGAACTTTTATAAAAAATTTGAGCTTTTATTTAGTGTAACACTAAACATGCTCAAATCGCTTTACAAGGGGTCCCTGACCAGCAGCAACATGTAACATGTAGAACAAGACATGGAGTCTATGAGATGATATTACAATTTTTTCCCCGAACAGAGACAACGCTGTTAACGGCCAGGTACTCATTTTACACCTGAGTACAATGAGAGAATGTGAGTAAAGAGCCTTTTCCAAGGACTGAACTATGCACCGAGCGAGCGAGTGCGCTTGAACCCAGGCCATTCCAATCCTAAAGCGAGTGTCATAGCACTAGACCACATAGCGCACATAGAATAGAAACATCTAATTCGGGATAAGTTGAAAAAAGAAGATACTTAGATAAAGAACAGACAATTGGGGCCAAAGGGTGACTATTAAAGCAAATGTACTGACATTATGCAGATTCCACCAACTGGGTAGCTGGGTCCTTTAGACCTTGCATAGAGTACTTTGTGATAGTCTAACGTCTTACCCCAAGGATAACAAGCAATTGCTAATGCTCGTTCACGCTCCCAAGACCTGAGTGAACTCTGACACCTGGGACCCGTTAACTGTGGAGAACTAGTTAGTATTTTTGGGTTTTTTTTTAATGTTGCGGGGTTTCGGATATCTTTCACTTAGTTCCGAAAGGCAGGAAGGGGCAGCACCTTCAAGACAATGATACAATAAAACACAAGCTTTGAATATTATCCTTTTCTAAACAGACATTGAACATTGAATCTGTTCACCCAACTCACCTACCAAAGCATTAAATCTGTTGTGCAAATTAGCATTGGGGTTAGACTGATCCAGTCTGACTAGTCCTGAAGGTTTAAAATAGGAAGAAATAACGAAAAAACGAAAGAATTAAAATTGATGAATGAATGGAACATCTATGATCATATTAAATGGAAAATGTATAACAATCAAATCATACAGTAGAATCAAATTGATGAATGAATGGAACATCTATGATCATATTTAACGGGAAACATACAACAATCAAATCATACTGTACAAATCATAACATTAATGTGATAAAAGTCATAGGGCTTGCAATACTTAAGAACAAAAAAAAAAAAACAATATAAAATAAAAACAACAAATCTTTCCATTATATTGTATCCTCCAACAAGATTGGTGTTGTTAACGTATAGAATCTCTTGTTTCGTAGCAACATTCTCGTGATTTCAATAGCACTGTAGAAGTGTTAATTTATCTGACCAGCCAGAGAAATTTAACATTGAACATGAATGAAAGCACAAGTGGAACTAATACTTATCAAATAAAATCAGATACTTATTAATTAATGATATATTATATACAGTAGTCCTTCAGAGCCATCAGGCCCATGGAGCCGGAGCTTATTCCAGTTTTAATAGCGTGAAATGGACAATAACAATTGCCTTCTACCCTTTCGATAGGATGCTAGTCTATCGCAAAGTATTTCCACTAGATCTAACAGATTCAACTCTCCAGTCACTGCTGGGTATACAAGTACAAGGGAGTCTGAAAACAATCTCGACTGCACCCGGGATCGATCTCAGTCCCCTTGCTTATGAAGCGAGTGCTCTACTAACTGAGCTATCGGGACCCCCTATTAATAATGAAACAATGTAGAATGTCAATGGCTTCCAGCCTGGTTTTCATGACTAAAAGGGAGAGGCTCAAGGGATGCATCTCTTGTTATTTTAATAATAATGCATAATTTCTATAGCGCCCCATTCTACCAAAAGTGCTCGGAAGCGCCTTTACATATATGAACATGCAATCACATATCATTCAATAAAATCACTCACAGAAAACTGAAAGGAGGTACTCTGTCTTCAAAGAGGCTTTATAATGTTTAATGTTTAGGGAGGGAAACAGCTATCAATTAATCAAAAGCGGGTCACATATCTGCATTCTGCTTCTCTCATCGGTTTCATTTTTCTTGTGAAAGACTCAAAATCAGAAGTTCACGAATTTAAGTTTAGATCTCTCATGATGATGATCTCTGTCTCTATGGATCATATTTGAATCAACGTCAAAGACCTATATTTTTCTTTTTTCCTACGACTATGTGAAATAGAAATCTGGATAAGCTAGAGATCAGTTAGTTGGTTTTGGTTTGAAGTGCAATGCAAGATGTATAAATATAATCTAATTTGCCTAATGTTGTTCACTGACTCACTTTTATTCCTCACCCACTCCTAACTTTTAAAAGTTGTTTTATAGGATTGTTGGGCCCTTGCCCTTCACAATGATATCCTAATGAATGCTTGCCATTTCATATCACTTAAAATAAAAAGTTAATATTCCAAAAAGTTTTTAAAATGGTCCCAAAACGTTCCCTTCAAAAACTGGAACAGAAATTTTCATTACTTTTCAACAGTGTACAGCTTCTCGCCACTTTTCAACTCGCAGCAGCTTCTTGCAAGTGCCTATTTTAATCGTAATTTGAAGATTTAAAACTGGGATTACTCAAAACTTACTAAAGATGTCAATTCAACTCACCTTTAGAAATATTAAACAGCAACAAGATAGTGCAGTGCAAAAATTGGCGTCAAATACTGCACTAAACTAATCAGTTGGAGAGTCTGCGATCAGCAAAATAATGAATGTTATCTGAACTCATACAAAGTCCTCAAACCGGAAATAAAACGTGCGTAAAGCGTAAACACGACATGCGTACCGAATGTAATCGATTATCGGTTCTTCTCACTTCTTCGTCACTTGAAAAATTTCGCCTAATAAAAATCATCAAACCGTTATGGCGAATGAAGGATAACGATATTATAGATCTACTACTACTACTACTACTACTACTACTACTACTACTACTACTACTACTACTACTACTACGACTACTTCTACTACTACTACTACTACTACTACTACTACTACTACTACTACTACTACCTACTACTACTACTACTACTATTACATTTAGGTCACATCAGCGCCAGCAAAAACATAAGAAAATGGAATTGCCACAATATTCTAGATATACAATTAAAGCATCCAAGGAAAAATAAGACAAAGGGGAATTGGTTCAAACAGGGAACATTTGTAGATTCCAAGAACACACTATCGATGTACTTAGTTTGAGATCACCTAAAAAAATATCATCCAGACACAAGCACAGTTTCCCCACTAAGAGGAAACACTCAAATATTTACAGAACATATCAAAAACAGAATACATAATTGACAGTACATATCAGATAGTTGATTAACAAGGGGAAAAATAGCATTGCTTGAAATAAGTAATAACATATGGCTGATCCCCTCTCAGCTGAGGACTTCGGCAAGTACCAGGACAAAACAAAGTAATCTTAATCCAAGACACAGACAGAAAGCAACTCGGTTAAATGATGCCATTCCCTTCCCCTCTCTCCTTCCCTTGCTCTCTCTCCCTCTTTCCCCAATATCCATTTTTTTCAATTTCAATTTCAATTTCAAATTTTTATTTATTGTCGGCAATAAAAAAAAAAGTTTCATAAATAATTTAGTCAGGTTAATAGAAGCCTTTGACCGACATAGGTTTTAACACATAGTGCATAAAAATACATAGTAATACATTGTCGCTTAAAAACATTCCCTCTCAAGATTCGAATCATGACACTCAAAGAAAAGTAACATAATATTATATATATAATATATATATATATATATATATATAATATATATATATATATATATATATATATATATATATTACATTTGCATGGCTGGCCATTCCATGAAATGAAAGGATATTATTTTTGAAAACATTAAAATTTGAAATTTTCCTGATGTGCTCGGGAAGTTCATTCCAAAGCACAGCAGCAGAATATCTGAAAGATCTTTTGCCATAAGACGCTGTTCTGACTCTTGGAATATCAAGGAGGTTTGAATATCTCTGTTATATTTCAAAATGGCCATATCAGATAGTCAAGGAGGAACAATTTTGTATAAAATTTTTAACGTTTCCTAAGCAATTGTTCTCATTCGTCTTATTTGTAGGGAGGGGACTTTGGCCTTTGAAAGTAATTGGTCGTAGGATTTTTTGGTCATCTTCATAAATAAAACGCAGCGCTCTTTCTTGTATCTTTTCAAGTTTATCACAATTAGTTTTAGAACAGAAATTTCCTTTTTCATTTAGCAAACAATTCACGATATTATTCATTGGGCGGAAAAGGGGGGGGGGGTGTGATATTATGTGCCGCATATAAAATAATTCAAACAACATTAAATGTATTAAAGGATAAGACGTGATGCCAATAATGTGTCATTGCATAATATAATATAACAATATGAAATTGAATGTAAGCTTCAATTTAACATACGAAAACAGATAACATTCGCTAACACATTATCTCATTCGCCTAGTCTTTCATTCATCCTGTTTTGTTGATAAATGGGGAAACCCGAAACGTCCATTTTATTTGTTTTCATATATTAAATTAAAGCTTACATTTAATTTCACATTGTTATTCATTTCTCCGAGCTTCGAACAGCAACATTTACATTGCATAATATGGACACAGATAAGGCTCTAGTTAGATAGCATTTTGTTTTCTTTACATCCGAGTTTGCTTATAAAATGTGAGTAAAGAACATTTTTCAAAGGACTCAACCTCGTGCCAGCTCACAAGGGCACTCGAACCAAGGACCTACAGGTCGCAAACCGTGTGTCCCACCACTCGACCACTTAAAAGATGGTAGCTATGTATAGTCGACGTCAGATTTAACGACCCCTCGGATTTATCGAGAGCAATGAAAATACACTGTCTTAAATTATTACCTTTATGAATGATATCTAGAATACAACGAGAATTAAGGGTATAAATGGGGGGGGGGGGGGGGGGGGGGGGGGGGGGGGGGGGGAATAGGCAATGCACTAATCATACTTTAAGCCCCGCTACCAGAATTTTGCTCTTTAATAAGAAACAAACTGCTAGTCCTCCACAGTCAAAGAGTTCACCCCGGTCTTGGGAACGTTAACGAACATTAGCAATTGATTGTTATCCTTGGGATAAGACGTCAGACTACCACAATGTACTCTATGCAAGCTCTAACAGACCCAGCTACCCAGTTAGTGGAATCTGCTTCTTCTTCTTCTTCTAGGTTCCATGCCTGGTCCAGGCTTCGGATACTGCATGAATTATCTCTCTCCATTCCTCCCTGTCTCTTGCCTTTTCAAACAGCTCTTGGATTGTTAGGCTGGTGAAGCCCTTCAGTTGGTCTATGAGTGTTTTTCTTTGTCTCCCCCGGGCGCGTTTACCAGGTATTTTTCCACAACTTGCCAGGTATTCATTCTTATCTTTCCTTACTATGTGTCCGAAAAAGGATAGTTGTCGATCCACTATTAAGGGCATTAGTTTCCTTTGTTGGTATGTTTGTTTTAGCACTTCTTCGTTCGTTTTGTGTGCAGTATACGATATTCTCTGCATCCTTCTCAAGCACCACATTTCAAAAGCTTCAATGTTCTTTTGTGTTTCTGCATTTGTAGTCCAGCTTTCGCATCCGTATAACAAGATTGGCCACACGTAGCACTTCAAGACTCGGAATCTAATCCCGAACGACATCTGTTTGTTTTTCAAAATGTTTCCCAGGTCCATGAAGGCCTGTTTGGCTTGAGTTATTCTTGCTCGTATGTCTCGGTTACATCTTCCATCTGTTGTCACTATTGAACCTAGGTATTTAAAACTTTCTACGTTGGTAAGTTGCTCGCCGTGAATCGTTATATTGCAGGTGTTGTTGTTTTCGGGGTTTTTCTGTATTACCATGCATTCCGTTTTGGTGATATTCACTTCCATTCCCTTGGCTTCACTATCTACTACCACTTTGTCAACAATCTTTTGAAGTTGGATTTCTGATGTTGCAATGAGTACCGTATCGTCTGCCTATCTTATATTATTTATGTTGTGACCTCCCACTTTTATTCCCTCCATATTATTTATGCCCCTCATGATTGTTTCTTGGTATAGATTAAACAGATCTGGTGAGGCAACACACCCTTGACGGACTCCTTTCTTAATAGGAATGGAATTTCCTGTAGAGTTTCCGATTTTGATAGATGCCTGCTGGGTGTAGTATAATGTTTGCATGAGTCTGAGGTCTTTCTCATCAGCGCCAATGGAGTGCAGTTGTTTTAGTATTTCTTCGTGGCATACTCTATCAAAAGCTTTTTTGTAGTCGACAAAACAGAGGTATAGTGGGGTCTGAACCTGTATAGCTCTTTCACTTAAAACACGGAGGAGGTATATTGCGTTCCTTGTCCCTCTGTCAGGTTGGAATCCATATTGTTCTTCTGCGATTTCGGGGTTAATCTTATTCCTTAGCCTGTTGATAATTATACGCAACAGTATTTTGTTGATGTGGCTTATTAAACTTATAGTTCTAAAATTTTCGCATCTGACTGCACCTGCTTTCTTTGGTATTGCTATGAAAATAGAGTTACAGAGATCTTCTGGAATTTTCCCAGTATTGTATATATTGTTGAATAATATGTGAAGTTCATCAATTGCCAGATCTCCTAGGCTTTTTAATACCTCTACAGATATTTCATCAGGGCCTGTTGCTTTACCATCCCTCATTCGTTCCATGGCATGTTCAATTTCACTTGAAATCTGCATAGAGCCAACTCTTTTACTTTTAAGTCAACTTCTGATCGAAGTCAACATCTCCTGTTGGCCCCAAATTGTCTGTTCGTTGCTAAGTTTCTTCTTCTTCTTCTTTAAGCTTATCCCGCATTTTGCAAGGTTGCCGTAATGAATGCCACATCTCCATGCATCGTAGCATCATCTTCCTCCAGGCCCAGTTCTTGCATATCGTCCTTTACCCTACCCAACCATCTAGTCTTTGGGTGTCCCTTTCCCGCTAATTGTATATCCATTACTTTCCTTCGCACGTACTCACTCTCACGTCCCTTCTTAACATGTCCGAACCAATTCAATCTATATTCTCTCATCTTTATTGATACAATCTTCACTTCAGTCAACCTTCGAATTCGTTCATTTCTCACTTTGTCTTTTCTTGTCCAACCAAGTGACCATCTCAGCATCCTAATTTCTGCCACGTCAACTTCTTTATCTTGTTTCTTTGTTTAGCTGCTGTCTCTAGTCCATACAACATTGCTGGTCTTAGAACTGTTGTATATATTATATTTTCCCCTTCAGCTTTGTTATTTATCTAGGGCTATGTGGTCTAGTGGTGTGACACTCGCTTTCGGATCGGAAGGTCCTGGGTTCAAGTCTCGCGCTCGGCGCATAGTTGAGTCCTTGGAAAAGCCTCTTTACTCACATTCTCTCACCGTACTCAGGTGTAAAATGAGTACCTGGCGTTAACAGCGTTGTCTTGTCAGAAAAATTGTAATATCGCCTAACAGGCGTCAAGTCCCGTCCGACATGTTAAATGTTGCTGTTGACCAGGGACCCCTTGTAAAGCGCTTTGAGTACATTTAGTGGATATTGCTCTATATAAAGCTTAAAGCTCAATTTTTAAAAATCTAAGTGTGTTCCTTTGATAATGGATAAAGTCAATCGATCTTTCTGGTCCGGTGGGTTTTAGCTTTATCAGGATTCCACTGTTCTGCTGGGTGGACATCAAGAAACAAATATATCCAGACTACAACTGGGTCCATGCAGGTCCTTTTGCTTGCTGGGCGGGGTCCTTTGACCTCCCATGGTGGGCAGGATGTCACACTGTGTCTTGGCAATACATGCAACAGTTAAGTTTGTATTTATGTTTTTAAGGGTTTTACGGCGCTTGCGACACATTTAGACCATTTCAGCGCCAGTAAAAAAGAACAAAATGGGATAGTAAAAAAAGTTATAGATTTACAATTGAAAGCACACGAGAAAAAGTGAGCAAAAGGGAAGGGTTCAAGTAGAAAACAGAAAATAGATTCCAAGAGCACACTATCAGTGTACTCAGTGTACTTAGTCTGAGATCACCTAAAATTCTCATCCAGACACAAGCTCAGGTCCCCACTAAGAGGAATACACTCCCATGTTTACAAACCAATAAATATTCATAACTAAAAAAAATAAAATTGAAAGGTACACAACAGAGATGATTTACAAGGAAAAAAATATCATCTCCCAAAATTATAATTATACATTTGACTGTTTCCCTCCGATCCAAGGACTCTGGCCAGGGCTAGGACAAAACGAAGTTATGCCATTCCAAGACAAAGACAGAAAACAACTCGGAAAACATAAGGGAATAGACGTCACAAGTCACAGCGTGACCTCCTGCCCACCCTGGGAGGGCAAGGACTCCACCCAGCATGGAACAGTTATTTTCACAATTACTCTTGGTGTGTGCCCATTAGAAGTCTTTGAATCGTACAGCCATTTTGGGTGTCCGAACAGGAACACCCCACCCATATTTTTAAAAAAAAAACCCAAAATAACCCCCCAAAACACTGATGTTTGTTTGTTTTGTTTTTAAGGGTTTTACGGCGCTTGCAACACATTAAGGTTATATAAGCGCCAGTAAAAAGGAAGAAAATGGGATAGTAAAAAGTTCTAGAATTATAATTAAAGCACCCAAGAAAAGGTAAGACAAAGGGGAATTGGTTCAAATAGGAAACAAATGTAGATTCCAAAAGCACACTATCAAAGTACTTAGTTTGAGATCACCTAAAAGTCTCCAGACACCAGCACAGGTACCCACTAATTTTTTTTTTTTTGTTTTTTTTGTTTGTTTGTTGCTTTAGGTCTCTTCCAACACAATTGAGGTTATATGAGAGACCGCTGAAACAAAGAAACAAGCAATCTAACAAAAATAGTACAAATGTCAATCAAAATCATAACCTAAAGATATCATAAGCTAAATTATAAATAACCAAGAACAAACAGGTAGAGGATTTACAGGAAAAAAATATCCCCTGTCAAAAATACAATCACAAACCAAAGAAGCAGGATAGGCTAGTAAAGAGAAGAAGAAACGACATCACTATCGGATCGTACACCCATGCGAACATCATAGGTATATGATTCAAGGGTGATGCTCCCATCCAACCACCCGCAGGTACCCACTAAGAGGAATACACTCAAATGTTTACAAATCATATGTTAAAAATGAAAGAGTAACAGTACATAACAGAGAGATGATTTACAAGGAAAAAAATATCATCTCCCAAAACTATAACCATACATTCGACTGTTTCCCTCTCAGCCAAGGACTCCGTCCAAGGTCAGGACAAAACCAAGCAATCTCATTCCAAGACAAAAACAGAAAGCAATTGGAAAACAGATAAGAGGGGATAGAAGACACAGCAAGTACCTCCCTGCCCGCTATGGGAGGTAGGAACCCCGCCCAGCATTTTTGGTGTCCGAACAGGAACACCCCACCCATACAAAAATAACCCCCCCCCCCCCCACCCCCCAAAACACTGAGACCAACTTTGTTCTTTCCAACCATTTAATTGTAATAGTAATAGTAACACTATTCTACTTTATTATCTTTCTCTTTCACTCATCTCAATCCAAACCACACATTCTAAATTTGGCACCATTTACAGTAATGATGAAATCGTATAAGAATATTATCTATTTGCTATAATATATTAACCAAACTACACATTACACATACAAATTTATCAGTTTATGATAATATCATCAAAACAACTCGGACAAGAAACAAGATAAGACCCCGTCCCCACCAACCCTTTGTCCCAATCTAAAGAGAATTAAATTTTACTTACAACCCCACCCGACCATAGCCTAAGTCATAGCCTAACACTGACCGAATAATGGGCATGATCTATATTAACATCAACGTGCTCGTGGTCATTGGTCACATTGCAAAATTGTGCTCCAAGTGACCCACATAGTGAAAAGTTTTCAGCTTTTGAAATGTCTAACATCGTGATTGATCATTTTATTCAGCTTGACACTGACATGGGTATGCTTAGAACTAAGCAGCGTGTTTACATTTGTTAAGAAACATCCAATCGTTGGACAGCAACAAATCATGTGATTGATGACCTGGTTGGACGAAAACATGAATATAGATTGCTCCCATTACATAACAAGGTGATAATCACCAAGAAAGTAAAGAGTGAGTTGTATTCGTGAGAATAACCAACGGGATCAGGTTTCACTGAGCAATATTAACAACTCATTGTTATCCTTCTCTTTTTGATGGTTGTTGCTTAGATTGTCACATAATTTTGGGGAGAGTGTAGGGGGATCGTTTAAAAAAAATCTACAGAAATTTTGTGTGTGTGTTTGTTTTTCTTTTTGGTGTTTTTCGGCGCTTGTAACACATTAAGGTAATATCAGCGCCAGTAAAAAGGAAGAAAATGGGATAGTAAAAACTTATAGAATTACAATTAAAGCACTCACGAAAAAGCAAGACAAAGGGGAATTGGTTCAAATAGAAAAAAAGATATAGATTCCAAGAGCACACCATCAGTATACTTAGTTTGAGATAACCTAAAAGTTTCACCCAGACACCAGAACAAGATCCCACTAAGAGGAATACACTCAAAAGTTCACAAATGATATGTTAAGAATTAAAAAAATAAAATTACGTAACAGAGAGATGATTTAAAAGGAAGAACATATCTCCCAAAACTATAACTATACATTCGACTGTTTCCCGCCCAGCCAAGAACTCTGACCAGGGTGAGGAAAAAACTAAGTAATCTCATTCCAAGATGAAGACAGAGAGCAATTTGAAAACAGATACAGGAGGATAGAAGACAAAGCAAATACCTCCCAGCCCATTATGGGAGGTCGGAAACCCCATCCAGGGGTTGTTGCCTGGATTGTCACATAATGTTATCCAATGTTTTATGGAGTGTAGGGATATCCTTTTAAAAAAGCTACAGAAAATTTATGAAGGCTGTGTTAGGTTGTATTCAATATCACAAGCAGTGGAATCATCTGTTTCCTCATCTGTTGCGAGGCTTGGCGACTTACAGAGGGTGTAACCTAAACTATGAATGGCTTCAACAACCGATGCCTTTCCATCATTACGGGAGAGGACTACAGAGAAACATCAAAACGTCCCGGATGATAACTACAGTGATGAGACGCAGGTTCCGCATTGTGGGGCATATCTTACGCATGGACGCAGACCGCCTCCTGCGTATAACTTTTATTGCCTACTTGAAGAGCTCGACAACTAGACCAGCAGTCACTCTACTACATGGACTGGATTCTATGGCCATTGACGAAATTGTGACTCTAGCCAGGAACAGACTTGCTTGGTCCCGATATGTGAATTCCCTGTGACCGTGACACTTTTATGCTGATGTAGCATAGCACCTTATAGGTGCTGTACTAATGTACAATGCAACCCATACATACATGTTTCCTCCATCGCTACTAACAACAACAACTCACTTTAACTTTCTTCTGGTGGTTGCCACCTGGTATTTCACCTAATGTTTGAGGAGTGTCAGGATTTCATTATAACAAAGCTACAGAAAGTTTATGAAGGCTGCAAATAGGTTGTATTCAATACGCTTCAACAGTCGTAACGTCACTTCCCTCGTATAGCAACTTAGTAACTGGCTTAAAACTATAGGAACAATGGCGGACGCCCATATGAAATATTTCTCCGGCGAGCATAAAAGCGTATCCAGAGGAAAAAAAAAACATTATAAATCTGATCATGTTTTGACTTTTACACATTCTGATCACAAGACATATGAAAAGTTTTAGCCAGCATGAAGAATAAAAAGTACCGATTTTCTTTGTTTAGAACTACGATGGTCGCCGTTGCTGGGCGACGTGACATCAGACTATTGAATCCAATTACACAATCAACAAGATTATCTGTTTCCTTGAGCATAATTAACAACACCAATTTTTGCAATTTGTCACTGAGTATAATGATTTAATGTTAAAGGAATGTCAAGTTGTGAAGTAATCAAGAGTAACGACCTGCCCCTCTTGGTTGAAGTCATGTTAGGATTTTATAAATAAATAAATATCAATACTCAGATGGAATGGAACCTTTAATTTAATTAACAAAGACAGATAATGTGGACGTTTCAGATTTCTCCTTCATCAACAAAACAAGATGAATGAAACAAAGAGAGAATGGTGTTGTTGTTCTCGAATTCTAATTTCTCATTTATCTTAAATGCTTCATTCATCGTGTTCGGTTAACAAAGGGGAGACCTTAAACTTCCACATGATGTATCTTAGTTATTTAACTCACTCAACCCTAACACCGACTATATCCGTCGTTTACCTGGGTTACTTTTACCCCATGCCTATTTAATACCTTTTTTCTGAGACAACATATAAGCGTAGTATCAAAGCTAATGTTTTTAGTTTTTATAAGTTAATGATAGTTGAATAGAACTATCTATGTACATGCTCATTTTTAATACATTTTTTCCAATTTTGAAAAGTAGCAAAAATCTCTAGGATTGAGTGAGTTAAAGTGAAAAATCCATTCCAATTGACTATTATTATCTATTCATTCAAGCATCAAGTAGCAATATTTGCATTATGATTTTAGAATAACTATCATTAAATTGGGGGTCCCAATACCTCAATTGGCAGAGAACTCGCTTCACACACAAAAGGTACCAAGATCGATCCTGGGTGCAATCTAAAATGTTTATGACCACTCCCTTGTCCACCCAGCAGTGATTGGGTAGCTGGGTCTGTTAGATCTGGTAGAAAGTACTTTGCGATAGACTAGCATTCTATCCAAAGGGTAGAAAGCAATTGCTATTGTCCATTTCATGCTATAGAAGCTGGAATAAACTCTGGGTCCATGGGTCGAATGGTTCTGAAGGACCACTTTTTAAAAAAAAAATCATAAACACAATCACACCCAACAATGTAAACACTGAAATATCTTGTGTCTTTACTTTATTTTTTTCTTTCCCCTTATCATAATCCATTCGTTCCAGTAATGAGAAGGAAACCTGAAACATCATGAAAAATCCTTTGATATTTGTCATTCATTGAAGCTTTACATTTATTTATTATTCATATTTATTTTCAATTGCATTTAAAAGATTCAGACAACTGATTTACATTCAAAAGTAACATTTCACACATTTGCTTGCACATACACACACACACACACACACACACACACACACACACACACACACACACACACACACACACACACACACACACACAACTCTCTCTCTCTCTCACTCTCTCATTCTCCCTCTTCCTTCCAATTCTTTTCTTTCTTTTTTTTTTTTTTTTTTTTTTTTTAAGCTGCTCCATTCATTTTTGTACAATGCTGTTTGCACATTTGTCGATGCTAGTCCAAAAAAAAAGGTGCCAAACAGGTGACTTGTACAGTATAAAATAATAAAAAGATTTCTTATGGTCTGTTGGGGGTTGTAAATGAAGCATTACTAATAGATATATTGGAAATTGTGAGAGAGCACTATACAAGTGTACACATAATATATATATATATTTTCTTCTTCTCTATTTTGTTTATATCACATTTAGAAGAAAATAATCTGAATGATTTACCACCATCATAGTGTGAATAAATTACAAATACATATATTCAAATACTAAATATTGCACAGTAGATAAAAAAACGGAAAGCAAATGAGGAAGAAAAGAAAAAAACAGAGGAAAAAGAAGAGATAATAGCAAATCCTGCTTGGCCACGTTTCTCAATCAACGTTTGCAATCTTGCCAGTTGGCTGTGGATATAAAATAAGAGATCATTATATGATCATGATTGGATATCAAAAACTTGACAACCCAACTGTTTTGTTTTTTGTTTTTAAGGGTTTTACAGCGCTTGCAACACATTTAGGTTATATCAGCGCCAGTAAAAAGGATAGTAAAAAGTTCTGGAATTACAATTAAAGCACCCAAGAGAAAGTAAAACAAAGGGGAATGGGAACAAATAGGGATCAGATGTAGATTCCAAGAGCATACCACCAATGTACTTAGTTTGAGATCACCTATGTCTCATCCGGACAAGCACAAAATCCAACAAAGAGGAATACACTCAAATGCTAACATTATACATTAAAAATAACAAATATAATAATACATAACAGAGAGATGATTTACAAGGTAAAAAATATCATCTCCCAAAACAAAACTATGCATTTGACTGTTTCCCTCTCAGCCAGACTCCGAGGGCCAGGAAAAAAACAAGTAATCTCATTCCAAGACAAAGACAGAAAGCTTGTTGGATAAGATATAAGGGGATAGAAGACACAGTATGTACCTCCCTGCCCGCTATGGGAAGTCAGGATCCCCATCCAGACAACCCAACTGCCTAACTTGTATTTTACTTAACTTCACTTTGGCATTGATTCAATTGTACGTCTATCAGCTACGTGGTCTTGTGGTATGACAATCGTTTTAGGATTGGAAGGTCCTGGGTTCAAGCCTCTCTCAGTGCATAGTTGAGTTCTTGGAAAATATTCTTTACTCACATTCTCTCACCGTACTCAGATGTAAAATGATTACCCGGCCATTAACAGTGTTGTCTTTGTCAGATTTAAAATTGTAAAATCGCCTCACAGATGTCATGTCTCGTTCTACATTGCACTATATAAAATCTCCATTTTAAAAAAAAGATAGTACAGAGCTATTGTTTCTTTCCAATTTGAATTCAGACCAACTTGTACAAAGATAAAGAATCTTACCACTATGTGTTTGATTTACCCTGAATTAAGTTTAAATAATAAATAATAATAATAATGAAATGTATTTATATTGCGCCCACTACTCTACACAATAAAGCTCTAGGCGCATAATAATAACTTCAATCCATTCAAATTTCTCTCTCTCTCTCTCTCTCACTAACTAACTATCTATCTCACTCCCTGTCTCTCTCGCTCTCTCTCTCTCTCTCTCTCACACACACACACACACACACAAACCTTCCACCATCCAACTATTTAACATATTTAAAAGATAAAGTAATATATATATATATATATACATATATACATATCCTGTGATCATCGTCTGCTCAAATAAAATAACTAATAAATTAAGAATTCTCGAAATAAATAATTCAAATTAGTACTTAAAACTCACCCTGATGAATATGTGAGTTGGGAGCATTTTACTTATAATATCCTCCATGGTACCGGGGTATCGCAGCATATTCAAATGGAGTTTGGGTAGTAACACCTGACCGGCCACCAAGGGGAAAAAATTGTAGTGAAGCTCATACTCCTGACTGGGAAGGACTCGGAACTGTGTCTGTCATGGATAAAAACCAGAAAAATATATAAAATTATAAAATAATGAAACATTCACCGCATGATGTTGAAGTAAAATATAGTGAAATTGAATGTAAGTTTCAATTCAATATACGAAAACAGATAAAATGGACGTTTGAGTTACCTCTTTATCAACAAAACAGGATGAATGAAACACTACAGACGAATGAGATAATGAGGTAGTGGCGTTGTTAAGATGAATCTTCGAGTTTCGAGCAGCAACATTTACATTACCAAGTAAAATATAGAAGAAATTAAGGCACTGTGTAAATAAAGTTTTGAAAAGTTGTCTTTGATAAAGAGCCACAAGCAACCATAATTCTACGACACTTTGATCCTGAGTGCGAATGGTGGCCCTGGTAGCTCAGTTGGTGACCACTCGCTTCACATGCAACGGAAGCGTGATCGATTCTGGGTTCATTGAGATATTTTTCTGACCCCCCCTCCCCCCTGCTCACTCAATCACTGTTTGTGAGTTTTTGCCAAGTTGGTGACCACTCGCTTCACATGCAAAGGGAGCGTGATCGATTCAGGGTTCATTGAGTTTTTTTTCTGACCCCCCCTGCTCACTCAATCACTGTTTGTGAGTTTTTGCCAAGATGAGTGTCATTCATTTAAATCACGGGTGCCAGTAAAATGTGAAAGTCTACCAGTCTTCAAACGGCATTTAAAAACCGATCTTTTTCATTCTGCTTATCGTGATTCTATGTGAATTTCGAACAAGATGTGTGTGTGTGACTGTTGTAGTGATTTTGTAGCCGAATGAATGAACATGTGTGATACTTTAAAAAACTATTGCAAAGCACCTCTGAGTACTATTTGTGGATATTGGCGCTATATTAAATAACAATTATAATAATGTAATAATAATTATAATAAAAATTCCAGCCCTAAAAACCCAGATCCAACATTTTTTCAACCCTGAAATAAAAAAAAGGTATAAAAATTCCTACCTTTTTTTTTTTAACAATTAAGAGGCGATATAAACCCGGAATGTGATGATGTGAAATTTTGTCAACCCGGAATTCCGGGCTGGGCCTGGAGGTCTGGCACCCATGATTAACATCAATCTATATTTGAAGGTAAAGTTTTCTGGCCCAATTTTTAAGTACAGTCCACTCTGGATAATTGCAACTGGGTTTATCGCAACTTTTGGTTAATCACAACATTTCCCAAGAAACGGAACTAATTCTATATAAAAGTCACTGGTTAATTGCAACAAGCTTCGGTTAAACGCAACAAATTTTCAACCTCAAAAAGTGGCAAATTAAAGAAATCGACAAACTAAAGATCATGATTAATTTTCATCATCGGTAAAATCATGACAGTTGAAGAATAGAGAGTGGGTGTGGTTTAATGCTACAGTAGTGTGTTACCATCCTATTACAGACAAATGAGGGTGGGGATTTTCAGTATAAGTTTGTGAGGTCATCTGTGACCACTAGATTGGAGGCGAGGGGCCTGGGCATAGTCTAGACAACAGGTAGACAATGGCAGTTGTAAAGAGAGACTGAGCGATCTCTTTTCTTATGGGATTGACAACTTAGCATTATGACCTATGGGTTTGGTGAGAGCTTATTGTCTCCCATCATGGCTAATCTCTTTGTTTCTAAATATTGAGAGCAAAAGAGTGAAAGTTATTCCAAACTGAATAAGATGTAAGTTTGCCTCAAAACGAATATTGCTTGCCAAAATCTTTACAGGGCTGCCATATGGTTTTTGTTTCAAGCAACTTGCTCATTCTGTGATGGACTAAGAACAATGTTTACAACAACTGGTTTGATTTTACCATATATGTGTAAAATGTTGCAATAGGGGAAAGGACACTCAACTTCGGTTAATCCCAACATTTTCGTTGATCACAAGGTGTTGCAATTATCCGGAGTGGACTGTATGTGTCTTTCCAGAGTACGGCAGTTAACGGGTGAATTTGAGAAATAAAATAATAGCCTACCTGTTTATTACCAGAGAACATAAAATTGTCTGTAGACTCCAAGCTGATGAGGATTTCCTGAATGTACGGGGTTCGATTCCTGACAGTGTAGCAAAGAGGTAGTAGAGTCTTGACGTGTCCGTACGCTGGCAGGGCCACCCGTACGGTGATGGGAATGTGTTCAATGTTGACGGTGGGGAGGGGGAATGAGGTGGTGACGTAGGGAAGATCCTTACTGCCTGGTGAACATCTGTGGAGATGATAGGAAGGTGATGTTTAAAAAAATCTTGAGGATTAAGGTTGATGACTGGACAAATAATGTAAATTTGTAAACTTTCCTCCCCTTTTTCCATTTTGTGTGGCTATGTAGTCTTGTGGTATCACACAAGCCTTTGGGTTGGAAAGTCCAGGGTTCAAGTCCCCCTCTGAGTGATAGATAGTTAAGTCCTTAGAAAAGGCTCTTTACTCATATTCTCTCCATGTACTCAGGTGTAAGATGAGTACCTAGCTGTTAACAGTGTTGTCTCTGTCGATAACAATTTATAATATCGCCTAACAGATGACAGGTCTCCTCCTAAATGTTAAAAGTTGCTGTTGGCTCAGGACCCCTTGTAAGACGCATTGAGCATGTATAATGGATATTGTGCTGTATAAATGCTCAAGGATATAAATTTCACACAAATTTCCTATTTTTCACTATGAATTCAATTTTGAGCATTTAAGCCCCGTCTATTCTGAGGTGGTGGGTCCCATATTAATCAATTGTTATAGGGAGTAAAAGGATTTTAGCCAAAACGTGAAAAGGGATTGTGTCAGCATGGCTCTGCGATATGGTCTTTGTTTCATACCCGAAAGGTACCTAGTTTGATCACCTGCACAAAGCACTGTGTGGCCTTGAGCAAGTCACCTTGCCCTAGCTCAATTTGTGGTGGGTTATTCCAGTCTTCCTTTGGAATAGACCCTAGAGACAAATTTCCCCAATGGGATGAATAAAGGGATATTTATTTATTCATTTTAATGTATCACAGAACTAGTGAGCAATTACCGGAAATCATACAATCTTTACACAAAACTTTAAACTGTTATATCACAAGAACCTTTTTAAAAAGACAAAACAAAACAAAATTAATGACAAAGTGAGTAAATTTTTAAAATACAATCATACAAGTGCATCCAAAACTCTCTAATTGTGACTGTGAGTGTTTTGAGGACAGCTGGACATGCCTAAGCCTTCAATAGAATCTTATCTATTTTTCGGTCAGATTCCATAAAGTCCACATACCTTCTCCACTCAAGAGTGTAGGTACCAAGAGAGACAGATGGTTGGACACTGGATGAAGCCACTAGACAGAAACACTCGGCACCACAGTCAGTCTTATTTAATTTTACTGAGACAAAAATTAAAAATATTATGAATATTCAATGGATTGGAATTTCATTGAAAAATATATCATGATGGTGAATAAAAATTATAATTATAATACTACTTCTACAATTAGTACTTCTACTACTACTACTACTACTACTACTACTACTACTACTACTTCTAATAACAATAATAATAAAAAATAATAATAATAATAATAATAATAATAATAATAATAATAATAATAATAATAATAATAATAATAATAATAATAATAATAATAATAATAATAATAGAAATAAAAATAATAATAGAAATTTAAAAAAAAAAAAAAAAAAAAAAAAAAAATAATAATAATAATAATAATAATAATAATAATAATAATAATAATAATAATAATAATAATAATAATAATAATAATAATAATAATAATAAATAATAATAATAATAATAATAATAATAATAATAATAATAAATTAATAATAATAATAATCTCTTTCTGAAACCTTTACTTACCTCCAGCTATCTGTGATTGAAAATCTTCACAAGGAGTTTGAATGTATTCACTCTGCAAATGACAAGAAAGAAATGTGAAGGTGTCATATATACTCATCAAGAAGTAATCTTTCCTATATTTTCCACTTATTTCCTCAGTAGAGAATTAAAGCAAATATACTTTCTTTTTTTGTCCTTTCCAAATATGAAAATTACACATAAACATGAGCATTTATATAGCACAATATCCACTAAACATGCTCAAAGCGCATTACAAGGGGTTTTTAGCCAACGCAACACTTAACATGTTGGACAAGACATGATGCCTGTTAGGTGATATTACATTTTTCCCCCGACACAGACAATGCTGTTAACGGCCAGGTTCTCATTTTACACCTGAGTAGAGTGAGAGAATGTGAGTAAACAACCTTTTCCAAGGACTCAACTGTGCGCCACTCAAACCCTGGATCTTTCAGTGTCATACTACAAGACTATAAAGCTGCAAATTATCTAGTCTTTAAATTTTGTGCGGCTATGTGGTCTTGTGGCATGACACTCGCGTTCGAATCGGAAGGTCCCGGGTTCGACCCTCGCTTGGTGCATAGTTGAGTCCTTGGAGAAGGCTCTTTACTCACATTCTCTCACCACATTCAGGTGTAAAATGAGTACTTGGACGTTAACAGCGTTATCTCTGTCCGAAAAAAATTATAACATCGCCTAACAGGCGTCATGTCCCGTCCTACATGTTAAGTGTCGCTGTTGGCCAGGAACCCCTTGTAAAACGCTTTGAGCACATTAAGTGGATATTGCACTATATAAAAGCTCAATTTTTTCTATTTTTTTTTTTTCTATTAATTTTTAAAAGCTTTTCCGTAAAATAAAATAAATAATAACAATCTTTGAGAGAGTTCATTATCTTTAAAAACAATTAAAAATTAACAATGGCCCCCCCCCCTTCCCCCCCCCCCCCCCCCCATCCCCTTCCCCTCTCTCTCACTGGCACATGCAATATAATATTACTTTACCAGGGTTAAAGAGCTGTTTTTCATCTCAATTGACCAGGGAGAAGTGCAGGACATGTCTGTTGCCAAAAGGAACGGTTCTTCAGCATGAACAGCTTCGATTGTTTCAAACTGGGAAAGACCAATTGTAAGGTTTTAAAAGTAAAGACAGTAAAGACACTGCAGTAATGTTTTGTTTTTAAGGGTTTTACGGCGCTTGCAACACATTTAGGTTATATCAGCGCCAGTAAAAAGGAAGAAAATGGGATAGTAAAAAGTTCTAGAATTACAATTAAAGCACCCAAGAAAAAGTAAGACAAAGGGGAACTGGGAACCAATAAGGGATCAGATGTAGATTCCAAGAGCATACCACCAATGTACTTAGTTTGAAATCACCTACAAGTCTCATCCAGACAAGCACAAAATCCAACAAAGAGGAATCCACACAAATGCTTACATTGTACATTCAAAATAAAAATAATAATACATAACAGAGAGATGATTTACAAGGAAAAAAATATCATCTCCCAAAACAACTATGCATTTGACTGTTTCCCTCCCAGCTAGGACTCCGGCCAGAGCCAGGACAAAACCAAGTAATCTCATTCCAAGACAAAGACAGAAAGCATGTTGGAAAACAGATATAAGGGGATAGAAGACACAGTATGTACCTCCCTGCCCGCTATGGGAGACACTACAGTAAAAGATCTTCTAAAAATGAAATATACATACTTTTTCCATCAATTATTTTATTTCTCTGGATACAACCTATAACAATGGTATAGATAGTATGCGCTTGGCTAAGAAGCTCATAACATTGCCATCCGAAAGTATAACGGACCAACACATAAAACTGTATGTAACCATGAACTTTTATAGTGAGGTTGATACAGTTTAGTGAGAAGTACTCACAAACGCGGATGGCAAAATACAATAACAAAGGCTTGAGTGACGTCATCTTCATTCTATCTATATAAAAGTTAAATAAATAATTATAATTAAATTTATACCATTAAAAATTATTATTGTATTATTTTTAATTAGTAGTATTATTATTATAAATATTATTTATATCATTATGAGGGTATGACAAAAAAGTCATTGTTGTAGTCTTTTGACAAATTAAATATTAAGTCATTTTTTAAAACTTGATGCCCTCGTCTTATCCAAAGGATAGGAGGTATTTGTTTTTAATCCACAGCGCACATTTTCTTGTATCTCAACAACACCCACAAAATAAACGACAGCAAAATTTTAAAAATAAAAATAAATAAATAAATCAATCAAAACATACGAATGAAATCAAATATCAAGATAGTAAAAAGGATTTAGAAGAAAAAAAACCAACAAAAACCCAGAAAGAATACAGAGCATTTACTAAGGTTAGTAAAAATGAATCCTGTTATCAACTGATACTGATACCTTAAGTGACTCTAGTTTGATGGACACTTCGAATGGTCGTATCGTGGTCAGACCGATCACTTCTTCAGCCACACATTTGCATGTGATGGTTTGATCTGTGACTTGGACTTTTACTTGATAACTCAGCTATTGACACAAATTGAAACAAAAATTATTTCTGAGAATACATTGAATCATATGAAAAAAGTCAACGCTTACATTTTTCTTTTTCCTCAATATACTGTATAAATCCCTAAAAAAAAAAAGAAAAAAAAGAAAGTAGTCCTTCAGAACCACCACACCCATGGAGCCAGAGTTTATCACGGTTTCCATAGCATGAAATGGACAATAGCAATTGCTTGCTACACTTTTGATAGGATGCTAGTCTATTGCAAAGTACTTCTGCCAGATCTAACAGACCCAGCTACCCAAACACTACTGGGTGGACAGGGGGATCAGAAAAAAAACTTGACTGCACCCAGGATCGATCTCAGTGCCATTGCTTGTGAAACGAGTGCTCTACCAACCGAGCTATCGGGACAGCCATAAATCCCTAAAAGGAAATTATTTGTAAGCTAAAATAACCCCTCTAGATTACTGTAAGAACAGTGTCCGTGTAAACTAAGGGGTAAGAGACTCGTTCAAGGCCACACAAGGCGATGGGTGGGACTCAAATTGTCATTCACAAGGCAATGACCAATTCTTCTTCTTCATCTTCTTGTGGAAACCTCCAATATTGTCAAGGATCACTCCAGAGTTTGTAAGGTATTACATTTTAAACTTGATAAAACACTGCACATACTAATACTACTACTAAAATTGGAAGAATAATCAAATTGTTCAATTGTTAGTTATCTCTTTTATATATCAAACGGAATTAACTCATCGGTGGTTCTGAATGCATTAAAAAAAAAAAACAAACAAAAAAACTTGAGCTTTTATATAGCACAATATCCACTAAACATGCTCAAAGTGCTTTACAAAAGGTCCCTGACCAACAGCACCACTTAACATGTAGGACGAGACATGATGCCAGTTAGGTGATGTTACAATTTTTTCAGACAGAGACAACGCTGTTAATGGCCAGGTACTCATTTTACACTGGAGTAAGGTGAGAGAATGTGAGTAAAGAGCCTTTTCCAAGGACTCAACTATGCACTGAGTGAGGCTCGAACCCAGGACCTAAACAGAAAAAGTAAAAAACTTTAACAAGTTGCTTTAAAAAAAATATCTTCCTTTTCATTTTACATATAAGTTAATGGCGATAAAACTAATAATTTGAATTCAATGCAAGGTCTGTCAAACAGTATGGAATTATAAAATTGTAGACTTACTTTAGCAATTAAAGTCCTGTTTCCTGTTTGCAGACACTTGACATAAAAAACTTTCTTGGTCTAAAAAAAAATGACAATTTTAAAAATAGAAAGAAAAGAAAGTAAAAAAAAAAAAAAACTGGTAAGATATTGCCGACCATAAACCATTATAATCACATAGATTGAGAGAATATGACCTAATACCTCCGTATGGTATTATGACAATGTGAACGAGATGATGAAATTGAAATAGAAAGACTAAATTATTAAATTGGAATTCACCTCCCCTTCCCAATTCTAGGAAAATTGTCACATTTGAACATTTTTCTTTTTCAGATTTGTTTTATAACATAACAAAATTTTAAGAAGAAATCTTTATTATAACTATTAGACCATTTGATAGTCAAATAGTCAGAATAACAAATGTAGAAGTTTTGCATAGAATAGGGAAACCCATCCAGATTGTGAAAACCTTCAGAAAAAGGCAAATGGGCTTTCTTGACCGTGTGTGGCAACGAGGGCACATTTAGTGGCTACATAGAGGAAAAAAGAGCTCGTGGTCATCAGAGGTTGACATTTTTGACCAGTTTGAGGCTGTCAACAAGCGACATCCCTACAAACTCAGAGTACATGAGAGAGGCAGAGGACAAATTGTCGTGGGGCATATGATAGGCAATGTGTATACAAGAGCAGGCCATGGATAAGTAACTAATAGAAATCAACACTGTTTTGTAAAGCTCGCATTATTGAATAAACTATGTAAAGGTATGTACTTTATAGCTTTTGAGTTAAGAGTTAAGAAAACAATTTTTTTTCCTGGGTAAGTATGATATTTCCAGAAAAAACCTTGAAAATAGTAGGTAAGGAGGAGAGATTGCACTGTGATATTTAACATGATCCATGATGATTATCATGATTCTCTTATGTTGTACTTTATAATTTTTTTAAACATTCCCTTGAAAAAAAATAAGAAAGAAAGAATAATAGTAATAGTAATAATAATAATAATAATAATAATAATAATAATAATAATAATAATAATAATATAATAATAATAATATAATAATAATATTAATAATAATAATAAAAATAGTGATAATAATAATATAATAATAATAATAATAATAATAATAATAATAATAATAATAATAATAATCATCATAATAATAATAATAAAAAATGTTATGCTCTTATAGGGGAACAGGGTTACCAGATCATAAATTTACCAATCAAATCGGGAAAGATGGTAGGCCTGAACATCACATTTTAAGACAGTGTGTCATTTAATCCACGTATACATGCAATAATCTATGTCAAAGATCACATTGTATGGAAATTCATTTTAAAAATCCATGATTTGCTTATTGACATTGTGTCATTTAATTCAGGTATGCAATAATCTATGTCAAAGATCACATTGTATGGAAATTCATTTTAAAAATCCATGATTTGCTTATTGACAGTGTGTCATTTAATTCAGGTATGCAATAATCTATGTCAAAGATCACATTGTATGGAAATTCATTTTAAAAATCCATGATTTGCTTATTGACAGTGTGTCATTTAATTCAGGTATGCAATAATCTACGTCAAAGATCACATTGTATGGAAATTCATTTTAAACATCCATGATTTGCTTATTGACAGTGTGTCATTTAATTCAGGCATGCAATAATCTATGTCAAAGATCACATTGTATGGAAATTCATTTTAAAAATCCATGATTTGCTTATTGACATTGTGTCATTTAATTCAGGTATGCAATAATCTATGTCAAAGATCAGGTTGTACGAAAATTGTTTTAAAAAATCCATGATTTGTTTATTTTAAAAAAAACGTCATTTATATATTATTTAAATAACGAAGTGACTATTCTCATCACCCTAGTCTAGGATGCTAGTCTTCATAATAGTAGTCCACAATTGTTGTATGTTTAATCCAAAGGTTGTAATGCAGTAATTTGTTAAGTTTCTTGTCACAAGTTGCACAATTTAAAAAAAAAATCAATCAAATCCAAATCGCAAAAAGCCGGCGACGTTTTTTTCGGTAATCCAATCGGCCGGGGGGGGGGGGGGGGGGGGGGGGGGGGGGGGGGGGGGGGGATGAGAATAGAGGCAGCCTTTAAATAAATTCAATTTCACAACACGCATATTACGTGGACACTAATAATGAATCAAACACACAAACCTTAATGAGGTCAACTCATCACCAAAATTACTCATTAAAAAATTTAAAAGATTACAAAAACGAAGGTAAAAAAAATAAAAAAAAGAGTAAAAACTTACCTCTTTATTCTCTGCTAGTTCTTGCATATTAATTTGTGAGTGGGATGTCAGAGAATCTTCCTTGTCAAAGTCAGACAGATTACAGCAGACGTAAGCTGTTTGGTTGGTGAGATAAGAAGAGACATTTGTAAAAATAAGTTTATTTCTGTCTTAGGTTTTGAAGGCTTAAGCTAGAGGTGCCTAAATGAGCCAATAAAATGGAGAGAAAAAAAAAAAGAGTCACATCTACTCACTTTATTTATTTTTTTTTCCTCCATTTTTTTGAAGGCTTAAAGGCATTTGCAATGCTTTCAGGTCCATTTCATTTCATTTCTATAATGGTTGGCATAAAGTAACATTTTCTCTAAGCTTGAACTAAATTATCTGATTGAAGTGTTTGAGAGCTAAGGCCTTAATATTATAGTTCTTAAATTGTGTTTAGTTTTTTTCTTCAAAGACATTACTTTCAAAATAATAAGTACATGTATTAACCTGTGAGTTTTATTTTTTTTTCGAAAATATTCTGCATTTTTTTGGTATGTACTTTGAAAATGGTTTCTAAAAAGCGTGGAATATCTGATGCTTCAGTGTCTGTAGGTGTACTTTTCAAATGAAATGATGTCATAAGGAAGATGGAAAACAATTTGACACAAGAGTTACATGTATTTGAAGTTGAGTGCCTGCCTGATATCAGAATTATGAAAGCTAAATTTTTATGCAATGCGATGACTCCCGTTACAAATATTCTTATCGTTGAAAACATTTATTTTCACTTTAAAATTTTCTATACGAGTTAAGAATTGATTTTCAGCATCTGATTCACCCAGAAATAATACTGAATTGAAAAGGTTGGTCACATCTTAGAAGCCCAACCAACAACCCTAAGGAGCAACATGGAACTTATTTGCAGGTCTGATAACCCAAAATTTTGTTTTTATGTTTTTAAGGGTTTTACGGCACTTGTGACACATTAAGGTCATATCAGCGCCAGTAAAAAAGAAGAAAATGAGATAGTAAAAAGTTCTAGAATTACAATTAAAGCACAAAAGAATAGGTGAGACAAAGGGGAATTGGTTCAAATAGGGAACAGATGTAGATTCCAAGAGCACACAGCCAACGTACTTAGTTTGAGATCACCTAAAAGTCTCATTTAGACACAAGCACAGGTCCCAACTAAGAGGAACACACTCAAATGTTTACAAATCATATAATATAATATGTAAACTAAATATAATACAATGCATAACAGAGAGATGATTTACAAGGATGAAAAATATCATCTCCCAAAACTATAACTATACATTCGACTGTTTCCCTCCCAGCCAAGGAACCTCGGCCAGGGTCAGGACAAAACTAAGTAATCTCATTCCAAGACAATGACAGGAAACAATTGGAAAATTGGTATGGGGGGATAGAAGACACAGCATGTACCTCCCTGCCCACTATGGGAAGTCAGGATCCCCACCCAGTAACCCAAAATTGATATGGTCTCATTGTTACAATGGTAATACTCTCAAACCAATGTAAAACATTGCCCATTACATCAATGCTAAATCAAGCCCATTATTTAACAATTAGCTTTGATTTCCCTTTTCCTTTTGTACTGCTTGATCGCACATATCCTTTTCCACTGCCATCTTTCTTTGAACTTTCCTTAATTAATGTAATTGTTTCTCTCTTACTCCCCTCACTTGCAAACAGACTACGGTCAAAACATACAAGAACAGCTGCCAACATGCACAAATGAGGGCTCCAAGAATCACCAACATGCCCAAAGTGCAACCAAGCACCACAAGATGCAAACCACCTCGTACTACATTGCCCAGAGACAAAACTGGAAGGGGGATTTGAAACCATCAACAAATGTGATGATGACTTCCGAAACCTGGATTGATACCTTGAACATAGAAGTGTAGCCGAGTGATACTATTACTACTACTACTACTCCCCTCACTCATTACATCCCCCGATTTATCATCGTCAAGGCCACTGGCGCAAGGCAAGGCCTTTCTTCACTCGAATTAAAGATGGCGTTCATTGTTGTTAAACAAAGGAACAAACAAAAGCCGTCAGCCCTCAGGCTATAACTAGCCTATCACTGTATTATTATAATGAATATATATACAGAGAAAATGCTTCAGTATCGTACGATCCTTTATGAATAGATAGAATTGATTGTTTATAATTCAGAAATAGACATAAACAATAATTTATTCACGGAGCTTCCAAATAGTGAACTGATCACTTGACAGACGCACGCTAAAAGTGATTACGTGAGCACATCGCATCATCCAAATGGCTCCAATCAGCATTAAAGTAGACGGAATAATTGCAATTGGTTATCAGACCTGCGTTGCTAGGGACAGATTAAAAGACAAAACATTTTTTTTTAAAAATGGATCAAATGGATCATTTGATGTTTACCATTTCTATTAGGCCTACATGTTATAGATATCCTAAATTTTCATCTTGTAGCACAGTGCGTGGTAATTAAATTACAAATTGATTAATGCTATTCCAATATGATAGATTTTATGCTTAAATTATCAATTTATTGTTGTGTTTTATTTGCATTGTAAAGCGCCTCTGAGCACATTGTGGATCTAGGTGCTATATAAATTCATTCATTCATTCATTCAAATAAATGCTTACTTCCATTGTCTTGATTTTCTTCTGAATCCTGCACCCCTAAGGAGAGACTGTAATAGAAATAACAAAAAGTGTAATTATTTCATGGAAACTTTCAAAACTTATTAGAATTTTTCATTGTCCTGTGAAATATCCTGTAAGTCTTCTTTGTTTTAGGGTCACGTGATCTTGTATCCATTAGTATACCATTATTATTTTCATTATCATTCCATGTCTTCTTTTTATTAATATTATTATTATTATCATTACTAATATTAATATTAACATCAATATTATTAACATTGTTACTATTCCTCTTATTCTTATCATCATTACTAATATTATTATCATCATTATTATTATCATTATCATTATTATTAACATTTTTACTATTCTTAATCTTCTTCGTCTTTTTATTGCTATTATCATTAATTATCATTATCATCATTATCAATTGTATTATCATTAATGCATACCAAACATTTTGGATGGCACATTCCTCTTGATTGTGAACGAAAACATTGAGTGCATAAACCTCTTGCCACAGACACGGAGGTTCGTGTTCCACTTGGATCACAGCTTTGGCTTTGCGTGGAGAAACCCTGAAACAAAAGAACATTGGAATTTGAATAATATTATACAGTGCTGATGGTAACAAAAAGTTAAAAAGTAGGAAAATGTTGAACGATTGCCTTTAAGCCCCATTTCTACTGCACTAAACCCCACTTTTAGAGCAATTGAGATGATAGACTATCATTGATACTCTAGCTAACTTCTGGAGAGTGGGAAACTGCACCTGTGTGTTCCACCACACATCAACTCTCTCTCATTGCTAGCACATTGTTTTGAGAAAATGTAATTTTAAAAAGGAGGAAATTCTCCCTTTGGACTCCAAAATCGCGGATTTCCGCGGATCCGAGGAAACCCATCAGCGATGTAATAAGCAAAAACAAACCAAAAAAAAAAAGAAGAATCATTATACTCAAAACAACTCTTTTGAATATATGCACAAAAAAGTAAGTTTGCATATAATATGGAGGAGAAGGGGGAGAAGAGGAGAAGAAGAAGAGGGAAGGAGGAGGGGAGGAGGAAGGAAAAGAAAGGAGGAAGAGAAGGAAAAGAAATAGAAGAGGAAAAGAGAGAAGAAGAAGAAGAAGAAGAAGAAGAAGAAGAAGAAGAAGAAGAAGAAGAAGAAGAAGAAGAAGAAGAAGAAGAAGAAGAAGAAGAAGAAGAAGAAGAAGAAGAAGAAGAAGAAGAAGAAGAAGAAGAAAAGTGAATCATAACAAATGTCAAATTCACCTAGCAAAACGATAATTTGAAAGACGTCTTCTGTTCTTATCATGATGAAAAAGTGTTAATGAAGTTGGTACTTTGTCGACACTATTTCTAGCATTTTGAGAAGCTATTCCAGCCACTCATTCGGCAACAGACCCTCAGTTTCTGATTATATCTTCCATTATTCAACCACACACGAGAAATAAATCAAATCTTTCAACTGTTTTTCAAAATTATTGAATATTGACATCTTCTCATATTGAAACGTTACAAAATCCAAAAAAAAAAAATCAAATCTCTTACTATGTACTATTTTGCTATATAGAATTATAACAATTCAATATTTATAATCCTTATTTATTCATTCTTGTAATTCATGTTTGTAAAGCCGTATAGATGAATAGTATTTATTTATCTAAGTATCATTTTATAATTTTATCTAAAAATAATAATATCCAAAATTCTTCAAATAGAAATATAAGAAAAAAAAACCCCCAGACCTACCGTACAATAGGGTTGACAACAAATGCGTTCCAATCCACAACTGTATTCTGTGCCGTGGGTTTGATGATAGGACGAGTGGGTCCCATGGGCTGAGGAAGGTTATCTCCACCACCTCCTGTCCAGCGTAAAATGGCACAACAGCCCGACTCTGAGCCTATTTCCACAGCCAATGAGGAAATCTTTTTTTTTTTTGAAAAAAATGAAAAGATCATCATAAAAGATATAATAAAATCACGTCATGGAAACCGCAAACCGACCTGTCACACTGTATACAATTTAAAAAATTAAGGGTGGAACGAACCAAAAAAAATAAATTCTTATTGTAACCATTTTGACTCAATTTTCTTCATCTGGTACAATCCGACAAAATACCACAATGAGTCACATATGTGAATATTCAAATGGAAACAATATCCATTAAACATGCTCAAAGCACTTTACAAGGGGTCCAAAGCCAACAGCAACATTTAATGTATAAGACAAGCCATGGCTTTTCCCCCGGCAGAGACAACACTGTTAACGACCGGGTACTCATTTTACACCTCAGTTTAGTGAGAGAATGTGAGTAAAGAGCCTTTTGCATCACTTAGAGCCGGACCTGAACCCAGGACCTACTAGTCCAAAGGAAGGTGGATGCATGCAATACCAAAAGACCACAAATACCTTTGAGAGGCAATGAATGACATAATTTCGTACCTCTATCTGTTTTCCTACATCTTCCATGGTTGGCAGAAAACTGAATGAATACACTCGAGGCTCGTTGGGTTTTAGGTAAAGATCTCTTTGATCCGGGTCCAGTTCGGAGACTGTGGAGATACCATGACGGTCCACGAGTTCACAATGCTGGTTGTATTTCTGTCAAGATTAAAATTGTACATAGTAACATTTTATAATTAATTATGAAGGAAGCATGAAAAGTATTCAAATATATAGATAGTATGAAATTGACGTCACTCATGTCTTTGTTATTGCTTTTTGCCATCCGCGTTTATGAGTAATTCTTACTAAACTGTATTAACCAGACTATAAACGTTTAAGGTTACACATGGATTTATGTGTTGGTCTGTTATATTTCTGGATGGCAGTGTTGTGAGCTTCTTAGCCAAGTGCATACTATCTATAAAATGTTTTAAAGGGATTTAAAAACCAATATGAAAAAGAAGAAAAGAAACAAAACCCCCCCCCCCCCCCCTCCCCCACAAACAGTTGTGTAAATATTATCCCCCTCCCCCCCAACCTCCAACCATTCTATTAGTTATTCATCTGCACCTAAATCATAATTTTAAAAAATTTCTTACATGAACATAAAGGCTAATTTTTCATACATTCAATTTGATCTTTGAAATAACTAGTAACTAGTGGTCTTTTAATCAATATGTAAACTTCCTCAACAGTTGAGGTCATAGCAGAGCGTGATAGGGAGTTGAACTCAGTACCTTTTGGGTACTAGGAAAAGATCATATCGTTGCCTGATAGATGATTTAAAAAATATTTTCACAATTCTTTTTTTATTATTGAAATGAGAGTTGGTTTTGTTTTTTACCTGATTGGTGAAAAGGATCATCATTTTAGACAGTCTGACTGGGAATGGACATCCAATTCTGTGGAGATATAAAATTGACATGTAAAAGAATAATATATAGTTTAACCCTCTCCTTACTAACTATAGGAAAATAGTCACATTCGTTAGGATACAACCAACATTTTTCTGACTCATATTTGTTTTTTAAATCACAATATTTAAAGAAAAGGTGTTGTTATATTTAAAAAGACTCGATACTGTTTCGTAAAGCTTGTTTTGATCTACAAAATGATGGATATCATGCACTTTGTGCGCTTAAATTTGAATTTAAAAATTCAATTTATGCGTTTGGTAGGTATGAGATTTTAGTAAAAGTTTTGAGAATTGTCGGTAAGGAGAGAGTTAACATATGTAAATCATTGGTTGGATGGATGACAATCTTTGAATATCAGGAAAAACAAACTATTTATTTAAGTATTTAAAATGTCTGAGAGGGTAGTAAATAAAATAAAGAAATGAAAGGTGTCAGACAAAGCAAAAAAGAAAAATACAAGAAAATAACCATCCCAAAAAATTAGTCGACCTCGACTGGGGATCAAACCTCAGACCTTTTAATTACTGGAATATCGGTAATCAGAAAAAACATAAGAAAAAATAATTCTTACCTAAGACAGACTTCCACAACAACTTTAGTGTCTGCAGAGATGGTTTCATTGACAAAGCAAGCCTTCATTTCCACTGGAAAGGCAAAAGTCAATAAAAAATCATCTGCTTACCATGAATAGGGTTTATATGCTTGAAACTCATCAAAATCATTGGACATTATCTATATTTTAAAGAATTTAAAGAGGAGATATACTACGCAAAATGATCTACCTGGAGCAGAGCTGCCTTCTTGGAGTTTCAAAAATTAGTAGATTCCAAGGGGAAAAAAAAAAAAAAAAAGAATCTCTTTAGATAGCTTTAGAAAATATAATTTGTCCTTAGAACTGTTAAAAAATGCTCAAACATCCTGCATATAGTTTCTAGGAAACAAAACGTTCCGTTTCAACAAGATTTATTGAGTCAAGGAGGCCTATAGAGTCATGTAACTGGAGCCAAAAATTTGTATTTCTACGAATTTTTCGTTGTACTAGGCAGGTCTGACCTGGAGTAAGGTTCACTCTGAAGCTATTCATTCTTCTTTTTTTTTTGTGTGTGTGTGTTTTTTTTTTCCACACTCACTATCAAAATATACAATGAACATAGGCCTCCTTGGATCTAGTATAGGTTATAGAATTAAATGAAATTAAGCCCCTCTGTGTGGATTCATAACATGCCATCACCTTGGTTTTTCATGTGGGAATATAGATAATCCATCAAAAAATGTCCAATGACAATAGAAATTACCCATTCTGTCCAAATGAAGGTAAATACAAGGTGGAAAATAAAAAATGATCACAAAATCATATTCAAAGCTGAAATGGACAAAAAAAAAACAACCAAAAAATCAAATTTTCTTTGAAAAACTGATGGGAGATTTGTCTTTACGGTCTATTCGTAGGGAAGGATGGAATGTCCCATGTATCAGCTGCAGTGCAGTGCCGCAAAGTGAGCTAGGGAGATGTGATTTGCTCAAGTCTACACAGTGGGGTGGGGAATTGAAATTTGTACCTTTCGGGTACTATGTAGCAATGACTATCCCGCACAAATCTTTGGGCCTCTTTTTCGCCCACGAAGTGCCTGAATTCGCATCAAAATATGGGACGAAGTCGTTTCGTATATGCTATTTTAAAAGATTAATTACGACGCTGTTTATCGATTAATATGACTGAAAGTTGGCACACAGTTAGAAAAAAGGTCATTTTAGATTATGTCAAGCGACAAAACTCGTGCGATTACCAGAAGACCGTTAAAAATAGATTTTTACTCTTTGAAGTAAAATATTTCTAAAACTACCGGGCGTGGAGGTTTTGTTGCTGACAAGGTAATACATGAACATTTCTTCTTTTTGGTTGTAAAATTTCATATGAATATGACGAGTACTTTTCCCGTATTTTACAAAACACCATCCTAATTTGCTCTTCAAGTTTCAATCTTTTAATCCATTTATTACGCAAGATACAACCAAAGGTCGAAAAAAAAAGCCGAAAAAGCGTCCCATATTTTCGCGTTTTTTTCCTCTTTGCGGGTCATCCAAATAAATGACACCTTTGAAACTGCATAACTTGTTTATTTATGAATGGATTTTCAAAATTCAAAAACATTTTTACTCAGTGGAGATAGGGCTTTGATTTTAGACAAAATTTTTCCTCAAAAAGAGAAAAATCATTTTTCATAGTCATTGCTATACTATGCGAAGGCCATACCTCTGCCCTGTAAATTCAGGTATCATCCAATGAGGCCATGCTCTTTTGAATCATTCCTTCAAAATGTTTTACAATTGATATGTATCTAATGATTATTTCAAATTTAGATCCATAGGAGTGTTTTTAAAAAAAAGGCTATTTTAAGAAAATGTCTTTTAAAATTTTTATTAAAAAACTGTATCTTGAGCTCAATCTTTTTTTATTAAAAAAACCCAATAATATATAACAGAAAAAAAATGAAAACAATCCCAACTATGTCTACTACCCAATACGATTCAGTAGTCTGATGTCACGCGCCCGGCAATGGCGGCCATCTTGGTTCTAAACAAAGAAAATCATTACTTTTTATTCTTCATGCTAGCTAGAACTTTTCATTCCCTTTTCGTATGCCTTGTATCAGAATGTGTAAAAGTCAAAACATGATCAAATTTATGGGTTTTTTTCCTCTGGAAACGCTTTTATGCTCGCCGGAGAAATATTTCATACGGGCGTCCGCCATTGTTCCGATAGTTTAGAGCCAGTGTTACTAAGTTATTATGCGTCATTAGGAAGGAAGTGACGTTACGACTACTGAATCCTATTTTGGGTTGAATTTTCGACAGCACTTAATCTAAATTTCACAATTACAAGATTCTTACCAAATGGAATGAGACCATTCATCTCCACATTGAAGACAAAAGGTGCTGAACAGAATTCTTTCCATGCAGCTGTGGCAATCTGGACACACGACTGATCCAAGCCAGGCTCTGGTTCTGGGCAGTCATGCTGCAGCACAAATAAAAAATAACATATTTTCCAAAGTATAAGTCGCATGCATCACCCAAATTTGTAAAAATTTCATCCTACCATAAAGCCGTACAGTCATAAAAAATATTAGCATTAGCTATGTGTGATTTCTGTTGATTCGATACAAAAAAAATAGTCATGGAGCCTACACACTTGGCTGGCATGGACACAGAAAGATACTAGCAACAGCAGCACTGGACTATAAGCCGTAGGGTCAAGATCAAGGGAAAAAATGGCAGCTCATAGTCCGGAAAATACAAAAACTTGTCAAAAACTTCTATTTCGATATGACTATTGCTTTTTCTTTTTAAACAATATCCACATGTTTTCGTACATGCTTTATTCTTTGTTGGGATAAAGGGAAAACCCAGAACATTGACAAGCCTCTGTCTTATGATATTTATTGAGATCTGACATTTCTCCATACTTGTTTTTACTTAGATTAAAACTTCAAGCAGCACATTCTAATCAATTTCTTTAGATCATGTCTGATAAATATTTATTAAAACTTTGGGCAGCATATTCTGATCAATTTCTCCAGATCAAATCTGATAAATTATATTAACAATCTACTTACCGACATGACACGGATCAAATTCATCTGTACACGAACTTTTTCATCATGACTGCATTGAGAATCTTGAAGTAAATGTTAAGGGAATAACAACAAAATATCTTATAAATAAAAAAAATAAAAAAATGGAATAAGAACATAAAAAAAAGAACTGTTCTTCTTCCAACAACAAATTGTTCCTTGATACAAATTTTACTCTCGTTTACAGCTATCTATCTATTGGTTTTAATACTTCTATGGTCAGTAGTTTCAAGCAGATTATTATAAACTTTAAAATTTGAATAAAATCCATGTTATAAGGACCAAAAGTAAGCACCTCAAAAAAATAGATAAGTAAATAAACATGAAAATAAATAAATAAAATAAAATAAATAAATAAACACAGAAACAAAAAAAAAAATAAAAATTTATAAATAGATTAATAAATGAGAAACATAAATCAGACCATATATAAAATGAAGAGGACTATAAAACCAAAACAAAACTCAACAAACTAATGCTGAAACAAACTCGTTTTGTAACTCCCACTTCTTCACACATCCTTCTAATTTGAAGGAATACCATATTCTTACTATTTAAAAAAAGATATTTCCATAATAAAACATGAAGTTTTAGGGCCTAACATCTTCTGTACTTATGAATCATCATCATCATCATCATTAATATCATATCAATATCAAGATTCTAATCCTGATCATCAACATAAATACCAATAAACAAATTAACTGAATAAATAAACTAGCAACCAGCATGTTTTGAAACATCAAGTAGTTTTGCGATCTTTAAGAAATGTCTCAAGACACATCTTTTCTCTAAACACTTTGAACAAATTGATGGCTTTACTTTTTATCTTTAAATTTTATTTTCTATTGTATATTGTATTATGATATTATATGTGCAATTGCATGCTTCTGTATTCATAATCTTCAATGCCCATATGTCAGTGGTTTATGGAAACTGTAATAGCAGGTTTCTGTGTGAGTGTGTGTGTGCACACACATGTGTGTGATTGTTCAGATATCTGACCTTGTAAAGGGCTTTGAGGCCTCGGCAAAGAGTGCTAAACAAATGTGCTTATTATTATCATTATTAAGGATACATCTTCCAATCAGTTCCAGACAGTTTGACACATAATCCTGAACTTTGGCCGTGAGGAAAGCACACTTCAAGGACGTCTCTAGAATGGACGTGAGGAGTGACCACCATCGCTCTGCTCGGTAATCCCACATCACTTTGTTTAGCAGGCTGGGGAAAAAAATTAACCAGTATGATTTACAGTTTGAAAAAAACAACTCTTCCAAAAAATTTAGTGTTATGCAATATTCTTTAAAAAAACAACCCAAAAATAACAACAATAAAAACTAATAAGAACAAGCAATATTGTTGAATGAAAACAAATGATACATTTAGAAACTCATTAAAGGCCCTTGACAAAGCTCATATGAAACATTTCTCTTAAGTTAAAAAGTCAAAAATTAAAAGCGAAAAAGGAAACAATACTGATTGCCCCCAAAATTCTCCTCCCCTCATTTTAGGCAACAAGACGCAAAGAATGACTACTTGAATTACCTGAAATTTTGTTTAAAACCTTAACAATTAAAAAAAAAAACGTAATTTGCTTTTTCTACAGTATGCTACTCTTTTATTATACAAAATAATTACAAGTTACAACGACTACAATATGTAAGACTTACATCAAAGCTTTACTGTAATCTTTAGCATGGTAGTATTCCTCACCCATTTGGACCACTATGGAGAGTAAGCGACAGTTTTTTTAATATTCAACATTTCACAATTTGAACCATAATAATAATGACAATATCAAAATAAAACATACACATATATATCTATAGTGCGTAACAATGATTATTATATGTTTTAAATCAGTACTCGGCCACTTGCCACTGGTACGAGAGTGCTAGAAATGGCTCTTGCTTTCTTTTTGAATCCTTGATTCATTGAGTTGCGAGAATCTAACAGGCAATGGAAGATAAAAAGCTTTTTTGGAGTGATGTAACACTTGCCCAATGTCTTTTTTTACATAAATGGAAAAGGTAAAATTTGATTATAGATTTCAAAATAAAACAAAAAAGAAATCCAAAACTTGAATTTTTAAAAGTCAAGTTTATTTTCAGGAGAAATAAATAAAATGCAAAAGAACCTACTAAGGTATCGTTTCATTCTGGGAGATTTGTATTTCCTGAATTGAGCCACGGCACTGCTGAGTAGGGGGATGATGAGCAGAGAGTGGTCCACTTGTCTCTCCTTCGTCTGTAAAGCAAGTATCCCATCGCGCTCTTTGTTCAGGTCTGGAGGCTCAATACTCTGGTGACCTTGTCGCCATTTTCTCTGGCCGTAAAAGTCAACATGACCTAAATTGACCTCGATCTCCTCCTGGCTTTTGTAGTCTTGTGGTTGCTAAGAGATGGAATAATATTTTTAAAAGAAAGGGGATTGATCATTTTAAAAACACCAACAAAAAAAAAACAAAAACAAAAACAAAACATTGCATTCCAAAAGTGCTCTGGGCATGGTAAAGCCATGGAAATGTTCTATGGGAGGATTCAGACAGAAGGTCCAAAAATTAAATTCTTGACTTTCTCTCATGAAACCAGTCTTGTGGTTGCTAAGAGATGGAATATATTTTTTTAAAAGAAAGGGGATTGATCATTTTTTTAAATAAATAAATAACTAAATAAATAATTTAAAAAAAAACAACAAAAAAACCCCCCAAAAACATTGCATTGCAAAAGTGATAGAGCCATGGAAATGTTCTATAGGAGGATTCAGACATAAGTTCCAAAAATTAAATTCTTGACTCTCTCTGATGAAACCAAAAAACAACAATTAAAAATTATTTTTTAAATTTTGAAATGTCAAAATATTAGACCACGAATTAGCACAAATAATCCTTATTTCGCCATGTCAACATTCTGACATATACTTCAATAATTACAATGAAAAGTAATGAACAAGAATAAATATAACAGCTTGGAAAAAGAACAAAATATCAAATACAGTATTTTTGTTCTTTTTTCGAAGCTGTTGCATCAATTCTTGTTAATTACTTTTTAAAGTCCACAGGTTCTAGCATGTCCCGTCCTACATGTTAAATGTTGCTGTTGACCAGGGACCCCTTGTAAAGCGCTTTGAGCACATTTAGTGGATATTGCGCTAATAAAGCTCAATTTTTAAATTAAATTTTTTTTTTTAGTATCAATGACTACTATGGTTAGGTTTTAGTAATAAAAAATACAAACATTATTAAAACGATCAGTCAAGTCTTCCTGTATTGAAAAACATGCGACTGGTATGCGGCTATGTGTTCTTGCGGTATGACACTCGCTTTCGGATCAGAAGGTCCTGAGTTCGAGCCTCGATCTGCGCATAGTTGAGTCCTTGGAAAAGACTCTTTACTCACATTCTCTCACCGTACTCAGGTGTAAAATGAGTACCTGACCATTAACAGTGTTGTCTGCGAAAAAATTGTCATATCGTCTAACAGGCGTCATGTTTTGTTCTACATGTTACGTGTTGCTGTTGGTCAGGGACCCTTTGTAAAGCGCTTTGAGCACAGTGGATGTTGCGCTATATAAAAGCTCAATATTATGATTGGCCAGAAAAAATTCAGATCAAAACTCTTCCTTACCATACAGAGTCCCTGGCAAAGCTGCTTCCTGAAGATGGCGTGGTTGGCAGCTTGCTGGTAGTAGAATCCTGGATGTTGTGTTTGTATGGCTGTCAGGCCTAGTTTGATGGCCTCGTCAAACAAGTCGCCAAACACTTGAAATCTGAAACCGTTCACACCATGCATCATAAATTGTTATATCATGATAGATTTAGGTATGCAATGTTTAAACCCATGGGTGCCAGCAGGAAGAAGTGCTGAAACCTGAAACTAAAATTTCGACACTTTGCCAAACCTGAAAATGTTCCTACTGAAAATGCGGCCTAAACTTTACTCTTATTTCATCGCCGTTTTTATACCATTATTAAATGATTACACAGCAAACATATTGACCAAAGAAAGTTACGGTTTCATGAATCTACCACCAAACACTGAAAAGGTGGCTGAATCACGTTTTCAAATTTTTACAGATGCTTTTAGGTTATTTTACTCAAAACACTGAAACTGGATGTATTTGACTTCAAGATATCGCGAAACCGGAATTCCGGCATGAACCGGAAAACTGGCACCCATGTTTAAACCTCTCCTTACCAACTATAGGATTATCGTCTCATTTTTTATTATATAACAAACATTTTACTAATTCAGATTTCTTTGTATGGCTGTCAGGCCTAGTTTGATGGCCTCATCAATCAAGTCGCCAAACACTTGAAATCTGAAACCATTCACAGACATCATGATAGATTTAGGTATGCAATGTTTAAACCTCTCCTTACCAACTATAGGATTATCGTCTCATTCATTATGATAAATCTAACATTTTACTCATTCAGATTTCTTTTGTAATTAAACAACTTGAAGAATTTTTAAAAATATTATAGTAATGAGAACTTAGTGCTTTGTTATAGAGCTTGCTTTCCTCAACAAAATTATGTAAAGCATGGACATATTTTTTCTTCGATTTAGAGTCTAAAAAATAATTTTCCTGTGTTTGAAGATATTCTACAATCGTAAAAGAGAGTACATTTTGCCAATATTGCCAATTTAGCAACACGTGTGACCCACCTTCACTAACTGGTGGGTTTGGTGGAGCAAGATGCTGAAAAATGGACCTATGAAAATGGAGTAAATATTTATATGCTTTACTTGGTAGAATGAATATAGTTTCTAAAAAAAACACCCCTGAAATTTTGTACTTTTCATGATTTTAACTGTAACTTCAATTTTTGTCAACTAACCCCCCCCCCCCCCCCCCCCCCCCACCACCAAAAAAAAAAAAACTATGTCAAAGATTAGACGAAACTTAGAACAATTCTGTTTTTCGATTTTTCACTTACTGCTTCGACATCCAAGCACTGTGCTCAAATGACAGTTCTGGGATTCCAGTTCTTGACTTGAAGAAATCAATGTGCTTTCTGAATTGTGCGATGGCATCCAAAGGGGCGTTGTGTTGAAATGACAGGCGGCATATCTAAACAATGACAAAATAATCCGGAAAGTAACAATTATCAGTGCAAATATAAATGGAAATTCGTACCAACAGTTGAATTTTTAATCATAAAACAACAACAAACAAAAAAAAATGATCTATTTAATTTTTCAGTTTTCTTGGCTGCCAAATAGGAAATTTTGTGAAGCTGTTTTCAAGAAAATATTATGTCTTCTATGATGTAGTTGTTTACTGTAGAAAGATTTATAAACAAGTCTCCTTATTCGTCCCTATTACATATTCTCCATTTTCCCCATAACTCCTCAAATATGACTCACCATGTCAAACCTGTATCATATCGAGGTGTGCGGCTATGTGGTCTTGTGGTAGGACACTCGCCTTTGGATCGGAAGGTCCTGGGTTTGAGCCTCGCGCTCGGCACATAGTTGAGTTCTTGGAAAAGACTCTTTACTCACATTCTCTCACCGTACTCAGGTGTAAAATGAGTACCTGGGCGTTAACAGCGTTGTCTTTGTCCGAAAAATTGTAATATCGCCTAACAGGCGTCATGTCCCGTCCAACATGTTAAATGTTGCTGTTGACCAGGGACCCCTTGTAAAGCGCTTTGAGCACATTTAGTGGATATTGCGCTATATAAAGCTCAATTATTTATTTTACCCGGTCCAAGACATTTGAATAGAAAGTCTCAAGTATAGAATTTGAGTCAAATTAAATCCTTTCATGGAGGAAAGTGAATGTTTCTACCATAGCTGCCAACTTTTCAAAATGCAAAAACGTATTATTATACGCGGTGCGGCGCGGACGCCCAATACATGTCTTAAAATGGCATATTTATTAATGTACTTAAGTACTAGAATGGTCAGAACTGTAATACTAAGAGAAGCTTACCTTTATCATCATACTGGGTAGGCATAAGTGATGGGGAGGTGAGATAATTTTGATCAGATTTTCTTCTTTTTTTTTTTTTTTCTGGATATTTTTTCTTTTTCTGGATTGGCCAAATCGTACTAAGTACGCGTTTATCGTACTGGTTGGCAGCTATGTTCTACGAATGTAAAAAATTCATTACTGTAATTGCAACCTACTGCTTCAAAATGATGTTGTATTGGGGGTGGTTTAGATGTTAAACATTGAATTGACACAGTCAAAATTATGAGACTTGGGTACCCCCAGTGTTGTGGCTTATTTATTTTCTATGTGACATGTGATTTGTGAGTTTTATTAACATCGTAGAAATCATGTGTTTTCATGTGACATGTTCTCATTATAGTGTTCGTTATGGTGGGCACAGGTAGGGGGAACAAACAAATTCTCCTTATACTGAACACAAATTGTTGTAATGATATGAAGCATTTCAATTCCCATAAAAATTCTAAAAACCAGTGTTGATGGTGACAAAATCTGAAAGGGGAGGAAAATGTTGAACGATTATCTGTAAGTCCCATTTTTAATTGCACTAACCCCGACTGTTGGAGCAATTGAGATGATAAACTATCATTGATACTCTTGCTAAATTGTGGAGAGTGGGCAACTGCACCTGTTTGTTCAACCACACATCAAGTCTCTTCCTGCCAGTATATTGATTGGGAGAAATGTAATTTTTTTTGTTAAAAGTAGGAAACTCCTCCTCTGGACTCCAAAATCACGGATTTCAGCGGATCCGAGGAAAACCATCAGAACAGAAAACAAATTTTCAAACCAAAACTCTTTCTTACCTTGTAGTTAATAAATCCAGCCACTGTTTTAATCTCTAACATGTTGGTGTCATGCATACGCAGTTCTAGAATGTAACCGTAGGCTTGCTTATAATGTCTGGAGAATGAAAATAATTAAGCTATTAGATCTTTTGTGATAAAAAAGCCATATGTAATCATTTTAGATAAAATATGAGAATTCAGAAGAAGATTATAGGACATAACTACAAAACAATAATAAAGAGCAGCCTGCACTGAAGAAAAATATTATTCAATAAAAAGAGAAGTGAATATATTCAATTACAATTAAAAATCAGCCTATTTATCATGACTTTAGGAAATTACCCCCCCCCCCCCCAAAAAAAAAAAAAAAGTATGAACCTTCTTTTCACTGTACAATGATCATCATTTAAAAGTAATTGCATAGTCAAACTGTTTCGTGCTATTATCTCGAATAGAATTTTCCACAGCATCAATAGAACTGCTTTTCAAGAAAAATCACTAACTTGATTGCTGTATTAGAGTCTTGCTTCAGTTCATTGAAAAATGCACCTTTAAACTGATGTCTTACAAACAGTAGCTGAAAAATAAATTAAAAAAAAATATAATAATAAAAAAATAATAGAAAATTGCTTTGATGAGTGCGCATGTGTATGAATGGGTGTGTGTTTATGTGAGTGCACATGGATGTGTGTGAGTTGAGTTTGTGTGCATGTCACTTGTTGATAAGTATGTATTGCTTATTTCTAAGTAGGGAAAGTCTCAGTGTATAGTTTTATTTGCAACGAGAATCTGAGTGTTGGTTCATTTTACAGATGTCCATTGGTATTGTGTTTTGAATATGATTTCTTATAGCCAAATAAAAAAAAAAAAAAAAAAAAAAAAAAAAAAAAAAAAAAAAAAAAAAAACCCACAAAAAAATTATTAAAAAATGAAACAACAATAATAATAATAATAATAATAATAATAATAATAATAATAATAATAATAATAATAATAATAATAATAATAATAATAATAAAAATAAGAAAAAAATTAAATAATAATAATAATAATAATCATCATCATCACAGCAACAACAACAATATAAACTGCCTCAATACAAATTATTGTTTTAAGATTATCATACAAAGTCAACCACAATCCTTGTAGAATTAGTTACTATTCAACCTTCAATACACTATAAAATAACTGTTACAATATACTATACAATACTTATTATATCGAGAATGTTCTGCAGTATTAGCATAGTAATACAATACTTACTTGATGTGTTGTCTTATTAAGGAAATCTTTGTGCGATTTGACTTTACGAGCTTCTTGGTGATAGTACGCTTGGGCTTGTTCATAAAAAGCATTCTCTAACCTACAAAAAAAATTAAAAAATCAACAAAAGCTAGTATTCCCGATTAAAAAAGGATTAAAATGAAGCCCTGACATCATGTACTGAATCAGAACATAGCTTGAACATTTAAAAATAAATTAAAACATGAATGTAAAAGTTATGAAAAATTACAGGACAACACACTTGTCCATATTATCACCTGTATAAGACAATCTGACAACTTGAAATTCGACATAAATCAAGCAACTGGTATCTTTCATATATTATGTTTTTCATTAAAATTCATTATTATGCAAATCTAAGTATATCAAATTGAGAAATTAGGGAACAGGCACAAGTATAAGATAAAGATCTGGCACTGCTTCATCCATACTTTTTCAGATCTTTATATTTAAGTACTTTGGACAACCCGGGTGATCCTGTTGACATTACACATTTGTTGATAGATTATATATATCAGTGCTGATGGTGACAAAAAGGGAAAAAGGAGGAAAATTCTGAATGGTTTTCTTTACGGCACATTTTTACTTCACCAACCCCCACTTTTAGAGCCATTGAAAAGATAAACTACTCAAGCTATCTTCTGGATAGTGGGGAAGCTGCAAGAGTTTGTTCCACTACAAATCAAATCTCTCAAAGCCAGAAAATTTGATTGAGGAAAATGTCATTTTTTAAAGGAGGAAATTCCTCCTCTGACAAAAAAAAAAATCGCGGATTTCCGCGGATCCGAGGAAAACCATCAGCACTGATATATATTCCTTTAGGGATTGCCTAGGAAGAGAGTGTAATTTTAAATTTTTTCAATTCATGTACTGTGAACTTTAAAGGAATCCCAACAACTAACCTCATGGTGTATCCAATGAGATGATCTGTATGAGGTAGAACATACAAGGATTTGGCTGAAATGTCACAAGCAGAGCACAGGGATACAGCTCTCTCAGCAGCCATCAAATCTTCACCTGAAGCAATATAAAAATGTAGCATAGCTTAACACTCTCCTTACCACCCATTTTCATGACTTTTTCCAGAAACGCCATTATTATGAAAGACAGATAAATCTTTTTTTCTACTGAATGGCAAAGCAATGAACATTTTATAGTATTCCACCCCTCCCATTTGAAAACCCTATCATTTCTTAGTAAATACGTATTGTTGGATAATGCTTTGAAGGCGTTGAATAAAATTTTAATAAGAACATGGAATAAACATATTCTTTCACTTCTTATTATTTATTAAACTCGTTATATTCTTATTGTGCAATAACACATACTCGTAGTAGGATAAAAAATATAACTCGTTTAATAAATATTAAATGACAAAATCGTATAATATACCATCTTGTTCAGAAATGCAGTCCCTATTACAGATTGTAAAGTTCTAAAAGCTCTGACAAAGATTTGTCTTCAAATTGTATGATGAACCAAATAAATCTGAAAAGGAACAAGGCTGGTTCTATTGTAATAAATGTGAAAATGTTGCTATTATTGGTGAGGAGTGGGTTACTCAATGTGATTGAATGGTGTTGTGATTTAGTCATTAGCGCATCGTTGAACAGATATGGGCAATAAATGTATCCTCTGTGCTGCCTTATGGTCTAGTGGTATGACACTCAGCTCATGAGCTGTTGGTCATGGATTTGCTGTTGATAATGCCAAGTTGAATCCTTGGAAAAGATTATTTACTCAGACAAGGTGTAAAATGAAAGTGTTGCCCCCTTTGAAAAAAAATATATAATAGTAATGGCAATTACAAGGTAAGCAATTATGTTGGCTTGGGACTCTGTATAAAGCACTTTGAGCACGTTTAGAGGATATTGTGCTTTATAAAAGCATTTGTTTTTTTCAAATTAAATTTTTTATTTTTAAAAGCTGAGCCTTGATGGATCGTACAGCATGCATTCCCTGCTAGTTATGCCTGCTTGTCCTGGTATTTTAAAACAGCCATCTAGGTCCCACAACCAGTTTCTTATTGTTGTTCTTTCTTTGCTTTACTTTTGCAAATCAGCTCCATTCACTCTAGAATACAGAGTATGTTTTTTGGTGTATTTAAGTAATTAGTCCAAAGTACAAAAACTCACATAGTCAGACATGAAAGATCAACGATAAATAACGTTGATGATAATAATAATAATCATATTTACAATAATAAACATAGTTATAATGATAGTGAGAGAAGAAGAAAGAAGAGGAGATGGAGGAGGAGGAGAATGAAGAATAAGTAAAGCGGGATGACAATGATGATGGAGATAGTGTGACTATGATGATGATGATGATAATGATGATTGTGGTGATTGAGATGATGGTGGATAAAATGAGGAAAAATATGGTCAATATATATTAGCCATTTAGAATACAGTAAAGATAATTTTACCTGGAGGAAGTGGAGCATTTTTCTGAATGAGAACAACAGCAATTTTTGTATTTCGTCCCTGAAGACTATTTCTGGAGGTCAAAAATTAATTTAAAAAAAAAAAAAAATGAAAAATAGAAAAGAAAAGAAAAGTTAAGTTTTGGAAACGATCAATGAATGGCAGTTATCAAGCACATTTCCTCAACAACAACAACAACAACAAAACAAATAAAAACATACAATTGATGAGCAAACAAGAGAAGCATGTGGACAAATATTCAGAATCGTGAATACCAATCAATAGTAGCAGATGAGGCCAGGTTGACATACTATAACAAAACTATTTTCTTTTACATTGTGGTCAAAAAAAACAACAACTTTCCTTCAAATAATGATCAGTGAAATAGTATTAAACCTGAGACCTCGGCAGAAAAGCTATGACGAAAGATACGCACAGTATAAATATGGCAAATCACAGCATTCAACTTTTAACAAAGAGAAGACATTTATTATAGAAATGTAAAGATTGTAGAATATAACCTTATGAAATAATTGTTTCTTTTACTTTATCTTAAATTGGAATATGTTAATAATCTTGATATATGAAAAATCTCATAATCACATGTTGTAATCTTAACTCATTCAATCCTAGAGATTTTAGCTATTTTTCAAAATTGGAAAACTGTATTAAAAATGAGCATTTACATAGATAGTTTTATTCAACTACCATTACAACGCAAATACTAAAAACATAAGTTTTGATATTACGCCTATAATTTGTCTCAGAAAAATGTAATAAATTTAGGCATGGGGTAAAAGTAAGCCGGGTAAACTACGAATATAGTCGGTGTTAGGGTTGAGTGAGTTAAACATCTCAATGGGGAATGAGATTAGCGGAAGAGTAGAGTCCCTTGATTGGACGTCACAGGCGGAGAAGTTATTAGAGGGAGAACGTTAATATGGTTTTGCACATGAGTCTCCCGTCCTCGCTTCCGGTGAAAGTGGCATGAGACGCTTCACCGAAAGCGAGGACGATAGAGACAGAGAGACGCATGCGCAAAACCATGTTGACGTTCTCTCTGTAAGGTGACGTACAATCAAGGGATGCTACTCTTCCGTTAATCTCATTCCCTATATTCTGCTTTGTCTTGTGCTATGATACTCGTCTATATCTGTCCCATCATGGATTGTGCTCAATCGACTTCTTTAAAAAAAAAAGGGTCTTTAGTCCCATTTTCTCACTGAACTTGGGTTTAAAATGAGTACATGTCAAGTAACAATTTTGCCTTTGTCGAAGAAAATTGTTATAGCTCCTTATAGCCTACTTGTTCGGTACTTCATGCTTAGTGTTGCTGTCGGCTTGGGACTTCTTATAAATCATTATATCTTCATCTTAATTTGGGATGCATTAGTATTCTTGTTATATAAGAAACATCTCATAATCACATGTTATACATGATCTCTTGTAAAGGTCATTGAGCAAATACAAATGGATATTGCCCTACATAAAATCTCACATAAAACAAAAAAAGTCAATTCCCCATACCTGACTATCTCCACCCGTGTAGCACACTCCATTTGCCTCTCCTTCCACAACTGCTCATCCCAGTCCAGATCAAAGAAAATGACAACCACCGCTGGGATCTCCTGCAAGTGTTTATGCATCCAGTGAGTTTTGATGATGCCTTTAGGGATGTACCACTCGTACGATGACCTCTGTTCAAATAAAATAGTTTGATATAGATCATTTGGTGAAAAAAAAAAAAAGGATTTTGTTTGTTTTTGTTTAAGGGTTTTACAGCGCTTGCAACACATTAAGGTCATATCACAGCGTCAGTAAAAAAGGAAGAAAATGGAATAGTAAAAAAGTTCTAGAATTACAATTAAAGCACCCAAGAAATCATTGATACTCCAGCTAACTTCTGGAGAGTGGGAAACTGCACCTGTGTGTTTCACCACACATCAACTCTCTCATTGCTAGCACATTGTTTCGAGAAAACGTAATTTTTAAAAGGAGGAAATTCCTCCTCTGGACCCCAAAATCGCGGATTTCCACAGATCCGAGGAAAACCATCAGCACTGTTATATTGTATAAATGCTCTATTTGTAAAAGTTTGATGTCCTTTGCAGTTGTTCTAAGTGACTGTATGGTGTAATACATAAACTACAGCAATTTCAAATTAAAATACATAGGTACCTTTTGTTTGCATTTTGGATATTCATGATCAGCCTTGCACACTCTGAACTTCAGAGGTAATCTGTCAGCTCTTCGGTTGTTGCAAAAGGAATCCCAGATAGCTTTGTGGACAGCATTATAAGTTGTGTCGAGACCTGTCAAGGCCACAAGCCCAAATGGTTTAGAGACCAATTCTGTCGGAAGTTCACTGGCCCAAGACATTGCGGCTGTTGAGAAAGAAAAAAAATTATATTTAAGATCATGATGTATGAGTGGTCTTGTGGTATGACACTGGCTTTCGGATCGGAAGGTCCTGGGTTCGAGCCTTGCTCTGCGCATAGTTGAGTCCATGGAAAAGGCTCTTTACTTAAATTCTCTCACCGTACTCCAGTGTAAAATGAGTAATTGGCTGTTAACAGTGTTGTCTCTGTCCAAAAACGGAGGAGGACTTTCAATCCTGGTTGACGAAATGAATTTGGAGGTGTAGTCATACGCTACTATTACTACTATCATATGACTATTTTTAGTAGTTTTGTATAAGTATTTGTTGTGAGTTGTGAACATGTTCGTTGTTGTATCTTTCCACCTAACCCTCTTATTTTACAAATCCCAACAATCTCAGTTTTAGAGTGATTATACTTGATTTTCACCAATCACCAAAGGCAATTGACAGAAAATTTTCTTCCTTCATAAAAAAGCAAATCACAAATGACATATAAATGCAATGCAGCAGGAGTCAACAGACAAATCCACCGCTGCCACCAGTCTGTGAAAAAGAAATGCCATGAAACATATCGATGGCCTGTTGATCTAAACTCTGAAATAACATCTTTGCAATACTATACTTCAGAGGTTAGATCAACCGGCTATCCATATGTCAGGCCCATACTAAAACATAGTAGCTCAGTGTGGGACCCACAAACACCACAAGAAATCAATGAGCAAGAAACAGTCTAACATCGGGCAACCAGATTTGTCAGTGGAAACTATGAGCGGGATATGAGCGGAACTCAGCTCATAAATGATCTCCAATGGAAACCGATACATGAAAGGTGATCCATCAACAAACTCCTCATATTCCACAAAGCACAAAATGGAAAACTTGAAATTGCAACAAGCCATTTGAAACGGAACAACATCAAAACAATAAACTCAGCATTTAATTTTGAAATCCCCCACTCAAGAACAAACAATCATCTTTACTTTTTCTTCCCCTCCACCATCCCTACCAACCACTTGTAAACACGTACAACAAGCCCTTCCGCATAATGACTTCAAAAAATCATTCCCTGCTTCCCTCTAATACCCCCGTTACTGAAAAGACGGCCATATAATCTTCAGTCTGAAGCTATGGCCTTAATGGAAGAAGAACAAGGTTGCCAAGTCAGGAGGCAAAAATTTGCAGAACTTACGTCAACACATTCACATTGACTCCATTGACGGACCCCGTTCTGGGTGCTTAACTCCAGTAAAAAGACATTCTGTAGTTACTTTTTTTCAGTTTAGCAGGTGATTTGAAAATATACTGAGGGTTTATAAACATACTGAATTCCGTAAATATTAGGAAAATTGGAACCTTGGAAGAAGCATCACCATCAGGGCTGTCATTATCCCCAGACACCTGTCTGAGGATAATGAAAATTCGTTATCCCCAGACGCCTGTCTGTAACGAATTTTCATTATCCCCAGACAGGTGTCTGGGGATAATCACAGTCACAGCGTCACCATCAGCAAATGGAAAATTCTTCTGTCTTCTGGTACGAGTGTATGATGCGAATGAACCCCAAAATTTCTGACTGTGTCGTATTTCAAAAGCACTCTGATTTCAGTTTATCATTCGTCACCGTAATAGCAACGCAAAAGAAAATGAATAAAATTTATAAAAACAAACAGCAGAGCCGCTGAGAGCCAGAGCCAGAGAAAATTCATCAGCCCTCATCAGTATCAGCAGACTCGACTCAGGCTCAGGCCCTCATCAAAGAAATAAATTTATCGATATTTCAGTGCTACAGTGGGTAATCAATCACAATTACAAGTTAATTTATTTCGAATTAAGGGTCTACAATTATCAACACATTTCAGACTTTCTTTTGGCTTAGGGTAATTTGAAGGAGTCTCTTAATGTCAACCATTCAATTGCTTAAAAATGTACGTACTCTCTAAAGACGTTATGATAGAATGTACTGACACTATTGAGTGATGATGATGATGATGATGATGATAATAATGATGATAATAATGGTGATGATGATGATTATCATCATATTAATAATTTTCATCATCATGGTCACGATCATTATCAATATCATTCTTCTTCTTTTTATCATCATCATCATCATCATCATCATCATCATCATCATCATTATTATTATTATTATTATTATTATTATTATTATATTATTATATTATATATTATTATTTTTATTAATATTTTTATTACTTATTATTATTATTATTTATTATTATTTTTTTTTATTATTTTATTATATTATAATATATTTATTATTATTATTATCGCTTCACACGCAAAGGGACCAATATCGATCCCGGGTGCAGTCGAGTTTTTCTCTTACTCCCTGAGTCAATTAAATTTGGCGGAAAGTACTTTACGTTAGACTAGCGTCCTATCCAAAGGATAGCGAGCAATTGCGATTGTCCGTTTCACCCTATATAAACCGGGATAGACTCCGGTTCCATGGGCCCAATGGCTCTGAAGGACTTTGTGTGTGTGTGTGTGTGTGTATGTGTGTGTATTTGTGTGTGTGTATGTATGTGTGTGTGTTTTTTTTAAATCACTAACAGGCTGTCTAAAGGTAATAACAAAGAGCTGAGGGGCGTCAACTTCATTCCTTCTATACATTAAATCTACCCCTGTAGCAGATCCGCCTTATTATGGACACAGAGCTGAAATTTTCATCATGATCATCATCATCATCATCATCATCATCATCATCATCATCATCGCCATCATCATCATCGTCATCCTCATCATCTTCATCATCATCATCCATCCCATGATCTAATAATGATCGTCGCTGGATACACGGGATGCAGATCTCACCACTTTCCGCCATTTTCTCTATTATTATCCTTCTCCAAGAGTTCTTCCACCTTCATCCCTGCCCATTCCTTGATATTGTCCATCCAAACTTTCCTTTGTCTTCCTCTTCTCCTGCCTCCTTCAAGGGTACTTTCCATCGCCGTTCTGCACAAACCTCCAATCCTCACATTGTGGCCAAACCATGACGGTTTCATTCCTCTGTGGTGATGAGGGTTACATGATGATGGTTACTTCAGTGTGGGCTCATTATCATTATTGTAACGGAGATCGCTTTATTTTTCTATTGAGTTTTATTTTTCCATTACAACAAGGATAAATACACCCACATCAAAGATTTAGGCACAAAATAAATACGTGAAAAATAGTTTAAAAGTCTTTTGAAAGATCCCAAAATGTGGCTTGAGATCTTATTCAGTACTGCAATGAGTGCAAGTGGGTCATACAAGGGTCAACACTTATGCAGAATAACCGTCGTTAGACAGATCTTGAGCCACAATCCGTTACAAGGCTCTCAATGTCTTCTCATACTGGTAAAGAAAGTTGGAGGCTTAGCAGCCACTCAATATCTTCTCATACTGGTAAAGATCCTAGGAGGTTTAGCAGCCACTCAATGTCTTCTCATATTGGTAAAGAACCTAGGAGGTTTAGCATTAGCAGCCACTCAATATCTTCTCATACTGGTAAAGATCCTAGGAGGTTTAGCAGCCACTCAATATCTTCTCATACTGTAAAAAACCTAGGAGGCTTAGCAGCCACTCAATGTCTTCTCATATTGGTAAAGAACCTAGGAGGCTTCGCAGCCACTCAATATCTTCTCATACTGGTAAAGAACCATGGAGGCTTAGCAGCCACTCAATGTCTTCTCATATTGGTACAGAACCTAGGATGCTTAGCAGCCACTCAATGTCTTCTCATACTGGTAAAGAACCTAGGAGGCTTAGCAGCCACTCAATGTCTTCTCATACTGGTAAAGAACCATGGATGCTTAGCAGCCACTCAATGTCTTCTCATACTGGTAAAGAACCTTGGAGGCTTAGCAGCCACTCAATGTCTTCTCATACTGGTAAAGAACCTAGGAGGCTTAGCAGCCACTCAATGTCTTCTCATATTGGTAAAGAACCTAGCTTAGCAGCCACTCAATGTCTTCTCATATTGGTAAAGAACCTAGGAGGCTTCGCAGCCACTCAATGTCTTCTGATATGGTAAAGAACCTAGGATGCTAGCAGCCACTCAATGTCTTCTCATACTGTCAAGAACCTAGGAGGCTTAGCAGACACTCACTGTCTTCTCATACTGGTAAAGAACCTAGGCTTAGTAGCCACTCAATATCTTCTCATACTGGTAAAGAACCTTGGAGGCTTAGCAGCCACTCAATGTCTTCTCATACTGGTAAAGAACCTAGGAGGTTTAGCAGCCACTCAATGTCTTCTCATATTGGTAAAGAACCATGGATGCTTAGCAGCCACTCAATGTCTTCTCATACTGGTAAAGAACCTAGGAGGCTTAGCAGCCACTCAATGTCTTCTCATACTGGTAAAGAACCTAGGATGCCTAGCAGCCATTCACTGTCTTCTCATACTGGTAAAGAACCATGGATGCTTAGCAGCCACTCAATGTCTTCTCATACTGGTAAAGAACCTAGGAGGCTTAGCAGCCACTCAATGTCTTCTCATACTGGTAAAGAACCATGGATGCTTAGCAGCCACTCAATGTCTTCTCATATTGGTAAAGAACCACGGAGGCTTCTTTCCCAGTTCTTAGAAAATGACGTCTCTGCTAGAGGTAGCCTACCCTTTCCACACACCCTTTTCGCTTTGTCGTAAATTAATTAACTTCATTATGTGCATGTAATAAATATAGGCTCGACGCATACTTGAGTCCTTGGAAAAGGCTCTTTTCTCACATTCTCTCATGTGTAAAATGAGTACCTGGTCGTTAATAGCGTTGTCTCTGTCGGGGAAAAAAAACTGCAAGATAGCCCAACAGGGGTCATGTCCCAATTTACATGTTACGTGCTGCTGTTGGTCAGGGATCCCTTGTAAAGCGCTTTAAGCACGGTTAGTGAATATTGTACTATGTAAAAGCTAAACTCCCCCCCCCCCTAAAACATAGGCCTAATATATAATATTTCCTTTTCTTTTTTTTTCTTTCTTTTTTCTCTTTCTCGTTATCATCTACGTGTAACCTGAATAAGGCTAAAACTCGAAACGTTTATTTTGTCTTGTATCTTTTACACGAGTCACATTTCTTCCTTTGTTTTACTCTCCATCGAGGAAACTGGTGCATCCTCTGTGTTTCTTTTGTCTTTTCTTGTCAATCTTAGCCTGTGATCCACACATGGATTGTGAGACCATCTCTGCCGTGCCACCAAGAGAGCAGTATAATAGTATTGAAATGGACCAAATTGTACTGCTGTCTTTATGAGGAAGGCAGAATGGTCGCCATCCAATATTATAGAGGGAAATGTTGATGCAGCTCCCTGTGAAAAACAAAAACAAAAAAAAAACATAAAAAGAAAACAAACAAATAATAATAACAGAAGAAAAAGCAACAAAACCAAACAAAACAAACAAACATACCCTGCCCCCCCCCCCCCAACACACACACACCAAAGCCAAAAACAAAAGTAAAAAACAAAACAAACCAAAGCGAAAACAAAAATAAAACATTACGAGAACCAAAAAAAAAAAAAAAAGGAGAACAAATAAATAAACAGAAAAAAAAACCCAACAAAAATACAACCCCCCCCCCCAAAAAAAAAAAAAAAAAACCAAAAAAAAAAAAACAAACAAAAAAAAAACAAAAAAACCCCCAAGACAACTCAAAACCAACCAACCAAACAAATAATTTAAAAAAACAAAAACAACAGCTATAAAACAACAACAACAAAACCCCAGTAGCAAACGGATCCAAACCTACCCGTTCCAAGAAACAAACCAAACTAACAAAACATCAACACACCAACATTATAAAACACACATTTGCCTGGACTCCAACGATATGAATGATAAAGACAGAATTCATTGTTAAACTGCAATACGCAGCTGAAGTGAGTAAGACAGAATGTATAACACTTGATTGATGTGTAAAGATAAAACTGTCAACCAGAAGAAAGAATCACCAACTATGACACACCATCTCATTGCGGTCTTACGGGTGTCTAATAATAATAATAATAATAATAATAATAATAATAATAATAATAATAATAATAATAATAATAATAATAATAATAATAATAATAAAAATAATAAAAATAATAACTAACTATAACTAACTACTACTACTACTACTACTACACTATACTACTACTATACTACTACTACTACTACTACTAACTACTACTACTACTACTACTACTACTACTACTACTACTACTACTACTACTACTACTACTACTACTACTACTACTACTACTACTACTAATAATACATAATAAAATATAATAATAATAATAATAATAATAATAATAATAATAATAATAATAATAATAATATAATAATAATAATAATAATATAATAATATAATAATAATAAAAAAATATAACAAAACATACTACAATACATACTACTACTACTACTACTATACTACTACTACTACTACTACATACTACTACTACTACTACTACTACTATACTACTAATATAATAATAACTAATAATAATACATATAATAATAATAATAATAATAATAATAATAATATATATAATAAATAATAATAATAATAATAATAATAATAATAATAATAATAATAATAATAATAATAATAATAATAATAATAATAATAATAAAAAGGGAAACTTGGGTGTCTTTTACCACCAGATAATTCAGCACACTGAAAAGTTGAGTCATTATTTTATTTTTTCCTTATTATTTTGTCTATCAAAAACACAAACTCGCAAGTTCTATCACACTCACATAAACCGCCAACAGGACATGAACAATTCTCTCTCTCTCATTCTCTTTATCAATCTACCTCGCCTCCTCTCTCTCTCTCTCTCTCTCTCTCTCTCTCTCTCTCTCTCTCTCTCTCTCTCCCCCTCTCTCTCTCTCATAAAACATAATATACAAATCCATCACTCTTGCAAATCCACATACCGTCAGCTGGGGTAATTTTGCCCTAAGGGGTAACTTTGTCTCTGCAAATATGGAGCATTTTGCGTCATCTCAGTTTATTGTAGCTATTATCCTGGCTAAATGATTGAACTTTTTATCAAAGAAAATAATGACCTCGAAACTAAATATACTCGAATTGGCCCAAAATGAAAAATGCAAAGTTTCCCCTTAAGGCAACGTTACCCCAGTTGACGGTACATCATCATCATCATCATCATCATCATCATCATCATCATCATCATCATCATCATCATCACATCATATCATCATCATCATTGCCTTTTTCACCCTGGGTCAGGGTATAGGCCACAGACAAACAGTTTCCATCCTTCTCTATCTGAGCTAACTTTTTTATCTCATTCCATGTCATACCACTACTCTGTATATCAGCTTCTTTAATTCTTCTCCATGTTCCTCGTGGCCTTCCCCTTGATCTTTTGCCCTGATATAATTTATAGAATACAAACTTCATTTCCTGAAATTTTCATCTCTATGCACACTGACAAACCCCTTCCCCCCTCTTCCCCCCCCCCCTCCCCAACCAAACATTCCCCTACGTAAACGTTTTATTAGCAGGTCTGATATCCTTACACAATAGGATTCAATAGTCTGATGTCACGTCCGCCCAGCAACCAGCAGCTTGGTTCTAAGCAAAGAAAATCGGTACTTTTTATTCTTCATGCTGGCTAGAACTTTTTCACATGTCATGTGATCAGAATATATAAAAGTCAAACCATGATCAGATTTATAGTGATTTTCTCCTCTGGATACACTTTTATGCTCGTCGGAGAAGTATTTCATAAGGGCGGTGATGGAGTTAATGGCGTCCGCCATTGTTCCGATAGTTTAGAACCAGTTACTGTTACTATGCGTCATACGCTTCAACAGTCGTGCCGTCACTTCCCCCGTTATGACGCAGAGTAACTTAGTAACTGGCTCTAAACTACCGGAACAATGGCGGACGCCCTTATGAAATACTTCTAGCCATCACGAAGAATAAAGAGTATCAATTTTTTATGTTTAGAACCAAGCTGCTCGTTGCTAGGCTAATTCTCAACATGCGCATGCGCGCCTCTCGAGTGTCGAATAATCTGGTGATAAGATAAACCCAATAGGCCCATGGAGCAGAGATTATGCCGTTTCTATAGCGTGAAATGGACGATAGCAATAAATAGGGTTCAACAGTTGTGACGTCACTCCCCAGTCATGACGAACAGTAACTGGTTCTAAAACTATCGGAACAATGGCGGACGCCATTATCTCCATCACCGCCTTTATGAAATGCCTCTCCGACGGGCATAAAAGTGTATCCAGAGGAGAAAAACATTATAAATCTGACCATGTTTTGACTTTTATACATTCTGATCACATGACATGTGAAAAAGTTCTAGCCAGCATGAAGAATAAATAGTGCAGATTTTCTTTGTTTAGAACCAAGCTGCTGGTTGCTGTGGGCGGACGTGACATCAAAGTATTGAATCCTACTAGCTTGCTACCCTTTCGATATAGAATTATTATGACGCAAAGTTATTTTCACCAGATCTAATAGAACAAGTTAACTATCACCACTGGGTGGACAGGGAGAGGGGGGAGGATAGGCTGGAGGGGGGGGGGGGGGGGGGGGGTCAGAAAAAAAAATCTCAACTACACCCAGGATCGATCCCTTTGGGTGCTAAGTGAATGCTCTACCAACTGAGCTCTCGGGATCTCCTGAAGATAAATAAAAGGAATAGATAATAATTTAAATATGAATATATAACCTCCCCCCCCAAACAAACATGAGTTTCTATAATATAATGCAATATCCATTAAACGTGCTCAAATTACTTTACAAATGATCTATTGTCTTTGGTAATTGTATTATAAATAAAAGTAAAAGTTTTAAATTGAAGTAACAATGCAAATTGAATACTAAAATATACGACCGAGATACATTTTTATATAATTTAGATTGCGCAACCCACTTCGCATAGAATTGAAAAAAAAAAAAAAAAGCAGACAATGTTTCTATTCTCTAGTTTTCTTATAATTTGGCGAGCGGCTTTTCTCCCTATTGATCGTATGGAGTGATTTATTGTGTCTGCGTAAGTATCGGACGTCACTGGGAATCAATACTGAGATGTTGTAATTTCGCAATTCTCATCGTTGTCATCGTCGTCATTCGTCATCATCATCATCAACATAGTTATCACCATCATCATTATCATCATCCAAAGAGATTTTTACTGTTATTACGTTTAAAATTATTATGATTTTTATCAATTGCATATTATCTGCTATCTAATACTCCATTGCAAAGAGACAGTTTCGTAACTACAGGCCATTCTCTAATACAATCGTTTAAATTTGTTTTATTATCGATTTTGGATTGATATCGATATAATAGTAACAACATTCGTCCCATATTATTATTGTACATGTGAAATATGTATGATCTCGTTAATATTGATCTTATATTTTTTTTTTACAAATTATATCAAAAGATTATATCGATATTGTTAAATCAGACTATTATTTTATCGTCACGTTTCCCTGAAAATAATCATAAGTCAATATTATTATGCAATTTAAATCATTATCATCAAAATATATGTATTCTTCTATCATATTCTATTATTATGATTATATAGTAATATATATGTCTATAATATTATATTATTAGAAGCGGGAAATGTATCCCATTATTTTCATTATACGATGGCTTACATAAACATTTCAAAAAGAAATTTCAGTGAACAATTTCTAGATCGCTTTCCACATTTGGTAATAACTTAAGTATTCATAAAACTCAATAGCCACTAAACATGCTCAAAGCGCTTTACATGAGTTTTCTAGCCACCAACGACGCTGCCTTAACTCACTCACTCCTAGAGTATTTTGCTACTTTTCAAAATTGGAAAAAAATTGTAGTAAAAATGAGTATGTGGATAGATAGTTTTATTCAACTATCATTAACATGTAAAAACTAAGAACATTAGCTTTGATAGTAGGTACGCCTATAATTTGTCTCAGAAAAATGTAATAAATAGGCATGGGGTAAAAGTAGCCCGGGTAAACAACGGATATAGTATAGTCAAATTTTTTATACTGCCACGCCCCCGATCGCCGATCGCCTCGAAAAATATTAAGCAAGGCGGGCTTGGCGAGCGACCGACCGTCCCTCTGCTCGTCGGCCAGGTATTTGGCCACACACATTGCGTTTTCACTCCGGTTTGCCTGATCGGCGATCGACCCTCGATCAAAACTGAGCGTGTATGGAGCCTTTTAGGGTTGAGTGAGTTAATGTCTCGGATTAGTCACGACGCCGTAGAGCGTTATTACAGTTTTTTTCCCCGACAGAAACAGCGCTGTTAACGACCAGGCCAAGTACTTATTTTACACCTGAGTACGATGGGAGAACACGAGTAAAGAGTCTTTTCCAAGGACTGAACAATGCGCCTCTCAGTCCGAATGGCGAGTGTCAAACCACAAGAACACAGAGTCGCACTACGACTGGAGAGAAAAATAAAGTGAGTAGATGTGACTCATATATAAGGGAAGAACACAAAACAAACAATGTTTCGGCCATTGGCCTTCGTCGGGAGACAAAAAACAAACACAAACACAAATATGACAGGAAAAGGGGGGAACTAGGAGAGGATAGGGAGGGCATACACATATACACACATTCGCACACACAAACACGCACACACAAACACACAGACACACAGACACATACACACACCAAAATAAACACACACACACACACACACACAGAGAGAGAGAGAGAGAGAGAGAGAGAGAGAGAGAGAGAGAGAGAGAGAGAGAGAGGCACAGATACAACTTGAACACGTATCAGACACACGAATGCATGGAGTAGTAGGCAAATTAAATAGTAAAACTAAAGCCAGAGGTGCCTAAATGAGCCAGTAAACTGGAGAGAAAAATAAAGTGAGTAGATGTGACTCATATATAAGGGAAGAACACAAAACAAACAATGTTTCGGCCATTGGCCTTCGTCGGGAGACAAAAAACACAAACACAAATATGACAGGAAAAGGGGGGAATAGGAGAGTGGTCTCGCTGTATGACACTCGCTTTCGGATCGGAAGGTCCTGGGTTCGAGCCTCGCGCTCGGCGCATAGTTGAGTTATTGGAAAAGGCTCTTTACTCACATTCTCTCACCGTGCTCAGGTGTAAAATGAGTACCTATCCGTGAACAGCATTGTCTCTGTCGGATAAAAATGTAACAGGCGTCGTGTCTCGTTCTACATGTTACGTGTTGCTGTTGGTCAGGAACCCCTTGTAAAGCGCTTTGAGCACGTTTAGTGGATATTGCGCTATATAAAGCTCCATTAAAAAAAAAGAGTCGCACTACCAAATTATGACGTCACTGGTTATTAATCTTTTTATATCCCACTGCTACGAGTGAATTTATCAAAGCAGAAAAGCGTAAGGTGGGGCTATGTGGTCTAGTGGTATGAAACTTGCGTTCGCATCGGAAGGTCCTGGGTTCAAGCCTTGCTCGGCGCATAGTTGAGTCGCTGGAAAAGGCTCTTTACTCAGATTCTCTCACTGTACTCAGGTGTAAATTGAGTACCTGGCCGTTAACAGCGTTGTTATATTTGGAATATCGCGTAACGGTGAGAGCATGTGAGTGAATATAGCCTATTCCAAGGACTCAACTATGCGCCGAGCGAGGCTCGAACAAGGACCTTCCGATCAGAAAGCAAGTGTCATACCAGTGGACCACAGCCGCACTGATAGCTGAGAATTTCTATTTCTGTCCGATTATCTCCTCTTTAAATCCAATCTATCTAAGAAGGGATTTTCTATTTATTCTATTTGCTATAATGATATCTTATTTGCATAATAGATGCTTCAGCACATACGTTTCTCCGATAATCTTTCTTTTCTTTTTTTTTTTCTCTTTTTTCATTGCTTTAATTTCTATATGTAGGAACCAAGTTCTCTGCTTTTGGAAAGGTCTGGGCCAAAATATTAACTAAGGTATCGCCCGACGTGTACATATATGCAGGTCTGCTGTCCGAACGAACCCACTTATGGTCCTAGTTTAACATTGTTGTAATGGATAGTATTTTGCGTCATTTTTTGATATTTCCATAACAACAAAGAGCCCATAATGAATTGGGTTATCAGACCTAGTGCACGTCGGTATCGCCTAATGATAAAAGCATCAGTTTATATTTTTGCCAAATACTTACTTTTGTATTGTGCAAAGAATTACGTCAAATTGAAAATGAAAATAACAGGTTCAAAATTTACCCCCTCCCCCCCCCCCCCAAAAAAAAAAAAAAAGAGAGGAAGAAACAATGTTTTGGGCTCAAAACCCGTCTTCAGCCAACAACACAAACAATAAAAACAGAAATACTGTTGTCTATCTGGTTTTTGAGTAATCTTTTTTTTTTTTTTTTTTTTTTTTTTTTGCTTTTGTTGTTGGCTGAAGAAGGGTTGTGAGTCCGAAACGTTCTGTGTTCGGTAATTTTATATTTTTATTTTTGAAGCTGTTATATTCATTTTTTTTCGTTTATTACTTTTTAAAATCTACAGTTTCTAGCTGCTTTGTATCAGTCAGAATGACTATAATTAATGATAAAGAAGACCAGAATCTTTTTGAATTTTTATAGACTTATTACGTTCAAGGATAAAGACCTTTTTCCAAGTGATCATTGAAACAGTTGTAAGCGATCAAAATAAAAAGTTTCAGAAGGAAAGTTCTTAAAAATGGCGTCCTCCAACACAACTCAAGAATTAATTCTTGTACCTCCTTTTAGTGATTACACTTTTTATATTATCGAAGTTCTTATCAAAACTATCTTGGCTTTGATTTTTTCATGCTTTGGTGTCGTGACCAATATCATCAATGTCATCATTTTCTATCGACAAGGAATTCTTAAGGACAGCAATAATTTGAACTTCCTGGCGCTTGCAATATCCGATTTGTTTTGTTGTTTTTTCGCACTTCATGGAGGCGTTCTTATGATCGTCCGGAAGTTCTTCGAAACTCCAGAGTATAGATGGAATGGCGGTACAATGTACGCCTGTACTTCTGTAAGACCCAAAGGTGTATTTATTCTTATAACTTGTGGTCTAACAGCCTATATCGCTATTGAACGCTTCGTTTCCGTTGTTTTCCCGTTCAAAGTAAAACAAATTTTCACACCAAAACGGTCTTTTTTTGTCGTGTGCAGTATTTATATATTCATCGTCGTCGTATCCTACCCACAATATCTCACATATTTCCCTAGCTGGGCCAAGTATCCTGATCTCAACACGTCTAAATTAGACTGTATATTTACTGGACTTATCACGATACAAGAAAGAATTTTTTACCGCTACTTTGGAGCAGTCGTGTTGAAAATCGTCACCGTTTCAATAGTTGTAATTTGTAATGTAACCATACTCTGGAAAGTCATTCTGTCTAGAAAATTCAGGAAACTTTCAACAACCACTCTTAGCACTAATCAAGGAGAATCCAATTCAAAGCCGCCTACATTAGAGACATCTGCGACTTCCGGGAAGGAAAAAGCTGGAACTGACGATAAAAACTCCAGAGAAAAAAGACTTATACGAATGGTAACTCTTCTTTGTGTGGTGTTTGTTTTTTGTTACCTTCCGGAAATTTTTAACGTCATATTTTTCTATTTGTCAGAGACAAAAATGCACAAATACTACGAGGATACAGTCTACGCCTTCAGCATGTTGTTAGAAATATTAAATTCCAGTAGTAATATACTGATTTATTACAACCTTAGTACTCGGTATAAACAAGAATTACAGCTTTGTGTCAAGAAAAAATAGACAAGAATGCCACATGATATTTTTGTACACCCCCCCCATTCTCCTCCCAAGAGAATGGCAGAAATATTATGCCATTTAGTGTATCAACATGTAAATATACCCCTGTCACATTTGATGGGTACTAATCGACGTGCTCTTATTTGAAGGTATGATAGTCAAACGCAATTATAGGGAATGAGATTAGCGGAATAGTAGCGTCCCTTGATTGGACGTCACCCATAGTCTGTGACGTCACCGGCGGAAAAGTTATTAGAGAGGACGAGAGACGCATGCGCACAACCAACGTGACGTTCTCTCTCTAATAACTTTTCCGCCGGTGACGTCACAGACTATGGGTGACGTCCAATCAAGGGACGCTACTCTTCCACTAATCTCATTCCCTATAGTCCACAGTATGTCTCCAGGTCTCCTTGGGGAGGCATAACTTCCTCTTTCCTTGGAGGGGGGTGATCATCTCAGAGCCATCATTGTCAATGTTTTTCGACAGATATGACCCGTCCTTTGCCATCTTCTCCTTTTAATGAGCCTCTTCAGACACTCCATCTCCTCAGGAATAGAAATTATGACGCTAAGGCGCTATTACAATTGTTTTTATTTTACCATTCTTCTACGCGTACAGGAGAGACAGTCATTTTAATCTCAAGTATTTTGAGATAATATCAGCGAATAGCGTGTTCCTGGTACTCGACTTTGCGTCTTCGATCCTCAGCATGATCAGAACCTTCGACCCTCAAGACACAAGCCAAATGCTATACAACTGGACCAGACCCCCCCCCCCCACCCCCACTCCCCACAACAAAAAAAACCAAAAAACAACAAAACACTAAAAACCAAACCAAAACAAAACAAACAAGCACACAAACTAACAATAATAAAAGCAACTATTACAAAAAAAAAACAAAAAAAAAAAAAAAAACAACAAAAAAACCGAAAGGAGATGAATGAAATAAATAGTAAAATAATCTATAATTATTGAAAACCGAGTCGTCCAATTAACAATTGGCATTTTAACCAGTGACAGTAATGGATGGCTTTCTATTCATTTCGCACCAGACCATTTCTGAAAGTTGCAGGTCAACCCAGGTCGATATTGACATGCCAAAAATATTCATGGCCTGCGTCACGTTTGCTCAAATTTAAATTAAAAAAAAAATTACCCTTGATATATATCCCCTTGCGTGGTGCATTGATGCTTGCACGGGGTGAAAAAAAGCGCTGTTAAACTGGATGCGTTTTCTAATATTAAAATCTAATTTGTTAAATTTACGTGACGAAGACAGATGATTTTGACGTTTCTCATTCATCGTGTTTTTCTGACAAAGGGGAAACCCGAAACGTCTACATTATGTGTCTTCGTTACTTAAATTAAATCGTCTATTCCGTTTGACTATTGTTTTTTTTCACCTTAATATGACAATAAAAGGTACTCTTATATATTTATAGATAGAACGAAATTGGCGTCATTCATCTCTTTGTTATTGTTTTTAACCAGCCATTTTGATAAGTAGTTCTCACTAAACTGTATCAATGAGACTATAATAGTAACTTGTAAAGCGCTTTGAGCACGTTTAGTGGATATTGCTCTATATAAAGCTCAATTATTATTATTTCTTTAAAAAACGTTTAAGGTTACAAACAGTTTTGTGTGTTGGTACGTTATACCTGGCAGGCGGAAGGTTGTGAATGAATTACCTAAGCGCACAGTATCAATAATATACAAATCGATAAAAGTAAAGTTTACGGCGGTTACGACAAAAGGCTTTTGAGTGAGTGAAAACATTTACTACGAAATTGAGTACCTTGATTGGTGGCAAAATGATATAGTTATTCTACCTCTCTCTCCCTGATTAGTAATGGGTACCGATATCATGTTCACAATAAGACTTTGTGACGTCAGATTATAAATCGTTACATTTCAATAAAAATCAGATTCTTTAAAAAGAAGTATCATTTGAATGTTTTTGAAAATGTCTTTTATTAAAAGATGACGAATTATGAATCGATTGAGGCATAGAATAAATTATTTCTTACACTTGCGTTTTGGAATTCGAACTTTGTTTCCAGCGTCACTCGCAGGCTCGTGCATCGATTGGAAACACGTCCGGAATTCCAAAAAGCAAGAGTGAATGTAAGAATCGTATATTATTCCACCACTCCTAAAGAGCAGTATAATTGGGTGCCCCAAACGTAAACAAAGGTCTAGAAGCACATGGCAAACCACATGTTCCTGTCTTGAAAGCTCAAGTTCCGATGTAAATTATAGAAAAAAATAACCTTTAAAATTTGGCTGTTAGGTGGCAAAAGAAACACATATTCATAAATACTCGATCATGCATCAAATAATGTCTAGATATGGATATTTTATGGAACAAAAGGTAAAATTTATCAAAAGTTACAGTCTATCTATTTTTAGACCAGAGCAAATTATTGCGCTAGTGTGAACAAAACGAGAATTATTCGGAGCCTGATTTTCAGAATAATTTAGTCTTATATTATTATTTCTGCAACTGTTAGATTTTATGTAAACCTATTTTCAATACTGAAAGTGTATTGCCTACAACTCAAACTACAAAATTGGGAGACCTATATTGTGCGTAAATTTTTCCGGCCCCTAACGAAAATCACTAGCAACTTGTTTTTGTTTACGTTTGGGGCACCTAATTTTACTGCTCTATAGGAAAACCCTAACATTTCTTAGTAAATATCTACGTAATCGTTGAATAATGTTTTGAACGCGTTGAATAAAAAAAAATAAATTATTCAACGATTGCAGAATATTTTCGCACATTTTATTGGTGTGAAATTAGGTGTAAAAGACACGTGATTGGCGATGAAAATTTTTAGTCTTTTGGTTCGCATGAATACAAATCCAACATTTCTAGTTTTGGGTCAAATTGTCAATCATGCAGAAGGAGAAAGATATAAATTATGGTGAATTGAAGTACCACTGCCATACCATTTGGTTACAAAATATAATCTTACTTGTAGGGGTGGAAGAAACGCATTCTTTCATTTCTTTTTATTTATTAAACTCGTTATATTTTTTATCGTGCAATAACACACACTCGCAAGCTCGTTGTGTTATCGGGCACGATAAAAATAACTCGTTTAATAGATAGTATGCAGATGACGTCACTCAGGCCTTTGTTATTGTTTTTGCCATCCGCGTTTGTGAGTTGTTCTCACTAAACTGTATTAACCAGACTATAAAAGTTCATGGTTACACAGAGTTTGTGTGTTGGTCCGTTTTACTTCCGGAGGGCAATGTTGTGAACTCCTTGGCCAAGCGCATTTTATATATAGGGAATGAGGTTAGCGGAAGAGTAGCGTCCCTTGATTGGACGTCAGACGGAAGCGAGGACGAGAGACGCATGCGCACAACCAACATGACGTTCTCTCTCTAATAACTTTTCCGCCGGTGACGTCACAGACTATGGGTGACGTCCAATCAAAGGACGCTACTCTTCCGCTAATCTCATTCCCTATAAATACAAAGAGATGAAAGAATCGTATAATATTACAAGGACCGAAACACCAGGGACAGTTATCGAAGTGTTGTGGTTTGTTTTGTACGAGTTGGTGTGTTTGCTGAGATAAAGATCTGAACAAGTGTGTATTTCACCGATGCCTGCTTCGTGGTTCCTTACTTTGTTGTGTGATGATGACTATCGATCAATTAAAATGGCAAAAAACAAAAAAAAAAAAAACAAAAGAAAAAAAAAACAAAACAAAAAAAAAAAAAACAAAAAAAAACAAAAAAAAAAAAAAAACCCAATAAAAAACAACCGAATAAAAAAACAAAACAAAACAAAACAAAAAAAACCAACAAAAGCAAAAAAAAAAAAAAAACAAAAACAAAAAAAAAAAAAACAAAAAACCAAAAAAAAACAAAAAAAAAAAAAAAAACAAAAAAAAAAACAAAGACCAAAAAAAAAACAAAACAAAAAAAAAAAACAAAACAAAAGAAAAAAAAAACAAAAAACAAACAACAAAACAAAACAAAACATAAAACGTGACAAGGTGTAAACAATCTTAAACTCGGAATTTCAAATTTGTATCGGGTAAATCAAAAAAATAAATATATTAGGGGTCAGGGAAGTAGTCCTTTTAATTGATCGAGAATTGAAGTAAAATGTGTTGAAATAGCACATGAATTAAGAACATTTTCAGGTCTGATAACCGAACGCAATAGGATTCAATAGTCTGATGTCACGTCGCCCAGCAACGAGCATCTTGGTTCTAAACAAAGAAAATCAGTACTTTTTATTCTCTAAGCTGGCTAGACTGTTTTCACGTGTCATGTGATCAGAATGTAAAAATGTCAATACATGATCAGATTTATAATGTTTTTCTCCTCTGGACACACTTTTTTTGCTCGTTGGAGTAATATTTCATAAGGGCACCAGCCATTGTTCTGATAGTTTAGAACCAGTTGCTAAGTTACTATGCGTCATTACGAGGGAAGTGACGTCAGGACTGTTGAAGGCTATTATGGCATTGATTTAACATTATTATAATGGACAATCCTTTGCGTTGGTTTGAGAGTATTACCATTTCAACAATGCAATGAGCCCATGATGATTTCGGTTATCAGACCTGAAAATAAGTATGCGTTGATTTAACTATTTTGCCAGATAAAAGAAGTCCAGGCTATCTTTAAAATGTGAAAGGTGAAAAGAAAAAAAACAACAACAACATCTAAGACTAAAGAGAATGAAATGCAAGAAGCAATATCCGGTATAGAATCGTATCGTTATTAAGTCATCAAGATTTCCAATCAATATTCAAGGTTTAAATCTTAATGGGCTCGACAAGTTAATTTCCGAAATCCAAGGACCATAGCAGGAAGACGCTTTATGATTATACAACTAATCCCAAATTTGATTGTAGCGGGTGGGGGCGGGAGGGGGGGGGGTGGGAGGTGTTCCGATAGCTCAGTTGATAGAGCACTCACTCGCTTCACACACAAAGGGACCAAGATCGATCCCTGGTACAGTCGTGATTTTTTTCTGACCCCCCCCCCTCCGCTCACCCTGTCCGGCCAGTGATTGGGTAGCTGGATCTGATAGGTCAAGTGGAAAGTACTTTGCGATAGACTAGCGTCATATCTAAAGGGTAGCAAGCAATTGGTATTGTACGATTCACGCTAAAGAAACGGGGATGAACTCCGGTTCCATGGGCCAAATGGCTCTGAAGGACTACATTTTTTTAACCAACCATTTTCTGGACTTTTACCAAAAAGTCATACCCACAGACGAGAGAGAAGGGCTCTCTCTCTCTCTCTCTCTCTCTCTCTCTCTCTCTCCCTCTGTCTCTGTCTCTCTAGCCATTCACACATCTGTCATTCATCCTTTGTGTTTCATTCATCCTGTTTAGTTGATAAAGGGGAAACCCGAAACGTCCACAGTATCTGTCTTTGTTTAATAAATTGGAGCTTACATTTCAATACTTAGACATTTTTATTTCTTTCCTTCGAGCTTCAAGCAGCAACATTTTCAATGATAAATAAAAGGTAGGCACTTGTTTCATCAAAGTAAAGTTGCACACAAATAAACGTGAAACAAACGTCTTTTTGAACGCACATAAAATATCTTAAGCAAAATGAAAGCTTGCTCGTAGGCTATCAAGTTTTTAAAACAAAGAGCCATGTCTCCACAAGGACAAACATATTTTCAGTTGGCGTAAGGTATTTGCTCAGGGTAGGGACATTTATTTTATATTTTGACGGTCAGACCCATGTTGAGTTTCACTTTTAGGCAAATTTCACTGACTTTCCTTTAATTCTGATTTGATCTCATTCATTCATTCTAGTCAGCTGATCCTGCGTAGGACGTTGCTTCCCGAACTTTCTTGCGAAACAGATTACGGTTTTCCGCCAGTCTACTTGCTTGAGTTGTTGTCATGCCCATTCACATATATCTTGTTCCCAGCTTCTTGTTGGTCTACCTCTTCCTCTCTTGCCGTCGACCCTTGTCTGCAGAATGTGCTTTTCTAATGATTCGTGGCGAGTCGTATGGCCAAAATAGTTCAGTTTCAATTTCTTTACAGTTTGACGAAGGATTGGTGATTTTATTCCGATCCTTCTCAGGACTTCTTTGTTTGTTTGTTTTTCAGTTCATGATATTCTGAGTATTTTTCTGTAGCATGCCATTTCAAAAGCTGTGATCTTTGTGCTCTACTTATGAAAAAAAACCTCATTTCAAAATATCACAACATTAAAAGGTATCGAAGGCCTTCCGTATGCTCCTCGTGCTGAGGGAAACAACCCAAGTATTACTTCAGCTAACCATTAGAAAAAAATAAATCTAATATCTTTAACTAACCCTATAAGGAAAAAACAAACACCAAAGCACCTACCTTTACTAAGACCTATAACTAACCATAATAGAAAAAAAATCCCCTGACCTCGAGCTAACCCTTATAGAAAAAAGTAGTCGTAGTTGTTGTTGTTGTAGTAGTAGCAGTAGTAGTGGTAGTAGTAGTAGTAGTAGTAGTAGTAGTAGTAGTAGTAGTAGTAGTAATAACAGTAGTAGTGGTATTAGTAGTAGTAGTAGTAGTAGTAGTAGTAGTAGTTTGTAGTAGTAACAGTAGTAGTGTATAGTAGTAGTAGTAGTAGTAGTAGTAGTAGTAGTAGTAGTAGTACAGTAATAGTTAGTATAGTAGTAGTAGTAGTAGTAGTAGTAATAAAATAATAATAGTAGTAGTAGTAGTAGTAGTAGTAGTAGTAGTAGTAGTAGTAGTAGTAGTAGTAGTAGTAGTAGTAGTAGTAGTAGTAGTCGTAGTAGAAAGAAGAAAAGAAGAAGAAGAAGAAGAAGAAGAAGAAGAAGAAGAAGAAGAAGAAAGAAGAAGAAGAAGAAGAAGAAGAAGAAGAAGAAGAAGAAGAAGACACGACGACGACGACGAGAAGAAGAAGAAGAAGAAGAAAAGAAGAAGAAGAAGAAGAAGAAGAAGAAGAAGAAGAAGAAGAAGAAGAAGAGAAGAGAAGAAGAGAAACGACGAGACGACGAGACGAAGAAGAAGAAGAAGAAGAAGAAGAAGAAGAAGAAGAAGAAGAAAAGAAGAAGAAGAAGAAGAAGAAGAGACGAGACGACGACGAAGAAGAAGAAGAAGAAGAAGAAGAAGAAGAAGAAGAAGAAGAAGAAGAAGAAGAAGAAGAAGAAGAAGAAGAAGAAGAAGAATCTAACGACATTAATCTTTAGAGGTGTTTCTCAAAAAGACATTTCCTCTAACTCTTAACAGCAACAAACCGATTTTCTCAGCCTACATTATCTACGTCAGATTATGATCACTGTGATATTTTGAAAGAATACATTTTTTTTTCAAAAGTAAATCCATTCAAAATTGAAGAATAAATGCAAATTCACACGGACCTTATCATTTATCCCAGGATTAGCTTGTCTTTGTAGGTGACCAACTCTATTTCATGAGTAGCGCATTATATCCATTTGGTTAAAAACTTGGTCTTGACTCGGATATCCCCACCAAAATGCATTGCAACAAAGACTTCCATTGGATTGTTATTGTTGGATTACTATTATTGACTTCTTTAACGTCACTCGTAGAGAACAAAAATACACGATCAAGATCAGCTAGAATGAGAACTTTTTGGCAGAAATTCAGCTCCGATACTAATTTTAGCGAAGACCAAAACTCTGATCTGATTGGTGGAGAACAAGCGGAAACGGAAAAAAGAATCACTAAGATTAAGAATAAACACAAAACTCAAAATTTAGATACAAATGTCACATCAACAGTTCAGTTCGGAGAATTATCAAAGACGCAGAACTACTATCTTAAGAATAAAAATATCCCGGAAGAGGAACTGGAAAGGGTAAAAAGACAAATCCCCAAATGTAACAAAAAACGAAGTGTGTTGGAGCCTTGGGCCACGAGAAGAACAAGGATGGTGTATTGTTCTACCAAGTGTTGTTCTATTCTAGGTCGTCGGTGCTGTAATCCAATGCGATGCGACTTTAAACTACAAGTGTGTTTAAACGAATCCTCCAGAACATTCGATTTTGGGTTAAAATACTATGCGATTCCCATTGCCTTTGTAGTCCTTATCATGTTTTGGTAGACCAGTTTGATACAACAACAACGAAATGTCTAGGTTTAAAAGGTTTATTTGTTTTGTGTTAAATTGAATTCTGAGCTGTTGCGATCTCTAAACGGTAAAATAAGGTGTTCTCAAAACCCTTCTTCGGTCCTCCAAGCCCCCCCCCCCCCCCAAAAAAAACAAAAACAAAAAAAAAAAAACAAAAAAAAAACAAACAAAAAAAAAAAAAAACAATAAACAACAACAAAACACACACAAAAAAAACAAAAAACAAACAAAACAAAACAAAACAACCCCCCCCCCAAAAAAAAAAATGAAAAAAAAGACAATCCCAATACAGTTCACTACAAAAAAGTAGTTGTTACATTTTTGTGGATGGGTGAGGTGAGGAAGGGTTTTGAACCCAAAGCATTCTTTGTTAATTTGGTTTGTTCTTTTCTTACAGCTGTGATATTAATACTTGTAGAAAAATCTTATGCTATATTGAATATAAGAATAAGAAAGTTTGGAAGAAACCGAGGTACACTTATTTGCAGGTCCGATAATCCAAATTATTGTTATGGTCTCATTGTTGTAATGGGAATACATAGACTCTCAAATCAACGCCATATTGTGTCCATTACAACAATGTCAACTCAAGCCCTTAATTTCGTTTGGTTATCAGACCTGCAAATCAGTACACGTTGCCGGGTAGGAGTAAGCAGTCAATATGGAATGAGATTAGCGTCCCTTGATTGGACGTCACCCATAGTCTGTGACGTCACCGGCGGAAAAGTTATTGAGGAACGCCTGTCATTCTCATCTCCTCCCCCGACCGACCCCAATCAACGCTACCCCCTCTCACCCATTGTGACAACGGAAAAAAATGATTGAGGCTTTTTGCGATAGGATTTGATGATTTTATTAAATGTTGTTACAAACAATTGTGACAAGAAGCTTAATAAATTACTGAATTTAGAACCTTTAGATTTTAAACATTAAACAATTTGTGGAACACTGAGTGATAAGACTACATCTAAATAAGGGAATGAATAAATAATCCTTCGAAAGTTATTAGAGAGAGAACGTCATGTTGGTTGTGCGCATGCGTCTCTCGTCCTCGCCCCGTGACGACTATGGGTGACGCCCAATCAAGGGACGCTGCTCTTCCGCTAATCTCATTCCCTATGATGACCACGGGGAAATATAATATAGATTGAGAGCCAAATGTAATTCTCACATAATATTACGAACGATTTTACTTAAAACTTGATACTGTTACAAACAATTGGAGAATAGTTTTAGCGTTGGGTTGTTTTATATATTATAATTTTCTTTTGAATGAATTTCCGCTTTCTTCAATGATATTTTAATGACATGTTTAAACAATTTCATCAAAAGAACACTGGCAGGGATTAGCTAAAGTGTTTATAAATAGTGGAAGTAAAATTAAATAAATCACACCAATAAGGGTTTTAACATGAGCAGAAACGATAACAGAGAACTGTATTGTTTGTCACTATCACCATCATCGTCGTCGTCGTCGTCGTCATCATCATCATCATCATCAACATCATCATCATCATCCTCCTCTTCTTCCTCCTCCTCCTCCTAATCCCAATTTTTCTTCCTCTTTTCTTCTTCTTTTTCTTCTTCTTCTTCTTCTTCTTCTTCTTCTTCTTCTTCTTCTTCTTCTTCTTCTTCTTCTTCTTCTTCTTCTTCTTGTTTTCTCGGAAGAATCTGATGACTTACTATCGGCATTCAAATCCAAACAAAAAACTCACCTTTTTGTCTCATAGTTTCTATTTTGTAAATGAAGTTTTTTCCTAGTATGTGTGTAAATGTAATATCTAGTGCTATGCAAGTACTTGAAATTGCTATGCTATATTTTTCATTGTATCCTTTATTAATCTTAAGAATGCAAAGCGCCCAAAGCCTGATGAAATCGGGGTAAGGAAATATACAAAAACATTTCTTGTTGTTGTTGTTGTTGTTGTTGTTGTTGTTGTTGTTCTTCTTCTTCTTCTTCTTCTTCTTCTTCTTCTTCTAAGTTTTTACATGAGCAGAACGATCAGATCTTCTTGTCTTTTCATATCCCATCTCGTCGTCGTCGTTCGTCTGTCTTCTTCTCTCATTCTTCAACTCATCATCATCATCTCTCTCCTTCTTCTTCCTCCTTCTCTCCTAATCTTCCTATTTTTCTTCCTCTTTTCTTCTTCTTTTTTCTTCTTCTTCTTCTTCTTCTTCTTCTTCTTCTTCTTCTTCTTCTTCTTCTTCTTCTTCTTCTTTCTTCTTCTTCTTCTTCTTCTCTTCTTCTTCTTCTTCTTCTTCTTCTTCTTGTTTTCCTCAGATTCTGTACTTACTTCTGCATTCATTCCAACAAATCTTCATCCTTTTTGTCTCATAGTTTCTATTTTGTAATGATTTTTTTCTCTATTGTTGTTTTCTATCTAGTCTATCTTACTTCTTCTTCTATATTTTTCATTTATCCTTTTTTCTTATCAAAGCCCCAGTTCTATTTCTTGTTCTTCTCTTTCTTTTTCTTCTTTTTTTTCTTCTTCTTTTTTCTTCTTCTTCTTCTTCTTCTTCTTCTTCTTCTTCTTCTTCTTCTTCTTCTTCTTCTTCTTCTTCTTTCAGACGACATGTATCGTACTTTATGTAACGTGTTGCTGTGGGTCAGGGACCCTTTGTAAAACCCTTTGAGTACGTTTAGTGGATATTGCGTTATATAAAAGTTCGATTAAAAAAAAAAAAGCGAGCGCTCTACTAACTGAGCTATCGGAAAAGTTAACGTAAAGTTAAAACACTGAAAAGACTCGTTTCTTACATATTGTCTAATCCTATACATGTGTAAAATGATTACCTGGTGGGATTGGAACCAAGGGCCTATAGGTCCGAAGGCGAGAGTTATACCACCGGGACACAGAGGCGGAAAAGAGGAAAAACAAACAAACTTGAGCATTTATATCGCGCAATATCCATTGTACGTGCTCAAAGCGCTTTACAGGGTTCCGTAGCCAACAGTAACATTTAACATGTTTTACGATACATTACTCCTGTAGGCGATATTATAATTTTTTTCCGACAGAGACAACGCTGTTGACGACCATGTGCTCATTTTACACCTGACTACGGTGAGAGAATTGAGAATATGAGTAAAGAGTCTTTTCCAATGTTTCTCCTATGCGCCGCTCAAAGCGGGACTCGAACCCAGGGCTTTCCGACCGGAGGTTTGTGTCATACCACTCACTAGACCACATACGGCACAAAATGTAGAAATATGTAGGCTGAGTAGATACGTTTTGCCAACGTAGTGAATAAATTTGTAATAATAATAATAATAATAATAATAATAATAATAATAATAATAATAATAATAATAATAATAATAATAATAATAATAATAATTAATACTGGTTCTCATAGAAGGGTACATATATGAAGGTCTGATATCCGAACGCAGTTATGGGCCTACTTTATCATTGTTGTAACTGACAATATTTTGCCGTCACTTTTACAAAAATTTCCATCACAACATTGAGCCCATAATGATTTGGGTTATCAGACCTGCGAATAAGAGCACGTCAGTTTGCATTGATCTATTTTGATACCCGATCTTCTTCATGTTATACCATCTATTGTTTGCTTTTTCAATTTTCGTGCGTTTCTACCGGTTTCATTTGAACGTGTTTGTCTCTGATTGTTGCTAATGAAAACTTGAAAAAAATATAAACGATCGTTTTTGTCTTCTTCAAAATTAGCTTGATCAACAAACAATTCCTGTGTCAATATTGGTGGTAAATGTTATCCGATTCTCTCATGTTATTTGTATTATGAAAAATATAATCCCATAACGCTTGCTAATCGTTTTTGATTTCAAAATATTTAACAACCAAAACAAAACAAAATAAACTTAAAAAGAACGTATCACGTGATACTGGTAATAGGACATATAATCGAATAATGGCGAATGATTAATGGATAAAACATCTGGAATTTTAGAATTTTTAGAATGAATCCCCCCCCCCCCTCCCCTGAAAAACACTTGAGCTTTCAAATAAACAACCCCGCATTACCCACTTAACGTGCTGAAGGCGCTTTACAATGGGGTCCAAGTCAGCGTAACACATGAAGTATGAGACATAACTCTTGTTGTTAGGGATTATTGCATTTCCTTTCTTCCGACAGATAATATTTCTATAACGCTGTTAACAATAAGGCATTCATTTCACTCCTAAGTACGACGAGAGAACGTGAGTAAAGAGTCTTTTCAATGGACTCAACTGTACGCTGCTCAGAGCGGGGAATCGAACCCGGGACCTTCAGATCCGAAAGCGAGTGTCACACGACAAGATCGGATAGCTGCATATTACTATCATCATTACTACCAATCTAATACGGCAACTCACTGCTTAAACTGTGTTAATTTGCAAAGGAGATTCTGAAAAAGAAGTATATATGAACATTTATTTAGAGCATTTCCACGTGATGACCATTCCCAAATGCGCTTCACAATATTTCATGTATTCCCCCAGCAGGCTATTTGGAGCCAGATTTCCATTTCATACAGAACCAGTAGCCTGTTGGCCGTCCATTTTGTACTGACAGGAACGGGTAACATGTCGAACGAGACATGACGTCTGTTAGGCGATAATACATTTTTTCCGACAGACTACTCTGTTAATGACCAGGTACTAATTTAACATCTGAGTACGATGAGAGGATATGAGAAAAGAACCTTTTCAAAGGGCTCAATTATGCGCCGAGCGAGGCTCGAACCCAGGACTTTCCGATCCGAAAGCGAGTATCATACAAATAGACCATATAGCCGAATTTAGAGCTGGAATACAACCTACAGTTGCTCTCCCAATCTGTATAAGGGAGACAAATGTGACCCATCGTCTCAAAACGGTATTGTGTCGGAACGAACCATGTGCTTAAAAGCCGATTTTAATGTTAAACTGTTCAAAAATATAAATTGTTGGCATTAGCACCCTAAAATATGGTGTCCATTCTCCTCAATAAATCATACAAACTCAACACGTCTGATATTTCTGGGTCACAAATGATCCCTTCGAGTTCTTCGTTGTCTTCTCTTTGTTGCTGACACTCTTACAATATCGGCCACTGCCTACAGCCATGTTGTCTCTATTGATGTGTATTGTGTATGCAATGCTTTTGTTTTTGACCCAGTGTGTGCTTTTTGATGTGCAACTACAACATCCTATTTATGATATCGATGTCAATTTCACAATATTGTGTAAACGCTGGAGGCTGTTGTATTCTGTCGTACTTTGGAAAAAAAACAAACCAAAAAAACAAACAAAAAACACGTATTTTAAACTATGGCCAGAAAACTCGTCCTTCAAATATGAATCGGTTAAAATGACCCTCGTCTTGTCAAAAACTTTCAAACATAAGACTTTTGATAGAAGACTCCGCGAGGTCCCAGGTTTGATAGTTTTTTTTTTTGCCAAGATGAAGGGCATTTTAATCGATCGATACTTGAAGAACGAGGTTTCTGGCCAAAAATTTAAATAAGTTTTTTTTTTCCAGAGTACGGCAGTATTGTAGGTACCGCCACATTAAGTAAACTTAAAAAAAAAACCAACCTATATATATTTTTTATTTTTGGCCAGAATTAAAGATAGAAGTTTACTCCAAATATAGATCAAATAAAATGGGTCCCAACGATCATAGGATATTGTGGCCTTGACATTCCATGAAGGAATATAGATAATTCATCAAACAAGATGTCTGATGTCAACAGGAATCACCCATAATATTATTGTCCAAGTGAGCAAACCATGGATAAAAAAACAAACGAAATTGCCTGAAGCGGGGCTGAAACCCGGACTTTTCGGATCAGAGTGCAATGCCTTAACCACTAGGTCACTTGCCCCCCCCCCCCCCCCCCCCCCTTACCCCCTTTTAAATAAATCTTAGTTTGCGTTGTGTTAGATATGAACTGTGTTGAAATCATTTTATTACTAATCAGAGAGAGAGAGAGAGAGAGAGAGAGAGAGAGAGAGAGTGCGAGAAAGAAAGAGAGAAACAGAGAGAGATAGTGAGAGAGAGAGATAGATAGATAGAGAGAGAGAGAGAGAATGGGTGAGAGAGATAGAGATAGATAGATAGATGGGAGAGAGAGAGAGAGAGAGAGAGAGAGAGAGAGAGAGAGAGAGAGAGACAATGGGTGAGAGAGATAGAGATACATAGATAGATAGATAGATGAGAGAGAGAGAGAGAGAGAGAGAGAGAGGGAGAGATAGAGAGACCGATAGATAGACAGATAGATGAAAGAGAGAGAGAGAGAGAGAGAGAGAGAGAGAGAGAGAGAGAGAGAGAGAGAGAGTATACAAACTATTGTCTTGAAATTGATATTTCGATATTTCCTGTCAGAATTTAAAAAACAAACAAACCAACCATGGCAGCGTTCATATAGGGTTGGCATTTTGCAGAGAATAACAAAAAAAGCAATTTCCTGTGGCCATTGTAATGAATATTTACCCCTTAGCAAAGTAACATACATTTGACATAATATGTTAACATAAGTAAGGAAAAAAAACGCTCCCCAACCCCCCCCTTCTCCCCAAATAAAAAGCAAAGACAATTTAAAACAAAACAAAATCCACTCCCCCTAAAAAGCAATAGAAAAACAAACAAATAAACCCCGCCCCCCCCCACCAAAAAAAAACCCCAACAAAACATAAAAAACAAAACAAAAAACAAAACAAAAACAAAAACAAAAACAAAACAAAACAAAACAAAGAAACCAACATAAAAAATGCCAACCCCCCCCCCCCCCCCCAAAAAAAAAAACCCAACACAAAACCTTTTTAAAAATTCCCCCCCCCCCCCGCCCCAACAAAACAACAAAAAACAAAAACAAAACAAACAACCCTAACGAAGCAAAAAAAAAAACACAAACACTGTACCTATTGTAATACCAGGAACAATAGGGCAGAGAAGTCGTGACGTCACACTTTTTACTCTTCCGGTTCCAACTTCTTTGCTAGTGTGTATGTAACCAGTCCTTCGGAAGACCGATAATGAATAGGTTACACATTGGGCACAGCGTGGCTCAGCGGTACGGTCTTTGCTTCGTACCTAAAAGGTACCGAGTTCGATCAACCGCCGCGCTGTGTGGCCTTGATTAAGTCACCTCGCCTTAACTCACTTTGCGGCGCTGCACTGCGGCTAACGCCTGGGTTATTCCAGTCTTCCCCTGGAATAGATCCTAAAGACAAATTTCCCCATGTGGATGAATAAAGGGAATTTTTATTATTATTTATTTTTATTGAATCATAATTATCTTAAGTAGGATGCACAGGCAGATTCTTGGAATAACGGGACATAAACGAGCGAGGATGGACGATCTGTAATGACGACCAGGATTTCTTTAAACTAGAAAACAAGATGCCATCACTCTGAAACCAGAAGGTCAATGCCACAAGGCATGCATGCATCCTCCTGTCCTCTGGAAGAGTGGTTTTACACTTCCAACAGGGAATGAGATTAGCGGAAGAGTAGCGTCCCTTGATTGGACGTCACCGG